>NC_140585.1:891454359-892654359 GCF_964204655.1 Triturus cristatus | reverse complement strand
CCATCAACACCTCTTTCTCCCATTGACCTGCCAAGTGGTCCGTTCACCTCCTGGGTGGATGGTGGTGCCGGGATATCGGGGCTTGGCCAGGCCCAGGGTTAGGGTCGAGCTGAGGCCACGCAGCCTCGTGGTGTAGTGGCCAAGATGGCGGCCGTGCCGGGCGATGGAGCCGGTAGTGGTTCGGCCCCATGATACAGAGATGTCCGGGGGCAGGAGTCCCGTCTTGAGACGGGGTGCGGGTTGCTTCTGTGGGTAACACATGGGGGGCCGGGGCTCGGGCCCTGTCATGCGGGGAGGGAGCAAGCCCTTCATGTGGCCTGTCCAACAAACAGGCAGGCCGGACTATCAAGGGCAGCAAGTGCCAGATAGGGCAGGAATCTCTGGAGTACCTCGGACACCTATTGGGCAGGATTCCATGCCAAGATTGAGACTATCCTGGTCTGGGAAACCCTAAAACTCAGACTGCAGTGAGGGCCTTCTTGGGCCTCACTGGTTGCTGTAAGAGGTTTGTTAAGGGTTATGGCACCATAGTGCCCCATTAACTAAGCTAAAGACACACAGATGATGGACGGAATGCAGAGCAAATCAAGCATTCACCCCCCAGTCAAAAGATATGGGTTAAATCCATCATTCTTTTGCTCACCATGCCACCCCAGTTTAGACCCAGCCATATGCAAATCAGTCTGACCCTGTACCTCATGGGAACAGTCCAGCCCGAACTGCCAAGCCAGGTCCTCCCTTGACCGGAAACAAGTATCCTGGGACCGGTTTCGGGGCATCACCTCATCAGCCAGGCTAGCTTGAATCCAGTGGCACAATGAGCCCGGGACCCACTTTTGGGCATACCCAGCGCACTTAGGATGAGAAAGCAAAAGACACACAGAGGATGGACGGAACGCAGAGCAAATCAAACATTCACCCCCAGTCAAAAGATCTGGGTTAAATCCATCATTATTTTGCTCACCATGCCACCCCAGTTTAGACCCATCCATATGCAAATCAGTCTGACCCTGTGCCTCATGGGAACAGTCCAGCCCGAACTGCCAATCCAGGTCCTCCCTAGACAAGAAATAAGAATCTGGGACCGGGAACTAAACTGACTTCTAGGAAGAAGACCAAAAAGGCGATCTGGACAGAGGTGGCCAGAAAGCCTTTGACACTCTCAAGGAAGCCATGTGTACAGCACCTGTATTCACAGCCCCTGGTATCTACAATGGGTGTATTGTGCAGACAGATGCTTCAAAGCATGGCATAGGGTCTGTACTATCACAGCTAAATGAGAAGGACCTAGTCCAACCTGTTGCCTTTATAGGTAGGAGGTCACTCTCTAGGGAATAGAGGTGGATAATTTAATGAAAGAAGTCACCCCTAAAGTATGCCCTAAACAGCCAACAGGGCACGGTGCAGAGTATTTAAACTTTGGACATGTCCTTATGGGTTTTACATGTCCTAGTAGTAAAAAACTCCTAAATTAGTTTTTCACAACTGTAATCACTATGTTTCCTTTTGGATATCATTGGGTTACCTTAGTACATTTAGTAAGTGATAACCTTTGATTGGGGCCAGATAGGAATGTCATGCTTACACTCACTAATTTAAAATCCTCTTTCATAGTAGTCAGATTTTAAGTCACAATTCTGAAAATGCCACTTTTAGAAAGTTACCAAACATGAAGTAACCTCATTTGGTTCCTATTCAAGCAGCACAGCCAAATGACTGAATGAATCAAATGCATTAAATTCATATAGTTTAATCTTCTATGTATCCATTTTTACTCCTTTACTTTTGCCTCTTCTTTGATAATTATTCCTTCAAATCATTTTACTTATTTCTTTTACAAAAATATTCACACACGCACAGGAGCATGGTGGGTTCCAGATGTCACGATTTTATTAGAAATAAGCCCAATGCATTTCGGGTAGAATCCCTTCATCAGAGGCATCTACAATACAAAAAATATATTTTACACATCACTCTCAGTATTAAAAATGCACTCCAAATACAATTGACTGACAAATTGCATCTATTCTACTACCAAAAATATTTTCTCGATCAACAATCCATATGGCACTGTATGTATATACAACCATCTCTACAAAAATTGCATCAAACATGCTGGGTTAGTGGTGGTGTTGTAGCTGTTTTTCTGAAGTTAAATGCATTGGACTAATGGAAAAGCAAACTCATGCTAACTTACCAAGCTAAGCATAGGCCTCAGACTTCATCTTGCCTGTGAAGTTTGGTACCAATGTATGTGGGGAGACTTGTATAGTCTCAGTAGAATAATGTTTGATGTATCTTTCCCGGGCAAAACAATGACTTCCTTAGTAATTTTACCAGGTGTTTTTCAGCAAAATTGTATATGTGCCAGGTCTAACCTAGCTGCCTTGTAGAATTCTGTAAAAATGTAACCTTATTTTTTCTTGTACAGGTACAATTCTTGAGAAGCTCTATGTTATAGAACTATGGGATACTTTTGGAATGTTTTCTTCTGCAACTGTTTCACTTTGCTTAATTTGGATTGATCCTAAAGGTGGGAACCATGCAAAACTGTGCTGAATGTGTGCAATACTTTGTTCAGAAACCTATCAAAGTGCTGTCTTTCTGTATGCATGAGGGCTCTTGACTGCCTGACACTAGGAGGCAAATTCATGTCAGTTGCTCTCCCATTTTATACGCGGTCCTCAACTGCACTAACATCTTTCACTGATTTTTTATTCTGACTCATCTATTCATTCTGATCTTTTCATTTGGCTATATTGTTTAATATATTGTACAACTAAAAAATTGAAAATAAACCTTAAAGATTTAAGCTTACTCTGTCCGCCATTTTAGTGAGAACAAATGGGTTTCCTGTGTTAATATTAACTGTCATATAGAATGCCAAAAGAGAAAAGGGTCCAGAAGGGAGAACCAACATTCTATAGAGATTATGACTTCTCCCGTCCATCAATCACGCAAATAGACACAAGTGGAGCACAACAACAAATTTTTGATAGCTGAGGATAGTTTGGACCGGACATGTATGTTTCCGATTTGCCCTGTATGTCTCTGTCTTGATCTGTTTAGGTAAATTGGGATTAAAGACTGGAAACTGTGCCTTCTTGGTTAAGTTGGTCTTGCCCCGATATTTAAATTGACCAGTTAATATAATTAATATAAGTCAACACCGCACTGTTGGAAGGTGCTCCCCGGGTCACAAAGATTTCACAAATATGTACATTTGTACAATTGAACCGCTTTTTAGAATGCTTTTCTAGCAAGAAATAATGCATACAGTAAACCGCCAGCCAGTGTTATGAATCATAGGCAGATAACCTGCTGTCACTACCACACACACTCACTTCGCACCCCTATGCAGTGCAACGACTATCAGGCAGGTCCATACAGCACACCCTCACTCACATACGCACCCAAGACCCTAATTCAGTGCCAAGAATACCCAGCAGGTCAATTGGTAACACGCTGCGAGCCCCGTGACCCAAGCCTCCCTCCACCTCATCCTGACTATCCTACATCCCAGCTGATTGGAGACACCCTGTCCTCCTCACAGGCACGAGGCCGCACATGGCTGAAGCAACTCTTAGCCAGGGTCCCAGGGAAGCAGGTGGGGGGTCGGCATTAAGGTCAATTAGGTAGCAGTCAGCAAATGGGGTTTGGCAGCCACTCGAAGTTCACCTATAGGATGCAGAGCAGCAACGGGCTGAGGGCAATAGTCGGTCACACCGAAGGGGTCCACAAGGGCCTTCTGGCCCTGCCCAGTTCTGCAAAGCACATGAGAGGTCATGCAGTGTCTTGACCCGCTTCCAATCGTTCTCGGAAGGGGACTTCCAGCCCAGCCAATCACTCTCACCACCAAGCCTCTAGCCGGGCAATACTACCTGGCAAAATGTTGTCGTCGGAGAAGGCCAGGTGAGGAGAGGGCAGTTGGTTCGTTGTGCTGAGGGCCAGAAAAGGAACTGTTGAGGAATGAGGAATGAAGCAGAAGAGGGGGACCTCTCGGAAGGAGGAGGCACCCTGTCAGGTACACGTCAATCAGAATCGCACCCAGGCAATCCGGGCACAATGGCTGGTGCGCAATGATAGGGGTCGCACCGGACTGTTCCGGTCACACAAAACCAAGAGTTACAAAATCAGTACCTCTTTGGAAATGCGGCTCAACGTACAGTGCACTGTGATATTGCTCATACCAGACAATCCAGGCACAATGGCTGGTGCACGATGATATGAGTTTCACCAGACCATTCTGGTCACACGCACAAAGAGATGCAATTCCATACCTCCGTGGAAATGAGGCACAACGTCCGGTACATGTTGATATTGATCACATTAGACAGTTCCGGTCACACACGCACAGAAGCAAATCCAGCAATACCTCACGAGGTAGAATGAAGCACTAATACAGTTATGACCCCACCTCCGTGGGTCGCAACATGTGAACCGGACACCGCATGCAATGAGCATGCAGTCAGTGTGTTGCATGAGAGAGATGGGGTGCGATCGACAAATCGGTCACTTTGGATCCCACAACCGGTGAAGCCACTCATCACCAACAAGACGCTTATGTGTCCCAAGGTCCCCATGATGTGGGGACCACATGCCTTCAATGCGGGCATGACTTTAGAACTCCCCATGAGGCAATCTGGTCTCCAGACACTGTTCTTAGTTCAACACCCATGCCACACTACCAGTTGGTTTCCAGACGGAGATGGGGGCACTTGAGAGGGCACCACTCCAAGTGTTACAGGTAGAAGGTGTGGGTCCCTTGTGGGAGGTCTTTGATGTCGCCGAAACCTCCAAAGAATGGAGGGCAAGCTTGACAAGCATACTTCAGGGTGCCAGACTGCAGCAGGTAGTTGGCCAGGGCAAGCCACTATTCAAGAAGGGCACACAGTTCCTTTCAATGGCAGTAATCCTTATTGTGCATAACAGATTCCTCTGACAGTGTGCATCACATAGTTCCATATTCTCAGTCCCCACTTCCCGACAAGCATATCTCTCCTTTGCTGAAGTGTGCCACCCATACTACAATGGCTCTTTGAAGTTTGGGGTGGTTCAAAGGGTCTCCCTTTGAACCACAGATGTCTCCCCTAAATTTCAGTCCTGTCTGCTATGACTTCATGGAATGTGAGTCCTGATCTTTTTTTTTTTCTTGCTAAACATTTTGTTTCATTATTTTATTTTTCTCGGTCAAGCACAAAGAAGAAGTCCACATGTCACAGTTATGCATACTATCATTGACGTTACATGTTCAATAATCACAATGTCATAGCAGAACATCATACTTCACAACATCCAAGTATTACAGATTATAGTGATACACAAATAAAAGAGGGTCTATCTAAGGGCCCATATATCTAGTATACCGGGCCATAGGAAGGGATCGCATGATGTGTGAGTACATAGCCATTGCTAGGTTATAATCAATCCCCAACGTGCACAGATTCCAGAAATTTTACTAGTGGTTCTCAAATTCCTTGGACGAGAAGCTTGTGGTAGCTCCTCTGCATATGTTTCCAACTGTGTTTTACAGTAAACCAGATCTTCGATCCAGTGTTTACATTTCGGTGTAGCCTTACTACCCCATTTCAGTGCTACGCACCTCTTTGCTAGCAAAAGTGCAATTACAAGGAATTTACGTCTATAAGCTAATTTTATCTTATACATATCTAGTAAACGTGTTTGGGGTGTATTAGGTATCATTTCTGCCAACATGGTAGTGAGTGTAGTAGTTACGTCTGCCCAGTAGGAATGAAGTCTCGGGCACGACCAGGCCACATGTAAGAAGTCCGCAGCCAAAGCTCCGCATCTACGGCATTTGTCATCGTCCCTCAGCACATATTTATGGAGTTGTGCAGGCGTGTAGTACACTTGATGGAGAAACTTAAAGTGTATTATTTTCAGATTGCAGTTAGAAGTCAGCATTTGCAGTTGTGTGCACCTATAATCCCATTGTTCAGTAGTGAAACTTACACCTAATGTGTCTTCCCATCTCATTTTTGGCCTATCCTGAGCATTGAATTGTTCCCGTTGGGCTGCATTATACAGTTTCGTAACTAGACCCTTTCGTGTTGGAGATAACAGCAGGATCTGCAGCATGTTAAGTGTCAGCGGTTCATCTGGGAACATAGGATATAGAGCCTTGATTGCCGCGCGCAGTCTCATGTATGCAAACGTTTTCAATGGGGTATAAACGTCCCATGTGGGAAAACATCCCCCATTTTACAAAAACCCATCTCGTTTAATAACCGTAGCATTTTAGTTTCTTGTGTCACTGTGAGTTGCGGATGGTGAGTCAACGGGAGTGCTGGCGCATATGTGCTAGCATATGCCATGCTTTGGAGGTACAACTCGCCGGGTAGATCTCTTTGGGTGGAATGTGCCATTGTGGCGACGAGATAAGTATAACAGGCAGAGTAGGAAGCAATCTTTCATGGTCCACCGCAATATGAGGTATATGTCCATGCGGGTGTAACCAATAATGGGCATATTGTGCCTGTGCACAGTAGTAGAGTTGAAGGTCTGGAGCCCCAAAACCTCCTCGCATGTATGGCTTAGTGAGTTCTTTCCAGTCGACACGTGCATGCTTTCCCGCCCATGTCAGTCTAAGCAGGGCCGTACGAAGTTTGGCAAAAAGCACCTGCGGAATCCATATTGGTATGTTCATAAATAAATAGAGAAATCTCGGTAACACCACCATTTTTTTTTTTAGCTATTCTATCAGGGATAGATAGCGGGAGGTGAATCCATCTGGTTATCTGATCTTCTAGTTTAGTTATCGCTGTCCCATAATTTTCTCTCAGAACCAGATCTGGTTCACGGTGTATCCAGACCCCTAAGTATTTCACTGGGTCTGTGCGCCATTGTAGCGGATAATCAATCGTTGGTTGGGTTGTCCTCGGGATGAGCGGGATCACCATTGACTTATCCCAGTTAATAATGAGACCGGAGAAATATTCAAATCCAATGCATTCTCGGATAAGTTTGTTGAGATTTACATCTGGGTGTCTGGTGTATAGGACCATTTCATCTGCATACAAAGAGATTGTTATGGGCCGTAGATGAAATTGTAAGGCTGTATCAGCATGTTTTTGACGAATCTTACATGCGAGGGGTTCAAGCGCATCGTGGGACTGTAGCTGAAGAAATCAGCACAGCGCCTGTTTGCCGCTGCTGCATCGACCTACAGTGCGTCTGGATTTCCACACATCGCACATGTGTGCCAAGCTTTTCCGATGCATTACCTGCAGACCAGAACCTTCTCGCAATGAACACATCGTGTCCCCTACAGTCCGGATTCAACGCAACACTTCTCCTGCGTATAGCAGAACTGAAGCATCACCTCCCCAAGGATACAGTAATCGACGCATTGCTGTGTTTTCGGACGCTTGCCTCCTCTGCTGCTGCTTTGCCTTGTGATTTTGACGCATTTGAGGTACTTTGTGTAAAATCACTGCATCCATAAAGTTCTATGAACAGAATTGCTTGAAACTTTAAGCATATTTTCAGACATACAAGGGAACCCAATAATGGTCAGGGACCTTGGGTATGAACTGTTTCAAGGAACAATGGTCCCTGATAAAGGATATTAGTTGTTCGTAGTATACACAAATAGCATTACAATGATGTCGATTTTTTTATTTGTCCTTTTGGACATGATATTTAATGTAAGATTTAACAGAAAAAATACAAGTAGGAACATAAGTATGAAGGAGATTTCAGGCAACCACGAGTTCTGGCCAAACAATTTCAACATTACAACCACTAAAAAGTACATTAACGCATACTAGCACATATAGATACAAATATTATTTTACGTCAAGGCAGGGAAAGTCGACGATATTTCAACCCCTCTACAAGAATGCAGGGATCATCTTCAGGACAAGGAAATAGGTGCCTGAGCCAATTGCCGTGGAAACCTCATGGGATTGAGGAACCACTTGATCATGGTGCCAGTGTGGAAGCCCATAGAGGGAGGTACGTGAGCTGATGCGACATGGACAATGTAGTGCAATGGATCACGCAGGTAAATTAGGAGGGGAGCCGCGAAGGTCCAATTCACTGGAGAAACTTACAAGGTCCACAAGGGGACGTAAAGGCCAAGGGGATGTCTCTACTTACAATGGAGTAATCTTCCAAAAGTCCTCAATAGGACATTCAGGCCAAAGGGATGTCTCTATAAGGATGAGTGCCTGCCGGCGACTAGGATCCTTGGCCGGCTCGTGGTTGCCTGAAATCTCTGTCATAGTTATGTTACCACTTGTATTTTTTTCTGTTAAATCTTACATTAAATATCATGTCCAATAGAACATATAAAAATAGACATCATTGTATTGCTATTTGGGTATACTATAAACTAATATCCTTTATCAGGGACCATTGTTCCTTTAAACTTTAAGCAGTCATATTTTGAGTTCTGTATGTTGGATTTTTGTTGTTTTGGTCTTGTTTGGTTTAGATAAAGATACTTTACTTTTCTAAACTAGTGTGGTGTCCATTTGTAGTGTTTTCACTGTGTTACTGTGTGTTATGAACAAATACTTTACACATTTCCTCTGAGATAAGCCTGACTACTCGTGCCAAGATACCAAGGGGGTGATTATATGGGTGTGTAACTCCCTTATCCTGACTAGAAGGAGGGGTACCTACTTGGACCCCCATTTCTAACATTGGCGATCAGCAGTAAGGATAGGACTTGTGTTTGTACTTTGACATACAGTGATTGGATACACTACTACTAAGTGCAGACAATTACGCGACCACATGCTGCTTTTTGATTTTGTTTCCTGTTTTTGTGATAACCCTTGAAGTATCCATGAATCATGTTTCTGTCTGGTGAATCAGCAAGTGAAGTGGCAAAAGTGGTGTTTGAGATTGAGAAGCTGAAGTCTTACAAAGTGGATCAACTCAAACAGTTTTGAAAGGATTTTGGATGTCCCATTGGATGCTCTGCTTGGAAGGAGGAGCTGCAAAAGGCGCGGAGGGCCTAGAGGGCAGCCAGAGAAGCTGGGGGGCTGAGAATGGGAATGTGGATCTGGATGTACAGAGCCAGCAATAACAAATTTGGAACTCAGGATCTGCCTGTGGGAGCCTCTTTCAGGGTTGCAGCAGTGTGTCATCCAGGTGTGTGCCCCCAGAGGAGCTGGTGGACAGATCGAGGGCCAGGCATAATGAGCTGGAGCTTGAAAGGCTCAGGATGGAAAGTAAAAAGTGTGAATGGGAGCAAAAGCAAAAAGATGAGGAGAAGGCACTTGCTCTGGAGGAGAGGTCCCTTACTCTTGAGGAAAAGAAATTGCTTTTAGCCCATTAGTTGATTTTAAAGGAGCAAGACATTAAGTCCAAGCAGGCAGAGTCCAGTTCAAATTGTTGTTGCGTGCAACCTGTGCAGTATGAGCAAAAGGTGCACATTCCAAAGGATCTGCTAATTGAGAATCAAAGAGGGGATGACATACATGCTTGGTTTTTGGCATATGAGGCAGCACTCCACATGAATGAGGTCCCTGACACGCATTGGGGGGCGAGCCTGTGGACCACTTTGAGGTAGAGGGGAGGGACACTTTGACAGCACTAGAACCACCCAGGTTCTCACTTACCTTTTCATGAATGATGCCTTCATCACCCGGTATAGTCTCATTCCAGAGCAGTATAAGGAGAAGTTTAGATCTTTCAAGAAAACTGATTCTGATACTTAGTTGGAATGTTTTGGTCGTTTTTGCAGAGAACTGGATGGTTGGATAAAAGGCAGCCAGGTAACAGATTATCAGGGGCTGTATTGTTTGATTGCTTGGGAGCACTTGTATAATCTCTGTTTTACAGAGCTGCACCAGTATCTCATTGACAGCAAGCTGACTGACCCCAGGAGGCAGACCACTGGACAGGTACCAGGGTCCACAAGGGGTATGTGGGAGACTCTGCAAAGGGTGGGCAGGGTCCCTAGCAGAAGAGTGGGGGATAAGTGTAAACAGAGGGAGTGCTCTAAAGGGCCCCAATCTTATTTCCGGGATAAGGATTCCCGTCCCCCAGGTTAGAAGAAGTTGTGCATCTCTACAGGGAAGCCGGCAGAGGGGGGTCCCCGCAAGTGTATTGCATGTTGTCAGGAGGGCCACATGAGGGGGAGTCCCAAGTGTCCCAATTGGACACCGGCACCCACTGGTGCACGTGCACACTCATGGGGGTTGGCCAGTGTAGGCTCTTTGGGATGAGTTGGTTCCAGGTGAAGGGTGGGAGCCAGCTGAGATGACCCTTGCCTCACTAGGGGACAGTGAGATGGTCCATAGGACCCTCCTGCCTGAGAACACTAAGAAGTACAGTCTGAGGTTAACCATCAATAGGCAGAGGGTGAAGGCTCTGAGAGACACAGAAGCCAGGTGACTTAGGTAAGGGGTTACCTGGTGTCTGAAGAGCAGGTGATCCCCAATGTGTTTCACATTGTGTGTGAACAACTCTGAGCACCAGAACAAGGTGGTGCAGATTCCCTTTGAATGGGGGGGGTGTCTCAGGTCCCTTGAGGGTGGCTGTGAGTCCAACCATGCCTGTTGACTGTCAGCTAAGGAACGACCTGGAGGATTTCTCTTGGCGTGAGGTGGAACGCTGGGCACAATTGGAGATGATGTGTCTGCCTGAGCGGGCGTGTAGGGCACTTGGTCAATGGCAGCCAGTAAAGATGATTAAGGGGACCTGGAGCCTGAAAGAGTTGCCCAGATGCCTGCCAGAAAAATGAGTGGCAGGGGACACAGGAAACCAGCCCCAGAAGTTCCCACGACCAGGGAGGAGGCTGACTCTGAGGGGGATGCCCTGGAACCTACAGGGAAGTAAGTGACTGAATTGGGGGGCTTGCCTGGGCTGACCCATTGGCTGCAAGAAGGGAGGACCACCTGGGTGGAATTCTGCAAGGAGCACCAGAAATGCCCTTCTCATGTGTTTTGTGGCAGCAGGCTGCAAACCAGGCAGCTGGTGATCAGTCTGGATCACATGGGATCCACTGGGAGAACAGTCTCTTGTATAGTGAGCCTAAGGTTGCTGAACCTAGAGCAGCCCATCGGCTGGTGATAGCCCAGCACTTCAGAGCTTCCCTACTGGGTCTGGATCATGATGTGCCTTTGGCAGGACATTTGAGCCAGGCCAAGACCATTGAAAGACTTGCCACCCACTTCTTTTGGCCCCCAAATGCAAACTCACTCTGATACTCATTGTAGGTCTTGCCAAACTTGGAGGTAAGTGGTAAGAATGGGAGGAGATGTAATTCTCCTCGTCTATATTGTCCTATTGTGAGCACCCCTGTTGAGAGGGTGGGAATTGGCATTGTGGGGTCTCTACACCCCAAGATAACCATGTGCAACAGGTTTATCCTGGTCTTAGTGGACCATGCGACCTGGTACCTGGAGGCTATACCTCTGAGAACAATGACGGTGCACGTGGTGGGCTGGGCGTTGATGTGGATCTTTTCCCGTGTGGGTTTCCCCAAGGAGGAGGTATCCAACCAGGGTACCAACTTCATATCCTGGTATATAAAGTCTCTGTGGGAGGAGTGTGGTGTAACCTACAAGTTCACCACTCTTTACCACCCCCAAAGTAATGGGTTGGTTGAGAGATTCAACTGCACCCTGAAAGGCATGATTGGGCGGTTTGTCAGACTCCATGAGGTGTAAGTGGGACGTCCTCTTGCCATAGCTTCTCTTTGCTAACAGGGAGGTACCGCAGAAGGCACTGGTTTTCAGCTCCATTGAGCTGCTATATGGGCACCCTGTGAGAGGACCTTTTAGTCTGGTGAAAGAAGGCAGGGAGAAAGCTCCCAGTAAGCCCCCAGGATATATTCAACTACATGCTGGCCTTCAGAAGCTAGACTGTCCGCTTCAGGACACCCGCTCAGGTGAACCTGGAAGCAAGCCAAGAAGATATGAAATGCTGGTATGACCAGAATGCCAATCTAGTTGAGTTTCAGCCTTGCCAGAAAGTGTGGGTCATGGCCGCAGTGGCACCCTGTGCCCTGCAGGACAAGAGGTCCGGGCCTTTTGTGATGGTGGAGCACAAGAGTAATGTCATCTATCTGGTGAACCTGCAGACTCAAAGGAACCCTTTCAGGGTCGTATATGTGAACCACCTCAAACCTCACTTTGAGAGTTTTGAAATAAATATGCTCTTGGTAACAGATGATGGGGTGGAAGAGGAGATTGAGTTTCTTCCAGACCTCCTGTCTACCAAGGAGCAAGACGGGTCAGTGGAGAGTGTGAACCTCTCTCCTGCACTGACCCTAGAACAGCAGAGTGACTGTCTCCAGTTGCTGAGGCAGTTTCCCACTCTATTTTCCCTGACCACAGGAGTCACTGATTGGTGTACCTGGATGTGGACACTGGAGATAGTCCAGGTTGACTGACAAGGTCAAAGCCAGCATCAAGGAAGAAGTTTCCAAGATGTTGGCATTAGGGGTGATAGAGCACTCCAACAGTCCTTGGGACAGCCCAGTGGTCATGGTCCCAAAGGCTGCTACACCTGGTGCCACAACTGTGGTCCGGTGTGGACTACCCTGGGCTCAATTTCGTCACCAGGACTGACACGCACCCCATCCCCAGAGCTGATAGATCAGCTTGGAGCTGCCAAGATCCTCAGTACATTTGATTTAACGTCTGGGTATTGTCAGATTGCCTTGACCGATGGGGTCAAAGGGAGTTCTGTGTTCTCAACGCCACAGGGGCACTACCAGTTCCGGGTCATGCCCTCTGGGTTGAAGAACTCCCCTTCCACCTTTCAGAGGTTGGTAAACCAAGTGTTGGCTGTGCTGGAGGATTTCAGTACTGCTTACCTGAATGACATTGCAGTGTTCAGTTCCAGCTGGGAAGATCACTTACACCACCTCTGGGAAGTGTTGAAGGCTTTGCAGAAGGCAGGCTTCCCTATCAAGGCCAGTAAGTGTCAGATAGTGTAGGGGTCTGTGGTGTGCTTAGGTCACAAGGTAGGACGTGGCTAGGTGGCGCCCCTACAACCTAAGATTGATACAATTCTGGCATGGGAGCCCCCAAGACCTAGACAGACGTGAGAGCCTTCTTTGGTCTTACCAGTTATTACATGAGGTTTGTTAATGATACAAGAATATTCAATATTCCACTAAATGTTTCTTTGAATCTTACATTTTTTCTTATTTATAGACGTGGGATTAGAGGGACACTAGTGTGTTATAGAACCACTAGTCTAACTAACTATGCTCCTCAACTTTGTATTTTTGAGATTTGATAAGGGCTATGGCACACTTGTTGCCCTCTTGACTGAGCTGACTTGCAGGAAGCAGCAAAGGAAACTGATCTGGACTGATGCCGGTCAGACCGCTTTGGATGCCCTGAAGGCAGCCATGTGCACAGCACCCATTCTCAAGGTACCCGACTTCTCCCAAGAATTCATTGTGCAGACAAATGCTTCAGAGCATGGTGTGGGGTGGTACTCACACAGCTGAACGATGAGGGCCTAAACCAACCTGTAGCCTTCATTAGCAGGAGGTTACTTCCCCGGGAACAGAGGTGGAGCACAATTGAGCTAGAAGCTTTTGCTGTGGTCTGGGCACAGATGAAGCTAAAACTATACTTGTTTGGGACTCACTTCCGGGTTCAGACAGACCACTGGCCTCTCAGATGGTTAATACTGATGAGGTGTGAGAACCCAAAACTGTTGAGGTGGTCCATTTCCTTACAGGGGATGCATTTTACAATGGAACACCACCCCGGTACAGAACACACCAATGCTGATGGTCTGTCCAGATTTCGGTGCCTTAGTGATGAGAACTCCCATGAGATTGGGTAGTTCTCCCTACTTTTAGCTGGGGGGGACGTGTGTTAGTCCTGGGATCCTTGGTTTGGCTTCCGCTGTCTTTTTGCCTCTACCTACTGTATATTGTACTGTTATGCTGGACTTTGATTTTGCCCATTTATGTACTCTGGGAACTTTACCACTACTGATCAGTTCTAAAGTGCAACTGCTCCCTGTCTAAATTCCCTTTTAGTACATGTAAGGCACCTCTAATGTAGGCCCAAGGTACCTCCATCGGCAGGGTGCAGTGTACGTGAAAGGTAGGACGTGTACTGGTGTGTTTTACATGTCCTGATAGTGAAATATTGCCAATTTTGTTTTTCACTATTGCAAGAACTAGCTCTCCCATGGGGTATCATTGAAGCTGCCTTGTAACATTGTACAAGAGTAACTTTCAATTGGGAACAGCTAGAGATTTGGAGTTTAGGCTGTCTGAGCTCAGAATTTAGTAACACATCTTTTAGTAAAGGTGGTTTTTATATTGTGTATTTGAAGATGCCACTATTAGAAGGTTAAAGGAACAAATAATGGACGGCATGCTGAACAATACAAACATTCACCCCCGGTCACAAGTATCTGGGTTTAATTCATGGTTCTTTTGCTCACCACACCAACCCAGTTTGGACCCAGCCATATACAAATCAGTCTTGACCGTGTACCTCATGGGAATAGTCCAGCCCGAACTGTCAAGCCAGATCCTTCCTGGGCCGGAAACGAGCATCCTGGGACCAGTTTCAGGGCATCATCCCTCATCAGCCAGGCTAGCTTGAATCCAGTGGCGCAGTGAGCACGGGACCCACGTCTGGGCATACCCATCCCACTTAGGACGACAAAAGCAAAAGGAACAAATGATGGATGGAATACTGAAAAATGCAGACATTCACCCTATTTGTCAAACCTTCACTCACCTGAAGTCCGGGGTGTCACCTTGAGAGACGTGAAGATTTTTCTCGGCTGCCCCCAAGAGCTTACTTCCAGCAAGCCAACTTCAAATTGCGGCTTACTGAATGCAAACACTTAAGGGAAGGGGGAAGTGGACAAAATAACAAATAGAGAGAGAGAGAAACACGCCACTCTTCTACTCGGTGTGAGGGTTTAGTCGCCTCGGGTGATTTCTTGTCTCTGGACAGCAAGAAACAAATAAACTTGTATGAGTGTTCGGAGTTTACAAATACAGTGCAAGTACTAATCAACTATGATTACATTCATTTACCTCTTAATTCTGGTCTTACAGCTGCCAGAACATCACATGATAAATATGCAGACTTTTCTATATGTTGGATAATACCGCTCTCTGTAACATAAGCAAACACACTTTACCTTAACTCTAACATCTCTGGAAAACACACATATATTTATATATGAATTCCTAAACTCTGATTACCAAAAAGAGAAAAACTGTGAAACATAAATTGTCTTTGTTTTTTTTCTGTTTCCTTAAGGTCTTTTTATGTCCTCTTTCAGGTCTTTAAAACGAAGTTCTTGCCTGGCTGAGGAAGGAGTTTGCAGAGATAAGTATTGTTCTTTCTCCCCACGCTGGTATAGAGAAATAATAAGAACTTACTTGGTTTGTCTTCGTGTATTTGCGCAAAACACTAACTCACTGTCTTTTTTCTTCATTTTACAGGTCGTGGCTCCTTTAAGAAGCGAAGCTGGATTGCTGTGTGCTGGATTTTCCTGATTGCTGCCGAGGGGGAAGACTGGCGAGTGAGGACCGGAACCCGACTCCTGGATCCGGAAGTAGGAAGAAGCCAGGTGAAAGGCGATCCACGAACGGGAGCTCCAGACGAAGACGGGATGACTGAGGACTTCAGGTAAGCGGGTAGCATAGGACGAACGCAAGCAGCGTTTCATGCTTGCAGAGGGTTTAAATAGTTTTCAGACTGGGTGGGGTTCCTGGCACACAGTGTACACGTACCGTGAGGTTACCGAAGCGTGCACCAAGGGAACGTGCAAGTTACAATAAAGCGAACGCACATGTGTATTCCAAGCCCCGTGTCAACTGCCTAAGAGTTACGTGCTGTTTAACTGCAGTTTGCTCACGAGCGATAACACGTGCATAAGTACGAAATGAAGCAGAAACAATATCATTTGGCAATAGTTGTTCCATCATGTGCAGCATCACGTGTATGTGTACCAATCGGAATCGAAACAATATCATTTTTGGCAAAAAACGAATGTTACCAATGAATCAAATAAGATTTCAGGATGGCGATTCAAGCCCCCATTACTGCCAAACAATAGGAATCAAAGCAACAAAAGGCAGAAATAACAAACATGTAAAAAGATACAATTATTACTCAGCATTTACATGAGATTGAGCATGATCCTGATGGCAGACCCTAACACTAATCATAAGGATCTGGGTTTAATCCATCGTTCTTTTGCTCACCACGCCACCCCAGTTTGGACCCAGCCATATACAAATCAGTCTTGACCCTGTGCCTCATGGGAACAGTCCAGCCCGAACTGCCAAGGGAGGTCCTCCCTGGAGCAGAAACAAGCATCCTGGTACCGGGTTCTAAGCATCATCCCTCATCAGCCAGGGTAGCTTGAATCCAGTGACACAGTGAGCAGGGGACCCACATCTGGGCAGACCCTTCCCACTTAGGGCGACAAAAGCAAAAGAAACAAATGATGGATGGAATACTGAAAAATGCAAACATTCACCCTAGTCATAAGGATCTGGGTTTAATCCATCGTTCTTTTGCTCACCACGCCACCCCAGTTTGGACCCAGCCATATACAAATCAGTCTTGACCCTGTGCCTCATGCGAACAGTCCAGCCAGAACTGCCAAGCCAGGTCCTCCCTGGATCGGAAACAAGCATCTTGGGACCAGTTACGGGACATCGCTCCTCATCAGCCAGGCTATCTTGAATCCAGTGGCGCAGTGAGCACGGGACCCACATCTGGGCATACCTTTCCCACTTAGGACGAATGAAGCGAAAGGAACAAATGATGGACGGAATGCTGAACAATGCACACATTCACCCCAGTCACAAGTATCTGGGTTTAATCCATCGTTCTTTGGCTGGGTTCAAACTGGAGAGGCATGGAGAGCAAAAAAACAATGTATTGAGGCCCAGATCTCTGTACTGGGGTGAAAGTTTGACATAGTGCATCATTCTGTCCATCAACTGTTCTTTTTTGCATTAGTCATCCTGAGTGGGATGGGTATGCCCAGACGTGGGTCCCGTGCTCTCCATGCCACTGGTGTCAAGCTAGCCTGGTGGATGAGGGGTGATGGCCCAAAACCGGTCCCAGGATGCTTCTTTCCAGTCGGGGAGAACCTGGCCTGGCAGTTCGGGCTGGAATGTTCCCAGGGCCGCTTTAACACTGGTGGTGCCCTGTGCGACAATGTTGTTCGGCACCCCCACCCCAATGGCCACCTCTGCCACGGATTCCCTCACTAGCACCCTTTAACAGTGTCCCTCAAGTCTCCATAACCACTGTCTCTGAGATTCATTTAGTTTTATAGCACCACTCAGACCAGTGTATGGTATCAAAGCACTTTACATCACACACACATTGCACAGAGACAATCCTATGCATGTAAATCAGTGTATAGGCAATATTACATCAGACAGGACTACAATGTGTAGTGTATGAGTGACATGTCATCGATACTGGTAGGCAATGTAGTTTGAGTCCTTATTCTAGAACAGCACAAATTCAGAATTTAAAACGTAACATAATTGTTAGGGGGTTCTCTTTAATAATATGAATTGTTTTCTAACCAAATGAACCATTTCGCAAGATTAGGATAATGAAAGACTGGGAAAAAAACATAACGCTCCAACATATACCTTGCAGTTTGCATTCAGCGCTTTGATGACTGTTAATAGCGCAATGTAATATATTAAGATTTTGACTTATAAATGACAAGTTACAAATGGAGCTCTGTTACAGAAGCAGTAACCAACTGACCTGTTTACATTATATGCACTTTGTTATCTGTATGGTACACGTTCTTAGCAGCAAACATTTTGACCCTCTGCGCTACCTATATTAGTATGAGTCAAAACTTTCACTAGACAAACCTTCATCTCTTTCCAGGAAGACGATTAATCACCGGAGTTATCTTGACATTTTAATTGATGCCTGAAAATTGCTGAAGGCCAGGAACGCACCAGCAGGTGCTTTTAAAATGATAATATACATTTTTGAAAATGACGCCCCATTCCAAGTGAACGCCCGGTGCAGTGGCACCAATCTCACCAACCTAGAGCCGGCCCTGACTGTTCCCATGGAGAACAGGATCAAGATTGATTTGAATATGGCTGGGTTTAAACTGGAATGACATGGGGATCAAAAAACAATGGATTTAGGCCCAGATTTCTATATTGGGGGAATGTTTGACATTGTGCAGCCTTCTGTCCAACTGTTCTTTTTGCATTGGTCACCCTGAGTGGGACGGGTATGCCCAGATGTGGGTCCCGTGCTCTCCAACTCACTGGAGTCAAGCTAGACTGGCTGACAAGGGTTGATGCCCCGAAACCGGTCCCAGGATGCTTGTTTTCAGTCCAAGGAGAATCTGGCCAGGCAGTTTGGACTGGACTGTTCCCATGGGGAACAGGATCAAGACTGATTTGCATATGGCTAGGTTTAAACTGGAAAGGCATAGGGAACTCTAAAAGCAAAAGACACACAATTGATGGACGGAATGCAGAACAAATGAAAACATGCAAATCAGTCTTGACCCTGGCACAGTGAGCCCGGGACCCACGTCTGCGCATACCAGGTGCACTTAGGGCGAGAAAGCAAAAGACACACAATGATGGACAGAATGTAGAACAAATCAAAGCATTCACCCCCAGTCAAGAGATCTGGGTTAAATCCATCATTCTTTTGCTCACCATGCCACCCCAGTTTAGACCTGGCCATATGGAAATCATTCTTGACCCTGTGCCTCATGGGAACAGTCCAGCCCGAACTGCTACCCCAGGTCCTCCCTGGACCGGAAACAAGCATCCTAGGAACAGTTTCAGGTTCTCACCCCTCATCAGCCAGGATAGCTTGAATCCAGTGGCACAGTGAGCCCGGGACCCACGTCTGGGCATACCCGGCACACTTAGGGCGAGAAAGCAAAAGACACACAATGATGGACAGAATGTAGAACAAATCAAAGCATTCACCCCTAGTCAAGAGATCTGGGTTAAATCCATCATTCTTTTGCTCACCATGCCACCCCAGTTTAGACCTGGTCATAAGCAAACCAGGCTTGACCCTGTGCCTCATGGGAACAGTCCAGCCCGGACTGCCAAGCCAGGTCCACCCTGGACTGGAAACAAGCATCCTAGGACCTGTTTCGGGGTTTCACCCCTCATCAGCCAGGATAGCTTGAATCCAGTGGCATTGTTGTCCACCGTAGGTGACACTTGGTATTGGGCTTAAATATTTGGCAGTATGATACAACGTGGGTACCATCCAATCCTTCCTTCTCCACAAGCCCAAATGACATTCGATATGAGGCATCCTTTTTCTTGTGCTTAATTCTGTATAGGCACAGGTGTCTCATATAGGCCAATGGGGTCAGTGGGGTGTCTGGATAACTCTCCACAAATCCAGCAGTTTTCAAGACCTAAAGTTTGGGCTACTTTCTCATGTACTGCAATAAGGGAATGGTCAGCAGGTTGCTGCAATACAGGTAGTACACAAATAAATAAGGTACTAGAAAATATTGTTTGCACAATGCGATGCATTTTTTCAAAATGCAGGCACTGTTGGTACACCTCTGCATCTTGTTCCATAAAGCCACTCAGGATGCCCCTGCACCTTCACCGCCATCCATGTCACCAGGAGCATGGTGTGGGGTCCGATCCACCTAGAACTAAGAGAAACATCTTTTATTTTTCTCACCATGACCATGTCTTCAGCTTTAAAAAGAGTGTGTGGGCTATGAGGATGGGGCAAAGCTTCTGTCACCTGGAGATGGTGATGCCTCAAGACCGCTGACAACTATACAGTGTAGTCAGATATGTTCCCCTCTTATCTAGCTTATTCTGGAGTTTATCAATGGAGTGTTGTATTACCTCCTTTTCAGTGTTAACCCCCTCCTTGAACTCATCTACCTCCCTTCTCAGGTGGGTTAACTGCTTGCATTCCTCCTAGTTGTTTTTCTTTTCTGCACTCAGCCCTAAATCCTCCCCCAGACAAAAAGTTGAAGTTAGGGCTGTTTTTTTAAAAGCACAAGACATGTCCCCTCCAAATGATAGTTGTCCATTCAGGACCAGGGTTCTGTAACCGCCTATCTGGGGCGAGTTGGCATGTCAGATACCCTAGTTAAATCATCTTCCAGGGATATAGGGATATTTTGAGCTAGTGCCTGTTCATGTGTGTTATTTCATTCACAGTGTATGTAGGGGCCTGAAAGTCATGGATAAATTGAGGAGGGCTGAGAAATGAGGTGCAGGTAGAACGGACCTTGCAGAATGGATGCTTTGGCCCAATATTAGGTGACTGCCTTCATTGTTGTCTCTACCTGTAATCTAGGAATTAAATTCACGATTCGCATCCAATTTCTGTCTTTTCCTTTCTTCCTCAGTTAACAACAAAATCTACTCCTCAGTAACAGTAAATTCACTACCAGTTATTTGCTCACTGTCTGCTCCTTCCTCTAGTTTGACATAAAGGCCTTGGGACTTCGACACGATAAACAGTTTCTTCAATTTATTTAAGTCAATATTAACTTGGCGGTGGGTCCAAATACACAGCACAGCAGCAACCCTTCTAGAAGTAGTGGCATTTGGTATTGCTTTAACCCATTCTACTTCAGCTGTTGAAAAACCACAGCAACCATGCAGCTCTGTTTGCACATAGTTAATTAATGCGAATAAACACTGGCTATAAGTTGTGGGCCAATCCGTTGCTAGCTCTAGCTCCTTTTTATTAGGTTGTTTGCACTCATGTTCAACACTACTACTGCAGAACTGTCCTTGGACTCTGAGGAGGCATTCTCCTGGCATTTCTTTATTGAAAGGAGAGCTTACTTTTTAGCAATTGAAAGCCACTGCTGCAAGCAATCTTTTATAAAGTGTGAATCCCATGATGGATCACCCCGTAATTCTATAGTCTCTGTCAAGAGTCCAATAGCATCTATCTCTAGAGAGACAAATCTAGGCCACCTCCCTTTATTCTCTTTCCAAGTCCAGACTAGCACTTAAAAAGGTGTGACATATTCTAAAAGATTTGTTTCTTCTCCAATCTGAGCTGCCAGACTAGCTGGTGGTAATTTAAAACCTTTCTCTTCTGACAGTTGTTTAAGCAACTTTTTGCCCTTTTCAGCATTCGACGGCTTATCACCGCCTCATTTCCTTTAGACTTGCTGTTGCCCATTGTGCCCTTAATTAACAGTTTTACACCCTGTAAGATAAACACAGCAATTGTATTCTGCAAGAAAAAGGTGTTATGCAGTGAAGAGAGAGACAGAGACAGATAGAGACAGAAATCAACAGCTGTGGACCACTTAGAGACACCACATAAAACAATTTGCTTCTCTTATGCAGTAATGCATTATTTTACTACAATTCAAAGAAGCATTGTAAGACACATAGTAGCACATTACTCTTAAATATCTACACGTAATTTCAATACAGTCATTGATCAATGACAGATGATATTTGTGCACATTTCAAAATCATTTCCCTGTGGTCCGGTGCCAGCCGATAGTCAAATGCTTCCCACACTACACTTCTGGGAGGATTTGTGCCCCTTGCCTCTGGGGTCATATCATTTTTTCTCTGGCTCATGTTCCCCTGCGAGGATTACACTGCCCTGAATGCATCAGCAACTAGCAATAAATGTGTTGATACAGAGAGAACTCACAGTTTTCTCTTCAATTCCCTGTTTAATTGCCAGCTATATTTGTTTTTACACCTTAACCCCTTCTGTGCCCATGACGAGCTGAACTCATCATGGAGCACAGTCGCGCTGTGCCCATGACGAGTCCAGCTCGTCATGGCACCCACCCACGGGGGAAGCGCTGGCGCTCCCCCCGTGAGTGGTCGATCTTTTTTTTTTTTTTTTTTACTGGGAAGGCAGGGGAAGACCTTCCCCTGCCTCCCCCCACGTCATCAATGACGTCAGTGCGCAAGCCGCGCTGACATCATTGGATGTTTCCCCTTTGCTCTCCGAGGCGCAGGAAGCCATTTGCTTCCTGCGCGTCAGAGAGTAAAGGTGAGTTTTGGGGCTGGGGACGGGGGATTTTTGCATCGGTGGGTTTGTGTTAGGGTGGGGGCACTATGGAAGGCCCAGGCATGCCAGAGGCTCGGCTTCGTTCGTGTGTGCCTGTTTTTGCTTCCCTGTGAAATGGATTCAAATTTGAAAAACGCTCGTCTTTCTAGTTGCTTCCCTGTGAAATGGATCCAAAAATGCTGAGAAATGCCCTTCTTTTTAATTTTTCAAATCCAAAGTGCAGCAGCATGATTTTTGCATCGGTGGGTTTGGGTTAGGGTGGGGGCACTTTGGTATGCCCAGGCATGCCACGAGGCTCGGCTTCGTTCGTGTGTGCCTGTTGTTGCTTCCCTGTGAAATGGATCCAAATTTGAAAAACGCTCATCTTTCTAGTTGCTTCCCTGTGAAATGGAACCAAAAATGCCGAGAAATGCCCTTCTTTTTAATTTTTCAAATCCAAAGTGCAGCAGCATGTAGAGAAATAGAATTTCTTATATGAGAATTAAATACCTAACTAATAGCAAGACAGAGGGGTTGCAAAGTGGCCAGATTGTTTTTTTTTACATCCAAATACACCAGCATCACTTTACAGAGTTTGCCAGTGAAGTGCTACTTTCATTTTCTCGTCTTTCTTTGAAGAGCATTGTTGTTTCCAGGTTGGGAGAGTGTACCATTCCTGGAGGTACTGCAATACCTGGTTGATGGGTGGATTGGAAGACACAATGTGTACCATGGCTCTGTGTTTATGGATGTGGTCTTTTTATACCATACTGCTTACGTTTTGTAAGGATGTAAGCAATGGACAGTAAAACGGTTGCCTTCAGGGCCCTCTAGTCATGTCCATAACTTTTCAGGTGAAACCACTCGCTGATTTCTGAATAGTTAGTGAGAGATCGTTTAGGTAACCATGTTGTTTCTGCTTACATTTCACATGCTTTGCATTCCCTATGAGTGGTTGCTTTTTTTTCTTTTCTTTAGGCAGCATATTACTCTTATCAAATGCATAATTTGAATTGAGCCACATCCAAGTGTTTATAGCGGGCACAATTAGGTTATAGCTGAAGGCAGTGCGAGTTTCTCTCAGTGGGCAAGTATGGTGTTCAGTGGGGATGTGGCACTATGGCCAGAGCTGTGGAATTTGGAACTGGGGAACCGGGTTCCGCATTCATGACCAGTCCACCACACCACTGTACTGAGGGAGCACATTCCCATGCTAGACCGTAGAAGGCCCCACTAGACCTTAAAAGGCTTGATGTCTTAGCACAAGCAGGTGTACCCTAGTGGTGTCAATTGTGGGTTAACCTTGAAGGCCTGTCCACCACAGTCCATACTGAAGTTCATCTCCAGTCTTGCGGGCAGGCCTACGAAGCAGCACACCCTAGAGCAACAGTGATCCAGTCGCTGTGACTGTCACTGAGGTCACATGAACCTTGAGCAGGTTAGGGCGTTGCGAACGGTGTGACCTCACTGGGTACCTATTTCGGGTGGGTGTTTGCATTGTGCTGAGGGGATTACCAGGTAATTATTCACGCAGCTCTTTGATGGATGTCACATGAGGTAAAAAACTGCAATAAATGGCAGACACTCTGAAAACAAGAGCAAACGTTATGTTACATGAGGCAATGGTGGTAATTGTGCATGTATCAAAAGCAAACAAAATACAAGAGGTAGCAAACAATACGTTACAAGAGGAAAAGTGACATGTGTGCAAGTTACAAAAGAGTACAAAGTACAAGTAGAGGTATAAAAGTGCAATAAATGGCAGACACTCAAAACACAGGAACACACTGGGAAGGCACTTCTACGGGCATGGAGAACAGAATTTCCTATAATGTAAAGACTTCCTTCAGACAATAGAGAGGGTGTGAATTAAGTTTGGAAGTGTCTTTGCAGGAGGAGAACTTTGAGGTCAGTTTTGAAGTACTGGGTAGAGGGAGGGGGTGGTCCGGAGCTGAGGCTGAGTTCCAGATTCTCGCCGCGTTGCTTGTAAAGGATTGGGCCATCGATCTTTCCTTCTTGAAAGTGGGAGGTTCAAGTAATACATTTTGCGCAGTACGTGATGGTCTAGAGCATTATATGCATATGTGACAAAGTTTTTTTTCTCCTTTTTATTCTAGCCTAAAGCTTTTGATTCCTGATTCCAGTTTCGACAGTGGTTGTTCTGCAGTTTTGTGTAGTTGGATTGTTTTGGTAAGAATTTTTTTGTTGTTGTATTTACTCCAAATGAGTAATATTGTAATGTCTGAGTGAATTTCTTTGTAAGTGATGTCATAATGGCGGCATATTTAGTTAGTGGTTTGAGCATGAAATTCTTTGCAATGTGTTTTGCATATTCTTATGTGTAATTGCTTTTCTCTTTCTTTTTTAGTGGGATATTGTTGATCCATACTGTGTCTGTACAGAGTAGGTGGTGGTGAGTAGTTTAGCTGCCTCTGGCAAGTGAGTGGTATTGTTTTGGAGTATATATGAGTTTTTGATAAAGGTGCTTTTTGTTTATTACTTATTTTACAAAGTGTTTGTTGTTGTTGACTTGTTTGACAAGTTACCTTTATTAGTAAGCAATATGGCTAGCCGTAGAATGACTGCTCAACAGGTGGTCGGTATGCTTCTTGAATCTTCCTCTGAGCATGATTATGAGACTGACAGTGCGTCTGAGGGGGAGGAGGGAGGGGAAGATTCTGGCAGTGAGTTTTCTCTCAACATGGAATCATCAGATGATGAAGGTACTCTCAGTGCAGATGAAGGTACTCTTGGTGTGGATGAAGCAACTCTCAGTGCGGATGAAGTGCCTGTCTTAGAGGAGGAAACTGCTGTGCCGATGGTGCAAGAGGCATCTGGATTGCAGTCTGAGGCTGCTAGGCTTCCTACTGGAACTGCTGGACTTTGGGTTGATCCAAACATGGTGCAGCTGGTGTTGCCTGCCTTTAGCGGTGATGCAGGGTGTACAGTGGATTGTGAACACTTTTTGCCTATACAGTTTTTTCAGTTGTTTATGGATGATGTATTTTTGGGTGAGATTGTTGAGCAGACGAATTTGTATGCTGAACAGTTTTTGAGGGACAACAGCGACAAACTTAGGCCCCAGTCTAGAGCTACCCGGTGGACTCCCACATATCTGGAAGAGATTAAGAAGTTTTTGGGTTTGACTTTATTGATGGGTGTGGTAAGGAAGCCAACCTTGGCTTCATATTGGTCTACTAGCCCCTTGTTGGCAACTGCCATATTTCCTGCAGTTATGACTCGTAATCGGTATGTACTTTTGCTATGTATGCTGCATTTTGTTGATAATTCTATGGCGTTGCCACGAGATCACCCTGACTGTGACCGTCTTTTTAAGATTCGGCCCGTTCTTGATCACTTTGTAGATCGATTTTCTGAGATCTATACTCCAGGGAAAGAAATATCTATTGATGAGTCTTTGGTCTTGTTCAAGGGCCATTTGGTTTTTAGGCAGTACATCCCTAGCAAGAGGGCACGCTATGGAATTAAGCTGTATATGTTGTCTGAGAGTAGGACAGGATATGTTTTTAATTTTCGTGTGTACACTGGTAGAGATTCTACTATTGACCCCCCAGGTTGTCCGTCCACTTTTGGAGTTTCAGAGAAAATTGTGTGGGATCTTGCTAGAAGACTGTTTAACAGAGGCCGTCATTTGTACCTTGATAACTTCTATACTGCTGTGCAATTATTTAAGGAATTGTATAAAGTGGACACTTTTGCATGTGGCACAATCCGCTCTAACCGTAAAGGTTATCCGAAAGAGCTTGTTTGCAAAAAACTTCAGAGGGGGCAGTGCAGTTCCTTGCGTAGTGATGAACTACTAGCTGTAAAATTTGTGGACAGGAGGGATGTGTACATGCTGACTACCATCTATGATGAGAGTACTTCACCTGTGGCTGTTTGGGGTCAGGTTGCTGAAGTGCGCAAACCTGTGTGCATTCTAGACTACAATAAGCACATGGGTGGTGTTGACAGAGTAGATCAGAGGTTGGAACCTTACTCTGCTATTCGGAAGGCTTATGTTTGGTATAAGAAGTTGGCCATCCATTTCTTCGAATTAGCAAATTTCAATGCTTTTATTGTGTTCAAGGAGTGTTCTCCTGCGTCAAACTTGACATTTCTTCAGTTTCAGCACTCTGTGATAGCTAGCCTTGTTGATGTGGAATATGCAAGTGTTCCTAGATTTGGAGTGGTGGAGGATGTGGTTCAATTGAAAGATCGCCACTTTCCTGATTTCATCCCTCCCACACCGGCAAAAGATTTTCCCACTAGGAGATGCAGAGTCTGTTGGCGAAGAGGTACGCGGAAGGAGATTCGTATGTACTGCCCCGACTGTCCTTCTAAACCTGGGCTGTGTGTCCCTGCTTGTTTTAGAGCGTACCACACGCAAAATAATTTTTGGGAGCATTCATGAGTGGTAAAGTGAACTGCCTGGTCTGTATTCTTTGAAAAATTTGATTCTGTTTCAAGGTTGGCGTTAGTGCAATGTATTTAGTTTCTGATTTTGTGTTTGTAGATTTGTATCGATTTGTGATTTGTTTGTGTTTTTTTTTTGTCTAAAAAAAATCCTAAATGTGTTGGCGGTGTGTGTGGACTGGCACTTGGTTGGCGGTGTGCGTGGAATGGTGCTTAGCTAGCGGTGTGTGAGTAGTGACTTGCTGCTGGTCACTACACACACTGCTAGCTGAGTGCCACTCCACGCAATCCATCAGCTTGTGTAGTTGCTGTGTCAGGAATGTGGGCGTGTGAAAGTGATGGGCCCTTGAATGGCGCTGTGTGCTGGTATGAGTTTTGTTATGTGATGGGCCCGCGGCTGGCGGTGTGAATGGTTTTGTATGTCTCACACCTATGAAAGGTGTATGAATGGCCTGTAAAGAGGTTGGTGCCTTGTCGTGGCTTTACAGCTCACGAGCTGTGAGTCAATGGTTCAGTTTCTCACCCTTTCAATTATTAACAGTGCATTTCATTTTTGTGAAATCACTTGCTAATACAAGTGTATATACTGAACCATCACTCACCCTCGTGCCAAATCCAACCAGTATGTGTGTGTGCATTTGAGGAATAGATGGCTGTGCAGTAATATTTGCCTTTCTGAAGCAGGGTGTACCTTGTCCCTTTTGTGAATTTTCTAATGTGTTGTTTTTGTGCCTGGTGGTGCGAATGGTCTTGTGTGTATCACGTATGAAAGGTGTGTGAATGGCCTGTAAAGCGGTTGGTGCCTTGCCAAGGCTTTACAGCTCACGAGCTGCGAGTTATTGGTTCAGTTTTTTCTCCATTTAATTATTGACAGTGCATTTCATTTTTGTGAAATCTGTTAATAAAATTTAATATACTGAACCATCACTCGCCCTCGTGCCAAATCCAACCAGTATGTGTGTGCGTTTGAGGAATAGATGGCTGTGCAGGAATCTTTGTCTTTTTAGTTTCTCTGCCAAGGTGTATGTTCCATGTAAGAATAACCCACCAACTGTAGATATTGTCGTAAACCCACGGGAGTTCATGGTGATGTCTCTCTTGTGAATTCCAAAAAGTTATTTTATCCACAATGTCCTGCAAACCTCAAAATGTTGGTCACATTTTCCTTGCAATATTGTGCCGAAATTCTCACGCTGTAGAAACAAACAATGTCAAAACGATCTGGTTTTGCAAAGGGGTCAACTATCTTTTTGGCCTGTGCTCGGCGGCCATCTAGGGAAGCCTACCAAACCCATACATTTCTGAAAACTAGACACTCGGGGGCTTCCGGGGAGGTATGGCTTGCATGGATCCCCCAACGTTTCCTTACCCAGAATCCCCTGCAAACCTCACTTTTAGCTGAAAAAAATCACTTTTTTCACACATTTTTGTGTGGGAAAGTTGTGGCATCACCGGGCTCACTCAAATTTCCCACCTCCCAGCGTTCCCCTGGGTCTCCCGGTAAAAATGGTGCCTCACTTGTGTGGGAGGCCCAAGTACCCGCGACAGGCAAGGGCCCAAAACGTAGTGAGGTGACATCAAAATTGCCTATCTCAAAACCACCTGGTTTTGCAAGGGGGGTCACCTAGGTTTTTGGCCCGGTGTTCGGCGGCCATCTAGGGAAGCCTACTAAACACATACATTTCTGAAAACTAGACACCCGGGGGCTTCCAGGGAGGTATGGCTTGCGTGGATCCCCCAACGTTTCCTTACCCAGAATCCCCTGCAAACCTCAATTTTAGCTGAAAAAAATCACTTTTTTCACACATTTTTGTGTGGGAAAGTTGTGGCATCACCGGGCTCACTCAAATTTCCCACCTCCCAGCGTTCCCCTGGGTCTCTCGGTAAAAATGGTGCCTCACTTGTGTGGGAGGCCCAAGTTACCGCGACAGGCAAGGGCCCAAAACGTAGTGAGGTGACTTCAAATTTGCCTATCCAAAAAAATGTTTGGGCCCTTGCCTGTCGCGGGTACTTGGGCCTCCCACACAAGTGAGGTACCATTTTTACCGGGAGACCCAGGGGAAAGCTGGGAGGTGGGCAATTTGAGTGAGCCCGGTGATACCACAACTTTCCCAAACAAAAATGTGTGAAAAAAGTGATTTTTTTCAGCTAAAATTGAGGTTTGCAGGGGATTCTGGGTAAGGAAACATTGGGGGATCCACGCAAGCCATACCTCCCTGGAAGCCCCCGGGTGTCTAGTTTTCAGAAATGTATGGGTTTGGTAGGTTTCCCTAGATGGCCGCTGAGCACCGGGCCAAAAACCCAGGTGACCCCTCTTGCAAAACCAGGTGGTTTTGAGATAGGCAAATTTGAAGACACCTCACTATGTTTTGGGCCCTTGCCTGTCACGGGAACTTGGGCCTCCCACACAAGTGAGGTACCGTTTTTCTTGTAAGACTTTGGGGAACGCGGGGTGGGTGGAAATGTGTCGATCCACGCAGATTCCGGAACTTTCCACCACAGAAATGTGGGGAAAATGTGTTTTTTTTGACAATTTTTTAGGTTTGCAAGGGATTCTGGGTAACAGACCGTGGTGGGAGACAGTCAAGTCACCCCATCCTGGATTCCCCTGGGTGTCTAGTTTTCAAAAATGTATAGGTTTGCTAGGTTTCCCAAGGTGCCCGCAGAGCTAGGGTTCAAAAACTACAGCTAGTCATTTTGCCAAAAAAGGGTCATTTTTCACTGCGAAATTGAGGTGTGACCACGATGCGTTTTGCGACGTTTCCTGTCGCGGGCACTAGGCCGACCAACACAAGTGAGGTACCGTTTTTCTCGTAAGACTTTGGGGAATGCGGGGTGGGTGTAAATTTGTGGATCCACGAAGATTCCGGAACTTTCCACCACAGAAATGTGGGGAAAATTGGCTTTTTTTGACAATTTTTTAGATTTGCAAGGGATTCTGGGTAACAGACCCTGGTGGGAGGCAGTCAAGTCACCCCATCCTGGATTTCCCTGGGTGTCTAGTTTTCAAAAATGTATAGGTTTGCTAGGTTTCCCAAGGTGCCCGCAGAGCTAGGGTTAAAAAACTACAGCTAGTCATTTTGCCAAAAAAGGGTCATTTTTCACTGCGAAATTGAGGTGTGACCACGATGCGTTTTGCACCGTTTCCTGTCGCGGGCACTAGGCCGACCCACACAAGTGAGGTACTGTTTTTCTCGTAAGACTTTGGGGAATGCGGGGTGGATGGAAATTTGTGGATCCACGCTGATTCCAGAACTTTCCACGACAGAAATGTGGGGAAAATGTGTTTTTTTTTTTACAATTTTTTAGGTTCGCAAGGGATTCTGGGTAACAGACCCTGGTGGGAGGCAGTCAAGTCACCCCATCTTGGATTCCCCAGGGTGTCTAGTTTTCAAAAATGTATAGGTTTGCTAGGTTTCCCAAGGTGCCCGCAGAGCTAGGGTTAAAAAACTAGAGCTAGGCACTTTGCCAAAAAAGGGTAAATTTTCACTGCGATATGGAGTTGTGACCACGTTGCGTTTTGCGCCGTTTCCTGTCGCGGGCACTATGCCTACCCACACAAGTGAGGTACCATTTGTATCGGGAGACTTAGGGTAATTCAGATTTGTAAAGGAACTGTTATTATCTATTGACTTTCGATGCATTTCTGCCTTCCAAATGAAAGACATTGTGTAAAAAATAAGTCATTCTAAAAAATGACTGATAATTCTCATGCTAGTATGAGTATTCCCAATTTCAGAAATGTGCAAATATCTACTGTTTCTAAACTCTATATTTTGTTCCCATTTCAGAAATACATAGGTGTCTTTCATACCGATTTTTCCATGTACACATTTTTACAGAATAATTACTATACACCCGGTACATAATAAAAAACCATTGCAAGTTGCTGCTCAGTTTTTGGCTCTGGGCTCATTGGGTTCTTAGTGAATCTACAAGTCCTATATATCCCCACAACCAGTAATGTCCAGCGGATGCAACGGTATATTGCTTTCAAAGAGCTGTCATAATTAGAAGAAGTTACAGGTGAAAACTTTGACACAAAAGGCTGGTTTTGTCAACTAATTTTCAATTTATCCTATATTTAACTGTTTGTTTCTATAAAAAAACCTTGATGGATCTACACAAATGACCCCTTGCTGAATTCAGAATTTTGTCTTCTTCTCGAAAATGTATAGCTGTCCAGGATCCATTATTGCTTTTGTACCCATTTCTGCCATTAATTGGAAGGAGGTCAAAAGCACAAAAAATAGCAAAAATAGGCTATGTCCCAGAAAAATGCCAAAACTGTGTAAAAAATGTTGGGTTTCTGACAAAAGTCTGGTATCCCCGAAAAGCTGGGAAAATTGTGATTTCAACCCGACAAACCCTTTTTTGATAACGTTTGCAGGGAAAAACCCAGATGCTTTCATTTGCAGCCCGTTTTTCCAATTTTTCCGAAAAAAAACAAAAGTTTGCTGTATTTTGGCTCATTTCTGTGAACCCTCCAGGGGAATCCACAAACCCTGAGTACCTTTAGAATCCCCATGATGTTGGAAGAAAAGGACGCAAATTTGGCGTGGCTACCTAATGTGGTCAAAAAGTTACAGGGGCCTAAGCGTGCACTACCCCAAATAGCCAAAAAAAGGCTTGGCACAGGAGGGGGAAAAGGCCTGGCAGCGAAGGGGTTAATCCCCTGTTTCACTAACAGCTATATTCTAAGCGTTCAAAGGTCACTGTTTTCAGTTCACTTACCTGTGTCATTTAATGCATTCCACTTCTGATGCCATTTGTTAGGAAATAACTCTTCCAACCATCCTCAGAGTGATGCAAAGAAAACACAGACACCAAGCAGGGCTCCGGAACAGGTGAAATGTATTTGTAGGTACCAAGGTCTATATGCCATCCAAGGCAGACGCACATCCCAGTGTTATGTCTTACAACAAGCACCTTCTGCCCTGAGTCATTCTGGTAGGGTCTTTATATATGTTAGAAAGTGCTGTCACTAGCAAAACCCCAAAAAGGGGACACAGTCAAAACATGGGTAATCTTATAGAAATTAGAATTGTCACGTAAGCACAAGACACACTGCAAAATATACTTATTGCAATATGAGCAAACAAGGGAACAGAAAACAGGTCAAGCTAAACTTAACATAAGAGACAGTAGGTCTGAGCGTGTGGTTTATGTTGACAGCTGTTGAAGGCGTCAGAGAGGTCAGCGGTAGATCCTTGGTGCAGTGCTGGGTTAGAATTATGAAGGAGGGGGAGCACTGTGGAGGCCCTGAGCAAGTAGCTTGGTCAGTGACAGGAATAAATAGCTCAGTGGGTTTGACCTATTGCGGAGGAGAATTTGGACTAACAATATACATATGGATATATATTTTCATCCAACAGCAGCCGTCGCCAACACCGACCATGGGATTCAAGGAATATTTTAATTAAACAACAAAAGAGGCAAAGTCAGGAAAGGCATCACGACTGACATCTTGTGGGCACATGAGGAAGTGGACCTTGGCCTTTTATGGATTCAGTGTGTTAAGCTAGTAGTGGATCCGCGTACCATACTATTAATTGTAAACCTGTACATCCACGCAGCCCATAAGCCCAAACCCGACAAGATCCAGACACTGACTGGTCTATTTAAAGCCTTGAATTCCATGTATCCAAAAGCTCTAAATAATTTGGCTTTGAGGTCAATAAAGCAGGTCAACAGCTTGCTGGATTTCACAGTTGCTTGCTCACCCAGGAGGTTGACTGCCAGCAGGTTTGTTACAGTGCTTATTCCTGCCCTAAAGCCAGTCTGGGTTTTCGGGATTATGTTTGAACGATAGACCCAGTCCTCCAAATCAATGAGCAAATTTGAGGCATAGATCTTGGCTTCTATGTCTAAGTAATGTAACTACAACTCGCGCCCTTGCCATGTACATTTTTCTAATCAATAATTTTACAGCAGATGTTGCTGTGATATTATCAGTGATGTCATAGAAGATGTCATGAGTGATGTAATATGTGGGGTAATTAGCAGTGCATGGCGATGGTGCGAGTTATAGTTGCCTTATGGCAGCCACCATTTTGTTTTGTGTTGTCTATGATCCTGCCGAAGTACTCAGGATTGCTGCAAAAAAGCACTTTTCCCCCCAGTGGGTCCTTCAGGAATCCTCCCACAAGAGCTCTGGGAACAGGGTATACCCTTCCCCCTTATATATTTTTTCAGGACAGAGGACTAAGTTCCTGGGGTCTTGTAATGGCTGCTGCAACATTTTTCTACATGTTGAGGCCGCCCCAATCAGAGCGCTCACTCCCATGGGCCCTTCACTACCACAGGAGCGAGGTGGGGCCAAGGGAAAAAAGCCCACTGTGTTAACCAGAACACTCTTTTTTGAAGTTGTGCTTGTGGGACTCTCGCAAGAGTCCGTCGAACCCAACAGTGCAAATATACAAATATTTTTGTACCTTAATTTCACAAAAAGTACTGAACATATGTACACCAAATCACAAAATGCACGCTTTGTGGACCAAAATGCAGCTACTTGTCAAATTTGGTTTAATTCCGTTCTGTCATTTGTGTCATTTTAGATGTATCACTGTTCAATAATCCAAATAATTATGACACTGCAGTCTTTAATGATTATGGCAAGTTGAGACTGGCACTGTGCACCTGATTACATAAAAAAATGATTAACTGAAGTGCCTGCCCTAATTAGCTGTAGTAAAAGATGGAACAAGGTTTAAATCACAGCCTCCTGTTTTAGTGCAGGCAGTGCCCACTCTCTTCGGAACGTGACAGGATTTCCCCCCACCGCTAAGGGGTTCCTTGGGGATTCCTAGAACCCTGTGACACTATTCTGAAAGGCGCGCATTAGGTGGTACACTAACTGTGAACAAACCACTTTGTAGGTGGCCCACATTTAGTGCATCCTGAGCAATTGTTGCACCTGCTGGTAGTATTGCATTCCACCATGTCTTAGCTTATGAGCACTCTGACCCTTGTTATCACTATTTAGTGGGGTTCTCCTTTTTAGTTTTGGACTACATACAGTTTTAGCTGTCAGGTCATCCTCACGTATTCACAAACAAGTATTAATAAAAATATGTATCTATAGTCACTGAAAAAATAACAGCTAAAAACTAAGATATGGCTCTAACTCAAACGTGTAAAACCACTGAAATATGGCAGTTAGGACATTCAATGCTCACAACACATTGCATAACTCACATCACCTGCTGTGTTGCTCCCCTGATAACTGTTTTGTATTTCTGTGCAGTTACCAAATTAATGTTTTGAGCATGGTGGCCACTGAGAGTTATGGCGTGTTGTGTGTGTGTTGATAACCGTAACTGGTGAACTTCAGTGCTTTTGTGCATTTGGACCAGAACCAAAATTCAGTTTTTACGGTGTTTTTGCTTTTTTTTAAATTATACTTAATTACCCCATACTGTGCACGACTTTGCTCATGCAGAGGGGGGAGAGGGTTTATGAGACTAGTACCTGGACTGCAGCCAGGTTGTGACTCAAACCTGCCACAGCGACCTAACCCTTGCCACACACGGTCTTCTGCTGAGGCAGGAGGCAACCCCCACAGTGCACAAGCTTCCGTCATAGGAACCCAGGACCCTGACAGCCATTTTAGATGTCAGCTATTGACAAGTCAGAAATCCGACTCATGAATTTTACAATGATTTGACTTTTTTTATATACAACTAAGGGGAGGCTTTGATGTCCCGCCAATGTGGCCTGAGGGTCCCACTGCCTATCCTGCCCCCCTATAATCCATTTCTTAGGAAAAGCGAGTGATGTGGACTGTGCCCTGAGTCCTGTAATGGCTCCCACAAAAAAAATAACTTTCTCTTCCTTGAAAATATTTTCTCTTGAGGCAGCCAATCCTATCTCTTGCATCCATATTACAAACTCTGGTAAAGTGAATTCGAAAGGGACGAAAGGAGAAAAGACTCCCTCGTCCAATCAGAATCTTTTGTTTTTTAATTCCCAGACTGCCAAGTTATTTGCGAGTCACAAATGGCAGAGATATACAAAAGTGTTTAGCCTTTATAATGCACTCATCAACTTTTATAAAAGCTAATATCTCAAAAACCACTGACCAGATTGACAACAAAACAATGAAAGCAATCTTTTTGAGTAAAGTTCTAGTTTCATGCCAAATTTGGTGTAAATCTGTTCAGGGTTCGGGCTGTAGGCGAGAGCAAACTTTCCTATGGAGCTAAAATGGTAAATCATTTATTTCATCCTTTCCCACTCCTCCTGCCCCAAGTTAACTTTTTTTCCCTGCACAGAGTTGCAAGACAATAAACAATTAGCTAGCATTTTCAATTCTATTAAGGACACGGAGGCGAGGATTATGCTTCTCTTTCTCATTTATTGCTACTCACAGCAGCCAATGAAAACTTATATTATGTAAAACAAACTACATTTCCCATGATGCATACACCACATCACTTCCTGCAGAGCCCCATAAGAGCCAGCAATACCGGAACCTGTCCTCTTTCTTTGCTTCGAACATTAAAGTCCAATATTATAAACAAAAGTCCAACAACCGCTTCCAACGTGGAAGAACCAGACCAGCTGGGAGGAACATCAACTTCAAGCAGGATTACGACTAATCCATCTTCTTTTCGGATCCTGAAAAAAGCAGAGATAGAAAAACCCGTAACTTCTGTATAACCAGAGTATATATGCAAATGGGTGGGCAAGAATTACAATACTGTAATTTAACCGGGTGGGATAATCCTCGCCTCCGTGTCCTTAATAGAATTGAAAATTCTTGGCGCGAATGCTAGCTAATTTTATTCTATTACAAGACCGGAGGCTTCGTATTATTAGTTTAACGCTGATTAAAAACTATAGAGGATATGTCACCCACCGGTTTATATTAAAACTGTTTAAATGTTGACTCAGAAGACCAATCCGCAGAATGCATGATATCTTGAACCGTAGAACCCAACATGAAGGTCTTAAAGGCCATAGCGCCTCGAACAGAATGTGCACCAAAGACCTGAGTATCAATACCTGCTTCCTGCATAACATTTTTTAACCATCTGGCTATAGTAGCCGCAGTAACAGATTTGTACGGTTTCTGCAAAGCAATCAATAATTGTACCACACCATCAGGGCTGGTAGGCCTGGTACATTCTTCATAAGCCTTAAGACATTGAACCACACAAAGTTTAGCATTGTCAGGAAAAGCATGATAGTCTACGCTGCGTGACATGGTTTTAGTTCTAGACGTAATATTAAACGAAACTCCCTCCGGAGTAAATACTCTACCTGTAATATCCAGAGCCTTAACATCCGAAGAACGTCTACAAGCCGCCAGACATAGCAACATGGCCAGTTTGGCCGATAATTGCTTCCTGGACAACATATTGTTGTTGGGCCATCTGTTAAACAGGGAAAGAACCAGCGAGACATCCCACATGGAAGAATATTTTGATTTGGGGGGATTTGCTCTTTAAGAGTTTGCATATTAAGGGATGCATCCCAACAGGTTTGCCCTCAATCTGCGAGTGGCCCACCGATATGGCTGAACGGAAATTATTAACAGAGCGATACGCTAAACCTTCAGACGCGTTTTTTCGGACAGGAAGTTTACAATAAAGGGTAATTCTGCCCCCACGGGATCCACATGCTGTCCCATGCACCAACGAACCCAGCATCCCCAGGCTGAAGAATATCGCTTCCTGGTAGAGGTGGCCCACGCTTGGTTGATGAAGTCTGAAGCTTGTTCCGAAAAACCTGGCATTTGCCAACGCTGCCTGAAAGTCTCCAGGCCATCAGAGAGATTGTTGCCCCGATAGTACCATCGGGTCCCTCTCTCCATGAGGGCCTTGGAGCATTGTCGAGGACCATGGGATCCTCCTGGGGAAGTCGCAACTCGCCTCCAGCAACAACGGGAACCAAGGCTGTGACTTCCACAAGGGAGTCACTAACATCACCTCCGCTTTCTGGCGCATCACATGAGTGAACATGCGAGGAATAAGAATGAAGGGTGGAAACGCATAATTCAAAGTCGGAGTCCAATCCTGTGCAAAGGCATCCGTCGCCAGAGCCAATGGGTCCGGCCTCCAGCTGAAAAACGTTGTCATTTGACGATTCAGTCTGGATGCAAACAGGTCGATCTCGCAAAACCCCCATATCTCCTGCAACCACTGGACCACCCGTGGGAGAAGTTGCCAGTCGCTGTAGTCCTTGAGATGGCGTGAGTTCCAATCCGCCACTAAATTGGACTGACCCGGAATGTATTTGGCTATGACCGAAATCTGATGAGTCAGGCAATAATGCCAAAAGTCCTTCGCTATCTCTACCAGCATTGAGGACCTCGTGCCCCCCAGTTTGTTGATGTACCGTACCGCCGATATGTTGTCCATCCGAAGAAGGATGCAACATGAGACCTGTCTGGGAGATAGGGTCCTGATCGCGAATGACCCTGCAAGGAGTTCTAGACAATTTATGTGTAGATTTAACTCATCTAGGGACCAACGTCCCCCTGTGGAAATATTTCCGCAGCGCGCTTCCCGGCCCCAACGACTGGCGTCGGATTCTATGACCACTTCTGGTAGGTAGACGAAGTGGTAGGTAGACGAAAATTGCTCTGCCGTTCCACGCTTCCACGTGGGCAAGCCACAACTGTATCTCCTCCCGCACTTCCGGGGAAAGAGGCACTAAGTCCGTGTAGGAAAGACCCTTCTGCAAGTGTTGAATTTTGAGTCGTTGAAGGGCCCTGTAGTGTAGGGGTCCTGAAAATATTGCTTGAATGGACGATGCAAGAAGTCCCACTATCCGGGCAATCACCCTGAGAGAAACCATTTGTTTGGTTAAGAAGGAGCGAAGCTCCTTTTTGATGTCCCGAAGTTTGGAACGTGGAAGACTGAGCTGGGCCGTCTGAGTGTTTATTACGAACCCCAAAAAGTCTATCTTCTGCGTGGGACACAGAACCGACTTCAGTTCGTTGATCACAAACCCCAGGTTCTGCAAGATATGAACGGTCATGCGCAAGTGCTGAACCGCCAACGTCTGGGACTGCGCCATGATGAGCATGTCGTCTAGATAGACAATCATGCGAACCCCTTGTTCCCTGAGGTAAGCTACTACAGGTTTCAGAACCTTGGTGAAGCACCACGGTGCTGAGGAAAGTCCAAAAGGAAGGACCAAATATTCGTACCACCGGTTCCGCCATTGAAACTGAAGGAATCTGCGATGTGGTCGAAATATGGGGATGGACAGATAGGCGTCCTTCAGGTCCAAACGGACCAACCAGTCCCCCTGCTTCAGAAGGTCTGCCAACAGATGGATGCCCTCCATCTTGAAGTGCTTGTAAGTCATGTACTGGTTGAAATCCTTCAAATTGAGTACCAACCTGTAACCACCGCCCTTCTTCTGCATCAGAAAAATATTGCTGCAGAAACCGCGAGGGCCCTCGTCGCAAGGTGCTTTCGCGTGTTTCTGCAGCAATCCTTCTAATTCTGAATCTATGAAATCGCACTCTAGTCGGGAAAAAGAAAGCGGTCTGGGCCGATGAACCGGATAAGGAGTCTGGAAGAAATCTAGATGAAACCCCTGAACTGTCTGCAAAACCCAGGCATCCTGCGATAGTTGAACCCAATTGTGATAAAACTGCTGAATACGACCCCCCCAATGGAAGAAGGAATAAGTCTGGAGCGCTCACCTGAAGACTCAGTGTTCTGGAATCCTCCCCGATAGGAGCCTTTGTTAAAGCGCTGCTTGTTGAAGCGCTGCCTGGTGGGGTAGAAGGTGCCGCCGCGGGTAGAGTCCCACTCTCCCCTGCCGCGACCAAAGTCTCCTCGCTGAGGACCTTGGGAGAACTGACGGCCAAACGAGCGTCCCCGGCCTCGTCGGGCCCTGTTGAAAACCCCAGCCTGAAACACACGTTTGATTCCTGCCTGTGCTTTATCCAGGGTCGTGAAAGTGCCCACGTATTTCACAACATCTTTGACGAAACGGTCTCCAAAGAGGTTTCCGTCCGCCAAAGGCCCAGCCGCCGCCAACTCCGTTAGATTAGAGTCCATGCGCATGAGAATGAACTTTCGGCGCTCCGTGGAAATTGCACAGTTGGCATTACCTAAGAGGCAGATGGCCCTCTGGGTCCAGCCCACCAACACATGGGAGTCAATGGTGGTTCCCGATTTCTGCACCTCAAGAGCCATCTCCAAGATCTTGGCCAAATGACCGACCACATCAAGAAGCTTGTCTTGGCACCCTCGCCAAGCGCGGTCTATACCCTTCTTAGGGTCCTTGGCAAACTTTTTAAGGAAAGTTAAGAGGCTGGAATCAATTTCAGGTGTCTCGGCCACCTTGTCTGAAAGATCCGGCCGGGGACATTCAGACCGCAGTCTGTTGCGCACTTCCTTGTCAAAACTTTTGCGCAAATTCTTGTGCAGGTACGCCGCCACCTCTGGGGCGGGCAGCCAATCAGGGGACCAAGGATGAACAATGTCCGAGGGGTTAAAGGTAAAGGGAGTAGGAGTTATCTGTGTAGTTTCCACATTCTTGGCCTTCCTAGATTTCTTTTTAGGAGGGGAATCATCCGGGGTGTCAGATTCGGTGGAACCAGGTTCCGAATCGGTATCTTGAACCCTCTCCTTTTCCGTATCCGGGCGCGGAAGTGAAGAGTAAGAGGCAGAATGAGGCCAGGACTTAGGCTGTGTGCCTTCTGACGGAACCCCTGCTGGGGCAGTGAAGCCATGACGCTTCGCGAACCTCTCCAATTGCCTGGTAATAGGCTTCAACGCAGTCGCCAATGCCTTCTGCACAGTTCCCGGAACTGCCTTCTCCAGGGCCTTGTTGACCGACTCCTGCACGGAAGCGTCCAGGGCCTCAACAATATTTTTCTCGATGGAAGGTGTACCTACTTCCTCCTCATATAAGGTGTCATCCTCCTCATAGTGCACCCAATTTTCCATGGTGGAGCCACATTTATAGACGTATTTGCTCATAAGGCAACAGTAAGGAGGAGTAAAGTGGGGGAGCCAACCCACAGCACAGGTACCGAGCACCTCAGCAAAAGCTGAGTCCCAATTATTACAGCCCACAGGGCGTAGTGGAGCCAAAAAGAACAAGGAAAATCCAAGGAGGTGTGCTCCCTCCAGGCCCAGGTCGTTTTTGCAGCCAGCAAGGTGTAAAACAGTGCTCTCTGTGGAAATCCCAGACCAGAATAACAAAAACGAAAGAAAAACGACATAAAACCGGGCAGTAGCGACGTGCGAAGCCCAAATCCTACCGAATATAGCCCAATTGGGCTACGCACGTGGGAACCTTAACAGAAAGCAAAAGTGACAGGCTCCCAGCGCACGGCTAACGAGGGGAGCCTCAGCGCTTATTTCTGCATATAAATTTACTCCGCCGAAGGCGAAGCGGTACCTTTGTGCTGGAAGAGGGAGCGCTAAACGCGCTGGGTGCATACACAGTAGCGCGGCCGAGCGCCACGTCTTCAAGGCAAGGATCGCGATGCACACGCATCGAGCGCCGATCTTGCCAAATCTGGGTCGGTAAGGGAGCCAAATTTGAATAATTTAGGATCGCTAATGCTGCCAACGTTGCCGATCCCAGCGGGAGCCTCACAGCGCCCAGGGCGCGTAACCAAGAAGCGTACACGGCCAAGTACGGAAATCAAGCACCAGGAAACCTTACACAGCAAAGCGGCTCTAGGCATAAAGTATACATAAACAAAGCGTCGCGAAGCTTGTAAGTAAGATATTCAATACATTACATATCCATTATCGATTGTAAAGGAAGAACGATGTCTGCAACTTAACTTTCTGCGTGAGCAGCAAAGAAAGAGGACAGGTTCCGGTATTGCTGGCTCTTATGGGGCTCTGCAGGAAGTGATGTGGTGTATGCATCATGGGAAATGTAGTTTGTTTTACATAATATAAGTTTTCATTGGCTACTGTGAGTAGCAATAAATGAGAAAGAGAAGCATAATACGAAGCCTCCGGTCCTGTAATAGAATTGGCATGCTGGCCCAGTGTATTTTAGTTATATTGCTGATTTCAAAGCAAATAGGGAAAAGTTCAAGAATATCCCAAGCGCTCATTATTTAGATAAACCAGATTAACTGCAGTTTGAACTACCAGCAAAAGCTAACATGTAGTTAGAGATAATGCCTGCCCAAGAGATTGGGCCATATATTTGAAAGGATCCATTAGGAATAAAAGTGCAACCTAGCTTGAGAGGCCAAAAGGTGAGGAACAGGGCAAAAGCCTCATTAATTTTTAAGTCGAGCCAGGAAGCACACATGTGCTGTCTCTCGAGACATGCTGTAATCTATTCTGTTGTTGATTGTCCTTCAAAAAGGCTTACTCGCTACTGGTCAACCTTCTTCTTTGGCCCGCCTTAGTGACTGTTGCATCCTCCCATTGAGCAGCACCTAATTTCCCGTATCTTTACGCAGTTGTCTTTATGTGTTATTTATCTGGAACTCTTTTTTTTCTTTCACTGGCTCCTCTCTGAGCTCTGTTTAGGGATATGGTCCTCCCCCAGAGCTGCACTGTCTCTAAAAAGAGTTTTGTAAAACGCTTCGGAAACACATGATTGTTATTGTATACAAACCTTCTATTAAATGGCAAGCAAATAAGTACTTTTGCAGAGGCTGACACGTTACATTATTAGTGACAGTAATTACAGTATAAAAATGTATGTCTTACATTTCCTGTGCAGTCAAAAATAAGGCTGTTTGCCAAGGGCCGTTTACTTTTCTTTCACTGACTTAAAAACAAGAGAATTTGGGGTTCCTGGCCAGTATTTTCTATTATTTGTCTGATCCCGCCATCTTTCACCAGTTGTGCCACTCATTTAGGTCCCTCTTTTGTTTCTTACTCTACCGAACCTACTATAAAATGGCATGTAGGGAAGTGCTCCTGCAGAGGCCGACACCTTACACTATTAATAGTCACAGTGCAGAAAATATAAAAATGCGTATCAAACATTTTTGAAATTTCCTTACTGAAGTTTTCAGTTTGGTAAATTTTTCAAAACAGTTGTCCGACTCTCCCATACAACTACTATTCTGAAATGGACTAAATACTCCCATATAAACGAGAGCACACGCGTCGTCTTTCTTTCTTTTCAATGCAAGGAGCAACAATGCTCTCTAAGGTAATCAGGTGGCCCGGGCATCTCTTTCCTCTTTAGCAGCTTCTGCTAGATCAGACGGTGAGGCTTGTAGTCAAAGATGGCGAAAACCAATAACTGCTGCATGCTATTCCCCAAGAAAACAGTATGTTTGCAAGCCTCAAGCATCAGGGGCTGAAGTGTGCTTGCTGGTATTACCTATTTTAAAGGGCATAAAAAGTTGAGTTGGAGGCACTCCCTAATGAATTTGAGGTCTGAAAGAAATGTATTTTATATTTCAATCAAACATCTTTTTCATAGACATCAAAATTCTTAAAGTGTGGTATGGGTTTGATAAATTAACAGTTTACAGTCTTTAATTGCACATCATAAATATCCAATTGGCAAACTTCACTTAATGGGTTAGTGGCTTTTTTTGTGTCTCAAACTTCCCCACCAGCTTTAGTTGAGATCACCTTGGCAACTGCCTTTGCTGGTTCTTACTTCTGCCTCTCTGTTCTAAATTCTGTGTGGGCCTGCCAAATAGTTACTTTGCTGCTGAGTGTTGAGGCAGCATGATAGGATTATGGTTTCCTTTGGGTTATTATTAGAGTGCATGTGTTTGCAGCTTGCTCCTGCCACTTCCACCCACTCCGGAAATGTCATTGCTTGCCCAGGCCTTCCCACCCCCTCCCATATAGTTGTTGCCTGTTTGGTATAGATATCACCCTCATTGGCAGTCATATGATAGTCACGCTTTGGTGCTAGTGTAAACCATTGATCCCTATATCTTCAGGAGTGTCATCACCTTCATCAACCTCCACACCAATGACCCTGTGAACAGAAGTGTGGTGCTGCTATTTAGATCCTTAGCCTGTTGGTGTACTAAAATCATTTTCCATATAGTGTTATTGGCTATGAATATAAAGAAAGGAATATACCACAATGTCTCAGCAAAGACTTCTAAAACTGGTGTTTCTTTTAGAGATGAACTATCAATGGTTATCCCATGTTCAATGACAAAAGAAGCACTCCTATAATTCGCCAGATTTACTGTAAAATGGGAACACTCTAACACTTAAGCAGTGATTCTTAGCACTTGGTAGTCGTGTCTAGGTCTCTTCAACTGTAGTATTGAACAACCCAGGATAATGGGCTGCATGGCTAAACTCTTATAAGGTCCCAAAGACGAGACCTATTGGCTATGCCAATGTTTGTTCCAGAAGTTGTTGTTCCTGAAGCTGTGCCTGAAGAGAGCAGAGTTGCGACTGGCCAGAAGTGGATAGCATTTGAGACCAGGAGTTGGACATGGCAAAGAGGAACCCCGGGCTGTACAGACAAGGCTGTCTGGAGAGAGGCAGCAAGTGGAAGATATTGGCTGTGGCGGTCCCACAGCTGAAGAGTATCGGCCTCCGCCCTGCCCCCCAGTTACTCGTATCAGGATCCCCCTGCTAAATCAGGATTCAAGGCCCGGCATGGGGGAAAACGAGACCTACCACCGCATGCTAGGAAGGAAGATTTGTAGGAGCCGCCTGCAGCAGCCAGTGCCCAGTGCTTAAGAAGCCCTGGCTCTCTCGAAATGAAGAAAGTTGCAAGGAGCAGGTGGGGCAGGGTGCCCCCATGGCAGCAGCAGGTCTCAGAACAGTACCGGCAAGAGGAAGGACTGCCAGCAGAAGGGACCCAGTACTTGCAGTGGTCTGACTCTGAACCTAGCATTCGGCGAAAGGTAATGACAAGCAATCAAGCCTCGAGGTCGAAGAAAACCATGCAGGAGTTTGACCAAGAGGAAGGCATGCAGCACATTATAGAAATGATGCAAGCAGTACCAGGATCGTGTGGCAAGGACTGATTCATGGGACAAGTCTTGGGTGATCCCTTTCCACAGGCACCACTGCAAATTGAGCAGCATCGTAGAACACCTCAACAAAGATACCACACACTAAGAGAACAGGACAGCATATCGTAAGGAAACAAAGGTTGGCAAACAAGAAAGAAGCAAAGAAAAGAGGATTGCGGGTGAGAAGTGAAAGCCTTGACCCTGTGCCTGAAGCCACCATGGTGGTACCTCTGAGGTGCGCACAAAAAAGGCGAGGAACATCAATTGCTGCAGCAGAAACCAGGAAGAGGCTGCAGGCACAAGGCGTAGGAAAGTTCTTGACATCTGAAGATACCATGGGGGCACACGGCGAGGTCGGCACGACTGGCACACAACATCAAACAAATGGTGAGCCGGCAAGAGTGGGGATGGCACGGGGCTTGGCAATAGGAATGGTAATTAATGAAATACAGGCGGTAAGAGGGGCTGGCTAGGGGCTTGCATCTGGCATAAAATAGGATGGCACACAGGTGGGATCAAACAACAGCGCCACAACAACTCAGCCAGGCCTAAGCCACACCTTTACACAGGCACCAGCGCAGCTAGGCTATGGGAGTGCCCAGGCGACAGGAAGGGCCATACAACAGTAAGCAACACCCCAGGCCACATGGGGGCACATACACCAGCAGCTAGGGCAGATAGCAAGAATCAATATGCAGAGGGAACAAACAAACCACATGGGGCGTAGACGCAATATCTAATGGCACAACATACGCTTTAGGCAGTGTAATTTGCAGGGCCAGCGGGGCTAGTCAGGCAATAGCCATGTCTTAGATGCCTCCTCACCTAATGGCACAGCACAGCTGGCCAGAGCCCCTGTGGCAAGGAGGGACAGGTGGCAAAAGGATGCATATCAGGGTGCAGTGAGCACCTGAGCACAAGGTCAGACACAGAATCCTGCTCCAGTGTCACAAGGCCTCCCTTGAGCATGGGCCTGAGCATGCAGCAACAATGAACAGGTGGCACAGCATGAGCCAGGGCAGTGCACCCAGGCCAACATATGAAAGCAGCGGGCATGCCGTCAACTGGGGAACGGCACAGCAGGGATTTGCTGGGCACAGCACACCCCATTATAGCTTGGCTTGGGGGGAGGGGCCACTAACCTATCGCTGGTTGGACAACTAACCAGTTATTTTAGGGTGTCACCGGGTAATGCCCCTATGACAGCCAGCAAGACTGAGCTACTGAAACACATACCAATGTCTGTTGAAGAAAGGATCTGGAGAACGGAATTTGATATCTTTTCACTCTTGGAGATCCAGCAGGCAGGTCTGGATCTGCTGATCCATGACAAAAAGGAGGAGGATAAAAAAGACAGAGGTGCAAGGTCAGGAAAGAGAGGTCCATAGAGAATTGATTGCACTCCTTCAGAACTATGGCATGCATTGAATTTTAAATATTCCTGCAGAGCGCAGCAGCATTATAGCTTTATGAGCATAAGATTGATGAGGCGCAGCATATGTTGCAGGACGACACATGACTAAACTATGACAAAGGGTTTACGCCGAAGATGCAAAACTGGCGCTCAATCGAGCAGGACCACCAAGATGTAGCCAGGAACACCTGTGTGAAGGTGGTAGCAGCGGAGTGCGCAAGCAGGAGTGATTGCCCCTTTTGGTACACTGCAGGTAAAGCAAAGCTGGACCAGTACAAATGAGGGAGGAATTTCAAAGCCAAGCCGGGGAAAAGAGTCCTCAGCTGTTTGTTGGGAATTTGATACGGTCAAATGTAAATGGTGACCTTCATGTACCTTCAGGCACATCTGCAACACATATGGGGGAGGACACCAGTAAGCGTAAGTAGCAGGAGGCAGCTGAGTAGCAAGTGAGGCAGAAAGGGGCATGGGAACTGTGGCTAGGACGCATTGCAGGTTCTTTCCAAGATCCTCTGTTGCCGCATTTCAAAATATCTCCATTAGTGATTGTCCCAAAGAAAGAGACAGGGCAATTCCAGCTTATCTTCTACTTATCTCATAGCATTTCTGAAGAACTGGTGATTGACCAGTTACGTTTACTTATTATGAAATAGATGGTTGATGACGGCAGGCCTGATGAAGTCAGAGGTGTATGTACTTAACTGACGAAACACGTGTTGGCAACAGAAGTTACCCGAGTGACTATGAAGTGTATTAAGAACACCAATTGAAATGTGAAGAAGAAAGAAAATAAAAGAACAAAGAAACTTTTTTGTACGCATAGATCACAGTTTTTGAATATTGGCTGCTCGGGGTTTGCATTTATTTAAAGTAATTGAGGTTTTCCTCAACAAATTGAGAGTGTTGGTGGCCGCTCTTTCCCCGTGGAGCACTGTGATTTCTGAGATTAAGTTGGGAATACTCTAGGTTTGCGCTAGCAAATTAACCTTGCCACAACATTTATTGTTTCCAAACATATTTTGGGGCCTAAAGTTCGGCAGAGTTTTGAATTTATTATCCAATTTCAGCTCTTTCATGCCGTCTTTGGCCAGCTTACTGACAGTGCACAGGTGCACTCCTCCACATTCTAAATGTGTTTACATCTAATATTCAGGAATAGTGAAGTGTGTTTTCAATACTGTAACACAACAGCTGCTCTCTAATATGACTGCAGATGATCTCTATGACACCCTCCCATCTCTCATATGTGAGGTCTTGTTTTGATCAAAAAGAAACTGTTTTTATGGATGTTGCATGTAACATAAATTCAACATTTCTCCGCAAAATTTCTGTAATAGAGAATCACACATCACCCACATTAAAAATAAATTAAAGGAAAACTATAGTTAAAACAATCAATTCAAGAATTATTCAAGCTCATCAGGGCAAGACGCTCTGCAGAACAGAGTTGCCTCTATCAGGGGCCCCCTGAAAGGCTGGGGCCCTGGGCCAGAGCTTACTTTGCCCATGCATTAAAACACCTCTGCTGCGGAGCATTGCCCTGCTTGTCTCGTGAAAGCATATTGGGTTATCAGACCACCGGGCGGGTTCCAGTAGTCATACATCACAACAGTTTTTTCCCGAAGAGAGCCTGGTTTTCCACAGTCATTCATTAAGCCTTGAGTGGGGAAGTTTTGCCTGCACAATGCTTCAGCATCTACTTGTTTAAAATCGAAGCCACTACAAAAGCAGAAGATTATGCATTTGTGTATGAAGCAATAAGAAAGGTAGGAAGATGGGAGTCTCAAGCGGTCAGAGCATACATCAGATTGGACTTATGCTACACAAATGGTATATCTTTTCAACTAGAAGCAGTATTGCGAACAGATGGTATGGCTTCTGGGCCACTCCCGCATCACAAGGGCTCAGCGGTGGGTTAGCGCAATGCAGGAGTCACATGGAGCTGTGGCTGCACAACACCAGCACAGTGTGATGTGGCAAACCAGGGATGAGATGGGACCAATTGCTACCTACAATGACCTGAATCTCGGAAACAAGAGCGAAGCCAGATGTGCTCATAGTACATTGGGGGGGGGGGGGGGGGGGGGAATGATCTGACAACACTGCAAGGAGGCAACTACTAATTAAGATGAGAACGGCTCTGACCACGGCTGTTGGTCTACTGGAGCCCAAAGATATTCTGTGATTGGAACCATATCCCAATACAAATGCAGTGGGGTGGACAACCTCAGTGCAGTTGAGAAGTACTGGAGAAAGCTTAATAGCACAATCGGCAAGTTCTGCAGGAGTCTGGGCTGGGACGTTATTAGGCACAGGCGCATCAGTCTTCGGGTTCTAACCAGAGCACAAAGTCCACTTCTCAGGGGTGGTAATGCATGTGTTATTGCTGACTATTTCAGGTGCTCTAGAACTACTGGGCTGTTTGAAGGTGAGTGAAGATGGAGAGTTAATAGGGGGAGCTGACAGAGGTTGTGGACCTTTGGCAGCGGGACAGTAGCAGCAGAATTAATCATTATCAAGAATACACAAAGGCGGCTGAAAGGCCCAAGAAAGGGTATGATTACCACAGGGGTGGACCTCAGGATACGTAATGGCAGAGATATCGAGGGTTGAAGAGGGCAACAGAAGAAGTAAGGGGGTAGTCCCAAAGCAGACACTGCACTTAAAGCCTGGACATTGCCTGATTGGCCAATGAGATCAGACATCAGTAGAAAGGGAAGCCTCGACGCTGCTGTGCTCAACTCAAGGGAGTTTCACCTTCGGTGTACAGTCAAATGTTGAGCGACAATTTTAACTTTTTAAGTTTCATCGTTCTTATAAAGTTAAGCCAGGAACAAAACATGAACTATGCCCAAACAAGAATAGATTTGTTTAAGTTTATAAGATCGATGAAACCTAAAAAGTTTTTTCTAGCACAACCCAGACAAGGGAAAGAAAAGAATATCAACATAAAACAAAATGATGCAATTCAAGTGGTGGATGTGCAATTATTGAAGTAATTACAAGAACTAGAAAATGAGAACGATGGAATACAGGACCCAGTAACAAAATTGGACAGTGTAACACATCAAAGATTGGATGTAATTAGCAGTGTCCTGACAGAATTCAAACCTAGGTCTAAATTTACACCGATTACCCCCAAGGATTCCATTGATATTTTTAAAGATCTAGTCATTCAAGAAGTGAAATATCTATACACCGACACTGAAAAGTAGATGCAGTATAAAAAAGACAAGCCGATAAATCAGTATGATACTTTAATGAAAAAACTAAGAAATTAAACAAGCTGTGTTATCAGGAACTCTGATAAAGGAGGAAATTTAGTCTTGTGGCCTATGGATAAATAAATGAATGAAGCATATTTACAATTGAATGATGATCTTTGATGAGTTACACAAGATACTTTGAGATTGGCCTAAAACACAATATAATGATGAATTGATGAATTGGAGGGATCAAGGATTATTAAGTCCTGATGAGTACCAGTTTTTATGCATAGAACAACTGTAAATTCCCTGTGTTTTATCTAATACCCAAAATACACAAAGATAGAATGAAACCTCCAGGGTGCCCTATAATTTCTGCGCTAGGGAGCGCGTGTGAAAACAAGTCCAGATTTGTAGATCATTTCCTAAGATATTTTGTGATCAACCTTCGCTCGTATTTAAAAGATACAGGGGATTAAAAAAAAAACTTGTTTGGCATCCCATGGGAGGATGATTATGTGCTTATAACAATTGATGTGTCAACAATATATACAAGCATACAGCATGGCAATGGCTTGAAAGCAGTAGAGCACTTCATGGGATCTAAACCTCTCAATTTATGGAACCACACAAAAATTATCCTGACTATGATTAAAATATGCTTAGAAAATAACTTATTTTTATTCAACAGAAAATTGTCCCATCAAGTCAGCGAACTGGCTATGGGCACCTGCTTTACCCCCAGCTATGCTAATTTGCATATGGGCTGGTGGGAGGAGCAGGTGCTACAGGCCAATTACCAATAAGAATGGTCCGAATCTGTGATTTTATGGTGTCACTTTATATATTATATTTTTGTTATTTGCAGGGGATCAACTGCAAGTGCCAGACAGTTTGTAGAAAATATAAACATAAATGATTTGAATTCGCATTATACTAGCACAATAAGTGAAATCAATGTTGACTTTCTTGACTTAATAGTGTATGTTGAAAATGGAAAACTGCAAAACAAACTATTTAGAAAACCTACAGCAGGAAACCCACTTCTGTATGCGACATGCTTTCATCCATGGAATCTCGAAGAGTATACCATATGGTGAAAGCCTAAGAGTAAGAAAGAACTGTAGTAACGAACAGAAAGAGGAGAAAGCTTTGAAGGAAATGACCTGTAGGTTTCTAGAAAGAGGCTATATGTGTAATAACATTAAGGAAGCAAAGAGAAAAGAAAAGGCAATAACTAGAGAATAGTTAGTCTTTCAGAAAACAATTAAGAAAAAAGAATCCAACAAATCGGGACAATTTAGATTTATCACAAATTTTAACAAACAGGAGTGTAAAATAAGAACAATTCTACAGAAATATTGGCACCTTTTCAAAAATGACCCGATAATTGGTAAAGAGGCTCCTCGTAGGCCAGGTCTAACGCTTAGAAGGGCCAAATCAATCAGGGATTCTCCAACCAAAAGCAGCCCAGAAATGTGTAGATCAGAGCTTTCCAAACGGTGTGTCCCGACACAGTACTGTGTCGCCTGCAAATGGTGGGTGTGTCGCAGGATGACACTGGTATTAAGGGGCACTTAGCACATAACTGCTGCTAATTAAGAGGCATTCCTTTGAAAGCTTTGTTCTCACTATGCCTCATCTATTGCATAACGTCACCCAGTAAATGGTCTTTTAAAGACCTGCAAAGTACTCGGGTGCGGCTGTGTGTGTGCCCGGGAAGCTGGGGTGAGGTGACAGAGGGTGACAGACAGAGGGAGATAGAGGGAGGAAGACGGAGGGAGACAGAGGGAGGGAGACAGAGGGACGGAGACAGAGAGGGAGACAGAGGGCGACAGACAGAGGGAGACAGACAGGGAGGAGGGCGACACAGGGAGGGAGACAGAGGGAGGGAGACAGACAGAGGGAGACAGACAGAGGGAGACAGACAGAGGGAGGGAGACAGAGGGAGGGAGACAGAGGGAGGGAGACAGAGGGAGGGAGACGTGGGAGACAGAGAGAGAGGGGGAAACAGAGGGAGGGAGACAGAGGGAGGGAGTTTGGGGTAGACAGAGGGAGGGAGTCTGGGGTAGACAGAGGGAGGGAGAGGGAGACAGAGGGAGGGAGACAGAGGGAGGGAGACAGAGGGAGGGAGACACAGGGAGGGAGACACAGGGAGGGAGACACAGGGAGGGAGACAGACAGACAGAGGGAGGAGGACGACAGAGGGATAGAGACAGAGGAAGGGAGACAGATAGAGGGAGACAGACAGATAGAGGGAGACAGATAGAGGGAGACAGACAGATAGAGGGAGACAGACAGATAGAGGGAGACAGATAGAGGGAGAGGGAGAGGGAGGGAGACAGAGAGGGAGAGGGAGACAGACAGATAGAGGGAGACAGATAGAGGGAGACAGATAGAGGGAGAGGGAGGGAGACAGAGCGGGAGAGAGAGAGGGAGACAGTGAGAGAGGGAGACAGAGGAAGACAGAGAGAGAGATAAAGGGAGGGAGACAGAGAGAGACAGAGACAGGGACAGACAGAGACAGATAGGGGCAGAGACAGGGACTGGGCAGAAAGATAGAGGCAGAGACAGGGACTGGGCAGACAGATAGAGGCAGAGACAGAGAGGGAGACAGAGACAGGGACAGACAGACAGATAGAGGCAGAGACAGGGACAGACAGAGACAGACAGAGACAGAGAGGGAGATGGAGAGGGAGACGGAGGGAGAGGGAGACAGGGGGTGACAGAGGGAGGGAGACAGAGGGAGGGAGGGAGAGGGAGGGAGACAGAGGGAGAGAGGGAGGGAGACAGAGGAAGACAGAGGGAGAGAGGGAGGGAAACAGGAAGACAGAGGGACAGAGACAGAGGGAGAGGGAGACAGAGAGGGAGACAGAGGGCGACAGACAGAGGGAGGGAGACAGACAGATGGAGGGAAGGAGACAGAGGGAGGGAGTCAGGCGGAGACAGAGGGAAGGAGAGGGAGACAGACAGAGGGAGGGAGACAGAGAGAGAGGGAGACAGAGAGAGAGGGAGACAGAAAGAGAGGGTGACAGAGAGGGAGACAGAGGGAGACAGACAGAGGGAGACAGACAGACAGAGAGAGAGTGAGAGGGAGACAGAGGGAGGGAGAGGGAGACAGAGCGAGGGAGACAGAGCGAGGGAGACACAGGGAGGGAGACACAGGGAGACAGACAGACAGAGGGAGACAGACAGATAGAGGGAGACAGATAGAGGGAGACAGATAGAGGGAGGGAGAGGGAGAGGGAGAGAGAGAGAGAGGGAGGGAGACAGTGAGAGAGGGAGACAGAGGAAGACAGAGAGAGAGATAGAGGGAGGGAGACAGAGGGGAGGGAGACAGAGAGAGGGAGGGAGACAGAGAGAGACAGAGACAGGGACAGACAGAGACAGATAGGGGCAGAGACAGGGACGGGGCAGACAGATAGAGGCAGAGACAGACGGAGACAGGGAGGGAGACAGAGACAGGGAGACAGCGACATACAGGGACAGACAGAGACAGGGACAGACAGACAGATAGAGGCAGAGACAGGGACAGACAGAGACAGAGAGGGAGATGGAGAGGGAGACGGAGGGAGAGGGAGACAGAGGGTGACAGAGGGAGGGAGAGAGAGGGAGACAGAGGGACGGAGACAGAGAGGGAGACAGACAGGGAGGAGGGCGACAGAGGGAGGGAGACAGAGGGAGGGAGACAGAGGGAGGGAGACAGAGGGAGGGAGACAGAGGGAGGGAGACCGAGGGAGGGAGACAGACAGAGGGAGACAGACAGAGGGAGACAGACAGAGGGAGACAGACAGAGGGAGACAGACAGAGGGAGGGAGACAGAGGGAGGGAGACAGACAGAGGGAAAACGTGGGAGACAGAGAGAGAGGGAAACAGAGGGAGGGAGACAGAGGGAGGGAGTCTGGGGTAGACAGAGGGAGGGAGTCTGGGGTAGACAGAGGGAGGGAGAGGGAGACAGAGGGAGGGAGACAGAGGGAGGGAGACAGAGGGAGGGAGACAGAGGGAGGGAGACACAGGGCGGGAGACACAGGGAGGGAGACACAGGGAGGGAGACACAGGGAGGGAGACACAGGGAGGGAGGGAGTCAGACAGAGGGAGACAGACAGAGGGAGGAGGGCGACAGAGGGATGGAGACAGAGGAAGGGAGACAGATAGAGGGAGACAGACAGATAGAGGGATACAGATAGAGGGAGACAGATAGAGGGAGACAGAGGGAGGGAGAGGGAGGGTGACAGTGAGAGAGGGAGACAGAGGAAGACAGAGAGAGAGATAGAGGGAGGGAGACAGAGAGAGAGACAGAGAGAGGGAGGGAGACAGAGAGAGACAGGGACAGACAGAGACAGATAGGGGCAGAGACAGGGACGGGGCAGACAGATAGAGGCAGAGACAGACAGAGACAGAGAGGGAGACAGAGACAGGGAGACAGCGACATACAGGGACAGACAGAGACAGGGACAGACAGACAGATAGAGGCAGAGACAGGGACAGACAGAGACAGAGAGACAGAGAGGGAGATGGAGAGGGAGACGGAGGGAGAGGGAGACAGAGGGTGACAGAGGGAGGGAGAGAGAGGGAGACAGAGGGACGGAGACAGAGAGGGAGACAGACAGGGAGAGACAGACAGGGAGAGACAGACAGAGGGAGACAGACAGAGGGAGGGAGACAGACAGAGGGAAAACGTGGGAGACAGAGAGAGAGAGGGAAACAGAGGGAGGGAGACAGAGGGAGGGAGTCTGGGGTAGACAGAGGGAGGGAGAGGGAGACAGAGGGAGGGAGACAGAGGGAGGGAGACAGAGCGAGGGAGACAAAGCGAGGGAGACAGAGCGAGGGAGACAGAGCGAGGGAGACAGAGCCAGGGAGACAGAGCGAGGGAGACAGAGCGAGGGAGACAGAGCGAGGGAGACAGAGCGAGGGAGACACAGGGAGGGAGTCAGACAGAGGGAGACAGACAGAGGGAGGAGGGCGACAGAGGAATGGTGACAGAGGAAGGGAGACAGATAGAGGGAGACAGACAGATAGAGGGATACAGATAGAGGGAGACAGGGAGGGAGAGGGAGGGTGACAGTGAGAGAGGGAGACAGAGGAAGACAGAGAGAGAGATAGAGGGAGGGAGACAGAGAGAGAGGGGGAGTGTTAGACCTGGCATCATTGGCATGAGTCTCTCCTCCCTTTTTTTCTGTTTGCCTCCTCTGTTTACGATGTTTTTGCTGGTTTATTGCTTTGGGCATTGTGCCACTGCTTATCAGTGCCACAGTGCAAGTGCTCCCTATGTTAAATTGTTACATTGATTGGTGCTACCATGATTGGCTTGGTTGACTTACTGTTCAGTCCCTAGTCTAGTGCACTGCGGGTGCCAAGGGCATGTAAGTTAACTGCTGCTGGTGGGCTTGCAGCACTGGTTGTGCCACCCACAGAAGCAGCTTGTAAAATGTGTCTCAGGCCTGCCACCGCAGAGCCTGCGTGCAGTCCCTGAACTGCCATGTCGACTTGGCAAGGAAACCTACTTGCCAGTCTCTAAACCTTCCCTTTGCCACATTTCAGACACCTCTATGGTAGGCCCTAGGGCAGGGTGCATTGTTGGTAAAAGGTAGGTCATGCCCGGATGTGTGTGGCATGACCTAATAGTGAATTACAGCCATTTTCGTTTTTCACTATTGAAGGGATACCTGCCTCCAATAGGCCAGACTGGGCAGACTGATTATTAACTCCATTATAATCTATCTGACTCAGGGAGCATGGTAGCAGGTCGAGTTTAGTATCCCTGAACTCAGAATTTAATAACACACCCTTTAGGATGGATGGTTTTTAAATTCGATGTTTGAAAATAGCCCTTTTAGAAAGTGGCTATTTTCTTGTCCAACTATCCACCGGTCTCTGCTGGTTTGGGGTGTGTGTCAGGGGCTGGGTGGCTCCAGAGGTCTGAATGAGTCAGTGTGGGGTGAATGAGGCATTTACACATAGAGTGAGGGAAGAGTAGCCTGCCCTGCCTGACACAATGCTGGCTCCACCTCCTGCTGGGCGACTGATAGTACTGCTCCTGCCAGTGACAATACTGGCTCCGCCTCCTGCTGGGCGGCTGAGGACTCTGCCCTGCTCAATGAATAGGCCAGGTGCCTCTGCCTGGCAACACCCACAACGAACCTGAGATGGGGGGAATTTCCCTGCTTGGACAAAGGGAACAAAGGAGAAAAGGGGTATAAGAGAAGGACCCCTGAACCAAGAACTCAGATCACTTCTGACAAGGGAACCTGTACCAAGGACAAGAAGCCTGCTGATCTAAGGACTTGCCTCCCCTTTCTGCCAGAGTGCTGTTTTGCTGTGGAGGAACCTGAAAGCTGCTTCTTTATTTTTGCCAAGGAACAAGGAGAGAGGAACTTGGTGTGTACTCTCTAAACGCTTGCTAGGAAATCTCCAAGGGCTGGAAGAGTGCCAGTCTCCTGTTGAAGTCACAGGGCCAAAGGACTTCACCATCTACTGAATTGCTGAATTGCGGGAAAGTGTTGTTTCCAGTACACAAGGGAAAATCTGCAGTCTCGACGCCGCCGACGACGCCGAATCCAGCTCGACATCGTGAGTAACGGCTCCAGTGTCCCGAGCCTTCGACGCCGGCCGCCGGGCCCGATCGACGCCAGCAGCAACGCCAGTGAGCAGTGGGTATCGGCCCCAGTTCCCAGTGACCCCGTCTCGACGCCGGTATCGACGCCAGTGAGGAGTGAGTATCGGCTCCACCTCCAAGCGACCCCGTCCCGACGCCGCTGCTGATCGCATCGACTCGACGCCCTTCTCGACACCGTGAGCGCTGCTCCGGCCCGACATCCCTCGACGCCGCTGCGGATCGACCCGAATCCGAGGCACGATCGACGCCGACGCCGACATCTCGACGCCATGGATCATCGTTTTCTTCATTTCTCAAGGTACTGTACTTGTGGGGTCTGTTGCAACTCCAGGCTCGACGTAGCGCTCCTCGCGGTCGACGCCGAACCTTGGGAATATCGTAGACTCGACGTCGTGTGACTCCTGTGGGAGCCACCTTGTTGCCAAAGAACTGTGTTTCAGAAGAATACTTAATTTTGTTGCTAAAGAACTATTTGCCAAGAAGAAACCTTACGTGAACTATCATTTTTCCTTCCAAAGAGTATTTATTAAGACTGTGGTATATTTTTGTCGTTATTTGGTCTTGTGCTAAGCCTTATATAAAAATACTATTTTTATAATAACTTCTGTGTCGTGTCCATCTGTAATGTATTCACTTTATTACTGTATGTGGTCATAAATGCTTAACACACTGCCTCTGGGATAAGCCTGTCTGCTCTGCCAAGCTACCAAGGGGGTAGCAGGGGTTATCTGAGTGTGTAATCCCCTTGCCCTGACTAGAGTTGGTAGGTCCCTATTTGTCAGAAGTGTATACCCCTGCCAACTAGAGACCGCCGGTTCTAACATTGGTGGTCAGCGGTGAGGATTGAACTTTGCATTTATGACTCATGTACAGTGATTAGTGTACGCTACATAGTGAAAGCAGACCATAACACAGCCACAGTCTGTTTGGTAGGATATTCTATTTTTTTTGTTCTCCGCTTTCCTGGAACTTATTTTTTAAACACTGCCAGTTTTGACCATGGAGAATGCCGGAGCTGCTACACCTGTGGAGATTGTTGTGGGGGAATTTGATAAGGAGAAGATAGATTCCTACACGCTAAAAGACCTAAAAGGATTTTGAAAGCAGTTTAAAGTTCCTACCACAGGTGTCACAAAGAAAGACGGCTTCCTCAAAGCGCTGAAGGCCTGGTTAGAGGCCAGAAATCCCTCTGATCCGGTGGTGGTACCGGAAGAGGAAGAAGAAGAGGAAGAGCCCACAGGTGGGCCAGTGTCATCTCCAGGCAGTAGGGCGTCCTCTAGGAGCCTTTCCCCTGAAGAATTAGAAGACAGGGAGAGGGAGAGGGGGTACAAATTAGAAATGGCAAAACTTAAATTAGGAGGGCAGTTGGAATTAGAAAAAGCCAAGAGCCTGAGAGAAGCTGAAATGGAGAGCAAAAGATTAGATTTTGAGAGAGAGAAGTTGGCATTTGAACGTAAGAAGATGTTGAGGGAGATGGAACTTAAAGAAAAGAGTTTAGAGTTGAATCCCTCTGGTGGCAGCGCTCCATCTATGCCTGCAGAAAGTAGGTTTTATTTTCCTAAAGATGTGATCAAAGATTACAGTAAGAATGAAGATATTAGCCAATGGTTTAAAGCATATGAGTTAGCATTGTTGGCCCGCCGGGTCCCTGAGAAAGATTGGGGAACGGGGTTGTGGAGCCGCTTTACAAATGAAGGGAGAGATACCTTGTTGAGCATGCCTGAAGAGGAAAGGGCGTCTTATACTCATATGAAAAATGCTTTAATGCTGAGATATGGCTTTACTCCAGAAAAGTACAGACAAACCTTTAGAGAATGTAAGAAGTTGCCTGGTACTACGTGGGTTGAATATGTGTCTTTTTTTTGCAGAGCCATGGATGGTTGGATAAAGGGTAGCAAGGTTGATAGTTATGATGCTCTTTATGATTTGTTTGCTTGGGAGCACCTGTCTAATAACTGTTTTCCAGAGCTACGACAGCACCTTGTTGATAGCAAGATATCTAACCCTAGAAAACTTGCTGAGGAGGCGGACCGCTGGGTCAGTACCAGGGTCCACAAGGGTCCAGTGGGAGACTCAGCCAAAGGTGGGCAGGGTTCCCAGCAGAAGAGTGGGGGGGACAGGGGTAAACAGAGGGAGTTCCAGAAATGGCCCCAAAGTAATCCCCAAGGGAATCAAGGGAGGGGTTCCCAGCCTCCCCCTGTAAAGAAGCCAGAGGCCCCGACAGGTAAACCTGTTCCAAGGGGCCCCATGACCTGCTACGCTTGTAAGCAGGTGGGACACCGTTATTATGATCCCCAGTGTCCCATGAAGGATTCCAATGCACCACCACGTGCACCCCCTCGTCAGGTGACGAATGTAGCCCTGGGAGGGAATGAGATGGGTGCCCCCGTTGGGTGGGGTCCCGCAGAAATGTCCCTGGTCTCTTTAGGAGACGTGGAAATGGTCCCTCCAACCCCTCTGCCTAGTAACACTAAGAAATATAGGCAGTGGGTGACCATTAATGGCCATAGGGTGGAAGCTCTCAGAGACACCGGAGCAAGTGTGACAGCTGTCAAGTGTCACTTGGTGTCCAGAGAGCAGGTGGTCCCTCGTGCATTCTACCCCGTTGTAGCTGCTGACAACTCACAGAGTCAGTGTGAGGTAGCTCAAGTTCCTTTTGAGTGGGGGGGGGGTCTCAGGGACTCTTCAGGTTGCTGTGAGGCCCGCCATGCCTGTTGATTGTCTCCTGGGCAATGATTTGGAGGACTCCCCTTGGGCTAAGGTGGAGAGAAAATCGCATCTGGAAATGTTGGGTCTGCCTGAGTGGGTGTGTGCGACCACCCGGTCCATGTCAGTGAGTAAGGGTGTTGATGGGGCCCTGGAGCCTGAAAGTATGGCCCAGGTCCCAACCGTGAAGAGAAGAGGCAGGGGGCGCGGGAAACCGTCCCCCATTGTTTCCGCGGTCCAGGAGGGAGCAGACCCTGAGGGGGATGCCCTGGAACCGACAGGAGAACATGTGGCCGAACTCGGAGACCTGCCCGAGCTGACCCATTGGCAGCAGGATGGTGGTCCCTCCAGGGAGGAATTTCGTGCTGAGCAGAAAGTGTGCCCTTCTCTTGTGGGTATGAGGCAGCAGGCCTCAGCCCAAACGACAGGTGGTCAGTCAGGATCACATTGGATCTACTGGGAGAACGACCTCCTGTATAGCGAGCCTAAGGCTGCTGAGCCTGGGTCAGCCCGTGTGCTGGTGGTACCCCAGCGCTTCAGAGCCTTCCTACTGGGGTTGGCTCATGACGTTCCGTTAGCTGGACATCTGGGGCAGGACAAGACCTATGACAGGCTTGTCACCCATTTTTACTGGCCCCAGATGAGAAGGGATTCAGATATCCATTGTAGGACCTGTCAAACTTGCCAGGCAAGTGGGAAAAGTGGGCGGAAGCAGAAGGCTCCCCTCCAACCTTTTCCCGTCGTCAGTACCCCCTTTGAGCGAGTGGGAATTGACATTGTGGGGCCACTGGACCCCAAGACAGCCATGGGCAACAGGTTTATCCTGGTCTTGGTGGACCATGCCACCCGGTACCCGGAAGCCATCCCTCTCCGCACAGTGACGGCCCCCGTGGTGGGACGGGCACTGATGGGTGTTTTCTCCCGCATGGGGTTCCCCAGAGAGGTGGTGTCAGACCGGGGCACCAACTTCATTTCTAATTATATGAAGTCTCTGTGGAAGGAGTGTGGGGTAACCTACAAGTTTACCACTCCTTACCACCCTCAAGGTAATGGGCTGGTTGAGAGATTCAACCGGACCCTCAAAGGCATGATCATGGGTCTTGAAGAACCGATGAGGCGTAAATGGGACGTCCTCTTGCCATGCCTGCTGTTTGCTTACCGTGAGGTGCCACAGAAGTCTCTAGGGTTCAGCCCATTTGAGCTTTTGCATGGTCACCCGGTAAGAGGACCTTTGAGTCTGGTCAAAGAAGGCTGGGAGCAATCTCCCAGGAAACCTCCCCAGGATGTATATAGTTACATGCTGGCCTTTAGGAACCAGACTCGACGCTTCAGAGATCTTGCTCAGGCAAATCTGGAGGCCAGCCAGGAAGAGATGAAGCGGTGGTACGATCAGAATGCCACTCTGGTTGAGCTTCAACCTGGTCAGAAAGTTTGGGTCATGGCCCCTGTGGAACCTTGTGCGCTCAAGGACAGGTGGACTGGACCATTTGAGGTTGTGGAGAAGAAGAGCGATGTCACCTACTTGGTGGACTTGAAGTCACCCAGGAACCCCGTAAGGGTCCTGCATGTCAACCGGTTAAAGCCCCACTTAGAAAGGTCCGAAGTGGGCATGCTCCTAGCCACAGATGCTGGAATGGAGGAGGAGAGTGATCCTCTTCCTGACCTCCTGTGTGCAAAAGAGCAAGATGGGTCAGTGGATGGTGTTGTCCTCTCTGACACACTGACCCCTGAGCAGCAGCAAGATTGTCGCCATCTGTTGGTACAATTCCCTGATCTGTTCTCCTTAATCCCTGGTGTCACTCAGTGGTGTGTCCATGATGTGGACACTGGGGACAGCACTCCTGTGAGGCACAAGGCCTACAGGGTGACTGAAAAGGTCAGAGCATATATCAAGGAGGAGGTCTCCAAGATGTTTGCCTTAGGGGTGGTTGAGTCCTCTAGCAGTCCTTGGGCCAGCCCAGTGGTCTTGGTCCCAAAGGCTGCAGCGCCTGGTGCTTCACCGGAACTTCGGTTCTGTGTAGATTACCGAGGACTCAATTCGGTCACCAAGACTGACGCGCACCTCATCCCCAGAGCTGATGAGCTCATCGATCGGTTGGGGGCTGCCCGGTACCTTAGTACGTTTGATCTAACGTCTGGGTACTGGCAGATCGCCTTGACTGATGGGGCAAAAGAGAGGTCTGCATTCTCCACACCAGATGGGCACTACCAGTTCCGGGTGATGCCCTTTGGAATGAAGAATGCCCCTGCCACATTCCAGAGGTTGGTTAACCAGGTATTGGCCGGGCTGGAAGATTTCAGCGCCGCCTACCTGGACGATATAGCAGTGTTCAGCGCCAGCTGGGAGGAACACTTGCGCCACCTCCAGGAAGTGTTGTTGGCCCTGCGCAGAGCAGGCCTCACAATCAAGGCCAGTAAGTGCCAGATTGGGCAGGGTTCAGTGGTGTACTTGGGGCACCAAGTAGGGAGCGGCAAGGTGGCCCCCCTGCAACCCAAGATAGATACCATCCTGGCTTGGGAACCGCCCAAAACCCAGACTCAGGTGAGAGCCTTCTTGGGTCTCACGGGTTACTACAGGAGGTTTGTCAAGGGGTATGGCAACATTGTGCACCCCTTGACCTCGCTGACTTCCAGGAAGCAGCCGAGACTTGTGATCTGGACTGACGCCTGTCAGAACGCCTTTGACACCCTGAAAACTGCAATGTATACAGCACCGGTCATCCAGGCACCCGACTTTTCAAAAGAATTCATTGTCCAGACAGACGCTTCAGAGCATGGTGTGGGGGCTGTTCTAGCACAGATGAATGAGGAGGGCCGAGACTTACCTGTAGCCTTCATCAGCCGGAGGTTACTTCCCAGGGAACAAAGGTGGAGTGCGATAGAGCGTGAGGCATTTGCTGTGGTCTGGGCGCTGAAGAAGCTAAGACCCTACCTGTTTGGGACTCACTTCCGGGTTCAGACAGACCACAGGCCCCTCAGATGGTTAATGCAGATGAGGGGTGAGAACCCAAAGCTGTTGAGGTGGTCCATTTCCCTACAGGGGATGGACTTTACCGTGGAACACCGCCCTGGTACAGATCACGCCAATGCTGATGGTCTGTCCAGATTTTTCCGACTTAGTGATGAGGACTCCCTGGGTGAAGGGTAGTTCTCCCCACATTTCAGCTGGAGGGGACACGTGTTAGACCTGGCATCATTGGCATGAGTCTCTCCTCCATTTTTTTCTGTTTGCCTCCTCTGTTTACGATGTTTTTGCTGGTTTATTGCTTTGGGCATTGTGCCACTGCTGATCAGTGCCACAGTGCAAGTGCTCCCTATGTTAAATTGTTACATTGATTGGTGCTACCATGATTGGCTTGGTTGACTTACTGTTCAGTCCCTAGTCTAGTGCACTGCGGGTGCCAAGGGCATGTAAGTTAACTGCTGCTGGTGGGCTTGCAGCACTGGTTGTGCCACCCACAGAAGCAGCTTGTAAAATGTGTCTCAGGCCTGCCACCGCACAGCCTGCGTGCAGTCCCTGAACTGCCATGTCGACTTGGCAAGGAAACCTACTTGCCAGTCTCTAAACCTTCCCTTTGCCACATTTCAGACACCTCTATGGTTGGCCCTAGGGCAGGGTGCATTGTTGGTAAAAGGTAGGTCATGCCCGGATGTGTGTGGCATGACCTAATAGTGAATTACAGCCATTTTCGTTTTTCACTATTGAAGGGCTACCTGCCTCCAATAGGCCAGACTGGGCAGACTGATTATTAACTCCATTATAATCTATCTGACTCAGGGAGCATGGTAGCAGATCGAGTTTAGTATCTCTGAACTCAGAATTTAATAACACACCCTTTAGGATGGATGGTTTTTAAATTCGATGTTTGAAAATAGCCCTTTTAGAAAGTGGCTATTTTCTTGTCCAACTATCCACCGATATCTGCTGGTTTGGGGTGTGTGTCAGGGGCTCGGTGGCTCCAGAGGTCTGAATGAGTCAGTGTGGGGTGAATGAGGCATTTACACATAGAGTGAGGGAAGAGTAGCCTGCCCTGTCTGACGCAATGCTGGCTCCACCTCCTGCTGGGCGACTGATAGCCCTGCTCCTGCCAGTGACAATACTGGCTCCGCCTCCTGCTGGGCGGCTGAGGACTCTGCCCTGCTCAGTGAATAGGCCAGGTGCCTCTGCCTGGCAACACCCACAACGAACCTGAGATGGGGGGGAATTTCCCTGCTTGGACAAAGGGAACAAAGGAGAACAGGGGTATAAGAGAAGGACCCCTGAAGCAAGAACTCAGATCACTTCTGACAAGGAAACCTGTACCAAGGACAAGAAGCCTGCTGATCTAAGGACTTGCCTCCCCTTTCTGCCAGAGTGCTGTTTTGCTGTGGAGGAACCTGAAAGCTGCTTCTTTATTTTTGCCAAGGAACAAGGAGAGAGGAACTTGGTGTGTACTCTCTAAACGCTTGCTAGGAAATCTCCAAGGGCTGGAAGAGTGCCAGTCTCCTGTTGAAGTCACAGGGCCAAAGGACTTCACCATCTACTAAATTGCGGGAAAGTGTTGTTTCCAGTACACAAGGGAAAATCTGCAGTCTAGACGCCGCCGACGCCGCCGAATCCAGCTCGACATCGTGAGTAACGGCTCCAGTGTCTCGAGCCTTTGACGCCGGCCGCCGGGCCCGATCGACACCAGCAGCAACGCCAGTGAGCAGTGGGTATCGTCTCCAGTTCCCAGTGACCCATTTCTCGACGCCGGTATCGACGCCAGTGAGGAGTGAGTATCGGCTCCACCTCCAAGCGACCCCGTCCCGACGCCGCTGCTGATCGCATCGACTCGACGCCCTTCTCGACGCCGTGAGCTCTGTTCCGGCCCTACATCCCTCGACGCCGCTGCGGATCGACCCGAATCCGAGGCACGATCGACGCCGACCTCGACGCCGACATCTCGACGCCGTGGATCATCGTTTTCTTCATTTCTCAAGGTACTGTACTTGTGGGGTCTGTTGCAACTCCAGGCTCGACGTAGCGCTCCTCGCGGTCGACGCCGAACCTTGGGAATATCGTAGACTCGACATCGTGTGACTCCTGTGGGAGCCACCTTGTTGCCAAAGAACTGTGTTTCAGAAGAATACTTAATTTTGTTGCTAAAGAACTATTTGCCAAGAAGAAACCTTACGTGAACTATCATTTTTCCTTCCAAAGAGTATTTATTAAGACTGTGGTATATTTTTGTCGTTATTTGGTCTTGTGCTAAGCCTTATATAAAAATACTATTTTTATATTAACTTCTGTGTCGTGTCCATCTGTAGTGTATTCACTTTATTACTGTATGTTGTCATAAATGCTTAACACACTGCCTCTGGGATAAGCCTGTCTGCTCTGCCAAGCTACCAAGGGGGTAGCAGGGGTTATCTGAGTGTGTAATCCCCTTGCCCTGACTAGAGTTGGTAGGTCCCTATTTGTCAGAAGTGTATACCTCTGCCAACTAGAGACTGCCGGTTCTAACAGGGAGGGAGACAGAGAGAGAGACAGAGAGAGGGAGGGAGACAGAGAGAGACAGAGACAGGGACAGACAGAGACAGATAGGGGCAGAGACAGGGACGGGGCAGACAGATAGAGGCAGAGACAGACAGAGACAGAGAGGGAGACAGAGGGAGGGAGACAGCGACATACAGGGACAGACAGACAGATAGAGGCAGAGACAGGGACAGACAGAGAGAGACAGAGAGGGAGACGGAGGGAGAGGGTGACAGAGGGAGGGTGACAGAGGGAGGGAGACAGAGGGAGGGAGAGAGGGAGGGAGACAGAGAGGGAGACAGATGGCAACAGACAGAGGGAGGGAGACAGACAGAGGGAGGGAAGGAGACAGATAGAGGGAGACAGAGGGAGGGAGTCAGGCGGAGACAGAGGGAAGGAGAAGGAGACGGACAGAGGGAGGGAGACAGAGAGAGAGGGAGACAGAGAGAGAGGGAGACAGAGAGAGAGGGAGACAGAGAGAGAGGGAGACAGAGAGAGGGAGACAGAGAGAGAGGGTGACAGAGAGGGAGACAGAGGGAGACAGACAGAGGGAGACAGACAGAGGGAGAGTGAGAGGGAGACAGATGGAGACAGAGGGAGGGAGACAGAAGGACAGACAGAGGGAGGGCGACAGTGGGAGGGAAACAAAGGGAGACAGAGAGCGGGAGACAGAGGGCGACAGACAGAGGGAGACAGACCGAGGGAGACAGACAGAGGGAGGCTGGTGACAGAGGGAGCGAGACAGATAGAGGGAGACAGAGGGAGGTAGACAGACAGAGGTAGACAGAGGGAGGGAGACAGATAGAGAGGGAGGGAGGGAGAGAGAGGGAGACAGAGGGAGGGAGAGGGAGACAGAGAGATGGAGATAGTTAAAGAGAGAGAGAGGGAGACAGACATGTGTCCACTACAGGGGCCTGTGTTCAACCTCATGGTCTCAAATTTGCTTGAAATTGCACCATTTGCCCACTTTTGTTTCAACATTTTCTTCCGGGGGAGAACCCCCCGAACCCCTCTTAAGTGGTTCGAGCTTGCTTGCTGCGCTCGCTCGCTACACTGCCTTACTGTGTCCCAAAATGATGCATCTCCAAAAAGTGTGTCACCAACATGAAAAGTTTGGAAAGCTCTGCTGTAGACAGACGAATACTTGGGTGGGCAATGTGAAAGGTTTTAGGAAGTGCAGTAAATGCAAAGCACGTAAGTTTGGGAGCAACGTAAAACACTATGAATCACCCTTGACCAAACAGAGAAAGTCAATAAGAGGCCAATTCAATTGCAAAACAGATCATGTAATTTATGTATTACGCTGTCCATGACTGTTTATGTACGTGGGGAGCACAGTACTTCCAGTACACAAAAGAATCCTGTAACATATATGGGCGATCAAGCACAAAGATAAGACCTACGCTGTTTGCTCTCCATTTCGAAGAGAGACTTGGAAGTGACACGAAAGGATTGGAATACTTTCTAATCAATTCTGTGCCTAAAAACATTCAGGAAGGGAATAGGGAAAAGAGTCTTGGACAATTGGAGTCTAGATATAATATTGAACACAAAGACACCATGGGGCTTGAATAGTGAAGAAGATCTTGATACACACTTATAGAGTGTTAGAAATTACCTTTTCTTGGTTTTATTCAGTTTTGAGGTGTTTGGTAAAAATTCTTAAAGTAAAATGTATAGCACGTTGCACTTAGGTATGTACGCTCTGGGTAAGATATATAAAACACAGAAAAATCAAAGTAAATTACCTGTAGACATAAAAGAAATGCATCTTGGTGAGGAAGACAACTTTTAAGTAGAGTCGAATATGGGGAAGTTTTAAAATTAAAATGCAATATCCGTTAGGAACATATGTTAAAAAGAAGTACAATATAAATGCACAGCGTGGTACAAAGGGAGATTAGGCAATGCATGTGGTTTGAAAGATATATAATTTTAATAAATTTGATTGATTTTGTCTGCCCAATAGTGCTGAATCCCTGTTATTTATTTATGTATGTATATATACATTATATATTTTATATAAACTAAGCATATTCCTAAGGAAATACATTCTTTGGAAAGCATGCCATGATGGATGAATTTTTAACAATGTTCCGTATTTCATTGCCCACTACAGCGAAACTATCTATATATACATATGTGTGTGTGTTTTTATATATATATATATATATTAGCAGCTCCGACTGCACCTCAGACCGGCGCACTCACGGACGGGTGCTTCGTACGCGGAGGTGCATCCGCGTTCAAATGATCGCTCACTCCTTCCTCCTTCCAGAAACAAGGCAAGCACTCGTAAGGGGATTATTCTTCTTTCAAATTTATTCAATTCTCCGCTCTTAAAACATGACGCGTTTCGGCTGACGCCTTAGTCTTATGTTTTCAAGTTTTGCGCCACAACACGGCTCACCTTTAAAATTACGGTATAGGTCACATGATGCATTAACAATTAGCATGGAAATCAAAGACAGACCATTGAACTCGTGTGTCTTGACGCCATATTGGAGTATGCAATTCCTCAATACGCCCGATATACGGGACAAACCTCACCAGGAAATTCACAGAGCGAGGCCAACAATGTATATATACATGCTTAAAGGATAAGAGGTTGTATTAAACCCCATACTCATCTCAATGACAATCATGCCGTGTATCGGCTGAGACCTGAGTTCAATGCTTTTGTCCTGCCGTGTATCGGCCTACATTTCGCATCCAGACCTAATCATAAAACCAATCAACATGAGTACATCAATCACAATTTCAATATTAAAAAAACATCTGATAATCATAACGTTTTTCTGTGTTGACACAGAAATTAATTAATCACCCAAATGCACAGCCAATTCTTCCCCTATATTTAAACCATTTGGTATCTTAGTGCTCAGGTCAATAATGTACCTCGATTCAAGTCTGCGTAGTTGTTTGATCCTATCTCCTCCTCTTACATTGGCAGGATATATATATATATATCTTACTCAAAGATGATGCTCGCACACTCTTCATCTGACTGGCGACATGAGCAATCAAAAAAACACAGTAATTGGGCACTCAGCCCTCTATCCTGCGTAACACTCAGTTTAAACCTACCCCATGTGCAACTGTATAAAATGCATTGGATAAATTACCAACACGGGATGTACGCTACTTAGCGACCAGGCCCTATCAGCACATGGAGGTCATGTGATGAAAGTTCATCCAAATCACTGTGTTTCTTGATGCTCAAACTCGCCACACAGGTGAAAGAATGCATAGCGCAATAAAACAATAAAGTTTGTTGAATAAATGTGAAAAAAGTAAAAAACAAATGTTTATACAAACTACACAACCCATAATGCACTATTGAAATTTACAGTGTATATAAGTAGAAATTAAAAAAGGACTAGAATTACACTCTACCGTGATCAGGAACTACGGTTCGAAACGCGTAGGAGACAGTCACGAACTGAATAAAGAAACCTAACATCATCAAGAGGTGTGCCGTGTACTTCTTTGAGTAAGATTTTGCACGAGACCCTGTCCTGGTCTCGACGCGGGCACCAGCTGATTAAGGAGCTCCCACTGTCAAATGGACGCTTTTGCTCAGTGATATATATATATATATATATATATATATATATATATATATATATATATAATAAAGTATCAAAGTCCCGTCTTGTCTGAGATCCCCCAGGAAAACAGGTATGGACCACAGCGTGTTCAGTTATTCAGTGCAGTTTATTGCGTTGAGTTATCAGCAATTCTGGCATATCAGCATTACGCGTTTCGACAGTCGAACACTGTCTTGATCACATGACATGCATACGGCCAATCAGTGCTTATATAATGGTGAATGAACAGTGAAAAAAGACTCATTTTGCCATTATTTCTAAAATCCCTTAAATGTAAACATTATTACACAATATTTCAACATCAGTGATGTCATCAGTGATGTCACTGACCATGTCATGAATGATGCAATATGTGACATCATCAGCAGTGCATTGCGGGCGCGTGGGTTATAGTTAGCAGAACTAACTATAACGGAGGAATTTCTATGGTTTTGTACGAGTGAATTTCTAAGGTTTTTTAAATGCTAATTTCTAACTATAACGTCTCTGAAACCTATGTTTTTTTCAGTGAATTTCAAAGGTTTTTTAAATGCTAACTTTTAAGTGTGATAGTAGTTATATCTATTTTTTGTACTCATTTTCTCCAGTTTTTTAACTGTTTATTTATAAATATTTTATTCATTAAATAACATTATATATTTTTCTGAAAATTGCAAAAAAACATTTTTTAATTAAAACTGAAATATTGATTAATTTTCTTGTTTTCATTTTTTATTTTAATATATTATATCATTTTCTTTAAAAAAAAATCCAATTTTTTTCGCAGTCGCGCACTCAAAGTGTACACATCACGGTGGGTGCGCACATTCTAGCCGCCATTTTAGAAAAGTCATGGTGTGCGACGGCTGCGTGTTTTTCAGTTACATCATATACATTTAATATCACGTGATATGCGCGATTGGTATGCGACCAGTCTGCGACTCCTGCTCCCGCGCATGCGCGACACATGCGCATTATGGTACGAGATGTTTGCACGCTTGCGGGTCCCGCGTGACATCATATACGTGCTGGGGCGCGCTGGGTGCGCGACTCCCGGCAAAAAAAAATTATGTTCCAAAATGATATGTATGTGTCTTTAATATACATATTAAGGCAAGAGATTATGTAAGATATTCATCAAAATAATATATTTGTACTTATAAGAAACTTATATTATTTTTAAATATATTTTCGCGAAGTCGGGTGCGTGCGTCGTGAGTGCAGAAAACCAGGTCAGCAGAGCTGCTGTAGAGCCAGAGAACCAGGTCAGCAGAGCTGCTCTAGAGCCTAAGAACTAGGTCAGCAGAGCTGCTCTAGAGTCAGAGAACCAGGTCAGCAGAGCTGCTGTAGAGCCAGAGAAACCAGGTCAGCAGAGCTGCTTTAGAGGGAGAGAACCAGGTCAGCAGAGCTGCTTTAGAGCCAGAGAACCAGGCCAGCAGAGCTGCTTTAGAGCCAGAGAACGAGGTTAGCAGAGCTGCTTTAGAGCCAGAGAACCAGGTCAGCAGAGCTACTCTAGAGCCAGAGAACCAAACCAGCAGAGCTGCTTTAGAGCCATAGAACCAGGTCAGCAGAGCTGCTTTAGAGCCAGAGAACCAGGTCAGTAGAGCTGGTCTAGAGCCTAAGAACCAGGTCAACAGAGCTGCTCTAGAGCCAGAGAACCAGGTCAGCAGAGCTGCTGCAGAGCCAGAGAAACCAGGTCAGTAGAGCTGCTTTAGAGGGAGAGAACCAGGTCAGCAGAGCTTCTATAGAGCCAGTGAACCATGTCAGCAGAACTGCTTCAGAGCAATAGAACTGGGTCAACGGAGCTGCTTTAGAGCCAGAGAACCAGGTCTGCAGAGCTGTTGTAGAGCCAGAGAACTAGATCAGCAGAGCTGCTCTGTAGCATAAGAACTAGGTCAGCAGAGCTGCTCTAGAGCCAGAGAACCAGGTCAGCAGACCTGCTGTAGAGCCAGAGAAACCAGGTCAGCAGAGCTGCTTTAGAGAGAGAGAGAACCAGGTCAGCAGAGCTGCTTTAGAGCCAGAGAACCAGGTCAGCAGAGCTGCTCTAGCTGACACTGACTGACTGACACTGACTGACTGACACTGACTGATTGACACTGACTGATTGACACTGACTGACAGTGACTGACTGACAGTGAATGACTGACACTGATTGACTGACAATGACTGACTGACACTGACTGACACTGATTGACTGACACTGACTGACACTGATTGACTGACACTGACAGACTGACTGACAGACATTGACTGACATTGACTGACACTGACTGACTACTCTCTACTACTCTACTACTGACTCTCTACTACTCTACTACTCTCTCTCTACTACTCACTCTCTACTACTCACTCTCTACTACTCTACTACTCACTCTCTACTACTCACTCGCTACTACTCTCTACTACTCACTCTCTACTACTCACGCTCTGCTACTCACGCTCTACTACTCTCTACTACTCACTCTCTACTACTCTCTACTATTCACTCTCTACTACTAACTCTACTACTCTCTACCACTCACTCTACTACTCTACTACTCACTCTCTACTACTCACTCACTACTACTCTCTACTACTCACTCTCTACTACACTCTCTACGACACTCTCTACTACTCTCTCTACTACTCACTCTCTACTATTCACTCTCTACTACTCACTCTCTACTACTCTCTACTACTCACTCTACTACTCTCTGCTGCTCTCTAGCACTCACTCTCTACTACTCTACTACTCTCTCTCTACTACTCTCTACTACTCTCTACTACTCACTCTCTACTACTCTCTCTCTACTACTCACTCTCTACTATTCACTCTCTACTACTCGCTCTCTACTACTCGCTCTCTACTACTCGCTCTCTACTACTCGCTCTCTACTACTACTCTCTACTACTCACTCTCTACTACTCTCTACTACTCTCTCTGCTACTCACTCTCTACTACTCTACTACTCTCTACTACTCGCTCTACTACTCACTCTCTACTATTCTCTACTACTCACTCTACTACTCTCTCCTACTCTCTACCACTCACTCTCTACTACTCTACTACTCACTCTCTACTACTATCTCTCTACTACTCTCTCTCTACTACTCTCTACTGCTCACTCTCCACTACTGATTCTCTACTACTCGCTCTCAACTACTCTCTACTACTCACTCTACTACTCACTCTCTACTACTCTACTACTCTCTCTACTTCTCACTCTCTACTACTCTCTCTACTACTCACTCTCTACTACACACTCTCTACTACTTGCTCTCTGCTACTCGCTCTACTACTCTCTAGTACTCACTCTAATACTCACTCTCTACTACTCTCTACTACTCACTCTCTACTACTCCACTACTCTACTACTCACTCTCTATTACTCACGCTCTACTACTTTACTACTCTCTACTACTCTCTCTCTACTACTCACTCTCTACTACTCTCTACTACTTTCTACTATTCACTCTACTACTCACTCTCTACTACTCTCAACTACTCACTCTCTAATACTCACTCTCTACTACTCACTCTACTACTCTCTACTACTCACTCTCTACTCTCTATTACTCGCTCTCTACTCTCTACCTCTCTACCTCTCTCTCTACTACTCTCTACCGTTCTACCTCTACACCTCTACCTATACACCTCTACCTATACACCTCTACCTCTCTGTACATGCACACATATGCACATATATATATGCATATATATGCATATGCATTTATATATATGTATGTGTATGTATATATATATATATTATAAACCACGAGTTGCCCCAATGAGGAGGTCACACACGGAGGAGTATGCACACACAGCTACCAGCAGCAAGAATGTCAGTCAGCCTTCAGTGTCCCATTGCTGTGACTGCCAAACGCGTTTCGAGCATTGTGCTCTTGATCACTGGCTCTGCTCAACAAAATTCGGACAGCAGATTAAGGCGGAAACAACTTTATTTAAATCAAAAAGTCCCGCCCATGTGGGCGTCAGCAAAACATGGCCTTATGGTCTTTGTAGTTGATGCCATTGTTACTGAGGACATAGTTCCATTCCTGTCCGATTGGAAATCGCTGCCCAATTTGAGAAGTTCACAAAATTATCTTACCCCAGTGGGCATGGAGCAAATGAAGAGCTGCTTCCCTTCTTGCCAATATCATCCCGGCAGTTAGGTCCCCTTCGTTCCTGTCAGCGCTCAAAGTTCCTGAACGCCGTGGATCCGCCATTACAGCAGCGGGACCTCCTCGCGGCCAGGCTAGCCGCTAAACATTATAAACCACGAGTTGCCCCAATGAGGAGGTCACACACGGAGGAGTATGCACACACAGCTACCAGCAGCAAGAATGTCAGTCAGCCTTCAGTGTCCCATTGCTGTGACTGCCAAACGCGTTTCGAGCATTGTGCTCTTGATCACTGGCTCTGCTCAACAAAATTCGGACAGCAGATTAAGGCGGAAACAACTTTATTTAAATCAAAAAGTCCCGCCCATGTGGGCGTCAGCAAAACATGGCCTTATGGTCTTTGTAGTTGATGCCATTGTTACTGAGGACATAGTTCCATTCCTGTCCGATTGGAAATCGCTGCCCAATTTGAGAAGTTCACAAAATTATCTTACCCCAGTGGGCATGGAGCAAATGAAGAGCTGCTTCCCTTCTTGCCAATATCATCCCGGCAGTTAGGTCCCCTTCGTTCCTGTCAGCGCTCAAAGTTCCTGAACGCCGTGGATCCGCCATTACAGCAGCAGGACCTCCTCGCGGCCAGGCTAGCCGCTAAACATTATAAACCACGAGTTGCCCCAATGAGGAGGTCACACACGGAGGAGTATGCACACACAGCTACCAGCAGCAAGAATGTCAGTCAGCCTTCAGTGTCCCATTGCTGTGACTGCCAAACGCGTTTCGAGCATTGTGCTCTTGATCACTGGCTCTGCTCAACAAAATTCGGACAGCAGATTAAGGCGGAAACAACTTTATTTAAATCAAAAAGTCCCGCCCATGTGGGCGTCAGCAAAACATGGCCTTATGGTCTTTGTAGTTGATGCCATTGTTACTGAGGACATAGTTCCATTCCTGTCCGATTGGAAATCGCTGCCCAATTTGAGAAGTTCACAAAATTATCTTACCCCAGTGGGCATGGAGCAAATGAAGAGCTGCTTCCCTTCTTGCCAATATCATCCCGGCAGTTAGGTCCCCTTCGTTCCTGTCAGCGCTCAAAGTTCCTGAACGCCGTGGATCCGCCATTACAGCAGCGGGACCTCCTCGCGGCCAGGCTAGCCGCTAAACATTATAAACCACGAGTTGCCCCAATGAGGAGGTCACACACGGAGGAGTATGCACACACAGCTACCAGCAGCAAGAATGTCAGTCAGCCTTCAGTGTCCCATTGCTGTGACTGCCAAACGCGTTTCGAGCATTGTGCTCTTGATCACTGGCTCTGCTCAACAAAATTCGGACAGCAGATTAAGGCGGAAACAACTTTATTTAAATCAAAAAGTCCCGCCCATGTGGGCGTCAGCAAAACATGGCCTTATGGTCTTTGTAGTTGATGCCATTGTTACTGAGGACATAGTTCCATTCCTGTCCGATTGGAAATCGCTGCCCAATTTGAGAAGTTCACAAAATTATCTTACCCCAGTGGGCATGGAGCAAATGAAGAGCTGCTTCCCTTCTTGCCAATATCATCCCGGCAGTTAGGTCCCCTTCGTTCCTGTCAGCGCTCAAAGTTCCTGAACGCCGTGGATCCGCCATTACAGCAGCGGGACCTCCTCGCGGCCAGGCTAGCCGCTAAACATTATAAACCACGAGTTGCCCCAATGAGGAGGTCACACACGGAGGAGTATGCACACACAGCTACCAGCAGCAAGAATGTCAGTCAGCCTTCAGTGTCCCATTGCTGTGACTGCCAAACGCGTTTCGAGCATTGTGCTCTTGATCACTGGCTCTGCTCAACAAAATTCGGACAGCAGATTAAGGCGGAAACAACTTTATTTAAATCAAAAAGTCCCGCCCATGTGGGCGTCAGCAAAACATGGCCTTATGGTCTTTGTAGTTGATGCCATTGTTACTGAGGACATAGTTCCATTCCTGTCCGATTGGAAATCGCTGCCCAATTTGAGAAGTTCACAAAATTATCTTACCCCAGTGGGCATGGAGCAAATGAAGAGCTGCTTCCCTTCTTGCCAATATCATCCCGGCAGTTAGGTCCCCTTCGTTCCTGTCAGCGCTCAAAGTTCCTGAACGCCGTGGATCCGCCATTACAGCAGCGGGACCTCCTCGCGGCCAGGCTAGCCGCTAAACATTATAAACCACGAGTTGCCCCAATGAGGAGGTCACACACGGAGGAGTATGCACACACAGCTACCAGCAGCAAGAATGTCAGTCAGCCTTCAGTGTCCCATTGCTGTGACTGCCAAACGCGTTTCGAGCATTGTGCTCTTGATCACTGGCTCTGCTCAACAAAATTCGGACAGCAGATTAAGGCGGAAACAACTTTATTTAAATCAAAAAGTCCCGCCCATGTGGGCGTCAGCAAAACATGGCCTTATGGTCTTTGTAGTTGATGCCATTGTTACTGAGGACATAGTTCCATTCCTGTCCGATTGGAAATCGCTGCCCAATTTGAGAAGTTCACAAAATTATCTTACCCCAGTGGGCATGGAGCAAATGAAGAGCTGCTTCCCTTCTTGCCAATATCATCCCGGCAGTTAGGTCCCCTTCGTTCCTGTCAGCGCTCAAATTTCCTGAACGCCGTGGATCCGCCATTACAGCAGCGGGACCTCCTCGCGGCCAGGCTAGCCGCTAAACATTATAAACCACGAGTTGCCCCAATGAGGAGGTCACACACGGAGGAGTATGCACACACAGCTACCAGCAGCAAGAATGTCAGTCAGCCTTCATTGTCCCATTGCTGTGACTGCCAAACGCGTTTCGAGCATTGTGCTCTTGATCACTGGCTCTGCTCAACAAAATTCGGACAGCAGATTAAGGCGGAAACAACTTTATTTAAATCAAAAAGTCCCGCCCATGTGGGCGTCAGCAAAACATGGCCTTATGGTCTTTGTAGTTGATGCCATTGTTACTGAGGACATAGTTCCATTCCTGTCCGATTGGAAATCGCTGCCCAATTTGAGAAGTTCACAAAATTATCTTACCCCAGTGGGCATGGAGCAAATGAAGAGCTGCTTCCCTTCTTGCCAATATCATCCCGGCAGTTAGGTCCCCTTCGTTCCTGTCAGCGCTCAAAGTTCCTGAACGCCGTGGATCCGCCATTACAGCAGCGGGACCTCCTCGCGGCCAGGCTAGCCGCTAAACATTATAAACCACGAGTTGCCCCAATGAGGAGGTCACACACGGAGGAGTATGCACACACAGCTACCAGCAGCAAGAATGTCAGTCAGCCTTCAGTGTCCCATTGCTGTGACTGCCAAACGCGTTTCGAGCATTGTGCTCTTGATCACTGGCTCTGCTCAACAAAATTCGGACAGCAGATTAAGGCGGAAACAACTTTATTTAAATCAAAAAGTCCCGCCCATGTGGGCGTCAGCAAAACATGGCCTTATGGTCTTTGTAGTTGATGCCATTGTTACTGAGGACATAGTTCCATTCCTGTCCGATTGGAAATCGCTGCCCAATTTGAGAAGTTCACAAAATTATCTTACCCCAGTGGGCATGGAGCAAATGAAGAGCTGCTTCCCTTCTTGCCAATATCATCCCGGCAGTTAGGTCCCCTTTGTTCCTGTCAGCGCTCAAAGTTCCTGAACGCCGTGGATCCGCCATTACAGCAGCGGGACCTCCTCGCGGCCAGGCTAGCCGCTAAACATTATAAACCACGAGTTGCCCCAATGAGGAGGTCACACACGGAGGAGTATGCACACACAGCTACCAGCAGCAAGAATGTCAGTCAGCCTTCAGTGTCCCATTGCTGTGACTGCCAAACGCGTTTCGAGCATTGTGCTCTTGATCACTGGCTCTGCTCAACAAAATTCGGACAGCAGATTAAGGCGGAAACAACTTTATTTAAATCAAAAAGTCCCGCCCATGTGGGCGTCAGCAAAACATGGCCTTATGGTCTATGTAGTTGATGCCATTGTTACTGAGGACATAGTTCCATTCCTGTCCGATTGGAAATCGCTGCCCAATTTGAGAAGTTCACAAAATTATCTTACCCCAGTGGGCATGGAGCAAATGAAGAGCTGCTTCCCTTCTTGCCAATATCATCCCGGCAGTTAGGTCCCCTTCGTTCCTGTCAGCGCTCAAAGTTCCTGAACGCCGTGGATCCGCCATTACAGCAGCGGGACCTCCTCGCGGCCAGGCTAGCCGCTAAACATTATAAACCACGAGTTGCCCCAATGAGGAGGTCACACACGTGGTTTATAATGTTTAGCGGCTAGCCTGGCCGCGAGGAGGTCCCGCTGCTGTAATGGCGGATCCACGGCGTTCAGGAACTTTGAGCGCTGACAGGAACGAAGGGGACCTAACTGCCGGGATGATATTGGCAAGAAGGGAAGCAGCTCTTCATTTGCTCCATGCCCACTGGGGTAAGATAATTTTGTGAACTTCTCAAATTGGGCAGCGATTTCCAATCGGACAGGAATGGAACTATGTCCTCAGTAACAATGGCATCAACTACAAAGACCATAAGGCCATGTTTTGCTGACGCCCACATGGGCGGGACTTTTTGATTTAAATAAAGTTGTTTCCGCCTTAATCTGCTGTCCGAATTTTGTTGAGCAGAGCCAGTGATCAAGAGCACAATGCTCGAAACGCGTTTGGCAGTCACAGCAATGGGACACTGAAGGCTGACTGACATTCTTGCTGCTGGTAGCTGTGTGTGCATACTCCTCCGTGTGTGACCTCCTCATTGGGGCAACTCGTGGTTTATAATGTTTAGCGGCTAGCCTGGCCGCGAGGAGGTCCCGCTGCTGTAATGGCGGATCCACGGCGTTCAGGAACTTTGAGCGCTGACAGGAACGAAGGGGACCTAACTGCCGGGATGATATTGGCAAGAAGGGAAGCAGCTCTTCATTTGCTCCATGCCCACTGGGGTAAGATAATTTTGTGAACTTCTCAAATTGGGCAGCGATTTCCAATCGGACAGGAATGGAACTATGTCCTCAGTACCAATGGCATCAACTACAAAGACCATAAGGCCATGTTTTGCTGACGCCCACATGGGCGGGACTTTTTGATTTAAATAAAGTTGTTTCCGCCTTAATCTGCTGTCCGAATTTTGTTGAGCAGAGCCAGTGATCAAGAGCACAATGCTCGAAACGCGTTTGGCAGTCACAGCAATGGGACACTGAAGGCTGACTGACATTCTTGCTGCTGGTAGCTGTGTGTGCATACTCCTCCGTGTGTGACCTCCTCATTGGGGCAACTCGTGGTTTATAATGTTTAGCGGCTAGCCTGGCCGCGAGGAGGTCCCGCTGCTGTAATGGCGGATCCACGGCGTTCAGGAACTTTGAGCGCTGACAGGAACGAAGGGGACCTAACTGCCGGGATGATATTGGCAAGAAGGGAAGCAGCTCTTCATTTGCTCCATGCCCACTGGGGTAAGATAATTTTGTGAACTTCTCAAACTGGGCAGCGATTTCCAATCGGACAGGAATGGAACTATGTCCTCAGTAACAATGGCATCAACTACAAAGACCATAAGGCCATGTTTTGCTGACGTCCACATGGGCGGGACTTTTTGATTTAAATAAAGTTGTTTCCGCCTTAATCTGCTGTCCGAATTTTGTTGAGCAGAGCCAGTGATCAAGAGCACAATGCTCGAAACGCGTTTGGCAGTCACAGCAATGGGACACTGAAGGCTGACTGACATTCTTGCTGCTGGTAGCTGTGTGTGCATACTCCTCCGTGTGTGACCTCCTCATTGGGGCAACTCGTGGTTTATAATGTTTAGCGGCTAGCCTGGCCGCGAGGAGGTCCCGCTGCTGTAATGGCGGATCCACGGCGTTCAGGAACTTTGAGCGCTGACAGGAACGAAGGGGACCTAACTGCCGGGATGATATTGGCAAGAAGGGAAGCAGCTCTTCATTTGCTCCATGCCCACTGGGGTAAGATAATTTTGTGAACTTCTCAAATTGGGCAGCGATTTCCAATCGGACAGGAATGGAACTATGTCCTCAGTAACAATGGCATCAACTACAAAGACCATAAGGCCATGTTTTGCTGACGCCCACATGGGCGGGACTTTTTGATTTAAATAAAGTTGTTTCCGCCTTAATCTGCTGTCCGAATTTTGTTGAGCAGAGCCAGTGATCAAGAGCACAATGCTCGAAACGCGTTTGGCAGTCACAGCAATGGGACACTGAAGGCTGACTGACATTCTTGCTGCTGGTAGCTGTGTGTGCATACTCCTCCGTGTGTGACCTCCTCATTGGGGCAACTCGTGGTTTATAATGTTTAGCGGCTAGCCTGGCCGCGAGGAGGTCCCGCTGCTGTAATGGCGGATCCACGGCGTTCAGGAACTTTGAGCGCTGACAGGAACGAAGGGGACCTAACTGCCGGGATGATATTGGCAAGAAGGGAAGCAGCTCTTCATTTGCTCCATGCCCACTGGGGTAAGATAATTTTGTGAACTTCTCAAATTGGGCAGCGATTTCCAATCGGACAGGAATGGAACTATGTCCTCAGTAACAATGGCATCAACTACAAAGACCATAAGGCCATGTTTTGCTGACGCCCACATGGGCGGGACTTTTTGATTTAAATAAAGTTGTTTCCGCCTTAATCTGCTGTCCGAATTTTGTTGAGCAGAGCCAGTGATCAAGAGCACAATGCTCGAAACGCGTTTGGCAGTCACAGCAATGGGACACTGAAGGCTGACTGACATTCTTGCTGCTGGTAGCTGTGTGTGCATACTCCTCCGTGTGTGACCTCCTCATTGGGGCAACTCGTGGTTTATAATGTTTAGCGGCTAGCCTGGCCGCGAGGAGGTCCCGCTGCTGTAATGGCGGATCCACGGCGTTCAGGAACTTTGAGCGCTGACAGGAACGAAGGGGACCTAACTGCCGGGATGATATTGGCAAGAAGGGAAGCAGCTCTTCATTTGCTCCATGCCCACTGGGGTAAGATATTTTGTGAACTTCTCAAATTGGGCAGCGATTTCCAATCGGACAGGAATGGAGCTATGTCCTCAGTAACAATGGCATCAACTACAAAGACCATAAGGCCATGTTTTGCTGACGCCCACATGGGCGGGACTTTGTGATTTAAATAAAGTTGTTTCCGCCTTAATCTGCTGTCCGAATTTTGTTGAGCAGAGCCAGTGATCAAGAGCACAATGCTCGAAACGCGTTTGGCAGTCACAGCAATGGGACACTGAAGGCTGACTGACATTCTTGCTGCTGGTAGCTGTGTGTGCATACTCCTCCGTGTGTGACCTCCTCATTGGGGCAACTCGTGGTTTATAATGTTTAGCGGCTAGCCTGGCCGCGAGGAGGTCCCGCTGCTGTAATGGCGGATCCACGGCGTTCAGGAACTTTGAGCGCTGACAGGAACGAAGGGGACCTAACTGCCGGGATGATATTGGCAAGAAGGGAAGCAGCTCTTCATTTGCTCCATGCCCACTGGGGTAAGATAATTTTGTGAACTTCTCAAATTGGGCAGCGATTTCCAATCGGACAGGAATGGAACTATGTCCTCAGTAACAATGGCATCAACTACAAAGACCATAAGGCCATGTTTTGCTGACGCCCACATGGGCGGGACTTTTTGATTTAAATAAAGTTGTTTCCGCCTTAATCTGCTGTCCGAATTTTGTTGAGCAGAGCCAGTGATCAAGAGCACAATGCTCGAAACGCGTTTGGCAGTCACAGCAATGGGACACTGAAGGCTGACTGACATTCTTGCTGCTGGTAGCTGTGTGTGCATACTCCTCCGTGTGTGACCTCCTCATTGGGGCAACTCGTGGTTTATAATGTTTAGCGGCTAGCCTGGCCGCGAGGAGGTCCCGCTGCTGTAATGGCGGATCCACGGCGTTCAGGAACTTTGAGCGCTGACAGGAACGAAGGGGACCTAACTGCCGGGATGATATTGGCAAGAAGGGAAGCAGCTCTTCATTTGCTCCATGCCCACTGGGGTAAGATAATTTTGTGAACTTCTCAAATTGGGCAGCGATTTCCAATCGGACAGGAATGGAACTATGTCCTCAGTAACAATGGCATCAACTACAAAGACCATAAGGCCATGTTTTGCTGACGCCCACATGGGCGGGACTTTTTGATTTAAATAAAGTTGTTTCCGCCTTAATCTGCTGTCCGAATTTTGTTGAGCAGAGCCAGTGATCAAGAGCACAATGCTCGAAACGCGTTTGGCAGTCACAGCAATGGGACACTGAAGGCTGACTGACATTCTTGCTGCTGGTAGCTGTGTGTGCATACTCCTCCGTGTGTGACCTCCTCATTGGGGCAACTCGTGGTTTATAATGTTTAGCGGCTAGCCTGGCCGCGAGGAGGTCCCGCTGCTGTAATGGCGGATCCACGGCGTTCAGGAACTTTGAGCGCTGACAGGAACGAAGGGGACCTAACTGCCGGGATGATATTGGCAAGAAGGGAAGCAGCTCTTCATTTGCTCCATGCCCACTGGGGTAAGATAATTTTGTGAACTTCTCAAATTGGGCAGCGATTTCCAATCGGACAGGAATGGAACTATGTCCTCAGTAACAATGGCATCAACTACAAAGACCATAAGGCCATGTTTTGCTGACGCCCACATGGGCGGGACTTTTTGATTTAAATAAAGTTGTTTCCGCCTTAATCTGCTGTCCGAATTTTGTTGAGCAGAGCCAGTGATCAAGAGCACAATGCTCGAAACGCGTTTGGCAGTCACAGCAATGGGACACTGAAGGCTGACTGACATTCTTGCTGCTGGTAGCTGTGTGTGCATACTCCTCCGTGTGTGACCTCCTCATTGGGGCAACTCGTGGTTTATAATGTTTAGCGGCTAGCCTGGCCGCGAGGAGGTCCCGCTGCTGTAATGGCGGATCCACGGCGTTCAGGAACTTTGAGCGCTGACAGGAACGAAGGGGACCTAACTGCCGGGATGATATTGGCAAGAAGGGAAGCAGCTCTTCATTTGCTCCATGCCCACTGGGGTAAGATAATTTTGTGAACTTCTCAAATTGGGCAGCGATTTCCAATCGGACAGGAATGGAACTATGTCCTCAGTAACAATGGCATCAACTACAAAGACCATAAGGCCATGTTTTGCTGACGCCCACATGGGCGGGACTTTTTGATTTAAATAAAGTTGTTTCCGCCTTAATCTGCTGTCCGAATTTTGTTGAGCAGAGCCAGTGATCAAGAGCACAATGCTCGAAACGCGTTTGGCAGTCACAGCAATGGGACACTGAAGGCTGACTGACATTCTTGCTGCTGGTAGCTGTGTGTGCATACTCCTCCGTGTGTGACCTCCTCATTGGGGCAACTCGTGGTTTATAATATATATATATATATACACATATATAAACATATAAATATAATCTGCATATCTATATAAATATAAATTCATGCAAACATATACATATACATATATGCATACATATGCATGGTATGTATATGAAAGTTTGAAAAACTCTAATACAAGCAAAGCTAAATAGGCACCTAATTACAAACAGAATTGCTTTAACTTAAACGAGGGCGAGACCTATTGCATTTTCAGTGCTTGTTTACTTTGATTCCATCAAGAAGGCATTCAGATGTGTCACACATTTTCCATAAATTCTGAATGGTAGCACTCTAGTTGCTCATTAGATCACTGTAGTAAAGCTACTGCTCACCAGGGAAGTCTGCTGCTGGTATTGAAAGTGCATGTTTCAGTCTGCATGGCAGAATTTTTTAATGAAATAGAAGAGGATTTGAGAAGTCACTCAAAATGTGCCCTAATTTTTCTTTTTTCCTCACTAATCATAATTTCTATGGCAAAATGAACCTCCTCATTGTGTTCCTTTTAAATTAAACTACTCACTCTCTACTACTCACTCGCTACTACTTTCTACTACTCACTCTCTACTACTCACTTTCTACTACTCTCTAGTACTCTACTACTCTCTACTACTCACTCTCTACTACTCACTCTCTACTACTCACTCTCTACTACTCTCTACCACTCTACTACTCACTCTCTACTACTCTCTCTCTACTACTCACTCTCTACTACTCACTCTCTACTACTCACTCTCTACTACTCACTCTCTACTACTCACTCTCTACTACTCTACTACTCTCTACTACTCTCTCTCTACTACTCACTCTCTACTACTCACTCTCCACTACTCACTCTCTACTACTCTCCACTTCTCACTCTACTACTCTCTACCACTCACTCTCTACTACTCTCTCTCTCTACTACTCACTCTCTACTACTCACTCTACTACTCTCTACTACTCTCTCTGCTACTCAGTCTCTACTACTCTCTACTACTCACTCTCTACTACTCCACTACTCTCTACTAATCACTCTCTACTACTCACTCTGTACTACTCTCTACTACTCACTCTCTACTACTCACTCTCTACTACTCACTCTCTACTACTCTCTACTACTCACTCTCTATTACTCACTCTCTACTACTCTCTACTACTCTCTACTACTCACTCTCTACTACTCTCTATTACTCACTCTCTACTACTCTCCCTACTACTCTCTACTACTCACTCTACTACTCATTCTCTACTACACATTCTCTACTACTCTCTCTCTGCTACTCAGTCTCCACTACTCACTCTCTACTACTCTCTACTACTCACTCTCTACTACTCTCTACTACTCACTCTACTACTCACTCTCTACTACTCTCTACTACTCTCTAGTACTCACTCTCTACTACTCTCTACTACTCACTCTGCTACTCTCTCCTACTCACTCTCTGCTACTCTCTCTACTACTCTCTACTACTCTCTATCTACTCTCTACTCTCTATTACTCATCCTCTACTCTCTACCTTTATCTACCTCTACGTCTCTACCTCTACCCCTCTCCACACGCACACATATGCACATATATGCATATGCATTTATATATATGTATGTGTATATATATATATATATACATACATATATATATATAATCTGCATATCTATATAAATACAAATATAAATGCATGCATACATATACATATATGCATGTTATGTACATGAAATTTTGAAAAACACTTATAAAAGCAAAGCTAAAAAGCCACCTGAATTGCTTTAACTTAAACGAGGGCGAGACCTATTGCATTTTCAATGCTTGTTCACTTTGGTTCCATCAAGAAGGCATTCAGATGTGACACATTTGCCATAAATTCTGAATGGTAGCACTCTAGTTCCTCATTAGATCACTGTAGCAAAGCTACTGCTCACCAGGGAAGTCTGCTGCTGGTATTCAAAGTGCATGTTTCAGTCTGCATGTCAGAACTTTTTAATGAAATAGAAGAGGATTTGAGAAGTTAAAATGTGCCCTAAGTTTTCTTTCGGCAGCACTAATCATAATTTCTATGGCAAAATGAACCCCCTCATTTTGTTCCTTTGCAAATTAAATGTTTTAAATGTTACCACTTTATTCCAATCAAGATGGCTTCAGGTGTGCCATACCTTTGTCATAAGTAAGACTGTTAGCGCTCTAGTTGTTCTTTAAAACACTCTGGGATTTCTGTCATTGGGCTATACTTGGGCTACATCTCGGTGATATTTGTGCTACATTTGGGCTCTTTTGTCTCTGGTGGCCATCTTGGGAGACTTGTTATGAAGTTTCCTAATTTCCTCATTTACTGCAGTCTCCTCAGTAGGCATACTGTCAGTTTTTTACTTTGATTCAATGAAGAAGGCATTCAGATGTGTCACACATTTGCCATAAATTCAGAATGTTAGCACTCTAGTTTCTCATTAGATCACTGTAGTAAAGCTACAGCTCACCAGGGAAGTCTGCTGCTGGTATTGAAAGTGCATGTTTCAGTCTGCATGTCAGAATTCTTTAATGAAATAGAAGAGGATTTGAGAAGTCACTCAAAATGTGCCCTAATTTTTCTTTCTGCAGCACTAATCATACATTCTATGGCAAAATGAACCCTCTCATTTTGTTCCTTTTTAAATTAAATGTTTTAAATGTTACCACTTTATTCCAATCAAGATGGCTTCAGGTGTGCCATACCTTTGTCATAAATAAGACTGTTAGCACTCTAGCTGTTCTTTGGAACACTCTGGGAAGCTGCAGTAGAACACAAAGGAATCAACTGACAGTCTCTGCCCTTGTTGGATGTACATGTTTTACTGAGAATGTCAGACTTCATTCTCACATGACTGAGAAAGATAATGTGAATTTACAGAAAATATGCTCTCAGTTTAGCTTATAGATCACCTTCCAAACTGAAGCATTGTGAGCTGTCTTGTAGCTGGGTGGGCGGAGCCTCGGGGTGAGGGGAAGAGGAGGAGCGAGGGGAAGAAGCGGGCAGTTAGAGTAGGGACGAGATCGGAGGAAGAAGCTATCATTAAAGCTCATGAAAAGACATACGTCGTGTCTGTCGTTATTGGGGTTGCGACACGACAGCTGGCGACGAGGGTGGGATGAGCAGTCTGCTATCCCTGAACCCCGAAGGAAACGTGGTCCGTCCCTGGGCATCACACAGCGGTAGTCGCCGTCGCGACACGTGAGCCCCTGATGAAATCGCCGTCTGCCCCGAAGACCAGCGATCACTAGTAGCGCTCCGCGATGCTTCGATCGCGTAGAGCCCCGTGGTAAGAGCGCGGTCGAGCGCCAAAGAAAGAATTCAAAAAGAGCGCCGTTCGCGCCAAAACAGCCAAAGGGCCCCGAGTGACCTGAGGGCCGTGCGAAGCTGAGAGACCGAGAGAGAGCAAGACCCCGGTCCTACCGTGCTGATCGAGTGTCAGCGACAGTGAGAACAAGAGGAGACTGCGAGCGCGCTATTGACGAGGAGCGTTGGCTCGCTGCGAGTGAATCTTTCCCCTCCAGTGTGAGGATTAGAGCCTGTGCTTGCCAGAAGAAGTGAGGGCTGGGCTGCGCGCATACCTGGACGGTGGTTCCCAGAGGAGCGCGAGTGGAATGCTGAAACCGGTGTAGAGCTGGTGAGTGAAGCCTCGCTGCAGCCCTGAGTGTGTAGAGAAAGACGTGAGTGCAACCAAGCCTCGTGGGATACAGTCCGGCGGCCATCTTAGAATCAGGCAGTCACAGGAGGACATCCCTATAAAATGAATGGGCGGCCATCTTAGAGTCAGGCACCAGAAAAGTACATGCTATAATCAGCAAAGCATTGGCAAGTGAATGAGGACTGTGTCAAACAAGCACGAGCAAGGGCAAGAACAAAATAAAATAAAAAGGGGGTGAAGCAGAGTCAGCAAGCACAAGCAACACACAACAAGGAGAACAGCACTTTGATAAACAAGCACAAGCAAGTGCAAGAAGACAACATAAGAGCATATCGGAGAGCGAAAGGAACATGATGTCAAATCACGGATCGCCCGTGCGGAATGAGGCCAAACCCATTGTGATGGGAGTATCACATCTGCGCCACCCAGAACCCCTGGCGTTGGTGGTTGGCGGGAGTATGGGGCCCAGATGGGAAGAATGGATTGAGGATTTTGAAGATTATATTAAGGGGTCCAAAGTAACAGAAAATGAAGATCAACTGATTGCGCTACGCAATCTCATAGGAAAAGACATCAGCAAAATCATTAAAGAGCTCCCGGCTGCAGACTCTGGGACATATGCCAGAGTACGAGAAGCTTTAGACAAGAAGTTTCTGCACAAGAAGAACGTGGATTAAGAGAGATATATGTTCCAACTAGCTCGTCAGGAGAAAGAAGAAATGATGAGTGCATACATAACACGGCTACGCCGTTTGGCACGCCACTGCAACTTCGACGCATTTTCAACGGAGGATGCCATCCGGTTGCGCATCATTGATGGTTGCCAGTCTGAGACACTCCGGAGGAAGCTGCTGAAGAAGAGTCACAATCTTGATGAAATTGAAGAGATGACGAGGGTGCACGATCAAGTGGAGGAACAGGCCAAGAAGATGGAGGCAGGACGTGGTGAGCGAAGAGAGCAGGTTTGCCAGGTGCAAGCCAGCCGCCCTCGCCAATGGTCCAGAGAGAGAGTGTGGCATTCCCGACCGTCTTCGCGCCACCGGCACTCCGGACGTCGTCGGCCTGAGCCAGGAAGGAGAGACAAAAAACAGGAGCATGTGAGGAAGTGTTACAGGTGTGGATATGATTTCCCACACACAGGTACGTGTCCAGCCATGGGCCAGCAGTGCCGCAAGTGTGGTCGGAGCAACCACTTTGAAGCTATGTGTGGGGAATATCGCCGAGAGAAAGAAAGGAACACACCCAGGTCGTCGCGAGTGGACACGCGCGAGCGGTGCAAGACCGCCCAAAGTCCTCGTCACGGTCTTCACACTCCAGCCGAGAGTCACAGACATCCAGATGGTCGAGGAGGTCCCCATCGAGAGAATCCAGGTCAACATCGTATGAACGGGAATACTCAGTTGAATACGCGAGTATGGTCGCTGACCCGGACCAACTCAAGAAATATCCCCGACTGGACATCAGTGTAGGAGAGCATGCAACACAATTTGTGCTGGACACTGGGGCGTCACTAAATTACATTCCTGTGACCGAGTACAGAAAAATGAAACCTCTCCCTCCCCTGAGTCCCGCATACGTCCGGGTATACACCTGGATGTCCAGGAAGCCGCTTCCCTGTCTAGGGAAGTTCTCAACCACACTGAGACACAGAACGACGTCGGTACCCGCTGTCATCCACGTCATCGAAGGTCCAGAGGCTGACTGTCTTCTTAGTCTGCCGACAGCCGAGCGACTGCGACTGGTGGAAATTCTCTATCGTGTCAACAATGTTACGGACATCATCCACAAGTTCCCGAGACTGTTCATGGGACTTGGTAAAATGAACAGGTGTCAAATTCGCTTACACATCAATGACAAAGTTCAGCCTGTGGCGCAACATCCTCGGCGAGTGCCATTCCATCTCCAGCAAGCCGTGGAGGATGAGCTTTAGGATCTGTTGGCGTCTGACATTATTGAAAGAACTGAAGGTCCCACGCCATGGGTGTCACCAGTGGTCATTGTTCCAAAGAAGGGGACTCCTGGAAAGATCCGGTTGTGTGTCGACATGCGGGTACCTAACACCGCCATCGAAAGGGAACGACACCCAGGACTCCATCTGAGTGACATGAACTCCGCGTTGAATGGTGCCCGAGTGTTCTCAAAGCTGGACCTCAATAAAGGGTATCACCAGCTGGAGCTCCACGAGAGCTCTCGGTACATCACAACCTTTGCAACGCACCTGGGGTTGTATCGATACAAAAGACTGAGCTTCGGTATTTCCTCGGCTGCCGAAATCTTTCAGGAGGCCATACGCCAGACCATTCACCACATCCCCAACACGCTGAACTACAGCGACGACATCCTTGTGTACGGGGCAAATGTCCAGGAACACGACGCTGCCCTCGACCGAGTGTGCCATGCTCTCCTGGAAGCCAACATAACGCTTAACAAGAACAAAACAAGAAAACGGATTGTCGGTTCAGAGCAGAGCCACTCACAATCACTCGACAAAAGGGCACCATGCTGACGGCTGAGTTGGAGAACAGACGCATCACTCGGAATGTATCTCACTCTCAAAAATGCAGTCCCGCCATTAGAGAGACACTCACGCCGGGGTTTGCAACGTCTGTGCCTGAACACTGCGAAGGACCTGATCGGATCCCCAGAGATCGGGAACGGGACACTGAGGGAACCAATGGGACTGTGTCTGTAGGTATGTTCCTCTGGCCGAGAAGAGACATTCAACGGCCTCGACGGTTGATTGAAGAGATGTAAACAGTTGTCACAAGTTTTATTAACAAAGGGGGAGATGTAGCATTGTGAGCAGTCTAGTAGCTGGGTGGGCGGATCCTCGGGGTGAGGGGAAGAGGAGGAGCGAGGGGAAGAAGCAGGCAGTTAGAGTAGGGACGAGATCGGAGTAAGAAGCTATCATTAAAGCTCATGAAAAGACATACGTCGTGTCTGTCGTTATTGGGGTTGCGACACGACACAAACCTCTGTGGGAAAAGCATGTGAAAATAGTTTTCTCTCAAAGATGATTCATGATATCCCAGCAGAAGGCTTTTCGACATGGTAAAATCACCTTAGAACATACCACAATTCCTAAAATGAGTATGGTACCATCAACAAATGATTTTTAATGTAACTAAAGTCTTAAAACCTTCTATTAACTGCAATGCTTTTTAATGAGGTGCTATCATGTACATTGGTCCCAAGATGGCTGCCAACACTTCTTGGATGAAGTGCTGACAGCCAATCAGATCTCACAATGAGATGTGTGGTTAGGCTCCGCCCAGATATGTATATGATTTTACTTTTGATTTTCTCAGGAACTACTGAACGGATTTACACCATATATGCAAAAGGCACTTCCTTCACCTTATGGCTACCTCTCTGCCAAATTTCACGTAATTCTGTTCAGCCGTTCGGGCTGTAGCTGCGACTAAAGGTCCTATGGAAAAATGCATGGGGAAAACGCGTTTTGGGACCCCCCCTTTTTCTCGGCCCCCGCTTGACGAATCACCCCGAGACTTTCAGGGTAGGAGCTGAACGGAGCGCCCCATTTGTTTTGAAAATTTCGCGAGGATTCGTCAACCGGCGCCAAAGTTATTCAAAATAGAATTTTGAGATTTCCAATGGAAACTAGGTTGTAACTATAACTATCTACTGGCGACCGCCAGTAGATTATATATATATATATATATATATATATATATATATATATATATATATATATATATATATATAAAATCAATTATTTAATAAACTAGCCCGAGAGTGCCTGGTATTGTCTTCACTACGGTGTTCTGGATTATATATATATATATGTATATATTATCTACTGGCAGTCGCCAGTAGATAGTTATAGTTAGGACCGTGTTTCCATAGGAAATCTGAAAATTCTATTTTGAATAACTTTGGCGCCGGTTGATGACTCCTCGCGAATTTTTCAAAATAGGTGGGGCGCTCCGCTCCTACCCTGAAAGTCTCGGGGTGATTAGTCAAGCGGGGGCCGAGAAAAAAGGGAGGTCCCAAAATGCGTTTTCCCCATGCATTTTTCCATAGGGACCTTTAGTCCAAGGTACAGCCCGAACGGCTGAACAGAATTACTTGAAATTTGGCAGAGAGGTAGTCCTCAGGTCAGGGAGGTGCCTTTTGAATATCCGGAGTCAATCTGTTCAGTAGTTCCAGAGAAAATTTCAGTTAAAAGTACATATATATCTATAAGCGCGCACCGTGCGCTCAAGGTGCGCGCACGTTGACGTGCGCGAGCGCAATTCTGATTGGTTGTTAGATGTCAGTAAACATTCGAATCGGTCAAAATCAGGAAGTGTCGGCCGCCATTTTGTCTCTCGCAGTCTGAGGCAGTGAAAAACAAAGGTGGAGAACGTGAAAAGGGGGCAGGGTGGACAGTTCCTGACCCCCTAGCCTTTGTCAGGGGGTCATTGAAGGACCCCCAAGGGTGAAAAAAACATTTATTTTTTGACGAAAAAGCGCGGGGTGCGCGCACCGGGCGCGCACGGCACGCACAACGCATCGTGGGCGCTCGGTGCGCGAAGTGCACCGAGTGCCCACAGCGCGCGCACGGTGCGTGAAGCGCGCTGTGCACGCACGGTGCGCGCACGGTGAAAAACCTGAAAAAAAAATATTAATAAATACATAACTTAGCATTCAAAAAACCGTACAAATTCACTTAAAAAACCATAGGTTTCACACACGTTATAGTTAGGAATTAGCATTTAAAAAACCTTGCAAATTCACTTAAAAAACCATAGGTTTCACACATGTTATAGTTAGCTGGACATTTCCCTCGTAAAAAACCAATGAAATTCCCCCGTTATAGTTAGTGCAGGCAACTATAACTCACGCGACCGCAATCCTCTGCTGATGACGTCAGATATTACATCACTGTATTTAGACACCTATTTACCCATGTCTTCTTCCATTAATCTTTAGCTATACATATATTACAAATATTTATTTTTCAGAAAGACACATATGTAATCAGTGATGTAATATCTGACGTCATCAGCAGAGGATTGCGGTCGCGTGAGTTATAGTTGCCTGCACTAACTATAACGGGGGAATTTCATTGGTTTTTTACGAGGGAAATGTCCAGCTAACTATAACATGTGTGAAACCTATGGTTTTTTAAGTGAAAATATATATATATATATATATATATATATATATATATATATAGAGAGAGAGAGAGAGAGAGATATGTTCCACAGGTGAATGGGAGCACCCGTTGCCTCCAGAACGAAGGGCGCGTCGACGAAAGACCTCCCAAACACGGTCACAATATTCAGCCAAACTTCTCACAGAAAAGCAGTCGATGCCGTGTCTGTGCAAAAAATGAGTTTAATGTCAGCTGAAAATGCTAGACGCGTTTCGCCTGACCTGCAGGCTTGTTCACTAGCAAGTTGATAAAGTTTTTCGTGACTATTTAACAGTGTGCATGTGATCAAGTCACATGGTGAAACTACAACAATAGAACTGGACAACAGACTCGTAGTTGATAAAGTGTATCCTTACAAAAGGAAAATTCCGAATTGTAAATAACCACAGTACATTAAAGCTGTTACAGAAATAAAACAACATCAATGTCCTTAACATATTTTTAAATTCAACATGTGTGCTAACACACCCAATGTGTAGTTCACAGGTAGTGGCTAAGCTTAACACTTTAGTAGTGCCGTTAACCATCGAATGATCAAGTGATCCGATATTAAAATATCTATAAACCTGAAATACGGTAATGTACATTTATAAACGCTCAAACACAAAAGTGCCGCCCAAGTGGGCAAAAAGCACAAAAGAATTGATGCACATCGGTCTGTATATAGTACTCATCGTCCAAAATAAGTGACTGAATCAAAACAAAATTAAATTTTTTTTTTTTGTTTGTTTTTTTTTTAAATTGAAAAACATAAAGAGCGGGAGGGGCCTACAGATGTGTATGTAAGTCTTCTTCCATGTTGAGGCCATTCGGGGTTTTGGTATTTAATCTAATAATATAGCAAGACTCTAATTTGCGTAATTTCTTCTCACGATTCCCACCCCGACTACTCATTGGGATGGCATCTATGACAAAATAGGACAAGCCCTCAGTATGTCTATTGTGATACTTGTCAAAGTGACGGGCCACGGGGTAGGTTTTATCCCCATTTCTAATGGCCTGTAAATGCTGCAGCACTCTTTTATGGACAGGCAAGATGGTAGAACCTATGTACTTTAAGCCACATGGGCACTGGAGCACATAAATTGCATACTCCGTCTTGCACGAATATTGGCCCTTGATTTGTTGTGTCGTTTTATGGGAGGAACCTGCTGGATAGCAGGTAGTATTTTTCCCAAATGCACACGCCTTACATTTGAGGCATTTAATGAACCCATACCTTCTGCTTAACCATAGGCCAGACGGTTTCTTTTGAGTGTTACTTGGGAGCATATTTTTGACAAGCGCTTGCTGTAGAGATCTTGCTTTTCTAAAAGTGAATTGGGGCCTCCTTTGTACAATTTTTCCCAGCACCGGATCACTGCGGATAATGTGCCAGTGTCTGTTAAAAATGGTCCTTAATTCATCCTGTTGTTTATTGTAGGTGGTGATAAATCTACACTGATTCAAATCAAGTTGTGGGATATTGGTATGCTTCTTAACTTTATTAAAAAGTAAGTGTTCTCTATTGGTCTTTTTCACTTTTAGGACAGCTTGATTCAAGCATCCTTCAGAGTATCCTCTAGCTCGAAAGCGGGATTTGAGACATAGAAGCTCTTTATCCAACTCTTGCTTACTGCTGCAGTTTCGCATAGCTCTGAGACATTCCCCGTACGGAATGCTCTTTACTAATTTAGCCGGATGGAAACTTGTGGCGTGTAATAACGTGTTCCCATCAGTAGGCTTCCGGTACAGTTTAGTTTGTAGTTTCCCTTCACTTACAAAGACCGTTAAGTCCAGAAAATTAATTTCAGAAGCACTGATGGTACTAGTAAGTTTCAGATTCAAATTGTTCGTTTGCAGTTCTTTGACAAAATCCTGTGCACTTTTCATTGTACCTTTCCAAATAACAAAAAGATCATCAATGTATCGACTCCAATGCATTACATTATTTTGCCACTCTGCATGCCGCTGCGTCTGGACCACCTGCTCCTCCCACCAGCCCATATACAAATTAGCATAGCTGGGGGCGAAGCAGGTGCCCCTCGCTGTCCCGCAAATCTGGTGGTACAGCTCCCCATTAAACAAAAAATAGTTATTTTCAAGACAGATGGTGATCATTTTGAGAAGCATTTGTGTATGGTGCCAGTATTTCGCCTGACGGGTACCCAAAAAATATTTACATGCATTGATGCCATCCTTATGGCGTATGCTGGTATACAGCATCGTTGCATCAATGGTTATCAACAGGTAATCAGACTCCCAAGGCATGTCATATATCTTACGCAAGAAATCACTCGTGTCTAAGATAAATGATGGGAGAGCCTTTACATGAGGACACAGAAAAGAGTCAACAAATTTTGAAGTATGCTCAAAGGCACTGCCTATGGCCGAAATAATAGGCCTGCCAGGAGGATTCGATAAGTCTTTATGGACCTTGGGTATAAGGTAAAATACCGGGGTGGTAGGACAATCTATTTTAAGAAAAGACATTTCATTTTTACTCAATATACCCTGACGAGTCCAATCGATCAACAAATTATTAAAAGAAGAATAACCCTCATGCAAAACATTATCATTTACCTTAACATAATTGGCCCTATTATTCAGTTGTTTGTAGGCCTCTGTTAGGTACTGCTGTTTGCCCCAGAGGACCACATTGCCCCCTTTGTCCGCATTGCGGACAATACACTCATTGTCCCTGTTCAATTTGTCAACCAGATTAAAATAATCTTTAGACTGTTGGGTAAATGCATTCCTCTTTTTCTTTAATGATTCACAGAGATTTTTAACTTCATTAGTAACTAGATCGTTAAATACATCTACTGAATCTCTTGCTGTAATGGGGGTAAACTTAGAAGCAGATTTGAAATTGGTTAATGTTTCAATACTCATGCCAATACCCTCCTTCAGTGCCAGAGTAGTCATTAGTTCATTGGTGTTTGTGCGTTTATAAATGTACATTACCGTATTTCAGGTTTATAGATATTTTAATATCGGATCACTTGATCATTCGATGGTTAACGGCACTACTAAAGTGTTAAGCTTAGCCACTACCTGTGAACTACACATTGGGTGTGTTAGCACACATGTTGAATTTAAAAATATGTTAAGGACATTGATGTTGTTTTATTTCTGTAACAGCTTTAATGTACTGTGGTTATTTACAATTCGGAATTTTCCTTTTGTAAGGATGCACTTTATCAACTACGAGTCTGTTGTCCAGTTCTATTGTTGTAGTTTCACCATGTGACTTGATCACATGCACACTGTTAAATAGTCACGAAAAACTTTATCAACTTGCTAGTGAACAAGCCTGCAGGTCAGGCGAAACGCGTCTAGCATTTTCAGCTGACATTAAACTCATTTTTTGCACAGACACGGCGTCGACTGCTTTTCTGTGAGAAGTTTGGCTGAATATATAGAGATATGTATATATCTCCAGAACCCGACTGTGTACGCTCGAGGTGAGGCAAGTCACAAGCATTATCTCCTCGTGCGAGCTGGCAAAGCCACCCTCACCCCACCAGAGACCCACGTGAGTAGCTGTTGCACAGTGAGGAGAGACAGGGGCATTAAAGAGGAGGCACTGTGAGGAGAGAAATAAAAAGGAAAAAAAGAAAAGAGAAAAAAAGGGACAAGGGCGAAAACCTTCAAGAGGATAACTAGACCCTAACAATTACGAAAGAGGGCAGTCAGAACATGAGGCCACACTGAAAAGGAAGACATAGTACCAAGCACAGGGGGCACCCTCATTATCCATATAACACCAGGCACCAGAAACCATGACCGATCCAACAGCACAAGTGGCTCCATAACACCTACCGCCACCACAAAAGGCAGGACACCAGATCGTACAACCCACCTCGCCCATATCAATGCGTTACCCCCGTTCAGCAAACTGATAGATCCAGCCACTGCGTCCCCCAGATGGACAGTCTGGATCAGCCGCCTGGACGACTACTTTACTGCAACGCGGGAAACGGATGAATAGATATGTGCCTGCCAAACCAGGTGATCAAATGATAAAGGCATTTAACACTGACTGTCGATGATATCCTGGCTGACCTGAACGGATCCCGCTGGTTCTCCAAGCTAGACCTCAACGTAGGATATCATCGGTTGACGCTAGCAGAGGAGAGCCGGTACATCACGCTTTTCTTGACCCATATAGGCCTATGCCACTACAAGAGGCTGAACTTTGGGATCTCGGCAGCGGCTGAAATATTCCAGAATGCCGTCCGAGAAATGCTGTCAGGACTTCAAGGAGTACTAAGTGTCAGCGATGACATTTTGATACACTCGGTGACCATAGAAGACCACCACCGCCATCCCTGAGCTACCCTCCAACGCCTTGCCGAGCACAGAGTCACTCTCCACCGAGAAAAATGCTTGTTCTTTCAAAAGTCAATCGAGTTCTTCTGCTATATCTTCAGCCAAGAAGGAGTCAAGGTAGACCCAAGAAAATCCCAAGCTATACAGCGAGCCCCGGCGCCAACGACCGCGTCAGAAACCCGGAGTTTCCTGGGGATGGCCACCTATTGCGGGCGGTTCATACCGAATCTGGCCACCATAGCAGAACCTTTGCGAGCCCTAACTAAGAAAGACGCTACCAGGAGGTGGGGCAAAGAGGAAGAGGAAGCCTTCCAGAAGATCAAAGCGGCACTGCTCGGAAAAACCACTGTGGCATACTTCGACACCACTCGAATGACCGAGCTCCTGGTCGATGCCAGCCCCGTTGGTCTGGGAGCGCTCCTGACACAAGAGACCGAACCGGGGAAATGGGCACCACTGGCGTTTGAAAGCAAAGCCCTCACACCAACCAAAGCCCACTACTCCCAGATCGAGAGAGAAGCTCTAGTGATTAAGTGGGCCTGCAACCACTTTCATCTATATGTTAGCGGTCACCCGTTTGGAGAAGTGACTGATCACCAGCCGCTGGTTCCACTGTTCAGAGGCACAGCACCCCACCCTCCACCACGAATCGAGTGCTGGGTGATACAACTACAGCATTACTAGATGGAACTGGTCAATTGACCTGGGGCAAAAACCCCAGCAGATTTCCTTTGACGGCACCCACCAGTACAGGCAGAAGAAGACCGTAAACATGAGCAAAGAACGGAAGAATACGTTGATATGGAGTCTCAATGGGCATGTCCCCGTGCCCTCACCATCGACGAGATCAAAGCAGAAACTGGAAACGACTCTGTGCTCATGAGGGTAATGGACTCCATACAGAAAGGCTAATGAGAGAACTTTCTTTGTGGCGCCAACGGATGGAATGGACCTGAATGAGACCGGCTGGGAAAATTCTGGAAATTGCGGGACAAACGGAGCGCCGTAGCAGAGGGCGTAATACTGAGAGGATCCCGGATGGTCATCCCTGAAAGCCTTCAAGAACGGGCTGCAACCCTGGCTCATGAGTGACACCAAGGGACTGTGCGAATGAAATCGCGTATGAGGGAAAATGTATGGTTTCCCGGGCTTGAAACTGCCGTAGATGCACTTGTGAGAAATTTCAGACTCTGCCAGCTCACGAGTAGCCAAGAACATCCCACACCTGTAATTACAGAAGATACTGCAACATCTCCGTGGTCGCGAGTGAGTCTAGACTTTGGGAACTTTCCGGACAGATGCATGACAGCTGTGCTGATTGACAGTTATTCGAATTACCCCGTAGCCGAGATAATCGCGTCCACATCCTTCACTCACCTACAACCAGTCCTAGAAAAGGCATTTGCGCTCTTTGGATTGCCCCATGAAATCAAGACAGACAACGGGGCCCCATTTCAGGGAGGGGAGTTAATAAACGTATTTGCGCTTCTGGGAATTCACCATCATCAAATCACTCCACAATGGCCGCAGGCCAATGGTGAAGATGAACGCTTTATGCGGACACTTAATAAAACCATCCGTATCGCAGTGGCTGAGCAGTCTGACCCGGAGAAGACGCTTCAAAAGTTCCTACGGGAGTATCACAGCACTCCACACTGCACGACACAAAGATCACCCTGATGCTAGCTGGACATCGTCAGGATACTATTCCCATAACTGATAGTTGGGTCCATGAGCCATATGATCCTGTTAACAGTCAAGTGAGGTAGACAGCTAACAATACACGAGTGGGAGGAGGCATGGAAAGACCCGCGTCATTATGCCAGGGAGCACCATCTTAATTCGAACTGCCACAGCGGAGGGAAATTTAGAACAGCCTATGAACCTGAGCCGTGGATCGTTATGAAAATCAACGGCACAGCCCTTACCGCCCAGCAAGGCGAAGAGACAGTCATCAGGAATATATCAAGGTTCAAGAAAATACAATGTTCAGACACCAATGTAGGTCTTCCCCAGGCAGGAAGAAGGCGGAGAGGTGATGGTTGAAGGCATCCCCTCAAGCCCTGACGAAGAACCAACAGTGGCGAATTCACCTCAAACCATGACCGCAGAGCCTAGTATAAATATGTCAAGAAATATCTCACCATCTTACAGTCCTACAGAACATCAAGGAATCTGCCAGCAAAAGTATAACCTAAATCCTAATCCCAGACCCAGCCAAAGACTCCTAGACTATCTGTTGAATTGTTTACTTTGTTTGAACACTAACTTGGGAAGGGATGTAGCAGTTTAAAAGCTGCGCCAAGGATGACCCCATACGTTTGGCCCTGAAGGTTTTTCACACTTTGTATCACTCTCTGGCCCAGCGTGGCCAGAGAGCTTTAATAAACGGGCAGAGGTCGCTCGTGACGAAGGGTGGTGCAAGTTGCAGTGGCCTCCTGGTCAGAGCCCTGGCACTTAATATTTTACAAATTAAGCACTGGACCAACGCAACAATAGTGAACATTGATGAGGAGTGGTTAGGGTGGTAAAGATGTGTTTTTTCACATTGATTCATTGTCATTGGTTCTGCAGAGTGTCAATTGTGTAGTTTTCAATAAAAAAACATTTAAACATAATCAGACTACAGCTGCATGTGTGCTACTTTTGAACTGAAAATAAGTTTGGTGTTTACATTTCCATCTTTGTCTCTTTTGTAAGTCAGCTGCAGATATATACAAATTATTTGCACAGGTGCACACAGATCAAATCTGGGATGTAAGATTGAAGGAGGTAACGTGCTTGAAAGAACAAGTATGTGAAACAGGGGCATGGCTCTGTTTTTTTAAGCATGACATTTGGTGAAAAAATAGTTTTTACTAATTTGGAAAGAAAGGGTAATAGATTGTGAAACGGATATAGCAACATTGCATAAATCCATACCTCATGCACATACCAACTAGGCTTTTAGGCAGGACAATAACTCTTCCAAGGATCAAGAAGAACAGAGCATGGAGCATTTCCTTTGTGTTTCTCCGTGCCTACGTCTAGAATTCGCCGCCCTTGAATTTGCGCATGCAAAAGAACCAAGGGGCTTTTTTATGCGAGCCCTGCTTCACTTTTGCACCACATAAAGTGGTATGTGCGTGAGGCAGGGCTCTCATTTCGATTTATGAAGCTGTGCAAAGCCACCCTGCGTGGCTTTGAGTGGCCTCTTAAATCATGAGTAACGCGATGCAGCGCAAATCACTGCATCGCCTTAATCTGTGCCCAGGAAACGTTCCATAGGCATTCCAGTGGGGTTCCCACGCAACACACATTGAATTTGATGCTGCCCCAGATTTCCAAAGTGATGTAAACCTGGGGAAGTGCCAAGTCCGTACGCCTCCCAAGGTGAGGTGTAACGAGGAGAAATATGTTTATTTCTCCTTCTTTTTTCTCCTTTCTATATGTGCTGCATTCTGCATTTTGGACTGTGATGCCAGGTCTGATCCAAATCAGGACCCTGCATGTAAAGGTGGAATAGGATGTATATTACACCAACACCCTTCATCTCTTTTGTAGAACCTGTCCCTCAGCCTGCGTGAGCTGCTTCTCCTGGAGGAACGCCATGTGTGCTCCAGCCTTTTAAAATGTATCTGCAGATTGCACCTCTTACTGAGGGAAATTTAGGCCCCTTGCATTCCACGTTAATAACTTTAAGTGGCTTCCTTGAGTGGGTCCTCTGGCCATAACCTATCCTGTGAAATGAAAGCGAAATGTACCCTCTCACTCTCCCTGCCAAACCTTCGTCCACATACTGACCATGCGCACTCTTTTCCAGCAGCAAAAGTCCACAACTACAAGAACCGCAGCATTTTTTTTAAAAATCCAGCATTCAAATATTTTTCTTCTTTTATTGACAAGATGCACTATCTCTGGGATAGGGAACTATGCCCTACTATGTGGAGTGCCGCCCTGGAGACTACCAGCGTTATTTTATTTTGATATGGCATCCAAACACTCACCAAACACCCAAGTACTGTGCATAACATATGTTACTTAATTTTATACACCTCATTGCTGTTCATTTTATCATTCTCAGAAGAGTGAGGGAGTGAATCATACAAAATGGAATTCCAGACTGTTGAAAGCTGCCACGTGTTCCCACGTCATTTACTTTCAACTGGTCCTAACCTTTTAGCAAAGAGCATATCGCATTTTGAGACTTTAGTTTCAGAAGATGTACACACACATGATCACTGTAGGCTAAAAATCCAGGACTAACTCAAGGTATCATAATCGACCTTGGGGCTGATCGACTACTATGACTTTGACATACGTGATGTACACAGTTCTATGCAATGGATGCATTAACCCATCAAGCTGGGTTACCAACAACGGGTAAGAAAAGAAACACGCCTAGTTCTGAAAATTAACAAGTCTTATATCTTTAGATTTGCCTACAGACTCACACTGTTCACACCAGGGTAACTAGGAATCCGGTGCTCAGCTTTTATGTAACCAATCAGCGCAGACTTCAGCCGGTGTTCTTACTGGATCACTTCAGTACAACCAATTGTAACAACTATCTTATGACAATAATGTTTTAAAAAGAAAGGCCAAGGGCGGTCACCCTTTATGCAAAGTAGGTATTGTTATACCATATTTAGTTACACATTATAAATAACGCGGTGTGGCAGAAGGGCGTGTGAACGTGTTTGGAATGGAAAGCTTAACTGGGGAGAAGCATTATAGATAGATGGTGCATATTTATCTCTGGGACAGCGCAAATATTATCGTTTCGAAACATGTCGATGAAAGTCATGCACTCCGCGATGTTATACATGTTTTAATACTTTTCTAGATTTGATTTCACAGATTTACATGTGATTCAATATCATGATAACATTGCGTTTCTAGCCCCGTCTAGGTTTTTAATACAAATCGTTATCAGTAGCGTCAGTTAATTAGTTAAAATTAAAACGAACCAAAATCAAAACGTCTACAAAGCTCATGATAACAATATTCACGGACGCACAGTGCAGCAGGTGCAGTAGCACCGGGGCCCAGGGATCTGCGGGCTCCACTACATCCTAGTTGCTGTTGTCTTTCACTAACCAGCAGAGGCCGGGAGGCATTTTGTTTAGACACCATTGCACCCTTGATGCGACACTGACTATTGTGTTCCTGCTTATGTGGAGGAGGCAGCTAGGCAGTGTGTTGCTTAGGAAGAGAGGGCGGAGTATCTTGTGGAGAGAGCGCGCGGGGGGGGAGGCGGAAGACTACCTACAGGAGAGCGATCTTGTCTTGAAGGTAGCCAGGCGGCCAAGTGCGCGTGAGACAATGAATTTGGCATATGGAACCTACAGGAACTGAATCCGCCCCCAGCAACGATATACCATTAGTCGTGAAACAACACGAGAATTCATTTGCAACGTCGTGGCTGCCGTCCTTTCGTCAGTCACCACATGGACGATGCAGAACGAGCTTTCTGAAGATCTGACGGCACTATGGTCTCAACAGGGCGGCGACCTCTAGGATATGAGCATGACTTTAGTTCGACCCGGAGACATAAAGGCTTCCGTAAGGTAGGTTGTGAACAAATACACCCAACGCTCGACTGCTTGGGCCACATTGCTGCTTCCATAACACGGATTGGGTCACAATGTTTCTAGAGCAAACCTTTCCTTGTACGGATCATTGATCTCATGCATGTTCGTCGAACTTCAGCTCCCAGAATGCACCGATGTGGCCATTGTTAGCGCAGGACTGGCAAAAATTTGGCCTAGGGACTCGTACCTACCTAGGAGTGTGGCTTGGGGGGGGGGGGGGGGTATTTGGAGTCTTACACCCCCCTAATAATATGTTTAGTTGGGTACAGGTGCTTTCTGTCGGGTATGGTGAGATGTCTGTCGGATTGCACTATGAATTTTTATACACACAGACTGAAAACGAGCACACACACACCCTCTCTCTGAAAAGCTCCATGGGGGATGGAAACTGTTATAATGAAATGTGCTGGGGGAGCCTAAGCCCTTGCACCCATCATTCCTCAAGTTTCCTAATTAAAATGGTACCTCACTTGTGATGGTAGTCCTAGTACCCGTGACAGGTAAGGGCCCATAATGTAAAATGAATAGCTCAGCTGGCACCTAGGTAAACCTAGCAAACCTCAGGTGGAGTGACTTGTGGTGGTCTCATCAGGTTTTTTTTTTAACCTAGAATTCCTCGGAAACCTCAAACTTTGGCTAAAAAAAATCAAATTTTCCTCACATTTCTGTAATGGAAAGTCCTGGAATCTGCAGGGAGCCACACATTTCCTACCACCTTGACTTGCAACATGTCCCCCGATAAGAACAGCGCCCCACTTTTGTGGGTAGGCCAAGAGAACATGGGACAAAAGGCTCTAGAGTGCCTCATTGATAGATACGCAATGGGGGCATCCACTGTATATACGCCTATGCTGTGGTAGCACCCACGCAAACCTACAAGCCACAGACATTTTTTTAAAACTAGACAACCAGGGGATTCCAGGGTGGTGTGCCTTGCATAGATCCCATGAGATTTTATCACCCACAATGCCCTGTAACTTTACCTCAAATCTCAAATTTTTACTTATATTTCTGTGATGGAAACTTCGAACGTCCTCAGGAATCCACAAAATTGTTACCACCTAGTGTTACCCCACTTGTGCCCATTTAAAACACTGCACCACTTGTGTGGCTGGGCCTGGTGCCCACGATGGGAATGAATGAAACCAAGGTCAATAGAAGGCCTTACAACGGGACTGCCCCTGGGGGCAGAAAAACTATTGCTTGTATATAGGGGTCGGGATATGGCTATGCCCTGGGGGAAGCCCCCACCCCAACATTTTCATACATATAAAAAAAAATCCCTGGTGTCTAGTGGGCTTTCTGCTCTCTCGGTGGGCAGCTCAGAGACAACTGTCCCCATCTGCCCGCCTAGGGGCCTGAAAGACTGTTGCATTTATATTGGGTTGGGAGTATAGCCATGCCCTGGTAGGCATCCCCCACCCCTACATTTTGATATATATATATAAAAATAAATCCCTGGTGTCTAATGGGCTTTCTGCCCCCTCCCAGGGGATTGGATCGGGGTAATCACCCCATCTGACCCCTGGGGGGGGGGAAAGACTGTTGCATGTTCATTGGGGTAGGGGCATGGTCAGCCCCCACCCTTTTATTTTTAGATATGTATAAAAAATACTTGATGTCTAGGATCAGCGGAAATTGCCCCTATCTGCCTCATTGGGGGGGGGCAAAAGACTGTTGCATGTATATTAGGGTGGGGACAGGGCCATGCCCTGTGGGGTAGGCCCCACGCTAATATTTTTTATATGTAAGAAGGTAATCCCTGGTGTCTAGTGGGCTTTCTGCCTCGGGTGGGGGGTGACTGATCAAAGTAATTAATTGCCCTCATCTGCCCCCTGGGGGCTGAAAGACTGTTATAATGAAATGTGCTGGTGAGGCCTAAGCCCTTGCCTTGGGTGTCACTCCCCCCATCCCTGGTGTCTAGTGGGTGGATCCCTCATTGGGGATCGCTCTCCTTTGGCTAGTTTTCAGTGGCGGCTGCTACATTTTACAAGTGTTGGGCACATAAAAAATGACAAGAAACCTTTTAAAAATAAAACTTACCTTGAATGGTGATGTGCAGCCCACATTCGGCTGCAAACACTCCTGAAGTTCCTCCTGCCTCACGCTGCTTTCTGGAGCATACCATCCAAACCAATCCAAGCAGTGCTCTCTTGATGCTTACAATGCTGAACAGCATAAGAGCAGAGCTAGGATTGGCTGGAGCAGGCAAACACAGCACTCTGTCGAACACCTACGGGACTGTGCCTCAGCTTCTTCAGCTGTTGATTGCAGAAGAGTGAACTGCGCTGGCCACAGTGAAAACACCGGCCAATCTGACGTGCAGTTCTGTAGACATATCCTCAGGTCATCCCACCGAACTGCCATGATGCAGTGGGGAGGTCAGGAGGTCAATGCTCCCACATCCCTATGACCAAACTGCCCCAGCTCATTTTACTTTATCTTTTGTAATGTGCACTGATCGTCATTACAAAAAAAAAAAGCTCAGTCTGCTCGGGAAGCTCTTCCCGAGCAACCCCAATGTTGGTCAGTGGCTGACAGATGCACTGGGGTGGGAATGCAGGCATTGGCCATTGGCCGACTGCCACACTTAAGGAGTTAACTAATTTGTTATTGTTAATGTTAACCTATGTTTGTTACTCTTCATACAAAATTATTTTTAGGTCTCGCCTACGCAGCGCACAAGCGTTGCTTTGGAGTGACCTTTAGGAATCACTCCATACGTTTTGGTAAACTCGTGCATGTATTGCACTGTTTCCAATCAGTACTCGTGCATGTATAGCGTTTCCCTTGCGGGAGCAGGCGGCAACACCATCTGTTTGCAATTATGGCACCCACTGCTACTCACTACCATAAGGTAAACGCTGTAGATGTAAGCGCTTGTTTTCTTATGCCGTCTTCACTGTTGAGCAGCTTCGGCTCCCCCTTGCAGGGCAGCCTTCTCAGCAGGCACTCGAGCTGGAGACTCGGACTCGCAGCCACCCTTGTCAGTCTCCCTTTACCGTACCTCTGATACGGCCCTCATCTTCTTTTTGTCAGTTCCCTCCTCTTCTCTTTATTCCTTCCCTCTTTCTACCTCTCTGCCCTCTTTTCCTGTCACCTCCTTCCTCTGTCACTCCACCAAAGCTTCCCCTTGTGCCACCCACCTCTCCTTCGTTACACTCTCTTCTTAGCCTTGTCACTGCACACTGAGTCACTTCTCACCTCCACTGCCAGACTATCTCTCCAGTACTCCTTGTCACACTCTCTCCTCCCCACCTGTCACAAGCATCCTCATTCGTTTTGGATACCCTCTGTCTCTTTCTCCTCTGCCACCGCCTCTCTCTCCCGCCTTTGTCAGATTCCCACTCCCGTCTGCGCCCTCCCCTTCTCTCTCTCCATTCCTTCTTAGTTTCTTATCTTTCTCTATCACTCTCTTTCTTCTTTACTGCGGCGCTTTCGCTCCAATAGTTGTTGTCACACTGTCCTTACCGCCTGTCACCCCTTTCCCTTTCCACATTGGCCCCTGTCACAGGCTCCTCTGTAACAGTGGCACTGCCCCTTTTCTCTGGTAACCTGCCTGTCCCCTTCCCTCACCGACGCTCCCTCTGCCAGACTCCCCCCACCCTCTCTTTGTCCGCCTGTCCCCACCTCCTCTTGCCCCCTCTCTCCAGTGACAGCAGCTTGACTGCCCCCCCTCGCCTCTGGAACAGCCCCCCGCAGCAGGTGCACCCTTCGCTTCTGTGTGTCCACGGGCAGCAGAGCCTTCTGACTTTGATTTGACTTCGAGCCGCTGTCATGTGCTCCAGCTTAGCATTCAGCAATTACCAACCCCCTTCATCTCTCAACCAAGGGGCCCATGCCACCTCACCCCCGCACCGCCATCATCTGCATTCCAGTTCATTCCTCGTGCGCATTAGTTTTAGCACTTCGCATGAGGTCAAGAAAGGGAGTTCCTTATCGAGTTATAACTCGGAAATCTGAAGATTTACTCAACATGCCTAGTTGTAACTTTGATAAACAATTCGCCATTTTCCCCGGAATTCTCCTATACCAGCCCCTCAGAAACAGGGCCCTTTCTTTAAGCGCGCAAAACTGTCCTTAGCGTAACCGAACAAACAGCGCGGGTAATTATTCATGGAGCGGCCTGCCTCTGGGCCGAAGCTGACATGGCATGGTTGGCATTCCTGCCCAGCTGCAGGCCCGCACTTCAACCATGACCGCTTACCTTTGCTGTCGACCGGCGCATACGCTAACCCAGGCGAGGCAGGCCCAGCTGCTGGAAAATCCTGCTTCTCTTTCCATCATAAAAGGTGTAGTTTTCATGGCACAAATATTCCTTGTGCCACATTGTGAGAAGGGGTGTTAAATGGATGTGAACCATTGCAAACACCCAGTGATAGAAGTGGGCGGGATTGGAAGGGCACGGTGTGCCCCAACTTTTTACATTTAATACAGACAGTTCCCCTACTTCTTTACTTTAGACATGAGTCCCAGGATGGCAGGAATAGGCCGAATTAAAAAAAATATTGCGTGATCGTCTAGCCCTGTGTTTTTCACATTAAGGAAGGTGTCTGCAGTTGCCATGACCTCCTCCCCCTTCCCCTCTGTGTCTGGGGTCAGGGGCCTGCAAAGCAACACTGTAGGACTAAGCAATCTGCACGTGAAAACTGCTTCCTTTGGTGGCCCTGCTGCTATAGTGCGATTTACACCCCATTTAGTGAGGAGGCCCCCTGGCTGCTCCCACTGTGACCAATCCAATGGTCACATCAGGATGCATTTTAGGCACCACCCTTGACCTCATCTGCCCTTTATTCTCAGGCTCACACAAACTGACTACACCACAAGGAAATGGAAAGTACTCCTGTGTAGAATTCCTGGCAGACGATGCCCAAACCTTGGCACTTTAAAAAACAAGCATTTACAATGCAATAGGTCTTGCATTTTCAAAACTTTGACCAATTGGTATTGTAAATGACAATATCTTTTATTATTGCATGTTTTTTAAACAAAAATAAAAGGCATTGTCATTTACAATGGCAATAGCTTAAAATATGGCAAATGCGAGACCTATTGCATTGCAAATGCTTGTTGTTTAATTATTCCTCTGTTAAACTTGCATCTATTCGACCCTGTTCGCCCTCGTGCCAAAAATAGCACATTTTACAGCACTTTTCACTGCTTGCAGCGTCATCGATCTCTAAAAGACATTCATGAACATCTAAATATTTCTAACGCTGTAATGTGTACATGTAAACAGTAGATTATGGGGGCAATACACCTCCATTTTCAATAGGCACTATAGCAGAACTGTAACAGTGGGACAAGATTACTATCGTCAAGAAACAGAATACTTATTTGCCTTTGAACTCCTGGGGGGTATTGTTAACAGAAAGTTTGTTGACAAACATGAACCAGTTTCCTCTTTCGTGGCAACAATTTCACTGAGGAAACAAAAGTAAGTTCCTTTTACTTTCACTCATTTTAGGAATACAATAGATTTGTTCCTGGTAAATTAAGTGAATACATTTATATTTTCTATTTTGCCTTCTGTAACTGAATTGTCTAATGTAAGTGGTTTGAGAGGTGTCATTGCCTGAAAATGAAAACAACTTAGAAAGTAGTAAGTCCCCATGATAAATTTAAATTAAGGAAGAGACCAGGCCCAGAATGCTGTTTATCTATTTACATAAATGACAGATTGCATTTCACTTTCAACATATTTTTAAAATCTCAGAGATGTTTGTGATCTTTTTTTGATCAGGGAGTTTTGGTGTAATAGGTATTTCATCATGGACTATTTGTCCACTTCAGGACATAGTGAGACTCTTTATGTCTAGCTAGCCATGATCCTGCTACGGGTCCTGTGTGTGTGTGTATGTATGTGTCTTGTAAAGCGCACTGCTGCCCTGAGGCGTCGTGGCGCTGTAGACCGCTGGGGAACCCGTCCTGGTTATCTCTGTGAGATGGTCCCTCCAGGGTATCTCCAAGGTGAAACCAGGCATCCCCGGCGAATGTGGGGGGCCGTTGTGGAGATGAGGCAAGCTAATGCCCAGAGTTGCCGACTGTGATCCCTGGTTAGAGTAGGCACCGAAGCGAGAATTATCGAGTCCGCTGGCCCTGGTCCACGACCCTGCCGCGTCGGGAATTGAACCCTGGTCTCGGGCCGTCCTCTGCTTCCGGGTCTGCTGCCTCTAACCAGTGAGCCACACCACTCCACTAAGTCCTAAATCTCGCTTCAATCGGCAGTACCACGCAAAACCTGAACCTATTAAAAATGTTGCTACTCATTTTGAGTTTTAGATTTGATAGTGCTGCTTAAATTACTACTGAAATTGGTTAAAAAATGGAGTACAAAAGATCGCTTCTGGAATGAATGTGGTAGTTTCTATATTAGTGGTATCTGATATTGGTCTCTGACGTTACATTCCAAGTCCTTAACCATCTTTAAATATTTTGAGAAGGATTTTATGTTCGTTCATGTTAAATTGGGACATTTGTTAACTAACCATAGTCTCCTTCATGTCAAGGGCTGGAGGTTGACCTCATTTTCAGAGGAATGATGGGGATCTGGATTTGATAAATTGCTGCAATTTAAAAAACGCATTTCTAAATTTTTAACAAGTGTAACACCTGCCGACAACCTTACTTTGGAGAGATTCATTGTGGCTTTTTCAGAACATGGACTGTACTATACAACATTGTGTAAAGTCTAAAGAATGGCCAATTATCCGTGTTAATGGCTTGGTTACTAGTTGTAATTTATGACTTTTGTGTTTATTTATATAATTTTCCCATTATGATTTTTCATGTCTTATCCTTCGTATAATTAGACATTTAATGATGCCTTGGTTACTGGTTGTAACCTATGATTGTTGTATTCATATTGTTTCCCACTGTGATTTCCCTTGTAATATGCTTTATTCTTTGCATTATTTTTGCATAATGTAACATTCAAAGATGCTGGCTGCAGTTACTTGCAATTCATTGTCCTTTGTATTTATAAATGCACCTTTGCCCTTACTTATGTCTGTTCTCACTGTTGTTTATTCACTCGTGAACAAGACACTTCGGTGTTGAAACATGTTGAGTGTGCTGCTGTGAATCAAGCATTTATCTGCTGGGAGTGTGCGTGTTTTCACTCTGGGTATTGGAGTCTTTTGTACGAATGTAGGAATTACTTTTTGTGCGCATACATATATATATTGTTAGAAATGGGATTTCTGGTTGGCTTTGGCTTGCGCTTAAGCCAGGTAGAAACCACCACTCTACTTACTTACTCACTCTTGTCAGGGCAAGGGAGTTACACGCTGAAGATAACCCCTGCTCACGCCCTTGGTAGATTGGCACGAGCAGTCGGGCTTATCTCAGAGACAATGTGTAAAGCGTTTGCACAACACACACACAGCAGCAACACACTAGGCGCACCACAAAAGAAACGCCACACAAGGTTATATCAAAAATAGCCTTTGTACTATTATAAACACATTAGAAACATAATCACACATTTACACTGTGCCAACTGGCACTAGGCAATATTCACAGGGAAAAACAAAGAGAGGAGTAGAGAGGAACCACTCAGCGAGTGGGGGAGGTGGATACTTCCTCCCAGTCAGTTATACATAAACAAAAAGGATCCACCCACAAGTACAAGAGATCACCCAATTACTCAATGTGTATCACACGATCGTGGAAAATACACATTAGTTGTTTAAATACCCCTCACACACCAAAAGGGCCCTTGGTGTCATGCTTCATCATAGGGGTCTTCCTGCCCCTCTACGGGACAGGGCGTGCTACGACCTACGTTTGCGCGGGAGCACTGTTGTTGGTGAGACAGCTATGTGTGATGCGGGGGTGTGAGAGGAAGGGTCAGGAGTGAATAAGGAGTGAATTAAAAAATACCTGGCTCTCAGGTCTAGGAAAATTTATTCTGCCGGTCGAGCTGGTATTGTTAAAAGGTGGGGTAAGGAGGGTGTAAGCCTCAATGAGCTATATCTCCTAGTGGTGTCGACATGTTTCGAAGCTTCCCCATGCTTCTTCGTCAGGACCTTAAGGATCCCTTCCTGTCACTAACTGTGTTGTGTCAAGTAACAAAGATTGTGAGAGAAAAAAAGAATATGTATAAGGAAGTAAATAGCCTCCACGATATTAATGCCTTAATAGGTCTTACATAGTCCTATTAACCTAGAGGGAAATAAAGGCGTATTAATTACGTATTAAGTAGTTCAATCCATTGTGTGAGTACGGTGATCTGTAAAAAAAGGTGAAGAGTACTGGTCTCTTAACGCTATCCGTAACGTTATCACGTGATCAGTGATGAAAGTACTGTGTGACAGATGGACATACAACATTGAACATAACACACACATAACAAAAAGCACACACTCTAATAAAAAGCGGGGACTAATTCAATGTATATCCATGCCAGAATCAAATTCCCCACAAAAGTATGGACATACTTGCTCACAGGAGATAAGTAACCTCATGAGCTCATGAACCGAGTGGTGGGCGTGCCAAGTAGGCTACCTGCATGAAGAGAGGAACAGGAGAGGCAAGAGTGGGCAAACGACCAAAATATTAGCGTTGTCAAGATGTTACCTCATTCTCACTGAAGCGCCGTACTTACGACTACAGGGATCAGTGTCCCGCCACATCAACCACCCCGGTCGGCTCCGTCGATAGAACTGAATCGGACGGTGCGCGTTATAAATAGCTACATCAATTAGTGTAATTGCGCCGAGGTGGTAAACGCCCAATGCGCGCTGATTCTGCAAACGGAGACCCGGAATCGGAAGTAGACCGTCCGGGTCATTCCGACCAATTGCCTGAACCAGGACCGAGGGGGGAAGGACCCCATGGGAAGGACCTGGGTGTCTTGATCCACTGCCTGTCTAAAATACCTGATCGGATTTAAACGGAGTAGATGTTGCAGTTACCTGCCCATCGAGGCTACCTGATGAAATAAAAATGAGGAGTAGGTGCTCTAGTTAACTAGGACTTGTGATCGGAATGGTCACCCGGAATATCCAAATAAGCCTGGGAATTACAGGAGATGGATCTCAGGGACATAGGTGTCCAAGCCAATGCCTGCATAAATATCAGACTGATCGAGAGCAGATGGTTGATTAAAGGAATAGCAGGTGTAGTGGCCCAATCGGTTTCAAGAGAGCGTGGTACTAGTGGGCAAGGAGTGTATGAACTAGTACTCAGTCTAAGTGCATGGAGGGATTGGTATAACTCCATAAACGAAAGGTAGGGGTCACATTAGTGATGGACTGAATAGCATAACGTCAATAGGGAGAACCTGACAGAGTGCCAAGAAATGTACAGTGATACAAAAATGATTCCAAGACTAAAAACATTGAACCTACATTCCTAACAAAAGGAGGAGGTGGCAAAAAAACCCACATTGGAGACGGAGAGGTACCTGAAAGGGACAGTTTTTGAATAATCGCCCCCAGACAGATGAAAACTACAGTGAGGTTGTAGAGCCTTCGATAGGAAGCCATTCAGTCTGTAGTTGGAATTCTTAAAGATGGAACTGGTTCCATGGTATATCGTCATTTAAACCATGGATGTGAGTACCCAAGCGAAAAACCCAACGCTGCTCTTTTTCCAGAAGGCCATGTTCGCTGCCCATTTGTTCAATCACTGTCCATTGTAGATCATTAACGCCATGTCCACTAGAAATATAGTGGTTGGACATTTTGGTAGTACTACGCCCGCATCTGACATTACTGCGGTGTTCACCAATGCGTGTCTTGATGGGTCTCGTGGTCATACCCACATACTCCAGACCACACGGGCAGGTGATTAAGTAAACAACGTTTTTACTGTTGCAATTAGTAAAGTTCCTCTGGTCCCATTTCTCGCCATTGCGGAATTGAATATGTCTGCTTCTCTTAGTGAGTGGGCAAGTACTACAGTTGCCACAGGGATGATGACCCTGTACTGGAGGTAGCAGACCTTCAATTCTGGGCTGGGATGTATTCTTGGGTCTGGTGTGGACAAGCATGTCCTTCAGGTTGCGACCCCTCTTATGTGCAAACATGGGTTTCGTGATGTTCAAGCCACAGCTGTTGAGGAGACGCCAGTGTTTATTCACTATCTTAGTGATCCTGTTGGAGTGTGTGTTAAAGGTGGTCACACAGATGGGCCTTTCATCAGTCTGAGTGACCACTTTGTCTTCCAAGAGAGCTTCCCTGTTGTTATTCCTTGCTCTCTTGAGGGCTTTATCAATGATCGGCTCGGGATAGTTGCGCTCGATCAGTTTCAGGCGTAGTTCGGATGCTTGTTTCTTGAACTCTTTGACCTCCGTGCAGTTTCTGCGAAGACGGAGGAATTGACCATAGGGTAGATTTATCCTAAGATGACGGGGATGAAAACTGTCAAACAAGAGTAAACAGTTCTTGGCTGTTGCTTTAAAGTGCGTGGTGGTGTTCAATCTGCCCTGCTCCGGGTAGATATTGAGATCCAAGAACACCAGATTGTGAGCTGACACAGTATGTGTGAATTTCAAGAACAAGTTCTGTTGATTGAGCCACAACATAAAAGCATCAGTTGAGTTTATATCACCTTCCCACACAACCAAAACATTGTCTATGTATCTCTTCCAGACTTTGATGTGAGGGAGGAAGGGATTCATTGTGTGTAAGATCCTACTTGTCTCCAGATGGTGTACATAAAGACCCGCTAGACTAGGAGCGAAGGTACTCCCCATGCTGGTACCGTGTCGTTGCTCATAGATGTCATCACCATACATAAAGAAATTACGGGTAAGTGCTAATGATACACATTCCATCACCAGATTGCGTGGTGTATGGTATTCCCACGGGGCAGAAAAAAGTACCTCCTCAATAATGAGTAATGTTTCATCATGGGGCAAAACTGTCCCTTTCAGGTACCTCTCCGTCTCCAATGTGGGTTTTTTTGCCACCTCCTCCTTTTGTTAGGAATGTAGGTTCAATGTTTTTAGTCTTGGAATCATTTTTGTATCACTGTACATTTCTTGGCACTCTGTCAGGTTCTCCCTATTGACGTTATGCTATTCAGTCCATCACTAATGTGACCCCTACCTTTCGTTTATGGAGTTATACCAATCCCTCCATGCACTTAGACTGAGTACTAGTTCATACACTCCTTGCCCACTAGTACCACGCTCTCTTGAAACCGATTGGGCCACTACACCTGCTATTCCTTTAATCAACCATCTGCTCTCAATCAGTCTGATATTTATGCAGGCATTGGCTTGGACACCTATGTCCCTGAGATCCATCTCCTGTAATTCCCAGGCTTATTTGGATATTCCGGGTGACCATTCCGATCACAAGTCCTAGTTAACTAGAGCACCTACTCCTCATTTTTATTTCATCAGGTAGCCTCGATGGGCAGGTAACTGCAACATCTACTCCGTTTAAATCCGATCAGGTATTTTAGACAGGCAGTGGATCAAGACACCCAGGTCCTTCCCATGGGGTCCTTCCCCCCTCGGTCCTGGTTCAGGCAATTGGTCGGAATGACCCGGACGGTCTACTTCCGATTCCGGGTCTCCGTTTGCAGAATCAGCGCGCATTGGGCGTTTACCACCTCGGCGCAATTACACTAATTGATGTAGCTATTTATAACGCGCACCGTCCGATTCAGTTCTATCGACGGAGCCGACCGGGGTGGTTGATGTGGCGGGACACTGATCCCTGTAGTCGTAAGTACGGCGCTTCAGTGAGAATGAGGTAACATCTTGACAACGCTAATATTTTGGTCGTTTGCCCACTCTTGCCTCTCCTGTTCCTCTCTTCATGCAGGTAGCCTACTTGGCACGCCCACCACTCGGTTCATGAGCTCATGAGGTTACTTATCTCCTGTTAGCAAGTATGTCCATACTTTTGTGGGGAATTTGATTCTGGCATGGATATACATTGAATTAGTCCCCGCTTTTTATTAGAGTGTGTGCTTTTTGTTATGTGTGTGTTATGTTCAATGTTGTATGTCCATCTGTCACACAGTACTTTCATCACTGATCACGTGATAACGTTACGGATAGCGTTAAGAGACCAGTACTCTTCACCTTTTTTTACAGATCACCGTACTCACACAATGGATTGAACTACTTCATACGTAATTAATACGCCTTTTATTTCCCTCTAGGTTAATAGGACTATGTGAGACCTATTAAGGCATTAATATCGTGGAGGCTATTTACTTCCTTATACATATTCTTTTTTTCTCTCACAATCTTTGTTACTTGACACAACACAGTTAGTGACAGGAAGGGATCCTTAAGGTCCTGACGAAGAAGCATGGGGAAGCTTCGAAACATGTCGACACCACTAGGAGATATAGCTCATTGAGGCTTACACCCTCCTTACCCCACCTTTTAACAATACCAGCTCGACCGGCAGAATAAATTTTCCTAGACCTGAGAGCCAGGTATTTTTTAATTCACTCCTTATTCACTCCTGACCCTTCCTCTCACACCCCCGCATCACACATAGCTGTCTCACCAACAACAGTGCTCCCGCGCAAACGTAGGTCGTAGCACGCCCTGTCCCGTAGAGGGGCAGGAAGACCCCTATGATGAAGCATGACACCAAGGGCCTTTTTGGTGTGTGAGGGGTATTTAAACAACTAATGTGTATTTTCCACGATCGTGTGATACACATTGAGTAATTGGGTGATCTCTTGTACTTGTGGGTGGATCCTTTTTGTTTATGTATAACTGACTGGGAGGAAGTATCCACCTCCCCCACTCGCTGCGCTGAGTGGTTCCTCTCTACTCCTCTCTTTGTTTTTCTTTATATGATAGACAGCGTACAGCTGTGGGAGTTTATTTGTTTTTTACATCTCTAGGTTTTTCTAGCATCAGTGCTACTATTAGCAGCACTTTGATATATTTTTCTACGTGTGGCTATTTACCCCCGTAGACCAGGGGCTATCTACCCCTTTGATATAATAAATTTCACTAGACTACTACCTCTTAGGACACTGGACTCCTAGCACCTTTGGACAGACATACACACACCTCTTTCATTCACACTACAATCACATTCTATGAGATACCAAGATGGCAGATAACATGGGATTAACCTTCGCAGATGACGAAGTTGAAAGGATTCTGGCCGCCATCAACCCCTTTGAGGGGCTGAGCAACACTGACCCAGGGCCCAACAATGCTGATTGGGATGAACTGGCCAATTTGAGGAGAGAACAGATCAGAACTGCTTTACATGGACTATTAATGACTGAATACCTACGGGCTAATGCAGCCCCCCAGGGCCTGATAGTCCGTAACGAACCGTTTATCTTTCAACAAGATAAAACCTTTAAACGTGATTGGTCACTAATTTCGTGGCACTGCACCAGGGACTGGTTAGTGCTAATCATAAAAACAGCTACCAGACTAACACAGGAACTGAAGGTTGAGATTCTGAACCTAGAAGTCCGTCTCAAGGCCTATATATCCCCGAGTGTCCTTAAAAAACGCCTGGAGGAACTCAACCAGGAGATAACTGATTTTGAGATGACATTGAAACAGAGTAAATACAACAAACTCAAGAAGGATACTGCACGGTTCAGCCACGAACGAGTGTATCCTTACACACGAGACGACTATGTCCCTAAGAATCAGAATCAGAATTATGATGATGACTCCTCTGATACTGGCTCAGAAAACTCCAATTCCAGCAGGGGCAGTGGCAGACGGTCCAATAGAGGGAGGGGTAATTACAACCAACGCCCTTTTTATCAAAGGGGTGGTGGCTGGAACGGCTACCAAGGACCCCCTACCTACCCCCCATTTGCATATGGTCCACCGATGATGGGCGGACCTTTCCCTCAGTGGATACCTCCACCACAAGAATTTGAGTATAACTACACCCAGCAACCTTTTTTAGGGGCACGCCAAGGGCCACGAAGAGCACGAAACAGAGGGGGATTCAATGTCCATTGGTCGGCACCAGAGACCGAGACCCCACGGGTCTCAACCAGGAGCATGACCAGCAACACGCCTCCCCAACCATCAAAAAGTCGAAAGTGAACTTAGTGGTCAATCTCACTGATCTGATCCTCACACCAATACAAAACAGGGTCCTTGAGAGAGGACTCGGTTTCGTTCCCACTAATCGATTCGATAAATTCAAGACCCTGACTGAGATCAATGAATTCATCCGGAAATTAAAGTTGAAGGTGTTTTTCAGCGATCTACCAACCACTGAAATAATGAGAAAGGACACAGGTCCCCGGAATAAATCCACCTTTGTACCCCCTAATTCTGCACTACCGGTGGAGATCCTTGCTTTTGAGAAAGCAGTGATGGGTGAGATACAGGAGATTCCAACAGTGAACAGTAAAACTTTTCATAACACCACAAGGGAAGAAAAGGAGGCCATTCGTGAACTATCCATGAACCATGATATTATCATCAAACCAGCGGAAAAGGGGGGAGCAATTGTGTTACAAACTACAGTCAATTATGACATTGAATGTAGGAAACTACTAGACGATCGCAGGAACTATGGCGTTCTACAGATAGATCCTACCGAATCAATCAGGATCAGAATTGTCACGATGGTGGAGGAAGCCCTGGCAAATGATTGGATTACTAAGAAGGAGGCGGAGTTCCTGGTCAATACCAACCCCAGGATCCCGTACTTCTACACGATACCTAAGATCCATAAAAATCTGAACTCCCCCCCCGGTAGACCAATCGTCTCGGGCGTAAATTCTATTTTGGAACCACTGTCCAGGTTCGCGGACGCGTTCCTTCGACCACTGGTTCAAGGTACTAGCACCTACTTTCGTGATACCAAGAATGTCCTGCAAATACTACAGGATATTGAGTTTGACCCTACTAGGAATTTACTCCTAGGACTTGATGTGGAAAGCCTGTACACCAGCCTGCCCCATGATGAAACATTACTCATTATTGAGGAGGTACTTTTTTCTGCCCCGTGGGAATACCATACACCACGCAATCTGGTGATGGAATGTGTATCATTAGCACTTACCCCTAATATCTTTATGTATGGTGATGACATCTATGAGCAACGACACGGTACCAGCATGGGGAGTACCTTCGCTCCTAGTCTAGCGGGTCTTTATGTACACCATCTGGAGACAAGTAGGATCTTACACACAATGAATCCCTTCCCCCCTCACATCAAAGTCTGGAAGAGATACATAGACGATGTTTTGGTTGTGTGGGAAGGTGATATAAACTCAACTGATGCTTTTATGTTGTGGCTCAATCAACAGAACTTGTTCTTGAAATTCACACATACTGTGTCAGCTCACAATCTGGTGTTCTTGGATCTCAATATCTACCCGGAGCAGGGCAGATTGAAAACCACCACGCACTTTAAAGCAACAGCCAAGAACTGTTTACTCTTGTTTGACAGTTTTCATCCCCGTCATCTTAGGATAAATCTACTCTATGGTCAATTCCTCCGTTTTCGCAGAAACTGCACGGAGGTCAAAGAGTTCAAGAAACAAGCATCCGAACTACGCCTGAAACTGATCGAGCGCAACTATCCCGAGCCGATCATTGATAAAGCCCTCAAGAGAGCAAGGAATAACAACAGGGAAGCTCTCTTGGAAGACAAAGTGGTCACTCAGACTGATGAAAGGCCCATCTGTGTGACCACCTTTAACACACACTCCAACAGGATCACTAAGATAGTGAATAAACACTGGCGTCTCCTCAACAGCTGTGGCTTGAACATCACGAAACCCATGTTTGCACATAAGAGGGGTCGCAACCTGAAGGACATGCTTGTCCACACCAGACCCAAGAATACATCCCAGCCCAGAATTGAAGGTCTGCTACCTCCAGTACAGGGTCATCATCCCTGTGGCAACTGTAGTACTTGCCCACTCACTAAGAGAAGCAGACATATTCAATTCCGCAATGGCGAGAAATGGGACCAGAGGAACTTTACTAATTGCAACAGTAAAAACGTTGTTTACTTAATCACCTGCCCGTGTGGTCTGGAGTATGTGGGTATGACCACGAGACCCATCAAGACACGCATTGGTGAACACCGCAGTAATGTCAGATGCGGGCGTAGTACTACCAAAATGTCCAACCACTATATTTCTAGTGGACATGGCGTTAATGATCTACAATGGACAGTGATTGAACAAATGGGCAGCGAACATGGCCTTCTGGAAAAAGAGCAGCGTTGGGTTTTTCGCTTGGGTACTCACATCCATGGTTTAAATGACGATATACCATGGAACCAGTTCCATCTTTAAGAATTCCAACTACAGACTGAATGGCTTCCTATCTAAGGCTCTACAACCTCAATGTAGTTTTCATCTGTCTGGGGGCGATTATTCAAAAACTGTCCCTTTCAGGTACCTCTCCGTCTCCAATGTGGTTTTTTTTGCCACCTCCTCCTTTTGTTAGGAATGTAGGTTCAATGTTTTTAGTCTTGGAATCATTTTTGTATCACTGTACATTTCTTGGCACTCTGTTAGGTTCTCCCTATTGACGTTATGCTATTCAGTCCATCACTAATGTGACCCCTACCTTTCGTTTATGGAGTTATACCAATCCCTCCATGCACTTAGACTGAGTACTAGTTCATACACTCCTTGCCCACTAGTACCACGCTCTCTTGAAACCGATTGGGCCACTACACCTGCTATTCCTTTAATCAACCATCTGCTCTCGATCAGTCTGATATTTATGCAGGCATTGGCTTGGACACCTATGTCCCTGAGATCCATCTCCTGTAATTCCCAGGCTTATTTGGATATTCTGGGTGACCATTCCGATCACAAGTCCTAATTAACTAGAGCACCTACTCCTCATTTTTATTTCATCAGGTAGCCTCGATGGGCAGGTAACTGCAACATCTACTCCGTTTAAATCCGATCAGGTATTTTAGACAGGCAGTGGATCAAGACACCCAGGTCCTTCCCATGGGGTCCTTCCCCCCTCGGTCCTGGTTCAGGCAATTGGTCGGAATGACCCGGACGGTCTACTTCCGATTCCGGGTCTCCGTTTGCAGAATCAGCGCGCATTGGGCGTTTACCACCTCGGCGCAATTACACTAATTGATGTAGCTATTTATAACGCGCACCGTCCGATTCAGTTCTATCGACGGAGCCGACCGGGGTGGTTGATGTGGCGGGACACTGATCCCTGTAGTCGTAAGTACGGCGCTTCAGTGAGAATGAGGTAACATCTTGACAACGCTAATATTTTGGTCGTTTGCCCACTCTTGCCTCTCCTGTTCCTCTCTTCATGCAGGTAGCCTACTTGGCACGCCCACCACTCGGTTCATGAGCTCATGAGGTTACTTATCTCCTGTGAGCAAGTATGTCCATACTTTTGTGGGGAATTTGATTCTGGCATGGATATACATTGAATTAGTCCCCGCTTTTTATTAGAGTGTGTGCTTTTTGTTATGTGTGTGTTATGTTCAATGTTGTATGTCCATCTGTCACACAGCACTTTCATCACTGATCACGTGATAACGTTACGGATAGCGTTAAGAGACCAGTACTCTTCACCTTTTTTTACAGATCACCGTACTCACACAATGGATTGAACTACTTCATACGTAATTAATACGCCTTTTATTTCCCTCTAGGTTAATAGGACTATGTAAGACCTATTAAGGCATTAATATTGTGGAGGCTATTTACTTCCTTATACATATTCTTTTTTTCTCTCACAATCTTTGTTACTCGACACAACACAGTTAGTAACAGGAAGGGATCCTTAAGGTCCTGACGAAGAAGCATGGGGAAGCTTCGAAACATGTCGACACCACTAGGAGATATAGCTCATTGAGGCTTACACCCTCCTTACCCCACCTTTTAACAATACCAGCTCGACCGGCAGAATAAATTTTCCTAGACCTGAGAGCCAGGTATTTTTTAATTCACTCCTTATTCACTCCTGACCCTTCCTCTCACACCCCCACATCACACATAGCTGTCTCACCAACAACAGTGCTCCCGCGCAAACGTAGGTCGTAGCACGCCCTGTCCCGTAGAGGGGCAGGAAGACCCCTATGATGAAGCATGACACCAAGGGCCCTTTTGGTGTGTGAGGGGTATTTAAACAACTAATGTGTATTTTCCACGATCGTGTGATACACATTGAGTAATTGGGTGATCTCTTGTACTTGTGGGTGGATCCTTTTTGTTTATGTAATATTCACAGGGGACATATATACAGGTCAGGGCCAATTGGGCCACCGTCATAACCCTTAGGATCACAAGTAGTGAAAATAACACAACCAGTAGCTATTGGTATTAGCATTAGGCCCACATCACATCACATTAGGCATAAACCATGATCATCACAATACGGGTAGACAGTAACTACTAGTTAGGACTGCCCCTGGCACAACACAACATGCCTAAACCTCATTAGTAGTGCACATTAGGAACTACTAGCAGTGTGCACACGGTACAGGAAAATCACTGGCAGAAAAGGATCACCGCGTATCATGCAAAACAAAACATAATCGGCAACCTTGCCCTATAGACCATTACATTTCCTCCGCAGAGGCCTCGTAGTAGGGTTAACCCTGAGAATAAACCACACTACCATGGGGAACTCTTGTGCCCACAGACTTCCTGGAACACCCCCGGGCGTAGTGCCTACAGCTCACCAGAGGCATTCCCCTCCTGAGGCCGTAACCCTCCACTCGGTGTGCAATACTGAGGTCTCCGTTCTGACCTAATTGTGGAAATGTGGATTTTCCTGATCAGTTATGTCCCCTATCTTGGACCCCAACGGTTCTATATGCATGTTACAAGTACATGTATGTTCCCTCCAGTTCCAGTTTCTAAGACGCAAACATATGTGTGTCTACCGTCAACATGTTCTCTGTCAGATCCGCCATCAATGGGCTGGATATTAGATTCCTAAGTATGAAAGGCCACCGACTTTATATGGCTAAGTTACTTCATTTTTACAGTTCAGGCGAGTAGGCCCGATTCTGTCCTCAAAGCCTTTCCCTGCTCTCTGTCTCTGACAGCTTCAGCTTGAGCTCGCATCTGTATCCATGAACTTTGTCCTACTCCCTGTGCAGCTAACGGTGCCTGCCTCGGCCAGTTTTCGCCTGTCTGCCAAGAAGTTGTATTTCACCTTCGAATTATCTATTTTGCTCTCCAGCCGATGCATTCCTGTCCAGTGATTTAGGTAAACATTTCCTTTGGCTCACAAGCAGAGGACTCAGCCTTTCCGTCCTCCTGCAAATGATTCATAGCCCTGTTGCCATGGAAAGTTTTCTGCCCCTCGCATCTCATATAGACACTTAGACGCTTGTACACGTACACAGTCAGTATAGAATAGATTCTGTCCGAGAGTCCTTCCTTGTGGATAACATAGTTCTTTAAACATAGGATGTTAGATATGATTTGGGATTAGGTTGACTTGACCCCAGACTTCTCGTCTCCACATGTAGAGCTAAATGTCAAGTCCCCTTCACCCCCTAGTTGCACGTCAATTACACGTCATGCTGCCGCGCGCGCATCTATGCCAAGTATTATCTTATAGATCCACCTATGTCTGATAATTCTAACCAATCATGTTTCTTTTATTCCTTATTACGCCTAGTTTCGATTATGTCACTGTCACGTCATTTTTCTTATCAAATGTTACGCCTTCTACATTCGTTTCATTGTAATGTACTTATTATAAAAATACATGTCTGTTAATAAATTATTGTACTTCACTTCCTGAACCTTCGTGGTGACGGAACCTGAGGGCCGCGACTCGAGTCGGCCATTTTGAATGGAATAAAGCCCATTAGAAAACCTCTTATACCACGGATTCTGCCTCTTGTTATTTTGAGCTATTTACTTTAATTTAAGATTCCGCATGAAATTCAGTCCGGTAATATTTATTTTATTTACCACATAATGGCGCCCGAACAGGGACACTTTCTCATCTCACGCGCCGGCGGTGCGTTGCAGGCCCGGTCTCCTGCCACAGCTGGACGGACCATAAACGCGTACCAGCAGGATTTCCTGTAAGCTCCCTCCGGTCAAGCGGGGGCGACTGAGGCTGCGATCAAGTATCCCGACCAGAGCCTAGCTGAGAGAGCAAGATCCGAGGTATACAGAGGCCCACCAGGTTTTCCGAAATCCCGACGTGCAGAGGGTCCGATGTCCGCAGTTATCGAGTCCTGTCCATTCTCTGAGGCCTTCCGTTTCAAGGAGCTACTCGGTGAGTACCATCGCCGGGGAGGCGTGTTGACGCGCACATAGGTTGTGCCGGTCAAGACGGATTTGGGTACACAAATCCGGTCTGCACTGTTTAGCAGTGTATATGTACTGTTTAGCAGTATATCAAGTATTCCGAAGTATTCAGTTATTGTCAAGAATTCAGCGTGGTGATTAGTTAGGCAGACTGTCATCATTGTCGATCATTGTTATAATGTTTAATGTTTAATGTTTAAAGTATTCAGAAAATGTCTTGCATATTGTGGTATGAATGACTGTTCATTGTTCACTGTTCATTATTGTGTTTCTCGTATTAAGTAAGTTCAAGAGTAAGTATCAGGTCAGTTGTCAATATGCCGCTCTTCTCGAAGTTAAGACAGATTACTACCAGAAAAGGGGTGCTTGAAGAAGCAGTTCCTATTCCTCCTAGAGACACTCCAGGACATTTCATGTACCATAAACATGGCTTAGACGCCATATTGTTTCTTGATCTATGGGTAGATTATACCAAAGGATTACCGGAAAGTCAAAGGTGGCCCATAGCGGGAACCTGGGATGCAGAGTGCATCATGAAAGTGGAGGAAGAGTTATGGAAAAGAAAGGTCAGACAGTCACAGAAAGACGCTGTTGAGTTATGGCGTAAAGAATCTCATAGACGAACAGAAAAAGCACGTAGACAAGAAGAGAGGAGTAAAGAAAGTTCAAATAAAGTTCAAGAAAATCTATTAATTGAGGAAGGTATCCGAGTGAAATCAGAACAAGTAAATAGACAAAGAAATGCTCTTATGAATGGTATGTATCCCCTTCTAGCCGAAGGACTACCTAAGGCTGTTACGGAGGTGCCAAAAGACTTGCCACCCCCATTATTTCCAATTAAGGTACATCCAAAGGGGCATCCCAGAACCGCAGAAGATGTTTTTCTTTCCTCATATCTAGATGACGCAGCTCCCGAGTATGCTAACGCCACACCACATAGACCGTCTGGCGGAGGGGTTCAACGTCAGGATCAGGTATCTGTCCCCGTGCAACAGCAAGTTCCGACACAAGCATCGGCAAGCACATCTGTTTCCGCATCTGTCTCCGCAGTCGACTCTACAGAGGTATCGACACCCATAGTTGCTGTGTCACGTTCAACGAATCCATTCACACCCGACGCCCCAGATGGGGCCACGGGAGGTGCTAGCAGTACTTTCACACCACCTAGAATAAATAAACTTGTTTTTCAAGAGTCAGCACATTCACGTACACCTAAGTTCGTAAATGAACGTACGCTTAAGGAACTCCTTGTAAATTGTAGATATGACCCGGTGGTTGGTAAAGAGGACGAAATGGTCCTGGCATCATTACGTATCAGACGAGCCGCAGAGTATTTAGCAAGGTTACCAGGGATGACTACGCATCTAGATAACATATATCATTTTGTTCAAACAGGACGAGATCCAGGATGTATTAACAGAGCTATGGAATTCCAGAAAGTAGAGATACAGGGGGAACTGTTACGTTTCCTCATAAACTGTGTGATCAGAAATCAAGACCGTCCGGGGGTAGACCCGAATGCAATGCTTATTCTTACAAGATGGAGTCAGAATATATCAGAAGGGAGACACGATAAGCAAAATTGTATAATAGCCATGTGCCGAAAAATACGTAAAGAAATAGAGCGTATTCATGAAGAGAGATTGGGAACAGACGAGTTTGAGCAAGATGAAGTGTCCGAATCAGGGAATTCCGCAAGACAGTCAGAGACAATAGCCTATGTAGGCAGAGGAAGATCTTGTGAAAATGCTAGATGTTTTTCTGATCCAATACACTCTGTATGTCCAAATAATAGCAGAACGTATCCGACGCCTGTAATAAATCTGAAGTCTCCTGAACATTCGTTTCAAGCCGCAGATAAAATACTACGAGAACGAAGAGGTTACCACCTCCTCGATTCCATGGATGAGCAAGAATTAGCCAGATCAGCCGTTCATTGGATTGACAGTCCTGAAAAATACGGTGATGAGACCGTAGCACACACGTTTTTTAACCTCAGTACAGATGAACAACGTTTGGCTGGAATATATATGATTCAGCAACTCCTCATATTATATAAGAGCCAACATGCTGACCCTGGTCCTTTACCTGATATATTAACGGAACTACTCACGAACAGATGGAGAGGTTCTAGTAACAAGCTAATTAAAGAGATATTAGTGTCACGTAAGCAGTATGTCCTTTTTGTAAGTCCGGATTCTCTCTCGCTGCCCCACAGAGAAAGAGCGCCGTACTATATGGATAGACAAAATCCCCTACGAGAAGTGCACCCAATAAAAGGCGAAGACAATGAGTTTCACCGTGTATTTGTTTACACACCCATATCAAAAATGGAATTATTAGAAATGAAAAAAGTAGTACCTAGTCATGACAAAGACCCAGCGGGTTTCCACCGAGAAATTAAAGACATGTTACTGATGGGAGAGTACACCTTTCCTGATATTATGACGATATTAAAGGTGCTTTTGCCTGCTGGCATATATGAAAAACTGAAAGAAAAAGAGTGGGAAGTGGGAGACCAAAAGATAGACTGGACAGCATTAGCAGAGGAAGAAAGAGGCCGAGCTGCAGGTTCAGGGCTCGGGGATAAAGTTAAACTATTACCAGGTTTACTAGTACAGGTACTGCCACGTTTATTAACTACAAAAAAGGAAGATTGGGGTGCAATCACAGCCTGTAAACAAAAGCAAGATGAAGACACAAGCGATTATTATGCTCGATTTGAAAAATGTTTTGGTATAAATAGTGGTATAAAAGCAAGTAGTGACTCATATCCACATCTATTTGTGACAAAATTAGTGGAAAATGCATTGCCTCCAGTGAAGAATAGAATATTGAAATTCGAGAGTACCTGGCAAAGTAACACTCCGTCGCAAATGCTACAAATGTTACAGTATCATCACAATAGAATTAGGGATGAACAAGAACACGAGCATAAACGCATGAAGGATACAAAAATGAAAATGCTAGTTTCTCAGACAGTACCAGCAGATGGTCACAAAAAGGGTGTGACACATTCTGGTGATTCTGCAGTTCCTGTAAAAGGAACCTGCAATTACTGTAAACAACTAGGCCATTATGTACATGATTGTCAAGTCCTGAAACGAAATATAGCTACAGGTATTGCAAAAGAGAGACCACGATTAGTTAGACAAGATCAGAATGAAAAAGGAGCTATGCAGCATGGACAGTCCGTGCCAGTTCAGCAACAGTCTATGCCAGCCTCACAGCAACCCATACAGTTTGTGCCAGCTGCACCACCGTTGCCTGCTACTGCCACACAAACCACAACACAACAAATGTATCAGACTGCACAGTATGAATACCCTGAGTATCAGCGTTACGCATGAACCAGCCTAGAGAGGGAAGTTGACTTACCGCTTATCGAGATTCCGGTAGATCAAGAAGGACCTTATGTACATAGTGAATTATTAGGTCAAGATAGAAAATTCTTACTCGATACAGGGGCAAGTCGAACAACCATAAAACGTAGTGAAGTTCCAGGGGCACCCCTCTCAGGCTCTCAAAATGTTTCCCTTGGTTTTTCAGGAAAACCTATTGTTAATGAAGTATCACAGCCTCTACCACTTACGATAGGACCTTTGACACGAACTACAGATTTATTGCTTACTAAATCATGCCCAGAAAATCTGTTAGGAATTAAAACTCTGAAAGCACTAGGAGCCATAATATGTTGTTCTCCGGAAGGAGTAAGGTTGTTTTTGCGTGATTTTAAAGGTCACTATGTGTCTAGAGACATGGATCCCCGACTACAGACTTTACCAGTACATCTATGGGCACAAGGCCCTACGGATGTTGGCTGCATGAACATTACACCCTATCGAGTTACATTGAAAGCAGGAGTGGTACTACCACGAATGCGACAATACAAGTTACCGCATGATGCTGTAGTGGCTTTGTTGAAAATCATTGATGAGCTAATTGCCCAGGGAGTAGTTGTAGAAACAGACTCCAATGTATGTAATTCACCGATAATTCCGATTCTTAAACGAACTGATCCTACTGCCCCACCAGTGTACCGATTGGTTATTGATTTGCGTGAACTAAACAAGTGTATTGTACCACAATTCCCTGTGGTCCCTGATATATCATCATTGTTGACAGCAATTGATTCCGAAGCAACATTCTTTACTGTAATTGATCTCAAGAATGCCTTTTTCAGCGTCCCAATAGATCCGGAAAGCCAATACTTGTTCGGATTCAGTTTAAATGGGCGCAGCTTTAAATTCTCACGCGCTCCTCAAGGATTTACAGAAAGCCCCAGCATCTACAGCCAAGCATTGAAACGAGAACTTGACAGTATCCACATGCCAGTCAATACTGCACTGCTTCAATATGTCGATGATCTGCTGATCACCGCGAGAAGCGAGCCAGAATGTGAAAAAGCTTCTCTGACAGTTTTACATTTCCTAGCCGACAAGGGGCACAAGGTGTCCCCTTCTAAGCTGCAATTCTGTGTTCAGCGAGTTATTTATCTTGGTCACTCGCTGTCCAAGGAGGGAAGGCAGCTTACACCCGATCGCATCCAGTTAATTGCTAACATGTCAATACCCCAGACACAAAAGGAGGTGCGGGCTTTCATAGGCCTCACTTCATATTGTAGGCAGTGGATCCCTCAGTACGCATTTCTAGCAAAACCACTCATTCAGTTAACCACACAGGAGGCAGCCACATCGACTGTTCTCCCTTGGACTCAGGAACATACACAAGCTTTTGAAAGCCTAAAGGAAGCCTTATGTCAAGCACCTGTTTTAGCAACACCATGTTATAGCAAACCTTTTACACTCTTTGTTACAGAACGCGAAGGTACTGCCTTGTCAGTACTCACTCAGGATCAAGCAGGATCACGCAAGCCATGTGCTTATTTTTCCAGTACATTAGATCCCGTAGCTCAGGCTTTGCCTGCATGTCTGAAATCAGTGGCAGCGACAGCTTTAGCAATCAGACAAAGCGATGCCATAGTATTAGGACACCCATTGACAGTTCAAGTACCACATGCAGTAGAGGTTCTTGTGAACCGAACACAAACACAACACTTGACCATAGCAAGACTTACCGGTTATGAACTGACATTGTTTCAACCACACATAGAGATCCGACGGTGTAATACATTGAATCCTGCTACACTATTACCTGTAATTGGAACAGACCCACTAGCTCATGATTGTGTTGAAATCATTGAAATAAAGACGAAACCTAGACAAGACTTGACAGACGTTCCATTGTTAGATCCAGACCTGACGTTGTATGTAGACGGATCATGCATGAGAGCAAGTACAGGAGATTTAGTGGCCGCGTATGCAGTCACAACAGACACTGAAGTTATTGAGACACATTGTATAGATACTCTGTCAGCCCAAGCAGCAGAACTTATAGCTCTAACGCAAGCCTGTATTCAAGCCACAAATAAGAGAGTTAATATATACACTGACTCACGTTATGCATTCGGAGTTGTACACGACTTCGGCGTGCTGTGGCGAGAGAGAGGTTATCTAACGTCCCATGGTGCCCACATTCAGCACGGACCCCTCATTCATGCTTTGTTAGACGCAATACATCTACCCACTGCTATATCAATTATGAAATGTAAAGCACACACGAAGGTTACTGATACCATTTCTCAAGGCAATGATTTAGCTGACAGAACAGCTAAACAGACTGCTCAGAATCGCACATTAGACATGACAAAGCCAATAGTTCAGACCCCAACACAGTGTATGGCAATTAAGGATCCCACACTTGACGTAATTGACATACAGACACATGCCACAGCAGAAGAAATAAAGAAGTGGACTGAACTAGGAGGGATCCAGACAGATCAAGGATGGATGACGAAGGAGAAATCGGTATGGTTTCTCCCTGATTCCATGGTTCAAGCCATTATAGCTACAGTTCACAGTCCAGCACATTTAGGAGAGAAGGCTATGCTAGACAGCATTCAGCACATTTGGTTCAACAAACATTTACGAGCAGCAGCTAAACAAAAAGTTCGTACCTGTATGATATGTTGTCAGTTTAATCCAGGAAAGAGTGTTCCCGTAGAGCAGGGTGGATTTCAGCCTCCTGACCATCCTTTTGAAGTCCTCCAGATGGATTATATTCAGATGGAACGTTGTCGAGGATTCAAATATGTCCTTGTAGTTGTCTGCGCTCTCTCCCGTTGGACAGAGGCGTATCCCGTATCAGATTACACTGCTCCGACTACTGCCAAACAGCTAGTTCGAGAATTCTTCCCACGGTACGGTTTACCACGTGTTGTATATTCAGATAACGGTCAGCCTTTCTCATCCGAATTAATGAAACATGTCTCACTCCTGTTGGGATATCAGTGGAAATTCCACTGTGTCCGACACCCCGAGGCAGCAGGTCTCGTAGAAAGACATAACCAGACACTGAAAATCAGATTGTCCAAAATATGTAGAGAGAAAGGTGTCGACTGGATAGTAGCATTACCAGTTGCACTCTTTTACATGAGAATGGTAGCACACTCTAGAACAGGGCTATCCCCGTATGAGGTGATCTTTGGTAGACCACCGAATATGTGGGGGACGCCTATACCACGTAAAATAACTGATGTTGACTGTAATATGCTGACAGATTACCTGGCTTCCTTGATGTCTGCACTACAATCTTCTCGTTCACAGGTAGCTGCAGCCTTTCCCGACAACACTGAGGCGAAACCCCATGACGTTGTTCCGGGTAATCTTGTCTTTGTGAGAAACTTCGACAGGAAAAGTCAATTGGAGCCCAGGTGGAAAGCACCCAAGTTGGTCCTGTTGACTACAAGAACAGCCGTGAAGATCGAGGGACGAAAAGGGTGGATTCATTCGAGTCACGTCAAAAAATTTCATGGACTTCCTCCTGACACAGACAGTACTGCCCGTGTGTCTTCCCCCATTGACTCAAAGCTACCTTTGGCTGAGGCCAGTAGCACCGAACTCTATAAACAGAAACTCAGGTCCAGATCTAAACTGTCGGACGATTTGATTGTTTAAGTCCTCTCCAAGGTGAAGCGGTTGAATCTGTCCCGACATGTACCCCTTAGGTCTGAATCATGTAGAGTCCAGAATCATAATGAAACGACATGCTTATTGTAAATTACTGCGTAACCACTGTATTGTGACATTATTAATTTTGTTTTTATTGAGTATTTTAGTAATTATTACGAGTATGATTTTGCACATATATCATCCTATCTCTAGACATGTTTATAATGTTGCTGCAGAACATTCTTTTAGTGACCTACCGCCACATGAATTATCTTATAGACTTGCGCTGCGCAATAACACATTCATTAGTATGTTACATCATTCCCATCAGACTAGTAATGCGACCAATTGTTGGGTGTGTGGCCGACTTCCTCCCTATCAGAATAACAAAGGAGTTCTGCCTTTCTTTCCACATCCATTCACACACAATGGCTCCTGTGGAGCATGGTTTAGTTTATTAAATTCCATAGACCCAGACACAGCAGTTTATCAACAACATTGGATATGGGGAAATCTGAATCTAGTTTTATTCAAAGTCTGTCACCCTAATAAGGAGGGTCACCCCAGTAGAACAGGAACTGATTTAGAAAATGAAGTGTATAAATTAGGTAATTTTACGCCTAATCTTATGATTTTGAATGTCAAATCCGAAGTTGAACTAATTTTGCCCACTATGTCTGTATTTCCAGTTAAGGGTGAATTATGTGTAAGAAAAGTTGGTTCCATACATATGGGCCATAGTAAATGCGTTACTACAGTAGAATATAGTGATCAAGGTAAATCTTCATTTAGAGCTTCTCGCCATTCTTACTTCATATGTGGTCAGACGGCATATATGCGTCTGCCTCTAGATTGGGATGGTACCTGTTACATCGCATTCCTTTTGCCACCTGTTTTCCTAGCTCCCCCTGATTATTATCGAAATGTTCATTTAGTACACAATAGAGAGCAAAGAGATCTCCCAGTTGTCGATTATACTGAGACAGCATGGGACAAGTATGTAGATTTCAATAAAGGTATCTTTCCCTATATAGGTACAATATCAAATAGTAAGCTGATACGCAGACTCACCAAGACTCTTGAAGCTGTAGTAAACGAGACTATAGCCGCCCTAGGCAATCTGACAGAGGAACAATCAGTGATGAGAATTGTTGTTCTCCAGAATCGTCTTGTCCTTGACGTCATCCTGGCCGATAGGGGCGGAGCTTGCAGGGTCATCGGATCCAGCTGCTGCATATTCATACCAGAAAATTCGCCATCTGTATATAAAGCTATAACACGCCTTCATAAGATTGTAAGCCAGATACACGAGAATCCAGGCACTTGGACGTGGTCCGGGTGGTTTTGGAGTGTGATATCAGCCTGGGGATGGAGAGTTCTATCCTTCCTAGGTATTGGCCTTCTTATGCTCCTCAGTTGTTGTCTATGCCTGCAATGTGGACCAGCGATTTGTGGTCTGTGTGCCACATCGTGTATTCCACCACCAAGATTTCATTCAAGATCACGGAAGAAGAAAGAAGAACAAATGATGCTATATGAGCAAATCAATGGAATGATGAAGATTGATGTCTCGTGAAGGGCAAGAAGGGGACAAGGAGGGAATGTGGAAATGTGGATTTTCCTGATCAGTTATGTCCCCTATCTTGGACCCCAACGGTTCTATATGCATGTTACAAGTACATGTATGTTCCCTCCAGTTCCAGTTTCTAAGACGCAAACATATGTGTGTCTACCGTCAACATGTTCTCTGTCAGATCCGCCATCAATGGGCTGGATATTAGATTCCTAAGTATGAAAGGCCACCGACTTTATATGGCTAAGTTACTTCATTTTTACAGTTCAGGCGAGTAGGCCCGATTCTGTCCTCAAAGCCTTTCCCTGCTCTCTGTCTCTGACAGCTTCAGCTTGAGCTCGCATCTGTATCCATGAACTTTGTCCTACTCCCTGTGCAGCTAACGGTGCCTGCCTCGGCCAGTTTTCGCCTGTCTGCCAAGAAGTTGTATTTCACCTTCGAATTATCTATTTTGCTCTCCAGCCGATGCATTCCTGTCCAGTGATTTAGGTAAACATTTCCTTTGGCTCACAAGCAGAGGACTCAGCCTTTCCGTCCTCCTGCAAATGATTCATAGCCCTGTTGCCATGGAAAGTTTTCTGCCCCTCGCATCTCATATAGACACTTAGACGCTTGTACACGTACACAGTCAGTATAGAATAGATTCTGTCCGAGAGTCCTTCCTTGTGGATAACATAGTTCTTTAAACATAGGATGTTAGATATGATTTGGGATTAGGTTGACTTGACCCCAGACTTCTCGTCTCCACATGTAGAGCTAAATGTCAAGTCCCCTTCACCCCCTAGTTGCACGTCAATTACACGTCATGCTGCCGCGCGCGCATCTATGCCAAGTATTATCTTATAGATCCACCTATGTCTGATAATTCTAACCAATCATGTTTCTTTTATTCCTTATTACGCCTAGTTTCGATTATGTCACTGTCACGTCATTTTTCTTATCAAATGTTACGCCTTCTACATTCGTTTCATTGTAATGTACTTATTATAAAAATACATGTCTGTTAATAAATTATTGTACTTCACTTCCTGAACCTTCGTGGTGACGGAACCTGAGGGCCGCGACTCGAGTCGGCCATTTTGAATGGAATAAAGCCCATTAGAAAACCTCTTATACCACGGATTCTGCCTCTTGTTATTTTGAGCTATTTACTTTAATTTAAGATTCCGCATGAAATTCAGTCCGGTAATATTTATTTTATTTACCACATAATCCTGAGGAAATTACCCATGTGCCCCGTACACCAAATCCGTGGTGGGAGGGGGGCAAAAATACACTTCATTTCTGCTCATGGCGAGTGCCCCCAAGAATCTGGTCAGGGTGCAGCTGCCACCATGCTGAGTATCTCACCACCGCGGGCCGGGTCAGACACAACAAGGAAAAAGAGGCTCAGCCCCACTCACCACTCCTTGGGGGGCTGAGCGAAAGAAGGCACTGTCGTCCACATCCAACAGCGGTCAGGAGATCTTCTGGTACTGCAGCCTCGCATCCTCTCTTCGGCTTCACAAGGAGCCCGGGAGGCTCCGTCTCTGTTGCTTGTCGCCCAACCCACAGTTAGGCTCTGCGGATGCCTGACTTCCGGTTCTGCGGTTTCCTGGAGCGGCATCTCTATTGCTCCTGCCGCCTTCTCTGTGCCAACCAGGCTTCTCCCATAGTCAGGCTCAGCCTTCAAAAGCGGTGGGCTCAGTCCTCGGTCTGGGAAGCGGGCACACCTCCGGCCACACTTAACAATCCCGCAGGGCTCTCCTCTTCGCATGGGAGCCCCGCCCACCACCCAGCTATAGGATCTGCCTGGCTTTCGGTCCCTTCTAGTCTTGGCATCATGCAGGGTAGGCTCCCGCTTTCAGTGAGCACAAATGCGGTGCAATGCGGGGAGGGCACCCACTTCTATTAAGTATAAACGCGGGGTAGGCACCTGTTAAAAAGCATAAATGCGGGGTGGGCACCAGTCCAGTAAGCAGCAATGCGGGATGGGCACCCGCTTCGGTAAACAGCGCAGGGGGAATCCCACATGTCGGGGTTCCCCCGGGTACGTCAGAGCCCCTTGCTGCCAGGCCACACACTCCTCTCTCCTTTTGCCAGTAAAGTCACAGTGCCCACGAGGCATTTGATTTCAAAAGAAAAAGGTCCAAATGCAGAGGTCTAGGGGCACAAGGCTGGGCCCAGACAGGCCAGCTCACATGGCCCTCCAGCAGGGAGGCAATCCCTTGTGGCGGTTCCTCCTGGAGCCCAGCAACAGCAGGTCCCCTTAGCACCAGGACGCACCAAAAACATGGGGTCACAGCCCCTACATTTATATCACAGAGTCCATTGTCTGCAGTACAGGGTTTAGGGGAACAAGATGCAACTGGTTCAGGGGGTAATTGGAGCACTCTGTTGACAGGGCTCCTCTTCTCCATTGTTATGTGGGGGCTCGTCATCAGACACACCACAGGGGGATGGAGCTAGCATTCACTAGGGCAGGCACAATCCTATTCAGGGACCAGGGACTTCTCCTCCCACTACTCCAAATGCAGATGTCCCATTCAGACTAGCGCTGGCTCACCCTGCCCCTCCTGAAGCCACACACACCTCACGAGCCCCTGTCACTCAAAAGACAGCCATGCAATTCACATCATGCAGACAGACACATAGCACACAGAAATGCCATCTTCTAAAAGTGGCATTTCTAAAATAGTTATAATAAATCTGTGCACACCATTGCGCAGCATTTATAATGACTATTTCAAACATACCAAACTTGACCACGCTGCTCCTCTCATATCAGGAATTACCACTGAAACACTTATCAGGGAATCCCTAATGCATTCCTATGGGAGGGCAGCTCCACAATAATGAAAACCAAAATGGCTGTTTGTCACTACCAGGACATGTCACACAGTTACGGTACATGCTCTATCTTTTACCTACAATGCAACCTATCATAGGGCTAGCTAGGGCCTACCTTGGGGTGACTGACATGCAGTAAAAGGGGGGGTCACAGACATGGCACACACTTTAGGTGCCACGTCACAGCAGCAGTGACACTGCACGCACAGGCCCTGCAATGGCAGAGGCCTGGGTTAGGTTTGAAAGGCTACTTTGGTGGGTGGTGCAATCAGCACTGCAAGCCCACCAGTAGCATTTAAGTTACCACCCCATGGTATATGAGATACCACTTTACAGGGACTGACAGGTAAATTAAATAGGCCAAACAGGTGTAGACCAATCTTACCATATGTAACACAGAGAGCACACACACTTTACACTGGACAGCAGTGCTAAAGTGCCCAGAGGCTTAAAACCACCAACACCATGTCAGAAACAAGCATTTACAATGCAATGGTCTCGGCAATATTATAGGTAGAGCTATTGGTATTGCTAATTATTTTTTTATTATTTTTGTATCCCTAAATAAATGGCATTGTCATTTCTATTGGCATTAGCTTTTTTTTGCATATGTGATACCTATTGCATTAGCAGAGAGAGAGTGAGGTAGTGAGATAGAGAGAGAGTGAGGTATTGAAATAGAGAGTGAGGTAGTGAGAGAGAGTGAGGTAGATAGAGAGTAAGGTAGTGAGATAGAGAGTGAGGTAGATAGAGAGTGAGGTAGTGAGATAGAGAGAGTGAGGTAGTGAAAGAGTGAGGTAGTGAGGGAGAGGGATGTTGTGAGGTAGTGATATATAAGCATAGAGGGATGTTGTGATGTGGTGAGATAGAGAGAGAGGTAGTGAAAGAGAGAGTGAAAGTGAGTTAGTGAGATAGAAAGAGTGAGGTAGTGAGATAGAGAGTGATTGAGGTAGTGAGTGAGAGAGAGTGAAGTTGTGAGGTTGTGAGCTAGAGAGTGAGGTAGTGATGTTTTGAGAGAGAGAAGTTGTGAGATAGTGAGGTAGTGAGATAGAGTGGAGTAGTGAGGTAGAGAGAGTTATGTAGTGAGAAAGAGTGAGGTAGTGAAACAGTGATGTAGTGAGGGAGAGGGATGTTATGTGGTAGTGAGATGTAAGCAGAGTGGTGTTGTGATGTAGTGAGATAGAGAGAGAGGTAGTGAAAGAGACAGTGAAAGTGAGTTAGTGAGATAGAAAGAGTGAGGTAGAGCGATAGAGAGTGAATGATGTAGTGAGTTAGAGAGAGAGTGAAGTTGTGATATAGAGAGTGAGGTAGTGAGAGAGTGAGGTAGTGATCTTTTTAGAGAGAGAAGTAGTGAGATAGTGAGGTAGTGATATAGATAGAGGGGAGTAGTGATGTATAGAGAGTTATGTAGTGGGAGAGAGTGAGGTAGATAGAGTGTGAGGTAGTGAAAGAGTGAGTTAGTGAGTGAGCGGTATTTTCTGACGTAGTGAGATAGAAACAGTTAGTGATGTTGTGAGGTAGTGAGATAGAGAAAGATTGAGGTAGTGAAAGAGAGAGTGAGGTAGTGAGGGATGTTGTGAGGTATTAAGATAGAAACAGAGAGTGATGTAGTGAAGTAGTGAGATAGAGTGAGGTAGTGAAAGAGTGAGTGTAAGTGACTTAGTGTATTTGAGAGAGAGAGTGAGGTAGTGAGATAGAGAGTGAATTAGTGATTTAGAAAGAGAGAGTGAAGTTGTGAGGTAGTGAGAGAGTGATGTAGTGAAGTTTTGAGAGAGTGTGTTGTGATATAGTGAGGTAGTGAGAGTGAGATAGAAATAGATAGTGATGTAGTGATAGAGAGTGAGGTAGTGAGATAGAGAGAGAGTGTGTGGCTCATCGATTCCAATATAATATACTTTAATGAACTCGAGTGCAACTCGCCCCACCCCCGACGCCATAACCACACTCTTAAACCATCTACCTTACCGAAGCACATGTATCACATTGAAATGCCTTTTACAAATGCCTCAGCCTTTCTGCTCCAAGCTCGGCAGACGATCCTCTGCCCCCGCGTGTGCACCAATCACTCATTTAGCCCCCAACTAGCCTGCAGCTTCCATCCGTCGGACCCGGTCCCGTGCTCATCCTCTCGGCATAGAAGCGCAGCTCGTCGGCGCGAGCCAAGGTTCTCTGTATGCGCTCGTGCCGCACCAGCGCCTTCAGCAAATTCCGCAGCAGGTCCAGGCGCGAGCGGGGCCCCTGCCCCATGCGGCGAGCTACGCGGCCATGAGAAATCCACAGAGTAGGAAACAGCCGCATGGCGTCCGGAATAGGTGCGTTGGGTGAGAGTAAAAGCAGCCGATCGCCAATTTGTCCGGTGCTGCAGAATAGAGGTGAACGATGCCACCGGAAGTGAACAGTACAGATTGGAAGTCGTTGGGACTTATTGCTGGAAGTCAAGTGTGCCAAGCGGAAGAGGTGGTTGATGTTGTTGTTGCCGGAAGTTAAACTGTGCGGGGCGGAAGTGCTTTATTAGTGCTGCTGCCTGAAGTGGTAGACGTAGGCGGTAGTGGATACCTGTAATGAACTACAGATCGGCTATTGTTCGTTACAGACCCTAACAAGCACACCACTGCCTTTCTCCGAGGCGAAGCAGAAATGCCTCGGAGAAACGCAGCGGCGGTTTCGGATTCGGGGGCGTGTTTTCTTTTTCTATCCTCTTGCCATTGGCTGGAGGAGAGAAAAATACGCCCAGCGAAAAGAATCAAAAAAACACGCCCCCGAATCCGAAAAGGACGGATGGAAGCTTCAAAACTTTTTCGGCTTCGAGGGCGTGTTCCTGCTGTTCTAAAAAGGGCGTGGCTAAAAAGTGGAAAGAACAGCACGGAACACGCCCCCGAATCTGAAAAAGACAGAGCCTATTTGGAGGGACGGCTCTCTCCTCCAATGGCTGGCCTCCGTTTAGGAAGCCAGCCAATGGAGGAGAGCCAAAAAGAGAGGCGGGCTAAATAGCCACTCTAAGAAACATAAGATCTCCGGAATTCCGGTTCTGCCTTCGGCAGACCGGACGGTCCCTCAACCTAAAAAGGAGCAATAAGTGGGATAACATTAGCAGCTGTTAAATGAGTCGCTAACCCAGGTGCACAATATACGACACAAAAACTTAGAAATCGCCCCCACGAGAAAACCTCAATTAAAAGATTGTTCGCTCGTATATACAATTAGCACACAAAACTTCTCCCACTGCCATAAATCCAATACTCACCATTTGCCACCACTCTAAGCATGGCTGAGTTGTCACTACCAACCCACAACTAACATAGAAAAGGTCCTGCGCAACATCCCTTTTACGCCGTTAAATGCTGCGGCCACGTTGGAATGATAAAAGTAATGTCACAGCAATAGAGGCCACGTTACTAACATTCGTACTGTTTGTTTTAGATGGAGATTGCTTCTCGCTAAAGTCGTTTCGCATTTTTCGTACATCAGAGGGAACTGGTAATCATTTGTCAATTGATAAATAAACTATACCTCCGACCCAGATTCTATTAGCGAAAACTCCCTCAAATGAGTGCATGCAAGGTTGCCATCTTTAAATGCAGCTCCGTTAGTGAAACTGTCTGAAAGAATACATAAACGTACATAAACTGCACGTTTTAACTTGCGATTTAATTTTTTATGACCACTAGTGGTTTTGATGGGGAAGAAGATGTGGTGTAAAGGCCGGAGCTGCCGACTTTGAAAGTGAGGAACCAGGTTCGAATCTCGGCGTCGGCTCAACATCCTGCGATTCTGCGCAACTAACTTACTTTTACCCGTGCATACATAAAAACATGAATGCGTCCTTGTGTGTTGTAACTGGTGTTCAATAAAGCGCTCTAATACTTTCGGGTCTAGTTAGCACTATATAAACTGCAAAAAGAATGTTTAACAAAATGTTGAATGACAAAAAAACACCGGGAAACTCTGTGCTGCACTATCAGGTCCTCTTTTCAGAAAAGTAGCACATTTTGACGTTTGGAAACTTATTTTAATTTGAAATTGAGAGCATATAAAACGCGCTCCAATGACGAATACATACATTTGTTTGGAATGCCTTCCCTTGCATTCTACATCTATCATTCTGCCGCCGCAAGGTGACCTGTCAAACTCAAAGTCCATCTCGAGTGTGACAGGCCGGCTTTAGTAGAGCGCAGAGCACACTACAATTCCCATGGTACAGCATGCACCCCAACTTCCTTGACACGCAGCGTACTAGCTTATTTCTGTTCCTCCCGCTCACTTCAGTTTACTTCCTGTCGGGTTTCAAGCAAAAATGGCGGCTGTGCTGCAGCAGGTTCTGGAGCGCGCTGAGCTCGCCAAGTTACCCAAAGGGGTGCAAGGCAAGCTCGAGAGGTTTCTATCAGACCAGCAGACCGAGATCGAGGCATTGCGCACACGCCATGAGAAGAGTCGCGTGGACAGCGGTGAGCATGCGAGCGAAAGCGACCCTGTCGTGTCAATTTCACGTGATGTACTCTAGTTTCATCTATGATTCTTTATATGTATGACTGAGGAAAAGTTCATCCGGCAAGAGTTCTCTGCTAACTTTTGCCGAAGGGTTATGTTTTTCCTCCTGTCGGGGGCAAACAGTTTCTTGATTTTATGCACTGTCATTACTAGATGCTGCTTATGGCCCCCGAATCCGAAAAGGACGGATGGAAGCTTCAAAACTTTTTTGGCTTCGAGGGCGTGTTCCTGCTGTTCTAAAAAGGGCGTGGCTAAAAAGTGGAAAGAACAGCACGGAACACGCCCCCGAATCTGAAAAAGACGGAGCCTATTTGGAGGGACGGCTCTCTCCTCCAATGGCTGGCCTCCATTTAGGAAGTCAGCCAATGGAGGAGAGCCAAAAAGAGAGGCGGGCTAAAGAGCCACTCTCAGAAACATTAAATCTCCGGACTTCCGGTTCTGCCTTCGGCAGACCGGATGGCCCCTTAACCTAAAAAGGCTATGAGAAAGGCATGAAGTTTAGGGATGACCTTGCAAAAAGGGCCAAGTCCAACATATATGTAAACAAGCTTTTACAATGCAATGGTCTCGGCATTGTTAAAGTTAGAGCTATTGGCATTGCTCATGACATTATTTTTGTTTATGTTTTTGTTTTTAAAACATTTAAAGAAACGGCATAGTTATTTACAATGTCAATAGCTATAATCTCTCTCAAATGCGAGACCTATTGCATTTGCACCCTCACACAGAGCCACCCACAAAGCCACCCACACACACAGAGCCACCCACACAGAGAGTTCCGGGCAACAAAGGAAACCTGTAGATAAGGACGAGCTCTCCCACCCCACTGTAAAAGTACCCCATTGTACCCCTGCTCTTATTACACTCGGTGCTTAATTTGTGCCGGTGTTTGCAAGTAGTGAGCACTGGCACTGACTGGACCAGAGCAGAAGCGAGATATAAAGTGGTGAAAGGAGGTAGGGAAAGGGAAATAGTGTGAGGGAGAGACAGCAGGGATGGAAAATAACCTACAAGTATGAGGTAAACACATAGGACAAGAAGGGTGGTGGAAGAACGACCAATGTGGAGAAATCAAGACTAGGCAGCCGTGGGAATGGGCAGCGGCAAATTTACAGCAACACTACTGTTTTGCTCTAGGGAGTCTCCGTAACCCGCCCTTCCACAGTTCTGTCCAGTCACTCTCTCATGCCCTGTGTGCCCTCTCGCGCCACAGGATCGCTCGGCACCGCAGCACAAACTCTTCTCTTGATTCGATGGGAAATGTTCTGCTCGCTTCTCCTGTGTGTGCCTCTTAGTCATCAGCATGCCCGGCCTCTCTCTCTCCCCCTCGCAGGCCCGGCGTTTCCAGTAAGAGAGCGTGCTCTCCCGCGTGAAGCGCCCCGCGCTGCAGTGCAGCAGGCTTCTTTCAGCCATTGTGAGTGGATGTGTCTGTGAGGCATGCTGAGTGAGTGGGAGCGCCGAGGGAGGGGTAAACAAAGGCATGGCGGAGGAGGGGGCCGGCGATGACCAGGAGGAACAGAAGCGGAGGGAACAGAGAGAGGAGAGGCATAGGTAACTGGAATGAGGCACACATAGGATAAGAAGGGTGGTGGAAGAACGACCAATGTGGAGAAATCAAGACTAGGCAGCCGTGGGAATGGGCAGCGGCAAATTCACAGCAACACTACGGTTTTGCTCTAGGGAGTCTCCATAACCCGCCCTTCCACAGTTCTGTCCAGTCACTCTCTCATGCCCTGTGTGCCCTCTCGCGCCACAGGATCGCTCGGCACCGCAGCACGAACTCTTCTCTTGATTCGATGGGAAATGTTCTGCTCGCTTCTCCTGTGTGTGCCTCTTAGTCATCAGCACGCCCGGCCTCTCTCTCTCCCCCTCGCAGGCCCGGCGTTTCCAGTAAGAGAGCGTGCTCTCCCGCGTGAAGCGCCCCGCGCTGCAGTGCAGCAGGCTTCTTTCAGCCATTGTGAGTGGATGTCTCTGTGAGGCATGCTGAGTGAATGGGAGCGCCGAGGGAGGGGTAAACAAAGGCATGGCGGAGGAGGGGGCCGGCGATGACAAGGAGGAACAGAAGCGGAGGGAACAGAGAGAGGAGACGCATAGGTAACTGGAATGAGGCTTCCAGACATGAACAGAACGAGAGAGGCAGACATGAATGGAAGCGCGGAACGAGAGAGACAAAGTCAAGTCAATAATGACCGCAAAGTCTACCGATCGCAGCAGAGTGTGGGCGAACCACGGCTTCAGTCCCCGTGAGGCACGACCAGGGGGCAGGTGGGCAGGCAGAAAGTTGGCAGAGGTGGGCAGAGGTGTCGAGAGTAATTCTTACTAGCATTCAAAGCCTTTCATTCATAACATGTCCGCGAACTGAAACAGCACACCACCGCCTTTCTCCGAGGCAAAGCAGAAATGCCTCGGAGAAAGGCAGCGGCGGTTTCGGATTCGGGGGCGTGTTCTCCTCTTGCCATTGGCTGGAGGAGATAATTAGAAAAGTTGAAAAAAACACGCCCCCGAATCCGAAAAGGACGGGGCTTGTTCGGAGTGACGGACCTCTTCTCCAATGGCTGGCCAGCATTCAAGAGGCCAGCCAATGGAGAAGAGGGGAGAAGAGGGGCGGGTTCAAGCCCCTCTTCTCCAAGTCATTATGTCTCGCGAGCGAGACTGCGCAAGCGCAGCCTTCGCTAGCCGAGACCTAAAAAGGACGCAGAGAACTCTGGGTATTTCCTATGTTAAAAGACTGTGCTGTACAAATAGCAACAGACTTTGCCCTTTTTAGCTCAGCATGGATGGCATTATGCTAATCCTATTTTTAAAAACTCTGCTAGAAAAACAGACATATGAGGTGAACAGATTCAGAGAGTTGGTGGTGTTGTAGGTTGCTCCATATAAAGGAGCTGCTCCCCACTTAATCTTTGGAACTACTCAGATTAACCTGCTTCCTTTTTTGTATAATTAAGCAGCACTCTAAACCTGAAAGGGTAGTGTCTTTGAAAAAAATAACACATAAAATATTAAATGGACATTATATTACATGAAAAATGAACAGTTTTACACATTTAAAGTCGAAATAATTTTTCTAAAAACAATATCTTTACTTTTTAGTTCAATACTCATAAGCAATATTTTTTACATGATATTTTGGTAATTTATATTATAAATATAGGATCACAATATTTTTGCTAACAATATTTTTGGCACAATAGTTTTTGCACACACTATTTGTTATCACTCAATTCTGTCAGTGTTCTGTATTCAACATTAAGTGCCTGATTAGGATGTAGGTCGTCGGAGGCTTACCGATCGACATCCTCGGTTTGAAGTCCGGCCGTCGTATGTCAATGATGGCGGTCGGAGTTTAAAACCGTCTGGACAATCCGTCTCAAGGAACCTGTCGGCCAGTCGGAACCGCCACATAATCCCTGATGGACGCCGTTGCCGCCATCGGGATTATACTGTCGGTTTCCAACAGGCTTTTCATGTCGTGCATTCCGACATGGAAAGTCTGTCAAAAAGCAGCACTGTCTACTGCCTTTTCTGACTTTGCATTTAGTTTTAAGACTTTCTTCCGCTAAAAGAAATTATTGCTGTAATATATTTGTAAACAAAAGATGACGTTTAAAAAAAAAAATATTTTGGGTGAACTATTTGTGATGGCTTATACAAATCCTTTTGCCTGCAAATATCTCATCAGACCACTGCGACTCACAAAAGGCAAAATATAGTTGAGAAAACATTGTTACCTCACGTCCTGCTTTACCTTGAATAGCTTGTCATAGTGCCACATACATGAAGGGCAGGGTGGTGCAATAGCTTTGTCTCTGCTCAGTGTCTCTTTGTCTTGGACACGCAGTGTAATGTGTTCTTTTGAGTGCAGTCTACCTAACACCAGCAATTACCGTAGAATGTTTATTGTTAGACCTGTCTGGACAAGCCATCTTTCTTCTGTTGTGCTTTGACCCCATCTTTTGTCCATGGAGCATAAATAATAAAGAAACAAAACAATGAAAATGAAAATGTGGGACGACCGAAATTGAGAGTTAGTAAGGTCTGCTATCAAGAGAGAAATTCAGGAAACATCAAGATTGTCTGATCACCTCACCACAAAGCCGTCCTGGGACTGCAAGCAAATTCGCCAGCTTACAGACTCCTTTAATGATTATTTCTCATGTTTACCCTACCTGCAGTTGCTATCCACTTATCGGGCATAAAAAGCACTTGACTGCTCATTTGGGTAAAAAATGGTGCAGGGTTTGAGACATGCCAATCCTACTGCAAACGGTACAACCCTGTAATTGCTAGTTAACAAGTCTGTGAAGCTTCAAGTGAAACTCACAGCACTGACTAAGTGAATGGAAGTAGTTTCAATTAGACAATGAGATTTAGTGCTGCAAGGAGATTGGTCAGCGGCAATCATTATGAAGAGAAACCAGATTTTTTTATTTTTCAAAGGGCTTTACTTATGAACACCCAGAAGAGGGTCTGATAACATTAGATAGGAGCCATCAACTTGCATACATCCCTAATCCATAGAAGTTCAACATTTCCATTTCTTTCACTAATACCACTCTGAATTTCCAGATTACAATGGACTCCTAGAAGAACTGCAAGCTGTTGGTGCCACAGGAATACATTTCATGACCGGATGCATGCAATAACAAGAGGTAGCTTTGTAGCAGGGTAAATGGTTGTCCAAATATTTATTGTTTAGGATCAGTCCGCCATGAGACATGTTGCTTACAAGACATACGAATACAAGAAAAGCATAGTATGGTGTTTTATGGTTATGAACGCTCGTGGCATGGACTTGTGCAACCTTTGTATTGTGTGCCAAGGTTCCATGTGGAATGCACTTTGAATTACGGGCAGTTGGAAGTGTCCTGCGACCACCACCAGCTCTTTGTTGTTGTAGACTGAATAAAATACAACTGAATACGTATAGAAAGTGTTCTCCGTTCAAGTGCGACACTTTTGTGTGTTTCAAGGATGGGATTGTTGTCTTGTATGCTAAGAAGAGGTGTTGCATTTGAGTGGAGTACAGTGTCGGGAGGTTTTTGAGTGGGTGAAGGAACAGTTGATTGCACCCAGAGTGTTGAAAATTCAGTCGCCTTGCTATTCGCCACTGCCACAGGATTAGAACTTTTACCATCCAGTTTTTTTGCAGATGCATGAACTGTTTCAATACTTTTGGCTGTTTTAATAGTAACGTTTACCATGGACAATCATTTTTGTTTGATAGCCTTATCACAAAAATGCCCTATGAACTGGTCTCTTACCAGTTGATCTGCAAAGTTTTCAAATTGACACTCAGCCACTAATCTCCTGAGTGCTGTTATATATGTATCTACATCTTCCCCAACATTCTGAACCCTCTTAAAAAATGTTTAGGTAATATAATGATTAGGTTTTGTGCACATATGTTGCAACATGCAACATTATATGCTTATGTTGATGAAGGATGCTGTTTAGTAGCATTTTTGTAAAAAGAAAGAGTCAAGTGGTGTTCTATGGTTATGCTTGTGCAACCTTTGGCATTGTCATGCCAAGGTTTCTATGGAATGTGCTTTGAATTACAGGCAGTTGTAAGTGTCCTGCGACCCCCAGCAGCTTGTTGTTGTTGTAGGTTAAATAAAGAACACTTGAATACTTACAGAAAGTGTCCTCCATTCTTTAAGTACAGTACGACACATAGGCCAGTTAGAGATTCGGTGGCACTTGGTTGGTAAAAATAGGGTTTGTGATAGGTTATGAGGGCAAATCTGCCATGCACATCTGTGGAACTGGAAGGGAGGTCTGCAAGGTATTGGATTTTGTTTTCAAGTGACGGTTTTGGATTTAATCAAGGCCTAAGTACTGCGGCGGGCACTGCTGCTGTGGGGTGGACCGCACTGAGTCTGCTGGAGTTAATGTGGCCTCCTCGCCCAGGGATGGGGCAGTGACACGGCACCAGTGATGAGAGAGGGCGGCGGAGTATTGCAGTTTGCGTTGCTGCCTGGTGTGGGCCCTGCAGTGAACCTGGGCCAGAGGCGGTGAAATTGATTCCATCATGGTGCCTTCAACGTTTCTCCCTGTGGGTAGCGACATATGGTGTCTGGTCCTTGGAGCTGTGTTGATGCAGCATTACTGCATATTTGGAGCTCTTTTTGTGTAGCCAATGGTCGAAGGAGTGATTTGCGACAGTAGAAATCGGCAGTCTGGAGGATGGAACTGTCCTGGAGGGGGAGAACACTCTAGGCAGGCTCGGTGAGTGCTTTGAGGGGCCGACTGCGGTCTTAATTACTATTGCTGCTGGTGCAGAAGGATAAAAGGTGAGCCCAGCAGTGTCCGGCAGCAAACCGCTAAAGCAGTGTTTGGTAGCAAAACAGCTAAAAAATGCACTTTCATCGCCCATAGAACGGTTGTAACGCCTTTTGTGCATCCACCCAATCAAGAAAAAACTCTTTATTTCCTTTGAAAGGGCTGGATATTTGGTGTTGTTGCTGTTGGTTGCTGCTTGCTGCAACTCCAGCTCTCTTTTGAGGCTCCAAATGAGCTCTTTATGGTGCCCCCACTTGCTGGGTATATCTGGCTTTGTGTGGTATTGTTGGACGTGAGTCTGCAGATGGTGCTGGTGGGGGCAGGACCGCACCACAAGCCCCGAACTTCCATTGTGGCAGGCAGCCACCGATGCTGTTTCCTTGTGTCTAGAGTCACCTACAAAATCTTGCGTGTGCGGGACGCGAGTTGGCTGACAGCGCTGGTGGGGCAAGGACTGCACCACAAGCCTCGAACTTCTCTGAGGCAGGCAGCTGCCAACGCTGTTTCCTTGCGCCCGGCGGCCTCTAAATAATGTCGTTGGGGCACCCGTCAAGGCTGGGCTGGGCCACCCCTCTTGGTCCGCATATTCAAATTCCATCAGTCGGCAGGAGTGAGTTCTATTGCTTACTCCTAGGTTTATTTGGCAAAAGTTGATCCTTGTGCAGTGGGGAAATGTGATTGTGTGGGTAGCAGCCCCTCGACTTTGCAACCAGCAAAAGTAACTACTGTTGAGAAAATGCTCCATAGGGCCTTAGGCGTTAAAGCCACTGAAATAGAGCTCAGGGAAAGGAGACTCTCCCTAGGAGGGGAAACCTTTTACTTTAATCCCACCAGAGGCTAATGCAGAACCCTTAGCTACTTAGCTTAGCTACTATGCAGCCTGATGCTGCCTGAAACCAAAATGCTATTCCAAGTGCCCGTATTTGCTGCCCTGGCTCGGGGACTAATTCAAAGGAGCAACAACAAACAGCAGTTAAAGCCAAGCAGGTTGCACATAGCAAGCAGGCTTCTGGATGTGATCATTCGATGCCTACATTGTCTGTCAAATCCGAAGCCAAAGCCAGCGATATTACACAGCCAAAAGAAGGGGAAAGACTGCTTGTATCTAAACCTCACTGGCTAGATGACTTTGTGGGTGCCGTGATGAAACAATTTCAAGGGTTGATAAGCTTAGAACTTACCTCACTCTTGAAGAAAATAACCACGCTTCAATCTCTGGTGAACTCTATTTCCAAAGCTAGCTCACATCAAGCGTGTCCCCAGTCACAAGCTAAAAACATCCTTCTAGAACCATCTACAGGAGTTGGTATGCAGGGATCAGTGAAACCATTGACCCTTTGAAGTGACCCAGGCAAGTTCTGGGGGGCAGAGACTACATGGGGTGTGGGTATGAAGTGTACCAACACCAATCAACAAGACCCTCAAGGTCCTTTAATGAGAAGTAATATGTTCAACACACTCCACCCATGAAACTAGGAACCTTGTGACAATCAATTTCCCCGTGATGACTGGGTTTCCGGGTCTAAGCTACGGATAGAAGGAATCACACACAGAACTGAGAAACCAATACCTCAACTGGTTGAGGAAATTTAGAAACTTTCCATACGCAATGGCTAATAATATTTTGCTTGCACGTTGTGTGGGGTGGCTCAGGAAGGGGGCACTGTGTGAATATTAATTATAGAGACCCTGCAGTTGTTCGAAAACTGATATTTAACGGGGGCTTTGAATATATGGGGGTTCTGGGTTGAGCCTATTACCCCTGGGATACTTTTATAAGCCACCCCTTGGGATCTCGACAGAGGAACCTTCAAACTGCTGAGAACCCTGCTAATTTGTGTCCAAGGTACCCCAGTTCTAAACCGTCCCAGTTAGGTGACATGTATAATGTCCTCTGGACCATGTTGATTGACTTGAGGTAGACCGTAGACTTAACAATGATAAACCTATCCGGGAATTTAATGGGGTAGGACATCAAAAGGAGGTGCCTGATTGTGTTAATGGTTTTAATCCTGTTGAGATTTCAAACCATGGACCATTCGTGTCTTCACAGTACAAAGAGACCCCAGCAGCAATGATAATCCATACAGCCTTAGATACTGAGGAAAGGGTGTTTAATGACACATCCTTGGGGCCCAAGGCACCCTTCAGTTCTATTTCTGTTGGTTTTAACACGTTCGATCCTCTATAAATTGACACAACATTAGATTAAGTAGGAGGGAGATGCATAATAAAACCTGGGGGTGCGGAGCCAAGTAGGCATGTATCTAATGTAGGGAATAGTACAAAATTAAGACTAGTTTCATGGAATCCAGCTGACTTGGGCTTCTCAACTGGGGAATCCAGATTGGGGATCTTATAATCAACACTTTTGAAATTTGTCTTTTCCAAGAAATGTGGCAAAACCAGGAAATTAGTCGTCTGGACTTTGCTACATATTGTGTTAATGCTAGGTTCCACCATCTAGGGGTTTAATGATATGGACTGGGACACAGGTGGGGTGTGCTGTGATAGGGGCAGAAATGGTAACTGAAAGCATCTTATGTGTAACCATTAAGCTCCCCAATGGATGCCTAGCAAGCATTTATAACACCTATTTAAAACCATCTGCTACAGGTCAGGAATCTTTTAGCTTCACACATAGCAGGACTCCATCTAGGTACTGTAAAAATACTGGGAGGTGATTTTAATTGCCAGTTTGAACCCCTAAACCTGGTCAAATATTATCCCCTGTCGGAGGAAGACAGGATTTGGTTAATTCCTGCTCTCACTATCCTGCCAATAAAGAAGTGGTCTCCCCTGGCGGTACAATTAAATACTCGCTCCCTGAACTGCAGCATTCGAGCGTGCAGTGGAAGAACACAATCCGATAGATACCTTTAATAGGCCAGAAAGTACTAGCCTAATCGATTACATCTTTTTAGGTGTTAAGTTATGATTCTTTTTAGTGGATATGTTCATGGTGTCTCAGTATGACAGCGACCACAACACCCTCGAGATGGACTTAGAGTTTCCTACTGTCCAGACACAGACCACTTTACCCCACCTGCTGGATAGCAGGTGTAAGCTCACCCACAAAAAACGTAGGATTCGTTGGCACACGGTAGCTAGGTCAGAGAATTCATTAAGATCTATACATGCTAGGGTGGGACCTGCACTGGAGGAATTTTGCAGTTTTAACTTAGTGTCAAACCAGGAGTCAGTCTCGATGATGTACATAACTCCCTCTTTAATAGCTTAAAGATGGACTTCTTTAGAAAAGCTAGTAAGCAAGGGCCCATGAGTAGTGTGCCATCCTGGTTCAATAACAAATGCAGTTAGGCTAAAAGTGCTCTCATGAACTCCATCAAGAGCAATAGGAGTGGTAGAGCTGAGAAAGCCACATACAAAACAGCACTTGCAATGGCAAAAAGGGATTAGGATACCCAGAATTGGGGACTCCTCCTAGTAGCAGCAAGGGAAAACAATCAAACCCTCTTCTGGAACTTAATTGCCTGCCACTGATAAATGGGAAGGAAAATCTAAAATTGATAATAATGATGCCACTGAGGCCTGGATAGCACACTTCACTAACCTATATCAAAAAAGCCTGTTGAGGTTATACCTCCTGTATCACCAGCTATTCCCTTGCTTGTTGAATCAGTGAGGGATCTAGGAGGATTTCCAGCGATATTGTGCATAGAAGAAGCCATTAGGAAGATAGCACCAAGTAAAGCCCCTGGTATTGATATGATCCCTGAAGATCTATTTTTATCAGAAATAGATATTTGGCCACCTTACTTTACATTGGTATTTAAAGTTATTTTAAATGGAGCAAGTGTAGTGAAGATCGTTATCTACATATGTACAATGCTAAGTTAGCATAACCGCGTTAGATGTTAGAAAGCCATTTTGCCGCTTTTGCTGCTTTTGCACACAACACTGTAGTCACTTGTTATTAAATTGAGAAATGCTTACTCGACTTTGCTTCACATGAGAACTGTCTGTTGTTAACATCCCAAACAGTGAGCAGCGACCTTGGTCTGTACACAGTGTAAAAGAAACAGTCTGGATTGCTAGACGGTGCATGTTGTTGAGTTCAGGTTGATCGGCCCACTAGTTTAGCCATAACACGCACGCAGCTGCAAATACCTGAAAGTCGAGTGCTTTTAATATTGCAGTGTTACATGTTTACATTTCATTCGGAAGAAGAGCGTTCCTAGGAGCAGAGCATAGCTGATCCTGTGATGTGAACTCTGAGCTGATCTTTACGGTATGGGGTTCCCCATTCATGCCTAGAGACCTTTTATTAGTCTAATAATACTATTAGTGTGTTAGAGAAAGGAAGGTGGCTTAGATCCACTGTCATTTTAGTATGATTACTCCTTTCATTTTCTATGGTTATGTAACTATGCTGATGGTTTTGATTTTAATCGTTTGTCTGCTAATGTTAGCCAAACTGCTGCATCTTAGGACACGAGGTTTATAAAATAAACTCTTTAAACTTTTACTGTGTCTCTGTTTATTATGTTGTGGACTGGTACGAGAATAATTACGAAAAGGTATTTCTGATTCCCACCATTCCTGAGAAATATACTAAGTCGCTTGTTCTGGGTTGTCTATACATTGGGACCACCGAGCTAAACCTCGGATAACGAATGGGACACTGATGCTGGCCGGATGAGGGGTTCTGGGTTCTGAGGTGAGTTTTTGGTACACCGCAATTCACTGAGGGCCTGGGTTCCTGCGCATAGTTCTGCGCATAAGCAGAATCCCTGCAACATGGCGCACCTAACGTTTGGTCTATTGATTTGAGACGCCTTAGTAGTGCTTGTATTAGTCCACAACACCCTCACTCTGGTTTCCGGATAACGGGAGTGACGGTTGAACCTACCTGTGTTTTGACTATGTAGGTTCTTTCAAGCTTGATCATTAAAAAGGTTTTTTAATCTGAACCCTAGTGCTACTAATATACTGTAGATTTACTGTTTGTGTCCTAATGGCGGTCGATATTCCGGCTCATAGCCGGGAACCCCTGAAACGTCATCTGGCGCAGTATGGGGTGCCGGACGATGGTATGGCTGTGATTTTTGTGGTAAGTGCCGATGCTTTGTTTCCGTTTGAGTTGTTCTACTCTTGGGTTACTTTGCCGGCGGTGAGTGAAGACGATGATACGTTCCACACCTATACTGCCACGCAGCTCCCAGCCAACTATACGCCATATAGGACTCAGGAAATTCCTATTTCTGCCTGGCAGCATAGCATTTGGTTTAATGGCGCCCTTCCCCATGCGGTTGTACCGGCGAGAATGGGCCCTTTGTCGATTGCAGGGGCCACATGGCCGGTACTGGCCGGATATACGCCTCATCCCCGCTACCTACAGGTGACGGTGGCTGAGTTGCGTGTACTGCACACTGCCCTTATTACAGTACATACGGCTTTAGTGCAGTACGTGTCACGCAACGTGCAGGTGGTCGCTACTGCTGTTGCGGGACAACCGACGGACCACCACGCGGTGGTTATTAGTCCTGTTATGGTTAATTCGGTTGTGGGCAAGCGACCCCAAAATAGGGATGATTTCCCTTATTGGCTTGCTGAGAAATTTGACCAGATAGAGGCGGTTTATCCGCATACGACTCCTGTGGAGAAACACAGGATCCTTACCATCACTTTGCCGAAAGACTTATTCCCAGACATGGCCGATTGTGAGAACTGGGGTAAGGTCTTTGCAGCGACATACTCGAAGTGCTTTGGCACTCCGTCTCTGTCGGTACTGCCCTCCGTTATAAAACGTGTTCAGGAGAATCATGGTGCGGAGGCTGCTGTTGAATTGGGAATGAGGCTTGTCGGAGTGTTCGATGTGGTTGCTACCATGATACTGGGCAACCTCAAAGGAGATGCTATGCAATTCCAGGTGCTTAATAAATTAGACGCAGTGAACGAAGACGACAAGCCGAGGGAATTCGCGAAAATCATCGCGAACGCCTATAAACAAGTTGGTCGTAGCGCCTTAGGTGTTAAGCCAACTGTGAAGAATCCTGATTTAATACAGCAGACAAAGGCAAATTCGTCTGGTAAGGACGAATGCCCTAATTTTCCAAAACAAAGTTGGAGGGCGAAAAAACAGGAGAAGCAGCAACAGAAACAGGGGTCTTGTCCTGCCTCTCCAGTACAGTCAGGTAGTGAACGCACTTATGATCTGCGTGATCGTGCTACTATTAAGTCACCTGATCGATTTCAGGTTTCTGACCAACGTTCTCCTCGTTCTTCACAGGAAACATCGGCTTCACAGTCCGGTGGCGGAGGCGCTGGCAAAAGTCGGGGTGCACCGCAAGCACGTGAGCAATCCTGACAGCCTCACGGCAAAGGCAAGCAAGAGGACTCTGCACGTCAACGACCCCCGTTTCAGAAGAAGAAAGTTGCTGCACTGACAGCGAGGTATGCCTCAGATGGTACGGACGCAGCTTCAGAACCTGACATGGGCGCTAACGCTGCTAGACAGCGCGGCGGAAGTTACAGTAGTGCGACAAGCACTGCGTCCATATCTGGTGGCGACAGCAACTGATATATTTGTGAATATTGAAACTGCTGACACTCGGGTGTCTCCCCCTGATAGACTGTATAATATAGTAATTTAAATTGAAGGTGACATACAACGTACAATTCAAGGGTTGTTTTGGGATAATCTGACCACTACCTATGATATCCTGTTGGCGGAGGTCCTAGCTAAAAAGTACGCCGGGGAATGGGCTCAGGTGCAAGCGCCTGCGTTATATCGAAATCAGGTTGGCTGGGATAAATTGTCTCCCGGACATGAGATTCCGTTGCGGACTATGCCCCAACCTCAACCCCAGTACCCCATGCGTCGTGAAGCTAGACCTCACGTCGCGTCGATCCTTGAACAATTGGAATATCAGGGAGTAATCTAAACATGTGTGTCACCTATGAATAATCCCTTGTTCACTGTGACGAAGCCTGACGGGTCGTACCGCCTAGTTTTGGATTACCGGCACCTAAACTCTCATTGCCGGACCTGTGCAGTACAGAACACCCACAGTTCGGCTCTCGTCGATAGTCTCGTGAGAAAAAGGTTTAAAACCACATTTGACATTTCCAATGGCTTTTACAGCCATAACCTGTCCTCTCTTAGTAGTGAGTGGACGGTGTTCACCTCTGGTGGCAAATAAAAACAATTCAAAAGATTACCAATGGGCTATAAGAACAGCCCAGGGGTCTTTGCCGCTCGCGTGGTCTCCCTCTTGGAGGGTATAGACCCGGATGCGTACTCGTACGTGGATGACATTTATCTCACAGATGACTAGTTGGACCCGCATCTCCGTCGCGTTGATCGTATTATTGTTTTGTTTGCAGACTACGGTTACAAATTCAACTTTGCGAAGTCACACATTGCGGAAAATACAGTGTTGTTCTTGGGGTAAGAACTCAACAATGAAGGTCGAGGATTGGCTCCGCACTTCCTAGAGAAGTGCGCATGCCTCCGTGCTCCTACTTCACTGAAGAAATTACAATCCCTGCTGGGTTTTTTGAATTTCGGTCGAACTTGCATCCCGGATTATGCCCAGCGTATCAAGCCGCTTTACGCCTTGGTACAACCTACTTTTTCCAAATCTTGTTGGCTGCCAGAGCATTCAGCTATATTGCAGTTATTGCAAGCTGATCTTCTTGCTTCTAAGTACTTACTGACACGTGATAACCACACTAACCTGGTCATAAGAATAGTGCCCGGCGCAGTTGGTTTCACATACTTAACTTTCAATGAGGGCGACACCGTCCCCATTGCTTACAAATCTCACTTGTACACTTCAGCTGAACTGCGTTTTTCCGCTTTCGAGAAGGTTCTGACAGCAGTGCAGATGGCGATTCTGAAAGAACGAGCGATGTCGCAAGGAAAACGCATGTTGGTGGTAACACCCTTTCCTGCCCTTGAGGCGGTGACAAAAGCGAGTGTACCGAATTCTAAAGCTTTGCATCCAAGGTGGATACAATGGGCCACTTCCTTGACCTCGCCGGACGTCACTTTTATCTTTGACGCGGCACTTCAGACTCAGGAGTTTTTGCAGTATGAATTTGTTCATCCGGCTCCTCTGTCCTTGCGCCCGCTCGAGGATTACCATTGTGTCATATACACTGACGGTTCTGCGCAACCCGCAACTGGATCAAAGCACGCCTATTCAGCGGCTTGCGCTATTGTAGTCGGTACTTTCGTAAATGGTGAATTCCAGTCCGATGTCGTGCATACGTAGTCATTGGGTGATTGTATCGCTCAGTTGGCGGAGCTTCGTGCTCTGGTGCTTGCACTGGAGTTTGCTGATCTCCGAGTCACTACACTTATAGTGAGTGACTCCTTTTTATTGTGTTCAATCTTACAACGACAATCTACATTTTTGGTCTCAGAAGAATACCATGATTCCAAAGGTAGCACTATTAAGCCTAAATTGCTTTGGGTTCGAGTGGCAGATCTTAAAGAACGTCTGCCTCTTGTGAATGTAATTCACACTCTTGGTCACCAACGAGTTGGTGTCCATGCTGTCGGCAACAGCCTAGCTGACGAGGCAGCAAAAACAGCAGTGGCGACATATTTAGTGGCAGCAGTTACAAGATCCAAAAGTAAGATCGATGATGACATCTTGGCAGCTATTGCTGCTACAGAGCAGGGAACGAAGCCACCGAGAGGTTTCCCTGCTCGTTACCATTATCGCTTAAGTCCTGATAAAGTCCCATTAGTGAGGATTAATGACGTTGGTGACAGGTTGATTCCCAACGCGGACTGCAGACCTTCTTTGATATTAGCGGCTCACGAAGGCATGGCGTCCGCGCATGCCGGCGTTGCAGCTACTGTATCTCTGCTACAACAGCGTTACTGGTGGTGCGGTTTGTACAAACAGGCCAGAGCTTATGTTCTTAATTGCGACATTTGCCAGCAGATTAAACCTTCAACTGCGGCGTGCCCACCACAAACTCAGTTGTACATATCTAATAAACCATTGGGTTGTGTTTATTTAGATCACTGCGGTCCTTTTACCTCTGATACTGCGTACAAATACATCTTGGTTGCAGTTGATTCGTGCACACGTTTTCTGTGGGTGTGTCCACAAAGGAGTGCTGATTCTCGCACTGTCATAAAAGATCTGCGTGTCTTTGTTGGGAGTTTTGCATGTGGTACCTTTCATTCTGATCAGGGCCCGGCGTTCGCCTCTAAGGCGTACAAAGAGGCCATGAGAAATTTGGGGGTCCTAGTCAAATTTTCGTCTCCATACCGACCTGAGGGTAATAGTGTAGTGGAGCGAATGAACCGTGACTTAAAGCAAGAGCCAGAGTTTTGGGTACTGGCCGGAACTGGCTTGCCCACTTGTATGACGTGCAACGTGCACTTAATAATCTCCCTAGAAGGTCTCTGGGTGGACGGACCCCATACATGATGCTCTTTGGTGTTTGAATGTTTGTTCCAGACCTTGATGGTCTAGACATGGCGGCGTCAGCCGCACCCTTTGACGTAGATGAACACTGTGCTGTATTGCAGAATCTTCAAGAAGCCAGAAACAGTCTAGCGAAGGAACACGTACCCTCCTCGTCTGAAACTGAACTTCAGATTCCGGTAGTCGGCTGAGTTGGTGATCTGGTCCGTGAGAAGGTGGAGAACAAGAAGGAGTTCGGCCCCTCTTATCGTGCACCGGTTCCAGTGCTTGGGGTGCAGGGTACTAGAACAGTCATTTTACCTCCACTTCCTGGTCGAAAGGATAACAGGTACATTTCGATTGACAATGTCAAACTACAGCGAGTGGCCGATTCTTCTTAGTATGACTCCGGCGGTTTCCTGCCCTTCGATGCTGAGAAATGTTGTTGTGGCCCGAGCTCCTGACACAATGCCTGATGTTGCCATCGAGATGCATGCCGTTACTGGTCCCTTGTTGCCACAAACACCTAGTGGTGTGCTTGAAGAAGTTGAGTATGCTTATCCTGCGGATGTTACCTTGCCTGTTTTACAATCCACCACGGTTGCCCTCTCACAAGACTCTTTTGATTCTCGTTCAATGACTTCCATGGCCCCGTCCAAGGTTTCGATTTTTGTGGCTTGGTTCAAAAGACATTTAATACCCCCTTGGACTTACATTTGGCTGGTGCTCATATGTGTTTTTTTGTTTATGTCCATTGGTTTTGTGGTAGTGTTTTTTAGACTCATCAATGGACACTACCTGAATGAAAGGTCTTCGATTCAACTTATTATTGGAACTTTGGCCCCCCACTCCTCATCACACATTATGAAAAGGGACCAGACTTTTGTGAACATTACTGCCTGGCCTGTACATGATGGGATCGCTTGGGATGCCGTTAAATTTCAAATTCATGGCCCCACTAAAGTGATTAATGTGCCAAATGTATTTCGTGTTTCTATGGGTGATGTCATTAAGCAGAACATTCACTCAGATGATTGGGATGTTCAAGCCATATAAGCACTATTTTCTGATCTGAAATATTATGCTGCATTTGATGCTGAGGATTTGTATTTAGATACTGCTAATTATGATGAGCAATTTTGTTATCAACATTATGGCACGCATTTCCTACACAAAGCAAATACGTTTAGAAATTTTGTAAATTATACACAATCTGAACACTGCCCCGCCCCTAGGATGGGCAGCTCTGCCACGTTAGTGGAAAAGTTCACTAATTTTTCTGATTTTAGTGTGTCCAATCCGGCCTCCTTTTATTTTAAAGTTGCGCCAGAGTCTGCTTCTAAAGTTAGGCTGACACACACCAAATTGTTGTATTCCAAGTCCTTTATGGACGAGTTGGCAATTGGCGGGTATGATCTGTGGAAAGCTACAGTCGATCTTAAATCGGTTTGGGGCTCCAAACGATGGCAAGTACAGGGAACAGAAGCTTTGCATCGTGCCTGTCTTATCCCAAATCATATGTTATTTTTAAATTCCTCGATTTTTCAGACAACCTGTTTTGGATTGGCTACGTCTAAAAAATTAAATTCTCCCTCCGTTCGAGGTCTGGGTGCTAATCCCAATTGGGGTAATCATACGGATCTATCCCTTGCTATGTTGCAGACACAGGTTTCCAACACGTCCTTCAATATTTCTGAATTGAATCCGGAAGGGTGGTTGGTGTGGCAAACGAGTTCGGACTCCTGTCAACAAAGGTTTCTGGGATTAAAGCAGGGGTATACACAGGTTCGTGTGGACCCCCGTTTTGAATCTTCTCACACTGTAACTACCTACTCCAGTAGGGAAGTTCTGCCAGTCTTGGCTGCAACATTCCACTTTAGCGTCTGTTAAACTTCATTTAGCATGATTAAATGACAAAATAGATTTGAATGATTTTGTTAAGGGTCCTGCAGTTGGCAGGCCCAAACGATGGGTGTATGCTGTTTATAACGAAGTTTGGAAGTTATCACAAATTGAGGCTGCATCCAGATTACGTGCTATTAATCAAGCCAATATGGAAAAAGTGTTGGCTGTAATAGATAATAGTATTAACACACTATCTTCTAGAATTTATACCTTAGATAATATTGTGTCATCTGTGGTAGACATTGTGCAGGATGATTTGCCTGTATTGTATCATGGTCAAAATCAGTTGCGTTCTATTATGCAGTTTGCATGGACGTTGCAAACTTTAAAGGCAGGGAAAGTCCCTTGGGATTACATGAATACTTCATCTTTGTTCCTTCCTTTTAATTTAACTGCAAAACAGCAATTCATGTCCATGAAAGATGCTACATATTCATTGCTACACATTGAAAAGTTAGAACCTTTGTCTTTCTCTGTTGCCGAATTGAATGCTGCTGTGTGGCTTGTACGGTAGTTATTTGCTTTTAAGTAATGAAGCTTGCTGTGGGATGTTAGTGGGAATTCCCTACATAGTGACTGTATCACAGAGAGTAGTTTGCTGTAATAATGTCCTGTTCCCACCCCCGCATGGCCGGCTCGATGTATCCATCTGGCCTTCCATTCCAACCTTGAAAGCAGAGTTCAACAAGATGAGCAGAATAAGGGCTCTATTGTCTCAAAAAGAAGTCGCGTTGACTTCATCCCAGGAAACATTTGTCCTTCACGTAGCAAACATGCGCACTGAGGTGCAAGCGCTTTTGAATACTGATCTACCACTTCATTTTGGGACTCTGATATAGACTATCTTTAATGCCTCATCCACAAGTGGCATAGCTCATTTTTTTTTAAATTGTGGGCTCTGGTCTCGTGACCTCTTTTCAAACCATGTTTGGAGGGATCCCGGCCTTTTTTCCAGTGTCTTCGGAGGTCTCCCTTTACTTCTCTCCCTCATAACTGGAATACTGTTGTTGTTCTGCGCACTGCGCTATGGATGCACAACTTGCGTCACACGACAACATGTCCCGGCTGCTCCATCTTCGTAACCGAATGCTTGAATTCTATGGCACTTTACCGCTGGCTACTCTGAGCGTAGCCTATGGATTGTCCTTCCGGTTTGCCTACTTTACTTGTGTGCAGCCAGTCTTTCATTGCCTAGATTGTCCATTCCAATGGGCTCTGGATTTGTGTCTGTCAAACTCGGTGTCTCCTGACCCGGATTATGATCGGCTAATGAGCCCCTTAGTGGCTCATGAGTTGGACTGTTCTGGTGTCGGGATTATGGCCTGTGCAGCAGCGCATGGAGTTCTTGGAAATTGGTACATCGGAACGGCTGCGATTGACTTCTTAGCAAGAAGTTATCTTGAAGAACACGCCAGTTGTCCTCGTCTGGTGCTGGAGGCTCCGGTGGTTGAGGAGCATGTATGTTCCTTCCCCGTCCTGAACTGGATGGCTGATAATTTTGCGGACCGTTCCAATGATTTCCTCTTGGAAGCTGTTGCAACTTATTGTGCCTATACATTGATGGATTGACTTTTTACCTTCTTTTTGTCCTATGTCCTTCAATGATGGTTTTTTTATCCTCTACTTGGTTCTTTTTACTCCGAGTTAACCTTTTTCTTTTCTTTTTTTTTTTTCTCTTCGAACTTTCTCACTGCCCTTATATGGACTTATAGTTCATGCCCTTGGTTCCGTTCTATCAAACTTGAACTCAGGGCTGGACTGGCCCTAGCGGGCACCGGGCAATCCCCCGGTGCGCCGCACGGGTTGGGGCCGTTTTTGTTACAGGGCCGTTTTTGCAGCATAGCTGCAAAATCGGCCCTGTAATAAAATCGGCGGAAAACCGGCCCTGGCAAAGAGCTCGACTGCACCCCCAACCCCCTGCGGGGGAGGGGGGGTGCGGCCGAGCACTTTGCCAGGGCCGGTTTTGGTTCCCAGTCCGGCCCTGCTTGAACTCTGCATTCTTGCAAGTGCGCCCCTACTGGTTAGTGGTCCGATCAAGGGGGGGTGTAGTGAAGATCGTTATCTACATATGTACAATGCTAAGTTAGCATAACCGTGTTTGATGTTAGAAAGCCATCTTGCCGCTTTTGCACACGACACTGTAGTCACATGTTATTAAATTGAGAAATGCTTACTCGACTTTGCTTCACATGAGAACTGTCCGTTGTTAACATCCCAAACAGTGAGCAGCGACCTTGGTCTGTACACAGTATAAAAGAAACAGTCTGGGTCGCTAGACGGTGCATGTTGTTGAGTTCAGGTTGATCGGCCCACTAGTTTAGCCATAACACGCACGCAGCTGCAAATACCTGAAAGTCGAGTGCTTTTAATATTGTAGTGTTACATGTTTACATTTCATTCGGAAGAAGAGCGTTCCTAGGAGCAGAGCATAGCTGATCCTGTGATATGAACTCTCTGAGCTGATCTTTACGGTATGGGGTTCCCCATTCAAGCCTAGAGACCTTTTATTAGTCTAATAATACTATTAGTGTATTAGAGAAAGGAAGGTGGCTTAGATCCACTGTCATTTTAGTATGATTACTCCCTTCATTTTCTATGGTATTGTAACTATGCTGATGGTTTTGATTTTAATCGTTTGTCTGCTAATGTTAGCCAAACTGCTGCATCTTAGGACACGAGGTTTATAAAATAAACTCTTTAAACTTTTACCGTGTCTCTGTTTATTCTGTTGTGGACTGGTACGAGAATAATTACGAAAAGGTATTTCTGATTCCCACCATTCCTGAGAAATATAGTGGACTGGTACGAGAATAATTACGAAAAGGTATTTCTGATTCCCACCATTCCTGAGAAATATACTAAGTCGCTTGTTCTGGGTTGTCTATACATTGGGACCGCCGAGCTAAACCTCGGATAACGAATGGGACACTGATGCTGGCCGGATGAGGGGTTCTGGGTTCTGAGGTGAGTTTTTGGTACACCGCAATTCACTGAGGGCCTGGGTTCCTGCGCATAGTTCTGCGCATAAGCAGAATCCCTGCAACACAAGTATCCCTAAATCCTAGGCTGGGACTGAGATTCTTCCAACCTACGTATAGGTTTGTACCATGAACCCTGCCACTTACAAAGGCCTATCAGTTTAATAGACACAGCACAAAAACGTTTTAGTAGGGGTATGCTTAGTAGGGTTCTGGATTGGCTTGAAGATAATGACATATTTTGCCACCTTCAAGCGGGCTTTCAATCCTATACCTCCACTGTTGATCAGGTATTTAGACTGCAGATGATATACTGGAAGACCATCAGTATAGAGAAGGGAAGATTATACACTGTTTTTGTTGACCTTAGAGCAGTGTTCGAGTTAGTCCCCAGAACCCTGCTGTGGTAATGTCTTGCTGAAATGGGCATCCCAGTCTACTTGCGCAGCATAATCGAGAGACTGCACCAGAATAATTTTGCACAAGTTAGATGTGGCAAGCTGGGTGAAGTAACTGAACCCTTTCCTGTAAAGCGAGATGTAAGACAGGGCTGTGTACTGGCCCCCATCCTTTTTACCCTGTTTTTAAATGATTTCGTTGATTTTTTTAATTAGCTGCGATAATGATGGCCCTAAACTAGCAAGCATGAGTGTTCTGGCTCTCATGTTTGCTGACGATACTCTTTTATTGTCAATGGGGCCAAGGGGCCAATGGGGCTCCAGAAACTACATGATCAACTTAGCAGGTTTTGTGAGCAGAGGGGGTTAGAAATCAATATAAACGAAATACATTGTTTTTAAGCGTTGCCATACCACTCACTCAAACCCCAATCTAGATGGTGTTCCTCGAGAACAAGTACACCTTTTTGATTACTTGGGGATTACCCCTGGAATAGCATAACAAAGGGATGCTATAGCTACACAAAGGTTCACACTGCAGATTTGTATCGCCAGTTCTCCAGTTATATACATACCAAGCACTTGCGGTTGCCCTTTATGGTGCAGAGATTTGAGGGCATAAAAAACTAAAGTCGTTGGTAATGGCAGAAAATAGTTTCATGAGGCAGCTCTTGTGTTAATCTGCTAACACCCTTCTAGTGCCGATGAGGTTAGATCTGGGCCTTAGGCCAATTTCTGATAAGATTGAACTCAGCCCGCTAACTTACTGGAGATGCTACTCCTGAACTTTCGCTCTATCGAAGTGGGCCAGAGGAAATCCTTCGACCGTGATAAAACCTCCCTGGATTACATTTGGGCATAGCTAATAATTGATATGATCCTGCTAGTTGTTGCACTTTAATCGCAGTGAAGAAGGCAAAAAGTAAATTTAAAAACTATAAATATAATAATTTTTTAATATATGCACAAGGCATATTATCTATCTCTTTTTTAGTGGCAAAGGACAAATACCAGTTTGAAAACTTTTGTGATGAAGTAGAATCCAATTTAGCTAAAAAACTGTATGCCCAGTTTAGATATGGAAATTTCCCATAAATGGCTATACGTTGAAATGGTCAGGACTGCTAAAAATTTGTGTACAGGGATGCCCAATTTGTGGTTACAAGAAAGAGGTTGTACGTTACATGTTATGTTTTTGTCCAGTGTATAGAGGGGCATGAGTAAAATGGTTGATTCCTATCTTTAGAAAGCTTGGTACAACTTGGTATCAGGAAGCTTATAGGAACCTCCAAACCAACATGACCCCATATCTATTATTTTCTGTATCTAGACATTTTTTTTCATGTTTGGCTAATCTGGAATAGACAGGTAGTTGAAACTAACTATAGCGGCTTCTTTTGATTTGAATTTTATTAAATATGTTGTTACTTCTTATCCCGCACTTAAATTAATTCTTGGTTTTATCTTATCTATGGATTATGGAAAGACCATTCCCTGATTGCAGACTGTGTATTTTTATTGTATTACCTATGAGGTTGATGTTCATCCTTACTTTTTAAATATGATCATCAATTTTAAACCATGATAATTATTGCATTTCTGATTTGTGCACCTCTTTTATGGTATATTGCCGAACTAGAGAGTATTATGATGAGGAACTAGAAGGTAGAAGAGAATAGGAAATTTTGCACAGCTTGAGAAATATGCAGCTCATGGTATAATGCACACAAACAAATACAGAATTCAAAGGTCTGGATGAGAGCACACTGCCCAATAAGCATTGTTTGGTGCATGGGGTGCAAAGCCAAGTGACGGAACTAGCCTTCCACCCATGGCTGATTTTCACAGCCTAGAGACAAGGCTTATATATTCACTACAAAGGAAGGTGGCTCTGTACTTTCCGTCTTAATCTACTAATAGCAAGGAATGCACCTGTGTTTTTTTTTTAGACTCTAACCCACATATTTCCATGTGGCATGCTTTATTATCGAGTCCTTGCCCAGTAGAAACAAAGACTATTGTCTGGGTTCAATCCAACCTTTGGAGGAAGAACTTTGTAATTATAAGGAATTAGGATATCGGAACTGTTAGACCTGACATCCTTGAGTTGTACCCCCCAAACATTTTGCCTTCACCCCTCCTCGTTTTTGTTGGCTTTAGGACTCTGTATACTTTACCACTCCTTACCAGTGCTAAAATGCTTCTGACCTCTCCCTAAAACAGGGTGGTTGGCCTAAACTTGTGACATTGTCCTGACTTGTTACAGGAGACAGTGGTCCCTGGGAAGTAAGAGGATATTAGTACAATGAATATAGCCTCAATCAGTGCTATATTTGAGCCAGTGTCCAGCCGGACAAAGGCGCTTTTTAATATACAATATTTTAGAGCAGTAGTACAAAGGATGTAAGTTAAATCACAGTGGGATACAAGCCTATATACGAGAACTTACATATCACATGAACAATGAAGTACAAAAGGCTTAGGCAATTTCGTGGATGTTTCTGTCAGTGAGTACTTAAATGGCGAAACATTTGGCATACAAGGGTCACCTTCACATAAATTATAAACAATGAATAAAATGTGTAAGGCTGACAACTGTGTCGACGGCGTTTCGATCCTTATCAGGGGGATATCGGATCATCATCAGGACTAATTAAGTAAAATTGCCCGTGAACAATTGCCTCAGAGGGCGTGGTGAATGAGAATTCCGCGGCGCAAGGAGCGGGGATAGTTAGTCCGGGCGATTGCCAGACAACGTAGGTGGTAGATGTGGGTTGAAGGATGAATATCCTGGACCTTGAGGATAGATGAACCGTGGAAGATTGAGCCTCGCGATGGAGGATCAGTCACATGCAATGATGCGAGTGAGTTCCGTGGCCGCGTACGCTAATGGCGAGATGAAGATCTTCAACTCCTTGCGCCGTGGAATTCTCATTCACCACGCCCTCTGAGGCAATTGTTCACGGCAACTGCCCAGCTGACTAACTGCAACTGGGCCTACGTGGACCTGCATGAGCACTGCTGCTGACCTCTGTTCGAGTGAGTGAAAATCCTCAAGGTTGGATTCCTCATGACCGAAAACAGACGGTTCGCACCAAGACACCGCCGCCTGTGAAGACCGCCCCTGTATCTGTCCGATGCTCCATCCCGGTTGGCCTGAACTTGTGACTTTTCCCTGGTATAGCACAACCAGATAACCGCGAGTGACGTTGTCTGCTTCTTGGTGTTATTGTCACTAAAAGATGTAAAATAATATCTACGGTTCTACTGATTGTAGTTTGTTCGTTTTGGTGTTATTTTACTAAAATGTACTTTTTTCTAAATTGATTTCAGATTTCTCATGTGTTGTGTTTTCACTTTAATACTGTTTGTGTGCTGCACAAATACTTTACACATTGCTTTTAAATTAAGCATGACTGCTTGGTTCAAAGCTACCAGCTGGATTAGCACTGGTTTATTTTTTGATAAACAAATTTCTATTTTCACATAGGCAGCAGAATCAAGAAGGACATACATTAATGTGATTAACTTGGCATCGACAAGACCTGTCAAGTAAGCAGTGATAAGCAGTTGCATGAGCATTTCCCCCCATCCCCACCCTTCCAATCCCACCCAACGTATTCCGCCCCCTAAATCACGCCCCCAAGCCATTTTCCCCATATTTTGCGAATTTTTTGGGGCACCCCCGGGCCGCATACAATGTCCGTTCCTGCGCAGCACACCAGTCCACCCCTCTCCTCCATTTAGCCCCAGTGGGCGGGTCCGTCTGCTTCCAGGCGGCTGCGATATCTCTTTTGGCCACCACCAGAGCCGTAGTTAGGAAGAACTTCTCATTACGGGAGCCATCCAGCCCATCCGTGATCCCCAACCGCGCTAATCGTGGGTCATGGGGAACCTCCCACCCCAGGACTTCAGTTAGTTCAGACCATATGAAAGAAGTCTGCCGGCTCCCCCCCGCACCGAGCGCATGAAGCCGCTTGGCGCAGGCCCGCCCAAAACAATCGCTCCGGGGTGAGGTAAGCCGTGTGTAGATAATAAAGCTGAATGAGTCGCAACCTGGCCGATGTGGTGATCGTCCTGGGAGCCATAAAGGCGTCTCGCCAGTCATGATCGTCTAGGGGACCCACCCAGGCCTCCCAACGCTGCTTCAGTCCGTTCCAATCCACCGGGGTGTTGTTGACCAGGGACCGATAAATACGGGATATGCCCCCCTTCCCCAAACATCCCAGCATCACCTGAGCCTCCGGCGGGCTATGGTCGGGGAGTCTGGAGTCCAGAGGTACATGAGACTGGAGCGCGTGGCACAGCTGGAGATACCTATAGAATTGCGAGGGATGCAAAGAAAACCGGCTCTGGAGCTCGCGGAAGGAGCACATGTGGCCCCCCCCCGCCAGACATCTCCCAAGCAGGAGATCCCCAGAAGATCCCAGGCACGGAATCCGTCGAGCACCGATACCTCCCGCAGCCAGGCGCCATGCCAGAGCGGCGTAACCAAGGTCAGCACATTAGACCAGTGGGTAAGCCGCAAGGCGGCCCGCCATGCCAGAAAGGGGGCCCGCACAACCTCCGGTAGTGACCGAGGGATCACCGCTCCATAGAGCATGCCCTGAATAGAGGGGAACCCAGTGAGCCGCACCTCCAGTCTATAAGCCGGATCATCCCAGCCTCCTGAGAACCAGTCATGGACCACCAGCAACCGCGTCGCGAGATAATACAGGTAAAGATTTGTCATGCTCAGGCTGCCGTCATAAGAGGGAACCCGGGAGCGGTCTGAAGCCAACCGTGGCCTACCTCCACCCCAGAGAAATCTAGTCGCGGTCCTGCCTAGCTCCCGAAACCAAGGGCGGGAAAAAGAGCAGGGCGTGTTTTGCAGCATGTATAAAAACCTAGGGAGGATCATCATTTTATAAAGAGCAATCCTCCCCAGCGGGTTCAACGGGAGTGATTGCCATTTTGCTATGTCGGATCTGGCCTTATTAACCACGGGGGCTACTTTAAGGGCCCAGCAAAGTTCCGGGAGTAGAGCCAGATCCCCAGGTATTTAAAGGATAATCTCCGGATGGGAATGTCAGACTTCCAATCAAAACAGTCCCGCGAGGGGTGTAGTTGAACCAATACAGACTTCCCGGAGTTCAGGCGGAGACCAGATGCCTGTCCGAACCGACGGAGAGTCCGGTGCACCCGAGGCCCTGAGACAGCCGGAACCGAAAGATAAAGGAGGACATCGTCCGCATATAAAGCAATCTTATCTGGGACCATGCCCGGCCAGCTCCAGCCGTGGAGAACAGGGTCCGACCGGACCAGCACAGCCAGGGGCTCCATCGCCAGGGCGAAGAGGAGAGGCGAGAGCGGGCAGCCCTGCCGAGTCCCCTTCGTCCTATGGTGAACGCGCGGGACAGGGTCCCATTAACCAGCACTCGAGCCCGTGGGGCCGCATACAGAACCCGAACCATGGCGCGGAACTGGGGGCCGAACCCCATTTGCTCCAAAGTGGCTTCGAGGTGATCCCAGCCCACCGAGTCGAAGGCCTTCTCAAAGTCGACTAGTAGAAGGCGCCCAGGTAAGGAGAGAGGCGTCCCCTGTGGGCCAAAGCCAGGTGCAGGCGCCGCAGGCAATGTCTGGTTCCCCGGTTTGGCATAAATCCGCATTGGTCCGGGTGGACCAGCGAAACGAGAAGCGGGCGCAGCCGTTGTGCAAGAATGGTAGCGTACACTTTGAGCTCGGTGTTGATGAGAGATATCGGCCTGTAGTCGGAGCAGGACTGCGATGGGGGCTGTGTTTTCGGAAGGACGACTATAGTGGCAGTATCTGAGTCCCTCGGGAACGAGCCCTTCTTCACCACCTCTGCGAAAAGATCCAGAAGCCGCGGCGCCAGGGTCTCACGGAATTGGACGTAGTATTCCTGAGGGAAGCCATCCGGGCCCGGGGTTTTCCCAGGCGCCAAGCGGCCGATTGCCGTTACCACCTCCTGTAGGGTAATGGGCAGGTCCAAGGTCTTGCGGGCCCCCTGCCCCAGTCGCTCGAGGACTGCCCCGCTCTCTCCCATCAGCTCTGCAAGGGAGATCTCCGGAGCCCGCTTCCGGTATAAGTGAGAGTAGTAGTCAGCAAAGGTGTGAGCTATCGCCACCGAAACCACGTGTTTCACCCCCCCCCCTCCCCGAGTCCGTGATGGCAGGAATAATCCGGCCAGCACGAGGGTAGGAAGCCAGCCGGTGAAGAAGCGTGCCGTTCTTATCCCCCCAGCCATAGACTCGAGCCACCGAGGAACGCCAAAGAGTCTTCGCCGCTTCTAGACAATGCGTGCGTATCTCTTCTCGGAGAAAGGCTAGCCGTCACACCCGATTGGCGTCTCCCAACGTGGCCTGTTCTCGTTCCAGCTCCAGGGCCTGCGCTTCACATGCTGTGAGCTGCTGGAGTTGCCGACGACGTTGCTGTTGCAGATGTCCCTTAGCCGCCCCTCTGATAGTCGCCTTGCCGGCCTCCCAGAGGACCGCCGAGGACGAGACGGAGCCTATGTTGTGAGAGTAGTATTCCCCAAGCTCACGTTCCACCACCTTCCTAAAGGCTTTGTCTTGAAGGAACCAGGCGTTCAAACGCCACGTCGGACGGGCAGCGAAGGGAGGCGGGCCAAGAGCGAGGAGCACCGGTGAGTGATCCGAGAGGCCCCTCGGCAGGATGCGGACGTCACGAACCCCTGCACACTCAGTAGAGGGGACAAAGAGTATGTCAATCCGGGCATGAGAGTGGTGCGCCGCCGAGGTGTGGGTGTACTGGCGATCGTGTGGGTGCCAGACCCTCCAGACGTTGCACAGGCCCTGGGTCTCCGCCCAACACGATAGCTGCTTCGCGCGAGCGGCTCTGGTAAGGGAGATCGGGCCTGTCGAGTCCAGGTGAGGCGTGTATACCGCGTTAAAGTCTCCCCCAAGGACCAGTGCACCCGCCGGAAGCCTGGGGAGTAGATCTGCGGTGTAGGAGAGAGCGGCGTGCAGCAGGGACGGTGCGGCGTAGAGGGCAGCAGAGTGAGCGGCCTGCCTTCAAGAGTGCCACAAACCGCGACGGCCATTCCCCGAGTGTCCAGGTGAACCTGGGCCAGTACAAAGGGAAAGGATCGTTTGAGCAGGATAGCCACCCCCAGGGAGCCCCTAGCAAAGCCCGAGTGCCAGACCCTATCATAGCTGTAACGGGCGAGGAAGGGACACTTATTACCTAAAAGGTGGGTCTCCTGAAGGAGGAGCACGTCAATCTCTGCACGCTGTGCGTACTTGAGAACTGCCATACGTTTGAAACGATCCAAGAGACCATTCACGTTCCAGGACAGCACGCGCATGGCGGCACTAGGCACAGGTGCGTCCGTCATAGGGGTAATCGGGGGCATGCATGGAAGGATGAGGAGGTGGCCATGGAAGCAAACATTGGGTAAGTCGGGAAGCCGGTCTGAAACCCCCACCCAGTGGGACCCCCGCCCACACCAGGGCCGAAGGGTGCGTGGGCCCTCGGAAAGGAGGAATCTGAGGAGATTGGACAGAAGATCAGGTCAGACGATACATGATGCCTTAAGAGTTACAACAGCGAGGAATGAACCCTCAATCAACAGAAGTCTCTCTAGGAGGAAATAACAACCCCAAAGCAACCCCAACCCCACATCCCCCACCCTATACTTCGAGAATGGAAGCATCTGTCGCCCTAACAGTTTGGAACAACCACAACCAAGCTAAAACGCTCGGGCTTGAGTGCCAGTGGACCCCTTGAAAAATCAAAACATACCCAATTCGTCCGCCCTGGCCGAGAGCATTAAGCATATTGGAGCACTGAAGCCCGACCTCCAGTTCCTGCAGCCAGGAATCATGCCCCAGCCTCCCCTCCCCGACAGACCACCAAGAACAAACTAGGAAAGTCAGATGACGGGACTACAGGAGACATCTGAAGTATCTACTTGAGGGGCGGGCTGGGTCGCGGAGGCTGCCCGCCGGGGGGACACGGCTCGCCACTCAGCGGCTGCAGGACTGACAGGCGCCACCGACGAGGCCGAGGACGCCCCAGACGCCTGTCGCTGCCGCCCCTCGGAGCGCGTGGCTATCGCCTCTTCCCCAGTGCACCTCCGGGGCAGCGTGCGGCGCCTTTGCCGGGATCTTGAAGAACGGGGCGCCTCCCGCCCAACCCGCCCGCCCGCCGGTGATCTCTGCCCAGGACGGTGCAGGGGGCACTCCTCCGTTAGCCAGGTCCAGGCCGCTCGTGGCGTGTCAAAGAAGAAGGTCTTATGTTGGAAAACGACTCGGAGGCGTGCCGGGAATTGCAGCTGATATTGGAGGCCCATGGATCGCATCTTCTGCTTCACCTCCGTGTGGAAGCGCCATAGCTCATGGACCTCTCGAGTGTAGTCCGGGAAAATCATGATTGTGTGGTTTTGGTACTTGAGGGTCTCGGAGCGTCTGGCCTCCCGGAGGATCGCATTTCTGTCTCTGAAGTTAAGGAGCTTCAGGATGAAGGGACGGGGGGGTGCCCCCGGGGGTCTGGGAGCTAGGGACCAATGCGCCCTTTCCACCACAAAACATGCCGAGAGGCTGTCCGCCGGCATCCAGGATCTAAACCATCGTTCCAAGAAATCGTCCGCCCGACCCGCCTCCGCGAAGACCACCAGGCGGAGGTTACAGCGACGGGCACGGCGATGCAGTTCCTTAGAGTGAGTGGTCAGCTCCCGTACTTGGTCCTGCAGCTGGCGGATATCATCTTCAGCTGTCGAGATTCTAGATTCAGCTTCAGAGATGCGGGCGGTGGCGTTGCGCAGGTCCTGCCGAATAAGGGCCACGTTGACCTTCACCTCTCCCACCATCCCCTCCAGGGAGGAGCGGGATGCCGTGATGGCCTGCAGGATGGCAGCAAGGTCCGTGCCAGGGGTCTGGGTCACCTCCCCGGCGGGGCCCAGCCCCCTCTCAGAGGTCGCAAATTTGTCGATTTTGGTCTGAGTGGCCGCAGGCGCCGGTCTGGATGCCCTGTCCTTACCCATGGCGGCGGTCCCCGGGGCCACGGGGGCACCCCACCCAGTCGAAGAATCACAGGGTCCGCCTTCACCGCTCCGCCAGGACTCAGGAGGGAGACGGCAGCAGGGAAAACGCAAATGTCCCACTGCGCTTGGTTAGAGGGTTACCTTCCGCCCGCCCCGTAGGGCGCCGCTCCACTTTCTGGCCGATCCGGGAGCCGATGAGCCACCAGGAGCCGCCACGCGCCTCCAACCCCAGATGTCACCCGGAGGAGCGCCACCTTTTGCCCGGCGCCACCGTCAGGGCCAAGTCTCGTCACAGCTGCCGCGGTCGTGGGGCGGCTGTCCGCGCCATGGATCTCCCCTCGGGGGGTTCGATGCCCCCACTGCCCGCAGTCCTCCCGGGTCCGTGATACACAATGCTTACGCAGATGCACTGTCAAGCAGCACTGGCGGTAGTAGGAAATCGCGCCTCAGGCGCTGACCACGTTCTTCTGGTCGCGTTTGCCCAGGGGGAATGATGCGTCCCCAGGCACTGCAAATGGGGCCACACTCCGAGACCGCCAACACCGAAGCCCCAACCTACGCCGAATCCAGGAAGGCGCCTGCCGGGTCTCGCAGTCCCGGAGCCGGGGCAGCCCCGCGCGGGGGGGTGGAGGGCCGCAAGGGCGTGTTGATCGGGCAAAGCCCTTGGCGCCAAACAGCACTTATCCAGCTCGTGATGGTCTATCCCAGCCCCTCACGCTGGACTGTGGAGTCGGACGTAGGGGGAAGGGGGGGGGGGCGAAGGATGGTCTGCTTCCCCCCGGCCCGCGGCCCGAACCCCCAAGGTGGCGTCTCCCCCACCACCACACCGTAGCAGGCCACAGCAGGCCCAGGCAAGATCAACAAGGTAAGCGGGGGGGGAGAAGGGAGGGAGCCGTCCCCCTGACTGCCGATCCCTGGTCCGATGGGGAGGCCCCACCACCACGACCACCCCCACAACCTCTCCGGTCGGCCCTCCAGGGGTATCACCAGCGTCTCAGCCACCACCAGCCCTTCGCACGGAGTTGCCTCCCGGCGGGGGGGGGGAGCCCCCACACCACCTCACCTCCGTCCGGCAGGCCCCGAGCAGAAGCTCCGATCGTCACCTCGAAGGGGGGGCCGCAGGGTCCGCCGCAGCACCCAGTCCCGGCCACCGGAGCTCCCAGGCCTTGGCTCCTCGTGGGCGCCGCGGGCTCGATTAGCCGCGCGCGCCCCTGCCAGGGAGCCAGGACAGCAGCCTCCACACGCCGGGCAGACAGATCAGTGCCGAACTCAGCTCCGAGGGGGCAGACACGCCGCACATTCAGGCCAGGGGAGGCCGGGCGACCCAGGGGACCGGGGCATTCAGAAAGGAGCCGGCCAGGGCAGGTCAGGAGGGTCTACGGAGGATTAGCAGGGTCCGACGGCCGGAGCTTCACCGCGAAGCGGCCATGCTGGACCGGCGCCACCTAGCGCTCCCCAGCACTGGTTTATTAGATACTTTTGTGGTTCACCTTGTACAGTGATGTGATTCAGTACTTTTGTTTGTGCAGTGCCACTCCGTGATGTGGGCAAAACTAAAAATAGTCTGATATCAGAATAGATTTTTTAAAAAATATCCTTAATTTGTGATTTGGCCAGTTTTTCCTTTTTTCCCACATTTAAATCTTGCCTCACATTTCTCTTGCTACAATTGAGTTGGAGCTGAGCAACATTGACATATGTTAATCCCCATGTGTACAGCAAAATCAGTAAGCAATCAAACGCCATCCCTAGTATAACCCACAAGATTCATAAAGATCTCAGGCTCACCCTAAATTGAAGGATTTATATAACAAATTCCCACACAGACAAGAACTAAAACTGCAGAATCATCATAATGTGAACAACGAAACACATTTTCAACAAGTCAAAATACAGATTTTAAAAGCGTCATATAGCCTTACCACATAAGCACTATTGCATGCAAGAAGAAGTGCCTTAGAAAATGTTATAATAGGGAGCTCATGCTAGAGAGTCTTCTTCAAGAACATTATCATTCGAAAATAAACAAGGCATGACTTGCTTGGCTACATGCAGTAAACAGTGAATGTGAATTCTATTTTGAATAAGATGGAATCGAGGCCTGCTTTGCATAGGTCAAGTAAACACACTTTAGCGAGTTGTAGCAAAATAGTTTCAAAGGCAATCGCATCATATCACTACATAAATATGAAATTGACCACATGGTGTGGATCTGCCCGCGTCTGGGAGCCTACTGGGGCGAGATTGAGACTGAACTAACTGAGACGCTGGGGTGGGGGGTTCCCCATGATCCCAAGCTGGCCCTGCTAGGGATAAAGGACGGTCTGGACGGTTCCCGTCATGAGAAATTCTTCCTAACTACTGCTATGGTAGTGGCAAAAAGAGATATTGCTGCCGCATGGTAGCGGACTGACCCACCCAAATGTGCTATATGGAGGAGGGGGGTGGACTGGTGCGCAACACAGGAGCGCATGATGTATTCGGTACGGGGTTGTCCCAAAAAGTTTAACAGCATATGGGGGAAGTGGCTAGGGGGTATAATCTAGGGGTGTCGATGCGGGTGGAGGGAGTGAAGTGGTCGGGGAGGGGGCGGGAGGTCTTGCTATTGAATGTCGATGAACATAGGAGCTATATTCTTGATGCCAGTTCGCTTGGACGGTTGTCCATGTATTATTGTATGTTTATATGCAAAATAAAAAATTGCTTATCAAAAAAAATATGAAATTGAATGTAGATTATTTGCTCAGCATAATATAAATAATGTATATTCTTGAATAATACATAAAGTCCTCGATTTTTCCTGCTTTTGATGATTTTATCATCACCAAAACCCTCAAATAATTACAAATACTATACATCTCTTTGTGCAAAACGAACAATAGTCTGACATCAGAATTGATTGTTTTTAAATCCTCCTTAAGTTGTGATTTGGCCATTTTTTCCTCTTTTTCCAAATTTAAATCTTGCCTCACACTTCCTTCCTACAATTGAGTTGGAGCTGAGCAACATTGACAAATGTGAATCCGCATGTGTACAGCAAAATCAGTAAGCAATCAGACAACATCCCTAGTAGATTCCGCAAGATTCCAAAATAGGTAAAGGTTATATAACAAAGTTTTACATAGACAAGAATGAAAACTGCAGAATCATCATAGTGTGAACAAAGAAACACATTTTCAACAAGTCAAAATATAGATTTTAAAAGCGTCATACAGCCTTACCACATAAGCACTAACACACTACATGAATATTGATTCACTCCCTCTGACCTAATATCATCCGGAGGTGTCAGAACAAACAAGTTACAGAAACAGAGTGAACAATTGTGAGTGAATGCAATATTGCATGCAAGAAGAAGTGCCTTAGAAAATGTAATAATAGTGAGCTCAAGCTAGAGAGTCTTCTTTGAGAACAGTATCATTCGAAAAAAACAAGGCACGACTTGCTTGGCTAAATGCAATAAACAGTGAATGGGAAAGCTATTTTGATTAAGATGGAATCGAGGCCTAATTGAGACCTGCTTGGAATAAGTCAAGAAAACACACCTTAGCATGTTGTAGCAAAATATTTTCAAAGGCAATCGCATAATACCACTGCATACATATTAATTCGAATGTAGATAATTTGCTCAGCATACTATTAATAATGTATATTCTTGAATAATAAATAAAAAAAGGTCTTCGATTTTCCTGCCTCTGATGATTCCATTACCACTAAAACCCACAAATAATTACAAATAGTATATATCTCTTCCTGTTTCTTGCGTTTTGATTCTTCCAAAATCTTACGTTGATTATATACTTTATCTCTGGCATCTTCCTTCTACAACTCACACCTTTTCCTTTTGGATGACATCACACTCTTTTGTACATTTATCACCTATATTTAAAAAAATATTTATCTAGGAAATATGAACACAAGAAATACAAAAAATTAAACCAATTAGCAAAAAAATTACAGGTGTTAGCTTAGCCCTTAGCGTACCCACACCCAAGCTATCAAACCACTCGCCAACCTTACTGAAACCCTTTCCAGTCTCACCAACCCAGGAACCCACCAATTCCCACAAGCCATACTCCTCAGAAACGTCCCGAGAAATGTCTAACATTAAAAACATAGGCATATAGGCATTAATAATCCTACTGTTATCCTGAATGAAGGTGCAGCACTACCTTTCATTCAAAACCCTAGAAAGTCCGTCCTTCCTTCGCAAGAATGATATCTAGCACTAGGTGGGTTTGCATAATCATCTCACTCATAGTAATTAGCTCATTATACGGGTTCATAGCTCTTAATACAACCAACACAACTTGCCCAAAAAATCGTCTCACTCTCTTCAAACCAACAGCATCACTGCATCACTCATCTCATTCACATGGTAAACAATTAGGAATACCAAAGCCAGGTAACAAGAACCTACCCAGTTATGATGTAGGTTAAAATAAGCAGTCTTATCATACACACAATATTTTCCTCCAAGTATTGGCTCTTCATCAATTAGAAATTCACTACAACATAATTTCTTTCACAAACACTCTTTTTAATATCATCTATTCTCCAATAGGTCCATGATGCATCATATTCATGTATCCCTTTCTCTTATGCTCCATGCTAACACTTGGGTGCAAATTCAAAGTCCTAAGTTCCTCTTCAGCCATAATCTATTCTCTGGTTTCTTTTTTATCTTTCCAGAATACCCAGGGCCTTCAGAAACAGGAAGGTCTTCTATCAAAGCATTGAATTCTGATAAGGATGGCGACAGAAAATCTTGCTTATTAAATATACTAACAACTCCCAGGGGAGGCGTAGGCAGGCGCAACGTTCTCCTTGTTTCTTTTCTCTTTCTATGCATGCTGCGTTCTGCAGCACACATAGAACGAGGAAATCACCTCTGGTGATTGTTTATGTGCAGGAAGGGACACCTTCCTGTATATAAACAATCATTGAAAAAATGGCATTTTGCGAGTTCTACGTGTGCTAATGTAGCACACATAGAAGTTTAAAAACGCCAGGGACACCTTCCTGCACATAAACAATCATTCCTTGCAGTGTAAGGGTTCCTGTTTTGGAACATGGCAGCAAATTGTGCAGCAGCGCAGGAGAGAACAAAGGGATCTGTCATATCCTTGTAGATATAATGCATCCTTGTACTTTCAAAGTGCCACAGCGTGTGGTATCCAAAAGGCTTGCGGTGCCGTGCTTCGGTACTTTCTTCTAAATAAGGCCCCTGGTTTGTTGGAAAATTATGTTGATGTGTCTCATCATTGAAGAAATAACTTCTTGTAGCTCACCACTGAAGGTTGGTTGTGACATTACATCAGATACTGCCACAGTGTATTGAAATGATCCTGTGGCCACAAAATGGAGCACTGACACTATTTTGACTATTGGTGCTATTGATGTGGGATTACTATTGTGAGACAGAAGATCTGGCTGCAGCTGATGACATAAATCAAGAATTGTTTGCCTATTCAATCTAAATTGTTTGATAATATCCCATTCATCAATGGTGACAAGGTCTGCAAACGGTCTGAACACTTGAGGCTGTTATGTCCTCATTTTCCGTGGGTTCATATGTCTGCATTTAAAATTTTAAACGTGTTGTAAAGGTTTGCAAACATAGTTTTAAATTAAGCCACACATTTCATCAAGTTTTCAATATATATGCGCTTTGAACTCTCTTAATTAAATCCTTTGTTTGTGCCCGGAGCTGTGTCCCGCTTGCTTGATTCTAAAGGTGAGCATTTGGTGTGTGTGTATATGTATATGTATATATATATATATATATATATATATATAACAAGATTCGTCTCCAACTTCCACGTCTCCTCGGAAAGACGAACACAGACCCAAAATCAGTGCAGAAGTTTTTATTTCGTATCACCCAGCACTGCCGCCATTACGCGTTTCGGCCTGCAAAGAGGCCTTGATCACATGACATGCGAGGACGACATTCACAGTTTTAAAGTGCTCGTGTATAGTCACGTGGTACACAGTGATTGAGTCATCATAGACATAGAAACAATAAAAGAAACGGTAATGAATCGTTATTCACTTGTGACATAATGCCAAAATTTTAGACCAAGCATTGAATCAAATCAAGTATTGTTAGTCATCATAATAATTGGTGACGTGAAATACTCATTTATGGCTTTGTGTATAGATATGGGGGGTGAATAAAATTCACCTACGTTGAGAATGACCATAGTTCAATTTACACATATCACATATACAATATATATAAATAAATAAATAAATACGGATCAATAAATACAAGTATAAATACGCATATTTACACATCTAATCATTTAAATAAATACATAAATATATATATAAATAACATAGAAACATGTGCAATCCTATTTGTATATTAAATAAGATAAAAGAATAGAACCCTGATGGGTAGATTCTAAAACATTAGTCATCTCTGTTTATACTTTGGTTAAAATCCAGGTATAATGATCGTTCAGTAATATACACAAATCCTTCACAAATTTTTCACAAATGATATAAAGTGCTAGTGCTTTGGCCTAAACAGGTGTAAACATAGTTGAATCGAACTGTTTCAATAAAACAAAACTAAAGTGCCTATGTTGCATAAAAGAGTGCTACCCAGTGTCTAAAATATACGTAAAACTAAATATGTTGCTGTGATTGTTAAAAGAAAGGAGGAAGAGATTTTTGTTAAAAGATATGCTTATTGCAATATCTCATTTGTCATTTTGTCATAGGAAATTTATAGCAGGCTAAGGTACAGTAACATTGCCTGATAGTGGTATTATAGGCACGTATATAAATCCTCATTAGCATTTAACCCGTTCGGTGACTTGGTATCTAATTCTAGAATGAATCAGGTTTCAAGTTTACGTAGTAGTGCTTCACGGTTGCCTCCTCGTCTGAGTGGCAATACATGATCTATTGCGAAATACTTCAAAAGCTCAATGTTATTGTTGTGGCATTCTTTGAAGTGTCTTGCAACTGGATAAGTGGGGTCACTGTTGGTGATAGCTCTAATGTGCTGGAGTATCCTCTTGTGGACCTGCAACTTGGTACTACCAACATATTGCAGGCCACAGGGACACCCCAGCACATAGACAGCGAACTCTGTTTTGCATGTTAAAAATTTACTTATCCTTCTTTCTTCCATGTGGAAAGGGGATTTGTATGTGGTTGTGCTGACACCGTGTTTGCACGCTTTGCAATTTGTACAGCGAAAGAATCCCTTTCTAGAATTAAGCCAATTTCTGTTAGAGATAATTTCAGGGCTACTTTTAACCAAGTCACTTGACATAGAACGGGCTTTTCTGAAAGTGATGTTGGGAGTAGGTGCTGTCTGTTTCCCTATCACTGGGTCATTACAAATGAGATTCCAATTTTTACGGATTATCTTACGGATGGTACAGTGTTGTCTATTGTAAGTCAATATCAGCCTAGTTGGTTCTGTAGATACATTGTCGATAGGAATGGGGGTAGTTTGTTTGTTTTTCAAGGCGTCAGTTCTAGACATAAGGTTGGCTCTCCTAATGGCCTGATCAATTACCTTTGCACAATAGCCCCTGGCTAGAAATCTCTGTCTGCTTTCTTGCTGCGCCTTGAGACATTCCTCATGCTTGCTACAAATTCGTCTGATGCGCAGCATTTCCCCATAGGGAATGCTGCGTATCAGGTGACCCGGGTGGTGGCTGGAGGCGTGGAGTACAGAATTCCCTGCTGTGGGTTTTCTATACAGTCTGGTTTGGATCTGATTTTCCCAAATATATATCTCCACATCCAAAAAGGTGATAATTTCCTTACTGATGTTGACTGTGAAATTAAGATTTTAAGAATTGACATTTATCTGATCTGTAAAGTTTCTGGCCTGTATTTCAGAGCCCCTCCAAATTATGAATAAGTCATCGATAAACCGATACCAACAGACTACATGCGTGTTCAATAGTTCAGAGTATGTTGCTCTGAGGACTTGCTCCTCCCACAGTCCCATATGTAGACAGGCGTAGCTGGGAGAGAAGCAAGCCCCCATTGCAACACCCCTGACCTGTTGATATACCTGATTTTGGAACATAAAGAAATTGTTATTCAGGCAGGTATCAATCATGGTTACCAGCATCTTGTTATGTTCACTCATGTGAATTGATTTAGTGCCAAGGTAATGTTCAACTGCCCTGGTACCATCATGATGGTGAATGCTGGTATATAGACTCGTAACGTCAAGTGTCATCAATAGGTAGTCTGGATTCCACATAATATCTTTAATTTTCTGCAAGAAATCGCTGGTATCACGGATATATGATGGCAACTGCTTTACATGATCTTGTAGAAAGTAGTCTACATATCTGGATGTGTTCTCAGTGATGCTGTTCCTCGCAGATATTATGGGTCTGCCTGGTGGTTTTTCAAAGTTCTTATGTACTTTGGGGATGAAGTATATGGCCGGTATGGCGGGGTGGTCATTTTTAAGGAATTTAAGTTCATCCACACTTATTAGACCCGCACTTCTCCAGGCTGTCAATTTCAAATAAAAGTCGCACCACATCTGTTTCACCTTACCAACCTCACTTCTCTTATAGCAATTGTGATCATTTAACTGGTTCATTGCCTCTTCCAGATATAATTCTCTTGACCATAAGACGATGTTTCCCCCTTTGTCTGCCTGGCGCACTATGATGTTGCCATTGGATTGGAGCTTCTTAATAAGTTGAAAGTAACATTGATTTTGGTGCGTGTATTTTCGTTTCGAGTAACCAATAGATTTGTAAAGTTTTTTAAGTTCAATTGTGATTAACTCTGAAAAAATATCAATGTTATCATGAAGCATCATGGGGGTGAATGTAGATTTGGCCTTGAAGTTGGTACTCGTCGACATATTCAATGTAATGCCACTTTGAGTGCTATCACTATTGCCTAATTCGGCCAGGTCGTAGAGATTTTGTAATGTTTCCAGGTCTTTTGCACTCAAATCTGATGTTATTTGTGTTGTCGGAGTGAGTTGTTTGTCTCTTTGATATTTGTTAAGAGCGAAGTATTTTTGCAGCTTCATTTTCCTGGTAAACTTGTATATATCAATCCGGGTTTCAGTGTAATTAAAGTCACTTGCCGCACTAAAGGTTAAACCCAGTGATAAAGTATCAATTTCTGTTTTGCTTAGTGGTGTTGTTGTGAGGTTGATAATAGTTTGAGGGTTGCTCTTTGTTTTGTTTATTTGCGGTTCCATCTCTTGTTTTGCCTGTATGCCACTTTCTTGTTGCTGTTTTGCTTTACGCCTGTTGTTTCTGACTCGGCGCTCCCGCCGTTTCGCATTTGCCCGTTTTGCTTTGTTGTGTCAGCCATGCGAGGGCGTAGTGTTGCTCGTCGATCTTGACGTAAAAAATCCACCTCTTGTGCCAAGGAGGGCTGAGGAAACCCCAATCTTGAGCGCTGTTGCTCATTATCTGACTCGCTGTCTACTGCTGAGCTGAGATCCGATACTGATGTTGCAGCTTCTGGGGCTTCTTTCTCTCGGACTTGTGTGGATTGTGGAGGAAGTCTATTCGGCGTTCTTAGGGAGTCAAACTTTTTAGCAAAGGTGAAAATTTGTCCATTTTGATAGTCTGCTTTATCCCTCTGAAACTTGAACGCTTTTCTTTTTTTGATTATTTCCTCCTCTTTTTTTTAGGCGAGTAAGCATTTCTTCACGGAGTTTCTTGGCATGCTCTGATGTTTCCAATTTAGCTATTTCTGCGTTTACCTCCTCAATTTTGGCTTGAAGTGTTATCCGGTCACTATCCGCATATTTGATTAGAATATATATATATATATATATATATATATATATATATATATATATATATATATATATATATTTTTTTTTATTTTTTTTTTAATACATAATTATACAGAACCTTATTATGTTTAGTATGAATATTTTCAAAATATTACTTTTATTACATGTATAAATATTTTATTTTTTAAATGTGTAAATAATACATTGCAAATGTATTATTTACACATTTAAAAAAAAATGTCTGCAAAAATACTGTTAATGGCGGTACACACAACACTGTGCAAATATTGCATGAACTACATTAAGGCACTGCATTACACTTTTAAAAATAAAACAAATGAACAACATTAGCATTTTCTACTTGAAAACAAAGTAGCCACCATTTTGAGTGGTCGTGACACACTTAACATTCACAAACACACTATTTCACAATCTTAAATGGCGGACGCCTGACGTCTCCATCAGGACATTTGGAACTAGTCATCTGCGGCAGAAGTTGGCCGCCTAGTCGGTGTGAAACTCCATGAAGGACCCAGCCATAGGCTAACGTTGGGAAAGAAATGTATGAAAGGCAATGGATTTGTCCATCGCAGCTGATGATTGCATACGTTGTGTACATGTATGCGGCATTTGAAAAAAGCTCACTTGCTTCCTAACACTGCAGCCAACAACACCTTCATAGCTTTTGCTGCTGCTTCAAACCTTTGGGAGATACGATGCCAGGAAGAGCAGGTGACAAGGCTCCAGCCTTCTCAACAGAGGAGCAGCAGTTGCTGGAAACCAAGGTCCTGTCACTGTACTGCCAGCTCTATGGGTCACCGGAGGAAAAGGTACATGTTTAAAATAAAAATGTTATTCTGACTAAATTGTTTTTTTAAACACAGGCTAGAATGTCACTTTTAGTCACTGAGTGAAGTGTAGTGATTTGAAGTGAACGTTTTGTTATAATTAAATTACATAGAACAATGATGGTGTGTATTTTTCAAACACATTATATTTAGACAACACCACAACATTAGTATGTGTTGTGTGTTTGACACCCTATATTTTATTTGGTGTGTGTTTATATATATATATATATATATATATATATATATTTGATAAGTTAATGTGAAATCTACTAAATTGATATCATGTTAACTGAGAAGATACATTACGTCTGTACAAAATAACATATTTATATATTTTCTTTTACATACCAAAATTAAGTTGGTTTTGCTATTTGTATTATACCACAATTTACTCAGCCTGGATCAGATGTCTACAACCAGTAAATCGCAACCTACCAGTAGCTCCCAGACACATTCAGAGTAGCTCACAGCCTTGAGTCCATTTTTAAATAAGCACAAGATCATGTTTTACTTTCAAAGTTAAGGGAAGGCTGTGCTCACTTTACATTATTATCATCAGGCTGCAGATAGCAGGGCATGATAATGAGCAGTGCTCAGTCGGATATTTGAACCAGGCTTGGGCTGGGTCACAGAGGTGTACAAGTGAAGCACTGAGGTATTTTTCTCTTAAACAAAAGTCCTTGTTAACTAACTCTTGGTGCTGTGAATAAAATGATGTATCTGATTGCTTTTAAATGGAAGAAAATTAACATGAAAGTTACCTCCATAATTAAGTGAACTCTTCATTTTAATGTTCTCCCGTGTCTAAGTGTGGCATTTACAAACAGAAGGCCCCTTACTCCCAGTAGACACTGTGCCATAAGTATCAGTAAAACACACCCTTTTTAAGGTCGTGCATCGGCGCGCATGCGCTGTCTGCAAGACCTGTTGTACTCAACAAAGCCACTTTATTTCCGCCTGCTACTTACCATTGGTTCCCTCCTCTGTCCCTCTTCTTTGTTGCATCCTTAGTCGCTCTCGCAACTGATACCTCCCTTCCGGTCCTTACGCTTATTTTGTTTATCTGTTATTTAGCAAACGTTTTTTTAAAAAAGGTTGCTTCATGCCCATAGTTGCTTCTGCCCTCCCACCACCCTCCGACACAAATGCAGCCCTCCCACACTTAAACAGATGGCGCACCCGTTGCTGCTTCCATCCAATGGCTAAATAATACAACACAGGACAAAAACTATAAAATAAAAGAATGTACACAATAAACGTTTCCTTTGGGAAGGCCACTTAAATGGCTTACATGTCTGCAGATTGATTGACAAATTACCAATGGATATGGACAACCTCTGCCAGGAAGAATGATTAACAAAACCGCTGAATCGATGTTCAGTGGAATGTGTGACAAAATGGGTTCCTCTTTGTGCGTGGGCCTGCGTGTATACTTCATCTGTATAAATTCACTCAACATCACAATTAAATTAGAGCAAGCCGTTCCCTGGCTAGAGTTGGAGATCTGAACTGAGCGACGTAACTGAGCGCACTGGGATGATTCAGCGCTGAGTTATCTGATAGATCAGAGGTGGCAAGCTATTGCAGTCCTCGGTGTCACCGAGCACTGTTTTATTACCTCAACAAGCATTCTTTATTTTTCAGAGAATGGATCTCACCCCAGTGGTCAGAGCTGTAATGAAGCAAGTTGATGATATGTCTTTGGCTGTCTGAACAGCCCACAAGTGATTTGCAAATGACTATAGAGATGAAACAAATGACAGCGAGGCAGAGAGCTGTTTTTTTGGTGCAGTGCCTACTCTCATGCCACCCCTAGAGCATCGTCCACCAGTACTCTCTCCAGTTACAGTGCACTATCCTCGGTCCGTAGGCACAGCCCCATTTCTATTTTCCAACATTACTTACAGAGCCCAACTTCCTTCTACCCCAGGTACAAGGAGTCCTGCCCTCAAACCTTTGCCACAGTGTCCAGCATTTTCCTACCCTAAGAGTAGGAATGGGCCTCTGCTAGTCCTACTACAGATGTAGTAGCTTTCTTCTTTGGCCAGCTAGTACCTAGTGTGTTGTCCCTCCTGAGGCAGACTGTTGCTGTCCTCTTACAACAGGTGCAGTGCCTGTCATCCTCGTACCTCAGCCACAGTGCCCAGTGCTGATCCTCAACTAGTTAAAGTGACCACCATTCCCCTACTATAGAAGGAATGACGTCCATCACAGTACTTCTTCCTTCAAGATATCCCTAACTATTCTCTCATATCAGGTAGAGTACACAGTATCTTTAAGCGCCAGGTGCAATGACCTTGTGTATTCTTCTGCTGCCAATACAGCAATCTGGGGGCTTTCCCTCGCCGTGTCTCAATTATCAGCAATAGATTGGTAACTCAAAAAACTGAAAAGATTTACAGAAACAACAACAAATTTGTACCAAAGCATCCCTCAGCACCAGCTCAGTATCACTCAGCACCACATCCTACCACCTCAGCACAAGTGCAGCACCACTGCACTACAAAAAATTCCATGACACTTAATACCATTTAATTACTATCCACATACTTCTATAACAAGGCATACCATATATTTCCGCTACACAACTCCACGCCAAACAATTCCAATGTAACCTGTATCTCCCTCACACTTCCATAAACTCTGTCATCTCTCCACAACATAGCCACTGCCCCTCTCATATCTACCTCACACTCCCACTACCCATTTTCCATCTAGCAATCCCTCTGCCCCTCTCATCCCTCCCTCACACTGCCTATCTCCTCTCTATTTTACCTGCTCACGCATGCCACCTTCCCGCGCTGTGCACCTAGTCCACCTCTCGCCTCCCTCTCTCCGGTGACCCCTCACCCCTACATCTCTCTCTCTGTTTCTTGTACCATCTCTCATCTCTCTCTCCCATGCACTCTTCCCGCCTCTCTCATGTGGTTCACTTCAGGTCTTTCTGCACAATATCTTTCCCTTACCGTTTCAAGGTTTCAGTCCCTCAAACCCATGCTCTCCTCTTCTACGGGAGTCTTCTGCATACACAAACACGCCCTCTCTATATATGTGTGTGCCCTGCTGTCCACTTCTTTCACTCTTTCTCATACACTTTTTCTACTGCTGTCCAGAGTTCATTCACCACTTCATGCGCAAACTACCTATCCCTCTCTATCTTCCTTACTATCTATGCTCTCCAGTTCTCACCCCTATCCATTCACCATGCCACATAATTCCACTACACAAATACACTATACACCACACAATACCACCCCACACAATTCCACAAATAACAATTCTAATCCAAGCCACATCATTCCACTACACACCGCATACATCCACAATACTCCAAACAAAAACACAACGCTAAAAGACATTACCATTTACAATGCCAATAGCAGTAACTCTCGAAAATGCCAGACCTATTGCATTGCAAATGCTTGTTTTATAATGAGAGAATTTTTAAGTGCAAAACAATGTTCCATATTATTAACTTTTTGGCTGAATTTTTGTCTTCACCTTAAATTTTCCCCATTTAAGAAAAATGATTCTATGTTTTTGTTATAAATGCAATGGTGCCACATATGAAGGTATGTCATGTGCAGCAAGCACATATGACACAGGCTCTCAACCACCTGTACAAATATATCCCGTTCATATGCTTACTTGCTCATACATCCCCGAAACAGAGAGCTCCCACTGACATACATGACAGCCCTTTCATAGTGCCCTTTGTCATTGTATTTAGTTAAATCCATAGTGTCTGTCACAATGGACATTAGGCTTAAAGTGCATGAAGCTTGGCGTGTGGGTGTCCGGTAACAATGCACAAGTTGTTCAGCCTTCTGTAGTTCACAATGATTTTCACTGATCCGAAGTAGCTCTCACTTCAGAAAATGATGAATACCGCTGACCTAGATGATGTGACTGGCCTGTATTAGCTACTTTAGGACATGAAAAGTGTTAAGGCTACTACAAATGTATTTTTTTAAATTCGATTAGAATGAGAAAACAAAATATTGTGTTGTAACTTTTGAACAATGTTTGAGATCGAAGTCCTTTCAATGATGTTACTTTAATACAGACAAACAAAAAATCACATAATACATTTTGTTTCTTTCATTTCTTGTATTCATACAGGTCAATGCCCAGAAGACAATATGGATGGCCATCGCCAAGAAGGTGCGGATCCTGGTGGTCTACAAGCGGCACAGCCTATATTGTAGGAAGAGGTGAGAGAACCGCCAATGCTGGACCAGAAAGGCATCTGAAATCCAGCTTCGGCAATCCTCCTAACATGGCAAGTGCGTGCCCCCCAATGGCCCACATACTTGCGGTGGCCTATCTAGCGCTTGATGGACAGTTGAGAGCTCAACTGCAGCCTCACGGGGTAAGTTCTTGTTTGAGTTTAACATGTTAAATTATTATTTTTTGATACTGGAACTAATTATGGCATCAAAATTAAGGTCAACATAGGTCCAACACACAACAACAGTTATTAAAGGTGTAAGTTTTGCTCAATTTGTTTGATGATGTGTTTTGTATATTAAATTGTCGAAAAGTGATACCACCAGATTTCCGATCACTCCCAAAGGACTGTTTTGAGCAGACACATGCCTGCCTAAACAACAATTATACATGATTATCTGTGAAGTTATATGAGACAGTTGACCAAACAGACCACAATTTATAATTGTGTCAGGTGTCATGCTCTTCCACTATTGTGAATGAAGTTCACAATAGCCTTATTACAGGTGACAGAGCATTAAATGCACTTATGATACAGTGAATGTTCCAAACATCACATTGGTGATTTGGTATTATAGACAAACAATAGTGAGCATGTGAGCCAAAATGACTAGAACCACCAGATTAAATTGCTACATTTTTGATTATGAATAAATCACAAACATGTTGTGCATTAAAAAAACATTTGAACTTATAAGTGGCAGATTTGCATGATGTCCTACACCTTAACAAATGTGCATGTAAATCAGTCTGTTTAAAAAAAAAAATAATTGATAGGCATAGGTTTTTAGATAAAACTGAGAGGAATTTGTACACATTGGTGACAGAGTAACACATACCGAACAACCTTTTTATATTCCCTTTGTTATGACCAGGTGATAGCTGAATGATGAAAAAAAGTCGAATATTTGAAGGGACTTTGGCAGATGGAATGTTCCGTCACATATATGATCAAGTAACCCAACTGGCAAACTCAAAATAAGGTCAACAGGAGACCTATGAAGACATTGTAGAAATGCATCAAGGTTTAATCTGTTGCATATTGTGATTTGCCTTATATTGTTAAATTAAAAAATTATATATGAATCAGTGTATGAAATATTTACTGTGTTGTTGTACCAATATGTGGCTAAAGTTCAAAGGCAGTTTTGCTTTGTAAGATATTTTGTGACCTAAGTTCACTATTCAATACAACAAATCTGAACCATTCAGAGGTGGTAAACAGTTCCTGAAGAGAATTAATAAAGGTGAAGGAAATAGATCAGAAATGATATAGGAGCTATATGGGGAAATGACAAAACTGTGACCAAATGGTTTCTTAAGATGCTCCCAACATGCAGGAGATAATGATAAAAATGAACCAAAGTTTGAAAAACTTGACGCAGGCGAATTCTGATCATTGTAAAAATGTTTTGAGAAAACACTTAATTATCTGATTTATTAACACAGACACAATAAAGGTATTGTATATGTCTTTTCAGCAACTTCAGGAGCAGGCTAAGAGGACAGTGGCAACAAAGGCGGGTAAGCAGCTGGCCACTGTATTTCGGGTGCTGCGACCACAGACACTGATGGACACAGTGGCACAGAGGGTGAGGGGACTGCAACGGAGACCACCAGCTCATCATCATCATCTTAGGAGGCATCCACAAACCAGCAGTCCCTAGTAGTGGCGGACCCTACAGGATCTGTGCCACCTGCATCCTTGTCCACCACCCAGAGACCCATCTCTGCCCTCCTTCTTGCTACCCCCCACTTGGCCATACCCACTCCCTAAAAGGACTGGGGTCTCCTTTGCCACAGGCACCTCACCCCTTCTCCCTGCCCCATCGGCTGCGCTGAGTGATGAGGCGTTTAACCTCCTATACATCATCTCTGTAGGCCAGACTACAATCCTGAAAGCCATCCAAAGTCTTAGTTGCCACATGCAACAAATGGTAGCACACCTGGAAGGCATTCATATTGCTATGTCTGACCTGCAGAGATCATTTACAGGACTAGCCTCCTCACTGACCACAGCCTTCCAACCAGCCCAACCTTGTGTTCCAACTCAGGTGCCTTCCGCCTCTCAATTCCAACCTCCCACCCCTATTACAAGCACACTCACTGGTTTGCATCTAACCACTAAAATACACACAAGCTGCACACTCACACTCACACATACGCATAAACACAAACACGCAAACAAACACAAGCAAACACACAAACAACATATGTGGTGGCAAACTATTAACACTACACCCACACCCACCACCACCACCACTACACCAACAACCACCACAATCTCCACCACACCCACCACCACCACACCCACCAGCACAATCACCACACCCACCGGCACAACCACCACACCCACAACCACCAGCACCCCTACAACCACAAGCACACCCACCCCATCACAACAACCAGCACCCCCACAACCACGACCAGCACACCCACATGCACCAGCACATGCACAACCACCACCAGCACACCTTACAACCACCAATACACCCACACCCACAACCATCTTAACAGCACATTCATCTAAACAAACACACTCGCACAAAACTACACCTACACCCAAAACAACAACCAAAACCAAACACAGATACTCATCTGAACACCACACACCTGCCAAAAACACACACCCAAACATACAAAACATACATCAGACCCACATGTAACTGCACAAGACAGACACTTGCACATCACACACTCCAGCTCCCTCTACCTCCAAAATACAGTCCTCTCCCACCCCTCATGCTCTATATCCTAGTTCTACTTTTATTGATGGTCTGACCTTGACCTCTTCCAAACCTAAAGCCACCCCTACCACCCCTCCTAAACCCACCTCTACCACCCCTCTAAAACCCAAACTCACACCTAAAAGGAAGACCTTTGCTTGCCTGCTCTGTTCCTACTAGGTGCCCCTTCCTGAGGAGGTTCCCCTTTGACAGTCTGTTTAGGAGGCAAGTTTGGGCAATACTCCAAAATCTCTGAGACATTTCATTTTTTGGATTTATTATGTTTCAAAATGAAATATATCTTAATTTGAGAGAAGTATCTCATGTATTTTATAAAAAAAAACAATGTCACCAAGTTTGTCCTGAGATTATTTTTCATTTACTATTCTTTGATTCCTAGAACCTTAAATGATTAAAATTTGACTTACATATTTTAAACTAAAATTATTACAGAAAATGCAACCGTTTTTTTAAATTGTCTAATTTGTTAACTCCATACACTAGTAATAAAAGTATGTGATGGATTTTTAAAATTTGGTATAGCAGTCATCATGATGATGTACACTTACACCAACAAATGGATTTGTCATATTTTTATTTAAGTGTTAATAAAAATGTGTATATTTTACTTGATAAGTGATGAAAATAAACACATATGCATTGCACCACAAAATATGATGGCACAAATAACATTTAAATAACTACAAGAAATGCATTAGACAAGGGGAAATGTTAAATTGATTAATAGATTAAAGTTTGTGACTTACATTGCTTTTACAGTTATTTTAAAACAAACATTTCACCATGTCAAGTGCCATTTCTACATTATATTACATTGCAATTATCCCAATGTGTAATGCATAAGTTTAATTTTATAGTTTAGGAAAACTAAGTTAACACACCTGTATAATTAGTTTTTGATATTTGGATTGATGTCCATTTTTGTGTAAGTGTCCATTATAATGAAGACAACTTGCACCAAGTTACAATAAAATTATACTGTTGTGCTTCTTAAAATGTCTTAAACGACAACATTAGACACACATACGCACATTGGAATGTTATTGCTTATCAGAGAGATTTCACCATGCACAACTCCAGATTAAAAGTAAACTGACAAGCCAAAAGGCAACGAGTTATAATAGAAGTTTACCTTTCATTCCGGCGACGACGGTCAAGCAGCAGCAGCAAAGGCAGGACTTGTATGACTGGCTCCATGACGGTAAATGAAGTGTTAAACAGAAAGAAGGTAAGTTTCAGCCTTATATCCATTCCAGTCCGCCAACGTAGGTGTGAATGTTTCCCCACCACAGTCACATCGGCGGGAAGGCACTTCATTATTGGTTCGGCGGACAAAGGAGCTGTACTCTCTCCGACAGCTGTTTTTGCCTATTGTTGTTGACGTGGGTGGACATACCTGGCGGAGTCAGCGGCACTCCAACGGTCTTTCGTCCATCGACCTGCCAGCATCTAAAGAAAGCGGGTGGACCACCTAGTAGGCGGACGAGAATCCGATGGAAAAATGACAGAGGGACCGATTCCGCCAAGATCTAAATCAGGCCCTAAGTTATCAGTAGTATTCACTGAAATGCCAGGAATTCTCATGGTCTTCCCCATAAAAATGTCATGTGCACTTAAACCCGTCTCATGCTTGGGGACCTTCGCATGCCAAGTAAGACTAAATGAAGAGCATGTGGTCATTGTAATGACATTGAGGACCACACCTTGTCTAATTTTGCTTTTGTAGTGGTATTGGTTCTCTCCACAACTCTGATGCTTTTTGGTGATGGCTACAAAGACATTCTTGCTCATTTTTCAGTAATGTACATAAAACTCTCATTAATTCATTCTTAAAATGTGTGCCCTTATCCGAACCAAATCTTGGGATCAAATCCCTTAGCAATAATTTTTCAACTCTGGTCGCATCACATCTCCATGTTGGATATATCTCAATCCATTTGGAAACTAAACAACCACTAGGATATACTTCAAGCTGTTGCATAGAGGCATTTCTACATAATCCACCTGCAGCCTTGGGAAAATGCATTCTGATTTTCCCATATGACTCCAGTCCATTTCAACAATCCTTTTTGGCAACTTTAAAGAGTGCAATAGATCTATAATATGAGGACCATTCTTAATTGGGATGCCAGCAGTTATCATGAACCCCTGCTGGAACACAATGGTCTGAAATCATGAGCCAGCCAAAAGTAAAATCAAGTAAAATCAAATCGGTCAACTCTAGTGGTGCATCTTGAATGTCTGGTCTTGGCTTAGTACATAATTCTGTTACATCATTAAAGTCCTGCTCATAATCCTCTCCAAAATCACTCTTATGACCACAAATTTGCAACAGTGTGGCAGGATTCAATAACTTAAACTTGCTCACAGAAATGTTTTCTGCAGCCAGAATTATTTTCTCATATTTAGTTAATCGGCTGCCTTGCAAGAGTTTAGTGAGCGTGTAAGTCAACAGAGAGTGGTGTAAATACTATCAGTGTATGCCCAATTACAATTGTTTGCTCTGTGTGATGGCCAATGCTCGGGCAGTGATGATTTTCATGCACACAGGGAAAGCTGCTGCTACTCAGTCTAGTGTTATAGAAAGATCAGCAATTGGTCTCCTTGCACCATCATTTTGTTGTGTGAGAACAAACAATGTGAACCTTTCTTATTCATGACAAAATAGGTAAAAATCCTTCTCATAATTGGGCATTCCTAGGGCTGGTGCCATACACAAAGTGGTAGAGCTCTAGGAAGGCCGGCATGCATTTGTCATTACAGGGGGCCGGATCACTCAGATCATTGTGCATAAGTGTCTGTAGAGGCTTTGCAATCACGAAAAAGTTGGAAATCCCCTGACAACAGTAGCCAAGTATTCCTAGAAATATCCTCACTTCTCTGTTTCAAAGGAGAGTTCAATCTCATACTCGCAGAGATGAGGTCTTTGGACATTTTCCTCATTCCTGTCTGGAGTTGCTGTCCCAAATAAATGACTTTTGTTTGATAGCATTGCATTTTAGTATGGGACACTGCATAGCCATTTTCAACCTAACCTCTTTTGTTTTTTGCTGCAACCACCATATCATCACGGTATTGCACCAGTACTGAGTTACAAGGAGATTTTAAAGGTTCTAAATGTTTCTTGAGTATCCGGGAAAAGATTGTGGGATTCTCAGTATACTCCTATGGAAACGTACTCCAAATGAGGACCCTATTTTGGAATCTGAACGCAAAAAGAAATTGACTTGTCTCATGTAGAGCACTAGTGAATAATAAAGAACACAAATCAGTCAATGTGAACCACTCCGCAGCTGATGGAATGTGAAATAAAATCACTGCTGGGAAAACTGGATCACTATGGGCCTGATTTAGACTTTGGCAGATGTGGTATGTACTGTCGCAATCTTGGAGTACTTTACTCCCACCATGGGGAGGATACTCCGCTGGCCAAATTTAGAGATGTCTGCTGGCCCAGCAGATATATCTTGCATTTCCATGAACCCCAGTCACTGCAGTTCCTGAAGATAAATTGAAAGTTTGATGGATGGATCTGCCAGCATAACAGAGCTATACATCGAACTTTTGAAATTTTTTTGTTTAAAAAAAAAAAAATTCAAAAGCTGGATTTTGTTTTTGGAAAAAAAAAATGATCCATTCACCAGGGGAGTTTTATCCCATGGTGAGGGGATCATTTAAAGGTTTCTGTTTCTACATACTGCCACGTTTTGTATAGTGGTATCTGAAAACACAATCTGGCCAGGTATTTGCCCACTCTAAACAGGGTGGGCGGATACAATACGAAACCTCTGGCGGCTCTTACTCTGACTCCTTTGAAAACTGAGTAGTCCGCACCATCTACACACTGAAGTTCTGTTAAGACTCTAAGAGGCATATTTACAAGGAAGTGGCGGAGGGCGGCGTTAGCCTACTTGGCTTAACGCAGCACTCTGCCACTTCTGAAATGCAGGGCTGCACCGTATTTACAAGAATACGGTGCAGCCTTGCGTTTCCCCCTGTGCTGGTGCTAATTTAGCTACCTAGCGCTAACGCAAGCACCCTTGCACCATAGTGCAAGGGTGCCTGCGTTGAGGGGAATGATTGTTTATGTGCAGGAAGGTGTTCCTTCCTGCACATAAACAATCTAAAATGGCGTTTTAAAACTTCTATGTGTGTTGCTTAATGCAGCACACATAGAAATTGCAAAGAATATTTTTTTAATGATTGTTTATGTTCAGGAAGGGACACCTTCCTGCACATAAACAATCAATTGCGTTTTGCTGTTTCTATGTGTGCTGCACAATGAATCACACATAGAAACAGCAAAAACGAGGAGAAATTAAACATTTCTCCTTGTTTTGCCAGGGTAAGACCAGGTTTTCCCGGTCTTAATTTTGGCGCTGCCCCATATTTACAGCACCCTTGTAAATATTGGGCAGCGTCAAAATCAATGGGTGTTGCAGTGGAACGCCCACCACAACCCGCATTGCCTGTCCCTTTCACGCTAAGTATAGCGTGAAAGGGTGCCTTATTCACAAGGCAGCGTTAAGCCATGTTAAGTGGCTTAATGCTGCCTTATGAATAAGGCGAAGCCCCTATCGCCACCACAACATCGAGAAACTTGACGCTGTGGTGGCAATAGGGGCTTGTAAATATGCCCCTAAATGAGGTGGGGGAACATTGTTTTGGCAGAGAGGGAACTCCGTCACCTTTGTGAATGTTTTTGCAGAAATTTCCAATTTGAGATAGTGTTAACATTTCTATACTGTTGCATGAGATTCATTTAACAGACCTTTTGTATCTTATTTTCAATTCTATTCACAGTAAATTTACAACCACTCTTCTAGTGTCCATCTCTCCTGTAAATCTGTCATGTTCCTGATTTCATTCGACTATTGTTAGATTTAGTAACATTACCAAATCCTCTACCTCTCTCTCCGGAATCACCACTTCCACCTAACCTCCTTAAAAAGCACCTTGACCAGAAAGGGAATCACCTTTGTGAAATAACTTTCATCCCGATTTATAGTTAGGTGGGTGGCCCGTTTTCTCTGATGCCCTGACAGCGATGCTGCTTGCCTAATTTGATTAATTAACCTTTTCTGTGAAACCTTTCCTTTCATATGTTAAATAAGCTGAGTATACTTCTGCATGACAATCAGTGGAGGGTCAAAGCACTACATCCTCTCTGCATTTTTTCATTGGGCCATTAAAACAGTGTCTTGCATTCAATCCACAAATATTTTGGTAGAATAATTGAAAAATATGCACTCAGAGCTGTCTACTTCAGTGTACCACTTTCCTGGTTCCATTCTAAGCTTCAGAAAATTCTTCAAAAGTCCACAGGTCGCGACAGGTTCAAATGAAATGCACATAAGCCGGACCAGGAACTCCTAACAAAGGAAACTCTTTCAACTGACACTTCTCATTCAGAAACACTTATAGGCTTGACCCTTTTTGACTTATTTTTGTGCAGGATTTCAGAAAGTCTGAGCCCAATCACCTCTTTAGTTTTTCACATCCTCTCAGTTTCTGATAAAAATAAATTAATACTCTGGCACTTGTTTTTAATCGCAGAATGCCCTCTTTTTTGCAATTCACTGTCAATCTCATTCTGTATCTTCTTAGAATTAACTTTTTCTTCAGATCGACATCCATTTAGTCAGCCAACATCTCACTTTGTTTATATGCACGAATAGCACTCCTCAGGGCTTCCAAATCCAAAATCACTCACTCATTCTTTTTTTTTTTTTTCTTTCAAAATATGTTTATTTGCTTTTAATAATGTGAAGATATAATCAAAAGAAAAGTCATGAATGCACTTGACAGCCTGGCAGTTGGGCAATCGCAATGGACATAGGGCAAAAAGTACATCTACATTTCCCCTGAAAAGGAACACGAGGTTAGATTTCAACAGAGTGCATATACCTATACTAAAGGTCAGAACCAATTGAATCGAGTCCCTGACAACCAGGAGATGTCAAGCTTAGCTATCCTCAGGACCCATTCCCCGCTCCAACCTCTGGAAAGGGCAATTCCCCCTCCTCATCACCCAGATCCAACCCATATTATTTTATCCACGGCGCCCATATTCTTCGAGTGTAGGGAGCCGATGATCACGCCAGTGTTTAGCTATATCCCTCTTGGCAACCACAAGCCCCAAATTAGCCAATATAGGTTTATGCCTTGTCAGGTCTATGTCAGTGGGGATCCCCAGTATAAGGAATTTTGCGTCTAACTCAAGTTGGGCCTCCAGTATGCTATTTAGTTCTTGCAGTATCCTACCTCAGTAAGCTTGAACCTTAGCGCATTCCCAAAGGGTGTGGATAAATGTGCCCCGGTGGGTGCGGCATCTGAGGCAGTCAGGGTTGTCTGCTCTCCCTATGGAATGGAGTCATGCCCTGTCAAAGTAGGTCCTATGCAGGATTTTATATTGAATTAGACGTAGGCACAGTTTAATCACCCCTTCTCTCGGTGCATAAGGGCTGCTTCCCAGTCGATATCCTCTAGTGGACCCGTGGTTAAGTTCCCATTTAGTGCGAAGAGGACCAAGCGTGTCAGGCATATTATTGATCAGAGTTTTATAGGTCAGGGAGATGGCCTGAGCCTGAATCTCCTCCTGCAAAAGTCTGCCTTCCAATGGGGCATATTCCGGCAGTGTCTGTATGTCTAATCCCTCCGCCCGCCAAGCATGCTTCAGTCTAAGATAGGCCTAAGCTTGGTTATCATGTAGTTGATATGTGGCTTGAAACCAGGCGAATGGGGCCAATGTGCCTGCCTGCAGTACATGCCCTACCTTCGAAATCCCTATTAAATCCCACTGTTTGAATCCTCTTAGTTTCCTAATTTCAAGCAATTTAGCTCCTTCCCACAGCGAGGTCTCCTTAGTTGGTTTCCGATCCCATTTAATTTATTTCTCAGCACTTTACTATGCCTCTAGTACACGTTGGCATGCAGGCAGGAGTCGAGTACTACCTTTGCCCCCATATATAATGTGTAAATGAGTACGCTCTCTAAATTGTAGCCTTTCCAACCTATAGGCGGGATGGTACCCTGGAGCATGGATCCATTCATTAATGACAATGAGATGGACCGCTCTGTAGTAAGCTCTGATATCTGGTAGGGCAAGACCAACAATGTATGGGTTACTTTGTAGCGTTTGCAACGCTATTCGTGGGTGGGCTCCGTCTCACAGTGGTAAGCGTAGCTCGCTGTTGAGAGTTGCAAACACGGTCTCCGGGATTTTACAATAGGTATTTTGCAAGATGTATAGCAATTGCGGGAGCGTAGTCATTTTGTACAACGCCGCCCTTCCCATAATCGTCAAGGGGAGTTTCCTCCATCTCTTGATGTCGCCTTGGAAGTTTGCGAGGATCCGCCCGATATTACACTCTAAGCTGGCTTCCAGCTCAGTGGTAATATAGAGTCCCAAGTAGGTGAACCCCTCCGTAGATAACCGAAGGCAGCTCGGATAAGCATGGGGCTCCACCGTTACCGCTATGTGGTACAAAGTAGATTTGCCCCAATTGATCTTATACCCGGCGTGGTGGCTATTTTCTCCCAAAATTTGTAACAGTTTGGGGAGTGTCACTACCGGGTTGGTGACATATAATAAAATATCCCCCGCGTATAATGATATATGTTCTTCTGCTAAAAAATGTGAGTAGTCTACAAAACCCCCGAGACCTCATTGAGATTGGATCACACAGGCCAGAGGCTCCAATATAAGATCAAATAATAGGGGGGATAAGGGACAGCCCTGCCCTGTACCTCGTTGAATCGGCCAACTCTGAGAGATCACCCCGTTAACTCGAACCTTGGCCTCAGGAGCATTATACAGGGGTGCTAACCAATCTCTAAAGATGGGGCCGAAGCCAAACCTCTCCAGGCTGCATCTCATAAAGGGCCAATGAATGGTATCGAATGCCTTCTCGGTGACCAATGAAAGGAGCAGGTGAGGACTGTCCCGACCCTGAACCGTGGCCATCCAATTGGCCAAGCGACGTAGGTTCAAACGCGTGGCTCGCTTAGGCATGAAACCCGATTGGTCCCTATGGATCAAGGGGGTAATGACAGTCAGGAGCCTCGACGCGAGAATGGTAGCTAAAATCTTGGTCTCGATGTTAAGCAGAGATATGGGTCAATATGACCCACAATCCTCCGGAGGTTTCCCAGTCTTGTAAATTACCACTACCATGGCCATCTGAAGATCTGCTGGAAGAATCCCTTGCTCCTTTGCCGTTAGGAACATATTTAGTAAGTGTGGTGCAAGCAAAGTACTATTTAGTTTGAAAAATTCTCCCTGGAGGCCGTTGGGACCCAGGGTTTTCCCCGACTTAAGGCGGCTGATGGCCTTCGTCACTTCCTCGAGGGTGAGGTCTCCCTCCAGTCTATCCCTCTCCTCCCGAGAGAGCAAAGGAAGCTCAATTGTGTCCAAATAGTGAGTGATTTGCGCCACGTCCGTCTGTGAAGCAGCTGCGTATAGATTTGCATAATACCGCGCAAAGGCCCCTGTAATATCTGTGGGTGTGGTGTGAGTGGTGCCTTGCTCTGCGATTGACATCACCCATCTTGACTCCATGTCCTTCCAAAATCACTCATTCTTGTTTATAAAACTTTGGAATTTGAACCCCCAAAATTTATAAAACCACAATTTGGTCTATCCCTATAAATTTATGAATCCGCAATTTGGTCTACATCCTCTTTAAGTTTTAAAGCGTCAGTTTCTATAACTTTCGCCTCATGATTTTTAAAACATTTTAATTAGTTTTAACTGTGACAGGACCACATACAAACATACAACAGTTGCAACTTCATGTTCAATAGCACATCATTACTTGTGCTTGTACATAGTATTGCTGACTGTGGGAAAAGTAATAACAGATCTGCATCATGGCAAAGGGGTCGATAGTGCCGATAGGAGAATTCCAGGAGGGCAGAGCAGACAGCCCAGAAGGATCATCAGAGTCCGTGTTCTTCATCTTCTTGGTGGTTGGGCTATGACGCAAGGTAAATCTCGAATGGGGCCCAAATATCCTTTGGCCTGCTGGGCTCAGGCATCAGCAGCCAAAATTCAGATAATTGGTCGTGACAGTAGATTATGTCCTTTATCCAAAAGTCAATTTAAGGCACAGGAGCCACCCTCAGTGCATGGCCTGACACCATTTTGCCAGAAGCAGCATCGAGCTTGTGTACACCAGGGGGGAGCTATCTCACATATTCCAGCAGCGTTACCTTTGGCTGTTGGGACATGTTGGAAATGGTTCTTCTTGCAGGGTTATCCCCAAACCTTTTGCTTCTTCCTCCTTGTTTTCCTGACCTGTGGTTGTTGGCTATAGGACTCTGGGCACTTTACCACTGCTGATCAGTGCTAAAGTGCATATGCTCTCTGTGTAAATTGTTATTGTGATTGGTTATCCATGATTGGCATATTTGTTTTACCAGTAGGTCCAGAGTAAAGTTCACTGAGTGTGCCAGGGCTGGTTATTCAAATGCTACTAGTGGGCTTGTAGCACTGATTGTGCCACCCACACGAGTAGCCCTAAAACGATGTCTCAGGCCTGCCACTGCAGTACCTGTGCACAGTTTGTTAACTGCCATGTTGTCCTGGCCAGTGCACCCACTTGCCAGGCCTTACCCTTCCCTTTTCTTACACATCGGACACCCTTAATGTAGGCCCAAGGTACCCTCCTGGGCAGGGTGCAGTGTATGTGAAAGGTAGGACATGTTCTAGTGTGGGTAACATGTCCTGATAGTGAAATACTGTCAATTTAATTTTTCACTATTGCAAGGCTATCTTGTCCATAGGACAGAATGAGGAATGCTGTGTAACATGTTTACCTGCATATCTTCTCATAGGAGCAAGATAGAAATTTGGAATCTGGTATCCCTGAACTTAGAATTTATTAACACATCTTTTAGGGAGGGTGGTTTTTAAATTCAGTGTTTGAAAAATAGCACTTTTAGAAAGTGGCTATTTTCTTGTTCAACCTTTCTGTGTGCCTCTGCCTGTTTGTGGATTGGCTATCTGGTTTGAGAGTGACAGGGGCTGGGGTGGCTCCAGGAGTATGGGTGAGTCAGCACTAGGCTGAACAGACCTATTTGCATTCGGAGTGGTGATAGGAGTAGCACCTGGGACTGAATAGGGCTGTGCCTGCCTTCCACAATGCTGGCTCCACCCCCTGCAGTGCATCTGATGACCCTGGCCCACAATAACAAAGGAAGAAGTTGTGCACTGGCAGAGTGCCCCCAGAACTGGTTTGAACTGGGTCCAGGACCCCTCACACATAGAGAATAAGACTTTGGGGGTATAAATATGAGAATTGACACCCCTGAAAGGTAGACTACTTTGGAATCAAGGAGGAACCTTTGCTGAGGAGAAAAACTGAAGAGCTAAAGGAGAAGTACTGCCCTAGCTGTGTGTCTGGGGTTGGCCTGCAGTTGCTATTTCTGCCAAAGGAAGCAGAAGGACTTTGCTGTGTGCTGTGTCCCCTGCTTGAAGAAAGGACTTGGCTGTGCGCTGTGTCCTGAAAAGAAAGTCTCCAAGGGCCTGAGAAGAGCTGGCCTCCTGTGGCAGAAACACAGGGATATACAAGTTTCCAAGACTACTTAATGATCAAGAGAAATTCCTGCCAAAGAAGATCAGCTGAAGAGACTGAGGAGAAGTACTGCCCTTGCTGTGTGTCTTGGGCTGGCCTGCAGTTTGCTGTTTCTACTGCGGAGAGGACAAAGGGACTTTGCTGTGTGCTGTGTCCCCTGCTTGAAGAAGGACTTTGCTGTGTGCTGTGTCCATCTGAAGAAAAGTCTCCAAGGGCCTGAGAAGAGCTGGCCTCCTGTTTCTGAAGACCCAGGCACAAAAGGACTTCACCCCCAGCTTCCCTGAACTTCCTTGCTGGGAGTTCCAGTCTGCCAGGAGGGCCTGTAACTGTGTGTGAGGCCTTTTTTCTGTTGGGAGCTGGAAGCGTGACGCAACGAGAGAGAAACGTGCCGCAGCAGCCGCTGTCGCATCATCGAGGAAGCCTGACGCCACTGCCGCTGATCGCCGCCGCAACACCGGAGAAGGGTGTCGCCGTCACCGAGGGTGTCGTCGCATCACCGGAGAAGCGTGCTGCAGGTCCTATCACGGCTCAGAAAACCACCGAGTTCACCGCACGGCTGTCGGGCGTTCACGCATCGCCTCCATTTTGTCGCATCGCACCCTATCGTTGCAATGCATCGAGCCGCCACCTTGTCGCATTGTAACCGGAGAGCAGGAAGAATCAACGCATCGCCTTCTCTGCGACCCTTTTGTTTGTTTTGCGTTATGCATCCCAGGTACTTTGAGACTAAAGTGCCGCATTTCCCATCTACAAGTTTATTTTTGCAACAACCCTTTCTAAAGACATTCTACTGAGTTTCTGTATGTTAGATTTTTGTCGTTTTGGTCTTGTTAAGTTTAGATAAAGATATTCTATTTTTCTAAACCGGTGTGGTGTCCATTTGTTGTGTTTTCACTGTGTTACTGAGAGTGTTGGTACAAATACTTTACACACTGCCTTTGGGATAAGCCTGTCGGCTCGTGCCAAGCTACCAAGGGGGTGAGCAGGGGTTATCTGAAGTGGTTATCCCCCTTACCCTGACTAAAAGCAAGGGTCCCTATTTGATCAAAGGTACCTACCTCTGCCAACTAGAGACCCCCATTTCTGACAGGACACAACACCTGCAGTCACCTCCTCCATGTACTTAAGCACTTGCATCCAGTAAACTGCTATGCTGGGGTACTGGAGCAAGCATCTGTCCTGAGGGCCATTTTCTACAACTGAAGAGGTGTTCTGCATATAGGATGTAGGAACTTAAGAGCATATTTACTATGCCCCAGCACACTTTTATGCCACCGGAGAGTCACCTTTGTGACTCTCCGGAGGCGCAGTGTGCCAAAGCATATTTACAAGGCCACACCATGCCACCCTGCGTGGCTTTTCATGGCCTTGTAAATATGGAGTAAGACAATGCCTTAATCTGAGTGGAAGGGGCATTTTATGGGTGTTGCTGTGGGTGTTCCCACGCAACAGCCATGGCTTTTGACACTGCCTCAGATTTACAGCATAGCATAAATCTGGGGCAGCACTAAAACTAACACCTTCCCAAAGCAGGCATAACGAGGAGAAATGTTCATGGGTGCAGTTTGAGCACCAGTGCTGGCAGAAAGAACAGGATTGCGCATATCTTGTAAATACAGCGCACTCCTGTGCTTTTCGTTTGATGTTGGGCAACACAGCTAGAGGGCTTGCAGCGCTGCCCTAGGCCAAAATATTATAAATATGTCCCTTAATGTATATGGGATGCAGCCTGTAGTTTGGGAACAGTGCCCTGGTCTGGGCGCACTACTGCTGATCAGAAATATCTGCTCCAAGATTCCTCTGCCACTCCACATGCACCTTGTGTGTAGTCACAGGTGCTGTAGTCTGCATAGTGTAGTATAGTTTTGTGACCATCCTCTTAGTTGAGGACGATGTTATGTTCAGATCTAATACTGTCAATCTGGCAGGCTCCCTGGGAAACCTAGCATGCCCCGACTACAAAACTCATGCAAGAGATAATGGAGAAACACGTCAAGAGGTGTGCAATGCATAGAGGCCTGCAGGGCACTCAGGTCTATAAATGTCCAGTCAGGGTAGGGATCACCCATTACGTTCAGGCCTACACACTGTAACTGCTGAAAGACTCGCTCATCAAATGCAGGCAGTGAGGCTGGATTTCGGGCTAGAGACAGGTTAGATAGGTGGGTCCTGCAGCAAACACCACCCCATGCTCACACCATGCAACTCACTGTGTCAACTCCCCGCATGGGAGCATCAGGGTGGTGCAGATAATGGTTTGCAGAGAATAGGGAGCTATATTGCCCGTCTCTACTGCAATATGCAGCAGGTGGGGTGTTGGGTAGAGCCATTGCTGCAGATACTACACTTGTGCGCAATAGTAATAAAGCTCCATGTCTGGAGCGCAAATGCCATCCTTCTCAAATGGCAAGGTCACTCCCTCCCATGCCAACTGAGGTTGGCGATGTCCCCTTGTAAGACTTATTGAGAGGGATCTAAGCAGATTCTGAAAGGCAGCAATGGGATATGATGGAAGAGATATAAACATTTCAGCAAAATCCACATTTTGGCAATGTTCCTTTTCATAGATATAGGCAGTTGTAGCCAGTCATGAATGCACTGCTCCTACCATGTTACAGCCCTGCCTTAGTTCTCTCTCCACAGCTCCTCTCTATCCCGGCTGATCTAAATTCCTAGATATTTAATTGTGTAGCTTGAACATTTCAGGGGGAATTATGGGTCAAAGCTCCACGTGGCAGATACAAGGGGAAGGCCACGGATTTAGTTCCAATTAGTGCTGATACCAGTAAGATCACCAAACCTTAGGAACTCTTGCAATACAGACCCCAAACTGGCTTCCGGCTCCTTTATATAGACAGTAACGCAGTCCGCATATAACAAGAATATACATCTCCTGAGGGTGAAGAGTAGGCCACTCTCAGCATAGTGTTGCCACAACCTAGCTGCGAGGGGCTCCATGGCTATAGTATACAATAGGAGGATAGCGGGCAATCCTGTCGGGTGCCCCTTCTGATTGGAAGCATGGGGGAAACCATGCCATATACTCGCAATCGCGCCATGGGCTGGGCATAGAGCTGCTCAGTCTACTTCAGGAATCTAGGGCTCAGACCAATTCATTTTACTAGCGGGAATAGAAATTACCACTACAGGGAATCAAAACCTTTAGTGGCGTCAAGGAAGACCATGACCTCTCCAAGATTAGGAGCTAAGGAATGGAGTTGCGCAAATTGTATCCAGTAGATCTTCCTGGCACAAAGCCACACTGATCAGGCCTGACTATCGTAGGCAGGAGTGGGAGCAATCGGTCAGCAAGGAGTCTAGTCAGAATTGTATTATCCATGTTAACCAGCAACAGTTGCCAATAAGAATCACAATGATTAGAGGGTTTGTAAGGCTTAAAGAAAGTCACCAGGGGTTTCTCTGATAGAGAGGGAGTACAACAGTGTCCCTAGTCTCCTGATACATAGATCATAGATGAGGGGCTAAGACATCTCTATATTGTTTATAAAACTGGATGGTGGGGTGTCCAATCCTGAATCCTTGCCACTTGACATGCTCTTCGTTGCCCGAACTATTTCTTCCTTGTCAAATAGCCCACCTAGGTAGTTGCTATGCGCATTATCCAGCTGAACTGAGTCAAGATAGGCTGTGACTGCATCTTAGGGAGCATCAGGGTAGGAGCTATATAATGCTGCATAGTATGTCCTCTTCACATGCATAATATCCTCAGAGGAATAGCTTGGCTGTCGCTCATCATCGAGTAGCTTTTATGAGAAGTCTCTACACAGTGATCGTGAAGTTGTGGTACAGTTGTGGTATATAGAAATTTTATTACCTTGGTAGTGTACTTTTTTCCCTCTAAAGCTGCAAGATTGTGAGTCGGTCTCTATAGTGCACAAGCCATACAAAAATTGCTCTCACTGGGGTTCCATGTGTAATGTATCAAAGTAAGACAGTACTGGAACAGATAGAGTTATCCGGGGAGGCGGGTGGGCGTATACGAATCTACGGCTCTACATGCCAAGAACAGATGCATACTGGTAAGTAGCATTTTCCGTTCGAGGCATATGAGCTGTAGATCGTATACTTGAGCATAGACTATACAGCAGTTACCTCCTTAGCGGTGGCTACCTGTATCTGTTGCAGTGGTTTGAAAAAGTGTTCTTAATACAGCCTGGCCCACATTAGCTTGTTGTTTTGCTTGCACATCTACACAATAGTGTTTTGTGAAAGTGTGTGGTGTAGACCAAGTTGCTGCTTTGCAGATATCATCTAGAGGAATGTTCCCTAAGAATGCTATAGAAGCCCCTAGTTTGAGTGTGGAATGAGCTCTAGGGGGAATGGTTAGTGTGCGTTTGGCTTTAAGATAGCATATTTGGATACATTTAACAATCTACCTTGCAATACCCACTTTAGAAATGAGATTGCCTTTATGAGGTGGGGTGAAAGCCACAAAGAGTTGTTTGGTTTTCCTATAGGACTTTGTCCTTTCAATGTAGTAAAATATTGCTCTCTTAACATCTAACGTGTGAAGAGCCCGTTCTGCCACTGAGTCTGGTTGTGGGAAAAAAACTGGGAGTTCAACAGACTGATTAAGATGGAAGGCAGAAGCGACTTTCTTGTATGGTTAATGCCTGGAGTTCACTAACTCTTCTGAGAGATGTGATAGTGACTAGGAAGGCTACTTTCCAAGTGAGGTATTGTAGTTCGCATTTGTGTAGAGGTTCGAAAGGGGGACCCATGAGTCTAGTAAGAACAATATTTAAATTCCATACTGGAGAGGGTGGAGCTCTAGGTGGAATTATTCTTTTAAGGCCTTCCAAAAATGCTTTAATAGTGGGTACTCTAAACAAAGACAAGGGTTGTCTGTTTTGGAGATAAGCTGCTATTGCAGCAAGATGTAGTCTTATGGATGTATGCTAAGTTACATTGTTGCAGGTGCAGGAGATAGCATATGATGTTTTGAATAGGAGCATTTAGTGGATTGATTTTGTTATTTGTACAGTAAATTACAAATCGTTTCCACTTTGCGTCGTAACTTGCTCTGGTGGTAGGACGTCTAGCTTCTTTAATGATGTTCATGCAGTCTGGTGGGAGATTGAGGTAACCGAAATCTAAGACTTCAGGAGCCAGATTGCAAGATTGAGTTGATTGGGATCTGGGTGCCTTATCTCTCCATGGTTCTGAGTAAGAAGCTTGGGTGAGAGGCGTAGTTTTTGATGAGGAACTACTGATAGTTCCAAGAGGGTTGTAACCATGGTTGTCAGGCCCATGGTGGAGCAACCAGGATCATTGTAAGGGAATGCTGTTTGAGCTTCCGAACCACTAACGGAATTAGTGGGAGAGGCGGAAAAGCGTAAGCGAATTTGCCTGACCAATTCATCCACAGCGCATTGCCTTTGGACAATGGGTCTGGATACCTGGACGCGAAGCTTGGGAATTTTGTGTTTTGATGTGTGGTGAACAGATCTATTTCTGGGTGGCCCCACATGTGAAAGAATGGAAGAAGAACTTGAGGATGAAGTTCCCATTCGTGTATCTGCTGTGTTTGACGACTGAGCAGATCTGCAATCTGATTGTGTACCCCTGGGAGGTGTTCTGCAAGGAGATATATGTTTTGCGGAATGGCCCATCTCCATATGCTTTGACCTAGGTGTGAAAGCTGTAGAGAGTGTGTCCCCCCCGTTTCTGTATGTAGTACATTGCTGTCATGTTGTCTGTACGGACCAGGACAGCTTTGCCTACCAGATGGAGTTGAAAGATTTTAATGTCAGAAAAATTGCTAGTAGTTCCAGGTAATTTATGTGGTGTTTTTGCTGAGGGGTCCATATGCCCCAAATGGTATGGTTCTGAAGATGAGCTCCCCAACCGGTGAGCGATGCGTCTGCTGTTAGCACTATCTGTGGAACCGGGTCGAGGAACGACCGGCCTTTGGAAAGGTTTTGTGTGTTCCACCACTGCACAGAGCGATGTGTGCGGCTGTCTACCAACACCAGATCTGTTAGCTGACCTTGAGCTTGGTTCTACTGACGTGCCAAACAATCCTGTAAGGGACGCATTTGGAGTCTTGCATAAGGGACGATGAGAATACAAGAGGCCATCATCCCGATCAACTGCATGAACACTCGAGCTGGCAATGAGTGTTGAGGCTGAAATTTGGATATTAGTGCTTGCATAGTGCTTATCCTGAGGGGGTTGGGGTATGCTAAAGCTTTTGAAGTGTTTATCGTAGCTCCTAGGTATTGTTGTGTGCTGGACTGTTAGAGGTAGGATTTGGTGAGATTCACTGTAAATCCCAAGTTGTGAAGCAGCTGGATTGCTTTGTGTGTGTGTTGCACACAGCTGCTGTGTGACTTGGCTTTTATGAGCCAGGCATCCAGATAAGGGAACACGTGAATGTGTTGTCTTCGTAAGTGAGCCGCAACTACTGCGAGGCATTTGGTGAAGACTCTGGGTGCTGTAGTCACCCCGAACGGAAGGACTTTGAATTGGTAGTGTTGACCATCCAACACGAACCTGAGATATTTCCTGTGAGCAGGGTGAATGGGAATATGAAAGTAGGCATCCTTTAGATCTAGAGTGAAGAGAAAGTCGCCTTGTTGAAGCAGTGGGAGCACCTGTTGGAGGGACCATGTGAAAGTGGTCTGACTGAATGTAGGGGTTTAACGGTCTGAGGTCTAGTATTGGCCTGAGAGAGCTGTCCTTTTTTGGGATTAGAAAGTAGAGGGAGTAAACCCCTGTGCCGTGATGAAGCAAGGGGACTGGTTCTATTGCATGTTTTTATAATAGAGAGATAACCTCTTGTTTTAGAAGAGTCAGATGCTCTGAAGACATTGGGCATTGTCTGGGAGGGATATTTGGGGCTGTAGAGGTGAATTCCAGGGAACTGGATAATTTGTCTTACCCACTTGTCTGTTGTGATAGAATTCCAGACAGGTAGGAACTGTGAGAGACCTCCCCCGACTGGAGTGGGATGATCGGGGGGGAAGTGAAGGGAAGTCACTGTTTGGTAGTAGGGGAGTTGCGGGTATTGTTACTGCGACCTCTTCCCTTGCCGTTGTTGCCTCTGTAGCCTCCGCGAAAGTATTCTCTGGAGGACGTTTGAGTGGGGCTCTAATAGGAAGAAGAGGTATGTTCTGAACCAATGGTTTAGGAGCCCGCCCTGTAGAAGGAGCGGCGAAAAGAACCTCTAGGGGAAGGTAATTGCAAGGCTCCCATGGACTTAGCAGTCTCAGTATCTTTTTTCATCTTTTCTAAAGATGTGTCAACTGTGGGCCCGAAAAGAGGCTGTTGATTAAAGGGCTGGTTAAGAATAGCAGACTGCACTTCCTGCTTGAATCCGGATATTCGGAGCCAAGCGTGCCTGCGTAGCAAAACGCTAGTATTAATGGCACGGGATGCGTTATCAGCCACATTGAGCGCACATTTAATTGCGTTGTTAATTATGAATTTCCCCTCCTGTATAAGGTCTTTTTCTTTACATTGGTCGGGAAGGTGTTGCATGAGCTTTTCAAGCTCATCATAGTGAGCTCTGTCATACCTAGCCAACAAAGCTTGGGCATTGGCAATCCGCCAATGATTTGCAGCCTGTGACATGATTTGTTTTCCAGATGCATCTATGAGTTTGGATTCCTTATTAGGAGGAGGGGTGTCGCCTGTACTCTGTGAGGTTGCCCTCTTGCGTGCATTTGACACGACAAGAGAATCCAAAGGGACTGGACCTTTAATGTAAACTGGGTCATTGGGAGCTGTTTTATATTTTTTGTCCACCCTGGTGTTGAGAATCCTGGCTCTGAGAGGGTTCTTGAATACTTCTGGCGCATGTTTTAGCATGTCTTTTAACATTGGCAAGGTGCGTGTGGACTTTTGTGAGGGTGCAAAAGTTTTGAGTAAATAGTCTTCCTCTAAGCGATCAGAATGTAACTGTACCTCGTGATATTGAGCAGCCTTATTAATTAGTTGTGCAAAACCAATATTGTCATCTGGCGGTGATGGCCTACAAGGATAAAGGTCCGGGTCATTATGTGGGTCGGGATCTGTGTTGTAGTCATCCCAAGGGTCTACGTTGTGTGGGATAGTTTGTGCATCATCATCCCCATCTGAGTCTCCATTCCCATCCCCATCTTGTACTTGAGGTGAGAAAATATATTTTGGGGAGTGTTCTGGAGAAATTAAAATATTTGGATCAGGGGGAGAAGGAGGTGGAGAAGTGTTAGTGCCTATTTCCTTTTGTTTCTTGGGTATTTCATATTCCTCTGAAGTGTCCAGTTTTTTTCTTTTAGGAGGTTTAGCGACAACTTTACCAGTTTCTGGGTCAATATATAAAGTCTTTTGTTTTGGATTCGAAAAATCTGGTACAGACTGTGTGGGTAGGCTGTCCTTTTTCGGTGCCTAAGATTTAGGGTCAGAATGTTCTTTAGACCGATTGTCTGAGGTTTTGTGTGGGGTTTTGGACTCCTTAGGTTTTGGTATAGGAGTTTGAGGCTCTGAGACTTTTTTGGGTTCAGAAGGTTTTTTCGGCTCCGAAGGCGTTTTTGGCTCCGAAGGCGTTTTCGGCTTCGAAGATTTTTTTGGTTCTGAATGTTTGTCCTTGGTGTGTTTCGACGCTGAGGGCTTTGGCGTCGAGGCTGTATTCCGTGCCGATGAAGAAGGGCGTGGTACCTCTTTGGTCTTGTGTTCCGGTGCCGAAGGTGACTTTTCGGCACCAGAATGCGGCTGGCTCAAGCCCGAGCTGGAAGGCTTGTTTTTAGGTTTCATAGCCGGGCCCAAGGGCGGGGCGTCTGAGACATGCTGCGTGTGTCGACCTGAGCTCAAGGGCGAAGGTGTTACCGGAGCCTTAGGTTTGGTTTTTGAGAGAGGGGTTTCGGTACTCGCGGACCGTTGAGCTGGGGTGACTGTCTCCTCTTCGACGTCGCAGTCGTCGGCCTCGGAGATAGAGATGTCTTCTTCATCACCTTGTTGTTCCGGCTGGACATTGGGATCTGCTCCGAAGATGTCCGGAATCAAGCTGCTTCTGCGAGACATTTCGTGTGCTCGAGCTGAATGGTCACGGATGGTTTTCTTCGACCTGAACGATGCACAGGCCTCACAGTTCTTGTCTTCGTGCTCCGGGGAGAGGCAGAGATTATAAACCTCATGCAAGTCTGTGTTTGGGAACTTAGCACCACACCCAGAGCTTTTTTTGAAAGAAGTTCTTTCCATTGACTGCTGGTGTGGTCTGCGTGGATAGGCACAACGGCCCGCGTCGAAGATAGAGGTTGAGGAGTTTGTTTTAAAGAAGCGCGTCGAAAGGGAAACGCGATTGAGACAATACCATTGAGTAGAGAGGGATTGCGCGTCCAAGGGAGATTCGAAACAGATATCGACTCAGAGCACAGCAAATCACATCCAAACCCGATGGCAGAAAAAAACAATCTGGAAATGGAGTCGAGGCCCATGCGCACTATCGTCCTAAGGAGGAGTCACCTACTTCGCAACTACAAAGACTTCTTCCAAGACAAAAACAAAGTGCAAACATTCGAGCCCAACACCAGAAGGCGATCTATGCAACATATATTTTTGCCATTTTGTCAAGCCTTGGGTAACAAGAAATTTCCCACACCAGGTACCACCTGACCTTGCTACGCCAAGATTTTTTCTGCAGGATCTGGCGTCTAAATCTCCATTTTTGGCCCTGATCACCTCTAACAATCATCAGGGTTGTCTATACACAAATAAGGGACCCTCAGACCCAACTCTTCAGTACGTATCTGGACCTGTGGAAGACTCAGAAGAAGGACTGCTGTGCTGATCCGCTGCAGGAAGGACTGCTACTCTGCTGCCCTGCTACTTGAGCGAGAAGGACTAGACCTGAATCTTGAACCCAGTGCCACTACTGTGACTCCAAGTGCCAGTTGGTTAGCTTCCTGATCAGAGCCTCAGGGACTGAAAAGGCTCCAATCACCCTGGACTGTTTCTATGCTGAATCTTGCCCCCCTCCCAAGTGGTGCCACTTCAGTCCTGGACCCTTGGAAGTGGTTTGAATGTGGTCTGCCAGCCCAAGTGTGGTCCTAGAAGAACCTACGCACCACAACGCCTCACAGCCCGGTATCAAAACTACCACTGCATGTCCCATCCCCGACACAGGACCTTGCAGCTCTCAATAATTGCAGCTGCGCAATGCATCCTCGACACATGACCTCTGATTGCAGCTGTGCTGCTCCTCGGAACTGCTGCATGATGCATCCTCGACGTAGGATCTTGGATTGCAAGCTCTGCAAGCTACTCAGAACCGCTGCTGCAGAACGGATCCTCGACACAGGACTTCACAATTCTCCGCAACCAGGATTTAAGGTGCTTTGTACAGCGGGCCTAACTTGGTCCATATATACGGCCCGTGCTCCATCGCGGCCTGCTTGAACTTGCGACTTTGTCCTGGTCTAGCGCAACCAAACAGCCACAGTTAGCTCTTTAGGCTTTTAAGCACTATTTCTACTTAAATATTAAAAGTTTTACTGAATGGATTCTTATTGTTTTGGTGTCAAACAATGCAATACATTTTAAGCTTTCTAAACTGGTGCGGGATTTTTCTTTTGTTGCGTTTTCACATTATTACTGTTTGAAGTGGTGCATAAATACTTTACACATTGCCTCTAAGTTAAGCCTGACTGCATTTGTGACAAGCTATCAGATGGTTAAGCACAGGTCAATTTGGGGTTTGCTTGTGTTTCACCCTGATTAGAATTGTGGATGACATAAAAGGAACTTCAGCAGGAAACCTTGCAAATTACAGAATAAAGTAACATTCTGGACATTGCTTCCTTTAGCTGAACAAAAATATTACATTACAGACACCTTAGAATGAGGCATCTTACTGATGACTTGCTGTAACAACATAACACAGGTATACAGAGTGAGAGAAAGACCTGCTCACATAGAATCATCCTGAACTATTATTCTGCAAATGTGAGTAGCTGTAAATGTAGGATGACTAAGCCACGGTCATGCTAACTGAACCAAGTCTAAATTAGGCATTATTTTCTAATTAGCAAAAATGTGCCTACATGAATATGGCCTTAAAATCCTAGTGTACTAAATACTTTTCGTTAAAAAAAAAGTCGGGACTAGCTGAAAGTCCACACACGAATGCGGCAAATTGCCAAGTAGGTTTGCACCCTATGAACAGTTATTGTGTATGTGCGTTTTTTGAAGAAGGGGAATGGAGATGCCAGACCCAAATCAAAGCAGGTCAGAAATTCACTACTCCGTGAAAGCGCTTATCATACACCTACTGTCATTTGACAAAATCTAATGGGAGCTATCTGATTACCCATTAACCTGTCTTGCCACACCAAAAGTCCTACCTTTCATAAGGCTCATATATCTCCTTTGTTTACAAGCATCTACAGTGATATTGGAAAACGTCCAACTACTAAGTCATATGGCTCCTCATACATGTCAAAAGCACACAACGAATTTCATTTATCCAAAGAATCTCCTTTTTGGAGAGGGATAAATGTACCACCCAGATCTGGGTCCAAAATGTGATATTCAAGAAAAATTCACCTTTCGAAAGTAGGCTTTCCTGTCACCCCGGCGGGTTTCTTCCATACTGAAACTCCCACTCTGAAAAAACTCAACATGGAAATCTATTGCATGTATCTTTGATTTCAATTTAAATCGCTTTATAACCTGAACACAAGAAACATGCATAACTAGCACATACTTGATTTAAGAAAATTCAAGGTGGTGGCAGAGACGAGTCTTCAACACTTTCATAGATATGCAGCGATTGGCTTCCATGCCTTCAGTACATACCTTGGACACCATGCCCACTTATTACACTGCGAATTAGAATAAAATTAGACAGAAGATTCAAGCCTAAAAAAGGCCCAAGTATAATTCTAGCACATTAAGTAGTGGCCCAAACACTTAGGTAAGTATCCATCCATGAACTAAACTGCCCTATTGATGTTGAAAAATCCTAAAAAGGGGAGACCTACAAACAGAATTTTAACTGTTCAACAGATAGAATAAACAATGGTATGAATAAAAAAAAAAAATACAAAATTCGAATATACTGACAACGTAATCGCACCAGCTTTTGTAATAGAACCTATCATTACTATCGTATAAATGGATTGCTGCCCTGTTGGGCATGTTCATAGTGGAATACCAGCATCCAAAAATCAAAAAATTAGCATCTTTGCAAAAAGCAACCAATGTCGGCATAGGCGCCTTACGGTACTTTTGATTGGGAACAATTCCCAATGTAAAAAGTTCCTAAAATGCAAACTTACCAGGCTCTAATGAATTTCAACTAAATCTAGTGGGCTTACCCTATCCATTACATTGAATAATAAGATGCCGGTGCTGCAGAGGCTACTCTGTCCTCACCATATAAACACACCTTTCATTCAAGATTCTGTTCTCAGCAGAACAAGTATTTTAATTCAAATCCTCCCTATATTGAAAAATTTATAATATTTCTATCAATTCTCCAGTTTCAGAGCTCCACACGTAAATGTGAGTTAAAAATGAAGGCTTGCCACCATGACTTCATTAGATGGAACATGCTGCTTGAAATGCAGTTCTTCTCATCTCTGTTGTTGTTTTTCTCTTCTTCAGAACATGGATGTCCAATCAATTTGTGAATTGCCTTCGAATATCGATGGTCTTGGACTTAGCACAACTAAACAAACTGACATAAAACGAAACGCAAAGATGCTAGAGGGCTCATACTCTGTCTTCTAGAGAAAAGTACAGGTTGAGGTGGAGCATCACCAGACAGGCAATCAGAGAAACACAGGCAAAAGTGAAAATGCCAAGAGGGAAGTCTGAAAAACGCTATGCAGTGTGAGTGTCAAAGAGCCACACACCGGCCTTCCTTACGAGTCTGAGTAATTTTGGTGCAGGATACCAGGGGAATGGAATCTCTGATTCTGCCAGTGTCTTCGCACCAAAATCCTCGAGTGCAGAATAATCACATGGTCCAGGTAATACTCAGCCATTTTCCTGCGAGTTTTCCCAGAAATGGGGAACAAATCTCCTGAAACTTTAAGCCTGCCGTGGAGCAGGTGAAAAATGTCTACAGGAGCACCAGTGGATTTCGGGTTGGCGACTGGGGTATTCGGGCAGCACTGGATCATACCGGGAGGAGTGACACGTGGTGCTGTAGCCCCTGTACCTAGTGAGGCAAAACATAGATTGGACACATAGAGAAAGAAGTGCGGCGTTAGAGTAATAGATGTACAGATGGAGAGCGAGGGGCAGGAGCGTAAAGTGGAAGAGTACAAGAATGAAACTGAGCAGCGATCAGACTTGGAAGTACAAGAGAGAGTGTGAACAAATGTTACAGCTGCCTCCCCAGACATGGAGCACTGTATATAATATTGTTTCTTTCTACAGGTGGCAGTCTCAGATTGCTGGCCGTCCCAGACAGCCTCCTAAATACTCATGAAATGCATGAAAACTGCTCTTGACGTCCTTTAGCTTCCTCTACTTTTTTATGTTCCGCCTGACAGTACTTGCGCTATGCTTGTGAAATCTATTGTATTAAATATAAATCTTAAAAGGGCTTACCTCCCCCTCTCTCGCTTTTCATTGGTTATCGTTCTTGCCACTTACTTTTCCCCTGTTTTTCTTATGGCTATAGCATACTATTTCCTGTTGTTTTTCTTGTGTGCTTCTCTTATCCGTCTCCTGAGGCCAAAGTACTGTTTTAATCCGCTTTTGAAGCAGAACTTTTTTTGATGTTTTGCCTGCACAGCGCTTGTAAGCATAGCCAACAGCTTTCAACACGGCCCCCTCTCCAACGGAACTGTATATGCCTTGTCAGTTTCATGCCGCCTCTTCTCTTATTATTATTTTTGGCGCACACACACATACGTACTTTAATATGGCTGCCTCTAAGAACGTTGCCACCATATTTCAGGGCTAGATACAAACAAGGGCTGTGGAACTAAAGAGACAAATTAAGGCTATGGGGATTCTGAGGTGGATTTAAACGAGTTGTAAAGTACTCAAGAAGAGATTGCCTACTTTACACAAATCCGCTAAATATTCAGCAATCAAAAATGCAATTTTTTTCTTTTAATTTCATCAAGTTCAGAATGAATTATTACAATATGATTCTCTTTAACACATGCTCTCCATCATTTTCAGGCATTGCTAGTCTCATCGCAAATCTCTGTGGAAGATTGAATTAAACTTTGTCTCATTTGGCATTGTAGTCCTCTTTTGTTCTCAACATTTATCCTGGTAATTTACACCCCTCCACCTGCCCCCCCTTCTTTCTGTGTTACAAAAGTATAATTTTCAAGATGGCCGGTGCTTTTAACTTTCAGAAGGGAAGAAGCTTTTAGTGCGTTGTTAGTGTTCACGATTGCCTTGTAATGCTCTCTTCTCTTTGGCTGTTACTGCCGATGCTGATGGTGCAAGCATGGAAGGATTGGTGCCTGATGTGCTGCTTTGTGACTTGGTTTACAAGGACCAGCGGGATGACGGTCAAGTGGTAACTCTAGCTGTCACACTTCTTACAAGTACCCTTATTTACAGACCTTTGGGGTCTAGAGTCGGAGTTCTCTTTATGCAAGCCTGACTGAAAGCACTTTGTTTGTAGGGGAAATTACAGTACATCCCATGATTTTTCAAATCTTATTATGATTAATTCATTGTAGTCCTTTCCAAAGCTCAAGGATTTATTTTTTGTTGAACTAGAGAAAGTACTCCAGGGGCGTGAATCATGGAGCGTTTAGTGAGATTCTTAGTTCCTTGCACATCTGCAGGTCTGTACAGAAACTGCCAGCTATAAATATAGCGTCACTTTTAATTTACAAAACCACCTGCTTTTCATCTGTTACTGCCTTCCCCTCCCACCCACTATGTCTCCGTGTGTTGTACGCTTTGACACACCCCTACCCTGTCCTTACTTACCTAAACCCCGCTTCCCCCCTCTTCCCCATCCTTGCTTGTAGAGGTGGCGGCAGCATGGAATAGCTTTACTCATGGTACTGAGGGCATTTTACTTTTCTGTGCGCATGCCACTGAAGCTGTTTTTGTGCAAACAGCTCTGGGGAGTCCTGTGGGGGGACGTGGGGAGTGAGTCTTTTTTTGTTAATGACACAAGGGCATTTTTGTGCTGATGTCAATTTTGAGCATTTCTGAGCTTAGTGTTCTGCTAAATAAGGGTTGAGGGTGTTGTTAGTTCATACTTATTTTGAGGTTTACTGTATTTTGACAGGGACTTTATTTTTTTTTTAAAACTTTGTTTATTGGTTTCAAACACAGCCATACAGTAACATGAGTGGACGACATGTTTAGGGTTGTCAATATAAAATACGCAGATATTACTTTTTTGGGTACACATTAAACATTTCCTACAGTACTTGCTGGTCTATGCATCTCCAATTCCACCGCAGGTGGCACACAGGGCTCCCCTCTGTATGTATTCCAGTGAGACCATTTCTTATCCCACTTCTTGGGACACCCCCGCGCCTTAAAAATCGCAGTCTCTGCCAACATAAATCTATCCATTTCTTTGGCCCACCCGGTGGTAAGTGGTGGGTTCACTCCCCCCCATCCTCTTGCTATCTCCCGTTTCACCAGCGTGTACCCCAGTCGTCGTGAATTGTTGTTCCACCTCCGTGAGGTCAGTCGCCTCCCACACATTCAACAGTCCCAGTTGTGGCGTCAGAATTACTTCCTTTCCTAAAGCTGTACTCATGTGGTCTGTGGCTCCCTCCCAGAGGGCACGTATCTTTGGGCAGACCCATAGGGTGTGATAGAATTTAGCCTGCTGCCCACATCCCCTCACACAGCAGTCGTCCGGTCTAGTCCCTATTCTAGCCAAGACTGTTCCTGATATGTATGATCAGTGAAGGATCCTAAGCTGGATCAGTCGAAATCTCTGTGTAATAGCCGCCTATCGCGGGGACATGAGTGCAGTCTGCCAGTCCTCGTCGTCTGTGGGACCTATGTCAACCTGCCACTGCTCCCTGAGCCTCGGAAAGGTGTCCGGCAGGTTATTACTCAATTTCTTGTAGGTAAGAGATATTGCCTTGGAGGTGAGGGGCCCGTCTAGCAGAAGGTCTTCCAGAGGTGATGACTCTGGTATATTTTTAAGGTATGAAAACGCCGCCTTTAGCGCATGTCTGATCTGTAAATACCTAAACACTTCTCCTTGCGCCAGACAGTATTGTTTCTGGAGCTCACCAAAGGTGAGCATTGCTCCCTTTTTCACCAGATCTCGCACTGCCGATATCCCGATAAGGTCCCATTTATCAAATCCGGACTGATAGCACAGCATTCCTAGTTTCTGGGTGGTCCATAATGGTGTAGCCTGTGAGAGCACGCCCTTCCATCCCAGCCGGGCAGAAACCACCCGCCATATTTCCAAGGTGTGTTGGGTGGGTCCGAAGAATCGCCTCCTATTTTTCCTGTCTGTGGCGTACAATGGCCCCTTATACCCAGAGCGATCCGTTTGGTATCGGTCCAGGACATAAGCCGGGTCATCCGGAGGGTGATACTTCCAGTGATTAATGGTCACCAGTTGTGCCGCCCAATAGTAGCGCTGTAGCTCAGGTAGTGCTATGCCCCCATCGTACCTGCCTTTAGTCAATTTCTGCATTGCTATTCTAGGGGCCCTGCCATCCCAAAGAAAAGTTTGAATCTCCCCTTCAACCGCTCTGAAATATGAATCCAGGACCCTGTGGGAAAATTATGTAGTATGTAGAGGAAACGAGGAAGGGCTAGCATTTTAAAGAGCGCCGCCCTCCCCAACAGTGTAAAGGGGAGAGATCTCCAATGTTTAACATCCGCCCGTAGTCGGGCAAGAGGGGGGGGGCACGTAGGAGCCATAGAAGGAAACCGGATCTGAGGTGATAAAGATCCCTAGATATCGAAACCCCTCTGTGACGACCGCTATAGTGCAGTCTGCCGGAAGGCGTGGGGCTGAGCCTCTCAGCATAAACAGTACAGACTCGTGCCAGTTGATCGCATATCCCGAATATTTGCCAAAATTTGTGAATATATCTAGCACAACCCTAATCGAGTTATACGGGGATGCCAAGTATAACAACATATCGTCCGCATAGAGGGATATTCGATCTTCCACGTCTTCTGCCCATCGCAACCCTCGCACCAACGCATCTTTACGCACCCAGGCCGCAAGGGGTTCCAGGACAAGAGAAAAAATCAATGGAGAGCGTGGGCATCCCTGCCTAGTGCCCCTTCGTAGCTCGAAAGTTCTAGATGTAAAGCCATTAATTCTCACCTGTCTCAGCACCCCAGTATAGAGAAACTTTACCCAGGCTATAAATTTAGGGCCCAAGCCCACTTTCTATAGGACCGCAAATAGATACGGCCATTCAATGGAGTCGAATGCCATTGACGCGTCTAGAGACAACACCGCCGAGTCTTCTTCGATGTATTTCCTGCGGGCCATCACATTGTGTAAACGCCGTATATTAAGGGCCGTATTTCTACCTGGCATAAAGCCAGATTGGTCTGGGTGGACCAGCGACGCTATGACCGACACCAGTCTATTTGCCAGAACTTTAGCCAGCACTTTCGTCTCTGCATTAAGGAGTGAGATTGGCCTATATGAGCCGCATTTATCTGCTGGCTTACCCTGCTTGTGAATGACTACAATGGTAGCTAGCCGTTGATCTATCGGTAAACTCCCCACTTGTAAACTTTCTTCATACATGGCTCTCAGGTGAGGCACGGTCTGAGAGGCAGTAGCATTCATAAACTCGATTGGAATGCCATTGGGCCCCATAGCCTTTCCAGACTTAATCTGCCCCATGGCCTTATTTAATTCCTCGCTCGATAGGTCTGCCTCCAGGGTTGCCCGCTCCACCTCAGAGAGGCTCGGCACGGTACTATCCCGGAGGAGCTGACGCGAGTCCTCCGCCGTGTATGGGGTAGAGGGGGCGTACACCGTTTCGAAATATTCAGCAAATTTCTCTGCTATTTCTCGTGGGTGGCCCACTATGTCACCCCCCATCGTTGTCAATTGATGTACCCATCTAGACCCCTGTTCCCGTCTCTCTAACCATGCCAGTGTCCTGCCAGCCCTATCACCGAGTTCATACAGTCTATGCTGAGTGGCACGATATTTAGTCACCATTAGCTCCCTAGTTTTTATCCTGTACTCGTCTTGTTTTAACAAGAGTCTATGGCTAGTGACTGTCGAGGGGTCTTGCGAATTTTCCCGCTCTAGTTCGAGGAGGTCGGACTCTAACTGAACCAGTAGTTCGCGCTTCTTTGCGATATAACTCGTCTTCAGTGACAGAGCTTGCCCCTTGAGGACCACCTTGTATGCGTCCCAGATTACTTGTGCAGAATCTACTGAGCCCAAGTTTTCAGCGAAGTAGTTCTCCGTTTGATTACGGAGTTCGCTTCTTATATCCGGTATATGTAGGAGCCATGGATTTAGGACGATGGTATTGCGTGGTTGTCGTTCCCAGTGCATATACTCCGTCCATACCGGGGAATGATCTGAGATACCCCTGGGGAGAACCTTGTAATTGGCTAAATTACCTATAGAGGATAGATGCGTAAGGAAATAATCAATGCGTGATAGACTGCGGTGGACATTCGAGAGATACGTGAATAATTTAGCAGTTGGGTGAAGTGCCCGACCTACATCCGTTCAACCCATTGCCTTCACTAAGTCAGCCATGAGGACGTTCGATTTCTCCCTGGACCTCGGTGGATGGCGATCAATGGTGTCGTCTAAGGTCATATTGTAGTCTCTCCCCATTATAAGGGTGCCCTCCCGGAGTCTCGTCAGCCCATGCCCTGGTTCTTCCAACGCCGCTTTGCCTAGAGCTGGCGGCACATATACCGAGAGTATGTTGATGTCCCTCCCGTCCCATTGGACCTCTGCCCCCACGAATCGACCCCCTGTATCCGCCCATGTCTTATGAACAATATGGGGCGTATTTTTCTTCACCAGTATAGCCGTCCCCATCGATCCCGTGGTGTAGTCCGCGTGTACTAAAAGTTTATATCCCCACCTGGTAAGAGCCTTAGATTTCTGACCCACCAGATGCGTCTCTTGCAGAAGAACCACGTCGGGCGAGTGTCTCTTTAGATACTGTTGTACTATGCCCCTTTTAATTTTATCCCCAACCCTGTTAACGTTCCAGGACATTACGGGAAGGGTAAGGTCTCTATCCTGCCCCATTAGCGTGTACCTTGCGTAATACCAATAATCAGATTATTTCTATTTAGGAAAAAACTTGAATCTGATCACTCAGTATTCGCCGTCCACTGGTCAATACGACTGTTTAACGTTTACGAATTACAGTTACATCTCGCTTACCAATAACACAATCAAGAAAATAAAATTTCTCAATTCCCAACCCCCTAGTCCCCTCCCCCACCCTGCTCCCTGATCAACCACATGAAGCAACTTCGAAACCCCCCTTCAATCCCAAATCCCTCAACAGTCTCCCCCCCCCTCTCTGCCCCCCTGCCCATGGATTTAAAACTACCCACTTCCTAACAAGGCAGAGTGCCTCTTCCCCCCCTGAAATGCTAGGAATGCATGGGACGATCAGCTCCCATCCACGCCCGCTATCTTCACAGTTAACTAGAATTTTGTCCCCCATCCACTGTTTACATAGTCCAGTCACATTCAAATCACATCTGATTAGTCCCATCGATCTCAAATCGTGCCCCGGGCCCCATTTATAGGTCTTGCACCGGATATGGATACCTTCCCCCAGCCCGAACCCCCCTACTTGCGCTTCTTGACAGGGACATTTTTAAGCAGAAGTTACTTTTAAGCAGAAGTTACAAAAGGCACAGTTCTATTTCAGTGGCATATTGTATTTGGACTTTGACAGGTCGCCGGTGACCTTCGCTTCAGCATGGCTGATGTGCCACATAAGGGAAGGGAGATACTTGGCACAGGAGTGCAAGAGTTGGTGTGCTTGTCTCGCTCTGCTCCTGTTGCACTGATAAATAAGCCTCTACAGATCTCGGAGACCCTACTTAGTTTAATAGATTAGACATGGGGAATAACCTGTGTTCATAACACCATTCTTGTATATTGAATTGATGGGATCCAATCTAATATGCAAATGCGGTTGTTTTTAGCTGGGGAATGGCACGTGGCAACTGTAGTTACGTCACTGTAGTACATTCGTTTCAGAATGTATTGACTGAAGTTCGGGGCAAGCGGAGCCATATACGTTGCATTTCTAAGCTCTGTAACACTAGCCTTTGTGCTCCGTGAAGGCTATTTGCACACATAGCAACTATTGTCAAGGTACCTTTGGCCTGCTTGTCAGCAAGGGTTTGCTGTGGCTCAGGTAAAATTACTCCAGGTTTTTCAATCACAAATTACCTGCATATATCCTATTACTGGGTGCTATTTCTAAAGCCGAGGCACTCCTTGCTAACAGAAAAGTCTGGTCTGAAGGTGTCGCGATCATCGGATAGTAAGGGAGGGCTCATAGAATCCCAGGTTTTAGTTGACACTTGTTGACTCTGATTTAAAAGCTCTGCAGCTGCAGGCCAGCGAAGGAGATCTGTTTATTTAAAGCACGTCTGTATTTTATAAGCCATGTCTATCTTTATTTTCTGAGCTTTCGCCATTTATTTTTTCGCCTACTATTTTAACAACAGTCAATGTTTAACCCCCACCACTCAACACATGCAATATACTTAAAATGAATATCTCCTCACTGGCATTTATTTTACTTGCCTAAGGATGCTGAAATGCTATTGTGTCCCAGAATCCGCTCATTATGGTGCGACAGGATTCACAACTTTGCATCGCTGTCCAGCCCCCTTTGGATTCCAGACAGTGGATATAGCTTTCATAACATCAACCGAAGGTACAGGACCACTTTATGTAGTCACCAGATACTGCACAGTATATTGCCCTTATCAAAAAACAAGTCATAACACTTTTACGGAGTTTCTTTAACTTGTATTGCACAAGTGCTCCCCAACTTAAAACGTACCGCCCAAAAAATGTATTATTAATCACATAGGCGAAACCTACTGCATTTACCAATGCTTGTTTCTTTATGGTGACCCTCTTCTTGCCATCCATCCTCTGCATGCCTTCTGAATATAGCCTCCTCTCAGTCTCATGCCTGTCTGCCTTAAGCTATTTTATTGTAATTCTGTAAAAGGCTAAAACCTCACTTTATATATCACAACCTCTCCTTCTTTTATACCTGCAACCTAACACTATCTAATCTCTGCCAGTATATCTATCTCACAAGCCATTCCCCTGAAACCACATGACCCTCACCAATAATCACACATAAATAGTATTAACATAGTCCATCACAAAGTAACTAGAGTAAATGGATGTCATTTTTGTTGAGTGCTCATGACTAATCATAATTAACAATAACCACTGGATTAACCATTAACCTTCGGTTCTGGAGTAGCGTTCTACTTGCTGTACAGTGCTCCAATGCCTCGCCAGGGGTAGTAAGCACTAAATAAATGTGATTACAATCACAGAAAGAGTGAAACATAAAATGGAGAGAATAGGAAGAGTAATGTAGGAATTACAAAGTCAGTTGTAATGAGGTAGAAAACAGGGAGAGAGAAAAGAAATAGTAATGATGCTGATGACGCAAAACCAATCCCATCTTGCCCCAAAGCGTGCCTTGATGGACAGGGAATGGTGTAGTCCCTAGACGGGCTTTAGTGCTCTCCTCTTAACCCGTCTAAATTTAAGAAGTCAAAGGTCTCATATTTCAAATAACAGAAATGTAGAACATATTTGGTCCTATAAGAAATTACATACAATGAAGTCTTGGCCTTAAAGGTTTTATTTTGAAACATTTTGTCATAAAGGTAGTAGTGCAATTACTCAAAATTAATAAGTGAATAAATCCGAGTGCAAAGCTCTCATATCAAGCAAAACTCAGTAAAAATCTTAAAATCAAAATACATAGTTTTAGATGGGGTCGATTTCCAGCATAGATTTTCCTTGTAAATTATGTTGAAAGAGGGCTCCTTACATCCAGCCACCACACACTTTATTTAGGTTTCTAAACAAAGGATGTCATACATTTAGTACAGTAGTACATTGTTAGCAGGTTCTAAACCAATTAGAAGAGAAACACCTATAACTATGAATACGTTCAACAGGATTCTTACAATTCTACTAAATAAAGCTTCTCATAAGCAACATGAAACAGAAAAGTTACATAGTATGTGATCCTCTCTGGCACAGCTGTGTTTAACGTATTCAGAACAGCCTCTAAAAGCCATCGTCCTTCTATGCAGGATTTCATTCTAGTGGGACATGAAAATAAAAAACTATTCACGTGGGACGAGGAAAAACGTCACATTAAAACTGGAGTCTAAGACCTAGTTTGGTTGAAGCGAGCTAGAGTATGCTTTTTCATCACTGCAAAGCATCAAATTCAGCAAAACATTTGTATCAGTACATGGAGTGTGCATATGTGAATCTAAATGCAGTTCTATATAGAAGTACATGTGTTTCTGTCCTTGGACTTTTTTGCATTTGTCTGTATGGTTTGTATGTGGTTGTCTGTGTATGTGCATTTGTGTATTTTTAGGTCTCGCGAGCCAAAGGCTCGAAGAGACATTTTATATGTAGGATTTTCAAAGTGCTACCCACACTTTTGGCTGGCCTAAACCTTGAGTGCACGAGATCACATGCACTGCACAGCTGCTCCTCTGCTAATTGCATTCCCCCCTCCCTTCTCACCCAGTCCTTTGATGCTCTGCTCGATTACTTTCACTTTCGCCGCTTTGACCCTTGCATTCCCCCCTCCCTTCTCACCCAGCCCTTTGATGCTCTGCTTCCATCTCCCTCCTCCCTGGGCGTGAAGGGAGACAGAGACATCCTCCTTAATTGCTGTTTCCCCTCCTGTGGACACGTTATTGATCAGCTCCAAACTCGATACATTGCTCTCAAGTGACCATCTGTCAGAGGAAACAAGCAGCAGGCACTTAAATGACCTCTATACATAATTATGCTTTATTATATGCCACATAATTTTACACCACTCAATGCAACACAATTCCACGCCATGCTACACAATTCTATGTCACATAATTCTACTCCACATCACATAATGCCACTCCACATCATGCCACATAATTTGACAGAACACCACATAATTCAACAAAGTGTAACATAATTCCACTCCTCCCTACATGACTCCACTCCACACAATGGCATTCCACATCACACAATTGCACTCCAAGTTACACATCTGGCCTTCATGCCACACAATTGCTCTCCATGCTGCACAATTCCATGTCTCACAATTCGACTCCACACCACAGAATCCCACGCAACCAAGTTCCACGCAACGTAATTCAACTCCACACCACATAATTTCATGCCATATATTACCCCTCCAAGTCACATAATTCCACTCCACCTATTTTCAATCCACTCCATACCACATCATTTCACCCCATGCCACATAATTCCACACCACTCAAGGCCTCGCAGTTCCATGCAACACAATTCCACATCTCATAATTCCACTCATGCCACGAATTTCCACTCACACAATTCCATGCCACATAATTCTACTCCATACCACATAATTCCACTTCAGTGCACAACATATAATTCCACATCATGCCACATACTATGCCACATAATTTCACTCCCTACAACATAATTCCACTCTGTGTCACATAATGCCTCTTCCCTTTCGTGCCACATAATTCAGATCAACATATTTCCACTCAACTCAATTCCTTGCCATGCGACACAATTGCACATCACATAAATCCATGCCACATAATTCTACTATATGCCACACACTTCACTCCACACCACATAATTCCACACCACGTCACATAATTCCACTCCACATCACTTAATCCCACTCCACACAATTGCACTCCATGTCACACAGTGGCACTCCTCACAATTCCATGTCTCAAAATTTCACTCCATGGCACACAATTGCACGCCATACAATTTCACACCACACAATTCCATGCCAAAATATTCTGCGCCACTTAAAGCCAATCCATGGCATGTAATGCCATGCCACACAATTCAAATCAACATAATTCGGCTCCATGCCACATAATTCCACGGCACGTAATTCCACTCAACACCACACAATTCATTACCATGTCACATAATTCCACTCCATGCTATATGATTTCCACTCCACTCAGTGACACTCCATGTCACCCAATTGCACTCCACATCACACAATTGCATTTCACGCCACACAATTCCACGTTGCACAATTCCACTCCAGTCAACACAATTACACTCCATGCAACACAATTCAACTCCATGCCACCTAAGTGCACTCCACCCTCATATTTCCAATCCAAGCCACATAATTCCACGTCGCATAATTCCAATCCTCTCAATGCCGCACAATACCATGCCAAACAATTCCATGCAACGCAATTCTTCTCCACATAATTTCACGCCACCTAATTCTACTCTACACCACATAATTCCACTAGTCAACACCCCTCAATTCCATGCCACACAATTCAACTCCATCCCACATAATTTCACTCCATGCAACATCACGACTCCACATCATGCTACACAATTCCACTCCATGAGACATAATTCCACTCCATACCACATAATTCCACATTGTACCACACTGTACCACCTAAATTTAATCTCCCAAAACCAACATAATTTCACACCACACAATTCCACACCAGACAATTCCATGCCAGACCATTCCATGTCACATCTCATAATTCTACTCCACGGAGCATAATTCCACTCCTTGCCACCTAATTCTATGCCAAAGCACTTGATTTCACACCATGTCACATAATTCCACTTCACGGCACTGAATTCCTCTCCACACAATTGCACACCACGTCACATAATTGTAGTTCACGCCACACAGTAACATGTCTATCTCAGTGAATGCAAAATAATTCCACTCCACATAATTCCATGCCACATAAAGTGCTCTCCACTTCTCATAAATCCACACCACATAATTCCATTCCATGGCACACAATTGCATGCCACATAATTCCATACCACACCCCATAATTCCACACCACATCACATAATTCCACTCCACCCCCATACTTCCTCTCCGCAGAATTGCACTCCATGTCACACAATTGCATACCACACCACACAATTCCATGTCTCACAATTTCCCTCAACACCCCACAATTCTAGGCCACACCACACAAATCCACACCAATTAATTCCATGCCATACCACATAATTACACTCCATGGAACGTAATTCCATGCCACATAATTCCACTCAACTATTAATGAATCCACTCAATAACATAATTCCACTTAGCGGCACATAATTCAAGTCCACCACATAATTTCATTCCATGCCACATATTTCCACTCCATTCCACATACTTCCATTCCTCTCAACACAATTCCATGCCACACAATTCTATGCCACACAATTCCACTCCACACAATTCCACACCACACCATATAATCCTACTTCACGCCATGCCAATTAATTCCACACCACATCCCTTAATTCCACACCATGCCACATAATTTAACTCCAGGTAACATAATTCATTTCCATACAATTGCAGTCTATGCCACACCACGCCAAAGAATTCCACATCTCACAATTCAGCTCCATGCCACACAGTTCCAAGCCACTCAACATACTTTCATGCCACATAATTTCACCCCACACATCATAATTTCACTCTGCATATTTCCACTCTACTTGACAACACGTAATTCTACTCCCCTCTACATTTGCAGAACAAGCATTTGCAATGCAATAGGTCTCGCATTTACGCAAGTTTGAGCTACTCAAATTACAAATAACAATGCCTTTTATTTTTGTTTTCTTTTTTAAAACTTAAATAAAAGGCAGTGTCATTTACAATGCCAATAGCTTAAACTCGCGTGAATGCGAGACCTATTGCATTGCAAATGCTTGTTGAGAAAGCAATGAAGGCATTTGTTCATTTTATGCATAGGCAGGTGACTGTAGGAGCCTAGATGTTTGCGTGCAAGGATGTATGTATAATACAAATAGATGTATATAAGTGAACAATAAAATTGGATGTCTTGATGTTGTCAGTGCTAGTTGGAATCCAGGTTAAACTTTCAGATCTGACTGGTGGATCGAATATTTTTCAAGAAGTTGTGAAATATTATTTTTTAATATTTGTACTCGTTCCTTCACTGCGTTTTCGACACAGTTCTCGCCATCATTTACGTCCTTCAGCACTGCTTTCAGGAGATGAACGAGCCATGCTGTTTTGTATTGATTTGATCCACTTGAAAGTATTTTCTTTACTTTCTCTTCTGTGTATCGGAGCACCTCTTCATCCTCTGTGATTCTTGTCACAATCTTCAAATCTGGTCGATCACACTTCAGTTTGTTTAGGTTTACTGTTCCATCATGCCCAAAAAAGTTCATACACAAGCTAGAAAAAACAAATATGCATTGAGTGTTTGTAAGTGAATGTAAAACTGCAACATATTTATATGGTATGCCATGCTTGTGAAAGGAAAATGTTACCCTGTAAGCATCTGTTTGTGGTGTGTAGTGCTGTCGATCCACATGCTCTGCATACTGTAAATCCACGTGCTCTGCATACTCCTGCCATCTAGTGTTGGGCTAAATGTTACCCTGTAAGCATCTGTTAGTGGCGTGTAGTGCTGTAGATCCACATGTTCTGCATACTGTAAATCTACATACTCCTGCCATCTAGTGTTGGTCTCGGACGTGTCCAACTTGCTTTTCTTTCAATTGGTTTTTCAAGTCACAAGGTATAGTGACTTCACCTATGACTGATAATGTGCAAGGGAAAAGGCTCCATTGTTAGGGTGTTTTTACGTACGGCAGGTAAGGATGAAAATGGAGAATAGAAAAGCAGAAGATGACCATTCAAAAGAACAAGAAAGAAATGCATCTTTAACAACCCCAGGCTTCTGGGAAGGAGGGTGGTTGAATGGGAATCTACAGCACTACATGCCACCAACAGATGCTTAAAGGGTAAGTAATATTTTCCATTCATGGCCATGTGTAGTTGTAGATACACACGCTCTACGTAGACTTTTAAGCAGTACTCTCCTAATCATTGGCCAGCCAGAAGATGTTGCAAGAACTGGAACAAATGACATAGCACAGCTTGGCCAACATTAGCTTGTATGTGTCCTAAAACATCCACACAGTAGTGCTTAGTGAACGTGTGTGGAGTGGACCAAGTCGTTGCTTTACATATGTCAGCTATAGGACTGTTACCAAGGAAAACCACGGAGGCCCCCTTTTAGGGGTTAGTGGGGCATGGGTGGGGCAGGCAATTGCAAGACTTTAGAGTAGCAAATCTGAATACATTTGACCAGCCACCTAGCTATGCCCGCTTGGAGAAAGCATGGTCTTTGTGTGGTTTAGTGAATGAGACAACGAGTTGTGTCTTGTGAAAGGGCTTTGTCCTGTGTAGTACATAAGGGCTTTTTTTTATGTTTAGTGTGTGAAGAGCCCTCTCTGCCACAGAGTCTAAGTGTGAGAATAACACAGAGTTATTTTTTTTGTTTAAGGTGGAAGGAAGATACCACATTAGGCAGAAACTTTTGATTAGTCCTAAGGATGACTCTATCATTGTGCACCTGGAAGAAGGGTTCCTCGGGGTTAAGAGCTTGAAGTTCCTTCACTAGCCTGAGAAGACCGCCTTCGAAGAGAGAAACTGTAAGGACATGAATGAAGATGCTTGGAAGGAGGTCCCCTGCATTGAGTTAGGACAATGTTGAGGTTCCAAACAGGGGCCCGGGTACCCTATGTGGAATAAGCCATCTAAGACCCTTCATAAAGGCTTTGGTGACACGGACTCTGAACAAGAAAGAATGCGCCTTCTTTTGAAGGTAAGTTGCAAATGCAGCTAAGTGGAGATGGACAGATGTGTAGGCAAGGCCTAACATCTGCAGATGAAGCAAGTAGAAAACCATGTCTTGGATCACTGGTTTCATTAGGGCTAAGTGTTTTGGAAGGCAATAATGAACAAACTTTTCCATTTGGCAGCATAGCAGGCCCCCATGGTGGGTCTGCAGGCCTCCTTAAGGACGGACATACATTCAGGAGGCAGACTGAGTAACCAAATTCTAAGACTTCAGGAGTAAAATCACTAGATTCAGCTGCCTAGAGTTTGGGTGTCTGACTGTACTCTGGTCCTAAGCGAAGGTCTGACTGGTTGGGCAGCTTCTCGTGAGGAACTAGGGTCAGGTTGAGAAGGATGGCAAACTAGGGTTGTCTAACCCACGTGGGAGCCAACAGGATGACAGTGAGGTGTGTTTGCTGAAGCTTACATAAGGAAGGAGTGGGAGAGAAGGAAAAAAGTAGGCAAATATCCCTGACCAGTTCTTCCATAGTGCATTGTCCATGGACTGTGGGTGTAGTAACCAGGTGACTAAGCTTTGACATTTAGCGTTTTCGGCGGTAGCGACGAGGTCCATGTCGGGGAACCCCCAACAATAGAAGTACAGGAGTAGGACAAGCGGATGGAGTTCTCACTCGTGGACTAGTTGCTGTATCCTGCTGAGAAGGCCTTCAAAGTAGTAGTCTACTCCTGGTATGTACTCTACCACTAGATGGATCTTGTGGTGGAGAGCCCTTTCTCCAAATGACCTGTGCTAACGCTGAGTGGAAGCCACCTTGTTGCAGGAGGTACTACATGGTGGTCATATTGCCTGTTCTGATGAGGACTCCTTTGTGTTGTAGGTGGCATAAGAAAGCTTTGAGACCCAACAGCTGTCCAGTAGCACCCAGTAGTTGATGTGGGTACCCAGTTGGTGGAGTGCCCACATGCCCTGAATGACCAAGCCCTGGAGATATGCCCCCACCTCATGAGAGAAGTGTCCATTGTGATGGTCGCTTGTGGAATTTAGTTGAGAAAGGGCCAGCCCTGCAACAGATTGTTACTGTACCACCACTGCAGAGAGCTATATGTGCTGTCCCAAATCAACACTTGATCTTCCCAGTGACCCTCGGCGTGTGAACATTGTGCTTCAAGGCACCATTATAGTGGAAGCATGTGCAATCTCACATGGAGAACTATGACAATACAGGAGGCCATAATGCTGAGGAGGCGCATGAGTGTCCTGATTATTAAGGTTTAATTTGGCTGAAAACAAGTAAGTAACAACTGAAAAGCTTGCATCCACACTTGGCTGGGATACACTTTCCAGTTGACTGATTTGAAAACTGCTCCCAAGAAGGCTGTATCTGAAGGGGCTGGCAGTAGAACTTTACTGCGTTGATGGTGAACCCTAGATCGTGCAGGAGGTTTATGGTGGCCTTGGTATGTGCCAAGCCCTGGTGTTGGTTTGTGCTCTTGATCAGCCAGTCACCCAAGTAAGGAAACATGTGAATGCCACCCCTCCAGAGATGAGCGGCTACCATGGCAAGGCATTTTGTGAATACCCTGGGGGCCATGGTGACCCCGAAGAGCAGCACTTTGAGTTCAGAATGCTGGGCACTTACCATGAACCACAGGTACTGACAGCGTGCAGGGTGGAATTGGATGTGGAAATAAGCATCCTTCAAGTCGAGTGCAATAATAAAGTGGCCTTGCTGCAGCAGAGGGATAACGTCCTGGAGAATGACCATGTGGAAGTGCTCGGACAGGAAGTATTCATTGAGGGGCATGAAGTTGAGTACAGGACTGGGTGTCCCATTCTTCTTGCGGATAAGAACATACAGGTCTTGCCGGGGTGGTGTCGCAAGCTCTATTTCCCTCTTGCAAATGAGTGCCTCTACTTCCTCCAGAAGGAGGCACTGGTATGCTGGGGAGAGGGTTTGTTTGTGGGGAGGGATGCTTGGTGGGGTTGTAGTGAGTTCTAAACAGTAACCCTGCCTGATGGTGGAGAGAATCCACTGATCAGAGGTAATTTCTTCCCACTGTGAAAGAAACCTCTGTAGTCTTCCCTGACAGGTGTTGTGCGATCTGGGGGAAGGGAGAGCGAATCAATGTTTAGCGGGGCAGCTCCATTAGCTGCACCCCTTCAGCCGCTGGCCCTGGAATTGCAACTCCTGAAAGCTCCCCAGGGGTAGCCCGTGTAGGTGTCTGTTGTTGTTGCTGTCTCTGGTAGGAGGCAGATGCTTCAGGGGAGGTAGCCTCAGCACCTCCTCTGAACTTGGATCTACGAAAGGAACTGCACGGAGAAGGCGTTTGGAAGGTACCCATAGTCTTGGTTTTATCCATGGCCTGTTTAATTTTCTCCAGCATCTGATCAACCTGCGGTCCAAAAAGGTGCTCACATGCATGGGGTCTCTGTGGTGGTAGTGATGTGGGAAGAGGAGGAGGAGTGGGAGAGGTGGAAGAAGAACAGGGCCAGGACAAAATGGTAGAGGACTGCTGCGTCTTGACCTTGTCTGGAGGTGTAGGCTCCCATGCAAGCTCCTCCTTAAATGTTAGTTTCCTCTCATGAGGGAGAGTATCTTGGTCTTTGGTAGGAGGTCTGGTGACAATCCTCCCAGTCTACAAGTGGATACAAATCTGTTTCTGCCAGGCATTGAGCTCCTCTTGAAGATGCTGCAAGATGGGCTGCTGCAGTTCCTCGGGGGAGGTGCTTGGTCTGTGTTCGGTGTCAGGGAGGTGGCGAAGCGAGGTATGTCTTACTCGCTTGTCAACATTTTGTGGTGAGGTTGTACCTCCTGGACCTAGGGCTTTTCCTTCTCAGACTCCGAGCGGGAGCAGGCACCTGGGCTGAAGTGGAGTCTGTCCTTGCCCGAGAGACCAATTTCTGGTTCTTCCTCAATGTAGTGGTTTCAAAGAGGTCATGGGTATTGTCCGCCTACTGCTGAATCATAATGCATTGAGCAAGTCAATTTCATCGGTACTGCAGGGACTTCTTGGAGCAGAAGGTGAGACAGGTGGAGCAGGAGGTTTCATAGTGCGCTGGAGACAGACAGAGGTAGCAGGCTTGATGGTGGTCTGTCCAGGGGTATTTTGAATGACACTTTTGGCAGTACTGGAAGGGAGTCCTTTCCATTACGGAGTCTACAGTCTCGAAGAAGAAGACTGATTTGAAAGCCATGGGCGGGGCACGAGTCACAAGAGCGGTGTTGAGTGGAACCCAGTTGCTAAGCCTGATGAATGTCGAGACGAGAAAGAAACCTACTGCCATCGATGATTATCACCAACAGGAATGGAGGAACTGAAAACGTCGGACAAGGAACAACACAAGGAGTCGACCTGGAGCGGAGTGGATATAAATCCAAACCTGATGGTGGAAAATAAACAACCTAACAATGGTGCTGATGCCCATGTGCATTACATAGGAGTTACTTTACTTCGTGACTCGAAAGACGTCCTTGAAGAAAACTAAGTCTGAAACCAACACTATATGTTAGAAGTATGCAGAGCATGTGTACCTACAGCTACACATGCCTCGAATATAGCTGTTTCTTAATAACAAATGTTATTGGCAACAACTGTATTAAGGCACCTACAATGACACATTAATTACAATAATGCAAAGGTCAAAACACATTTTATCTTCTTAGTTCAAAATAAAAGTAGACCATCTCCGCACAACTTAATTAATGATATTGTATGTTAATACACAGATTAACACCCTTGAGACCTGGTTAAATGTCTTTAGGTGTACCATCTGAACAACAACATGGCATAATCCATACACACATTTTAAAAAGTAATGAAAATAATACGCTGTATGTTACCACTGACGACCCATTAGAAACCCATTTGAAACTTCACCCATCACACATAAAAAAAGGGTTAGAAATGACATATCTTCAATCACAATACATGTGTGTGTCGGTGTATGTAACAGAGGAGCAGTTGCCCCGCTGTAGTTAAGATTGACGTCTCACTCTATGGGACTTCGGTTTTTGCAACCTCACTAACTTTTTGCCCCCTAACAATTTGCACCAAACTTCGGAGATACAGCATATAAACCCACAGACTTCAGCATGGCCAATTTGATGCAACTTAAATTGTAACGTTTTCTATTAGCACATCTACCTTGTAGATTTTTGCAGAATCTTCTTGTGTGCTTGATATATTCAGAATATTTTAATTGTTTTTTGGTTTTGAATTTAAACTAAACATACTTGATACTATCTAAACCAAAATGGAACCGTCCACCATGCATGGTCAAGTACCGTGCAGTGTGTAAAACATTTGCGAACACAAGAAAGCGATGGATAATATAACTTGAACAACGAATACTGAAGAAGCGTACATGTCCTGGCGAGTTACAAGTGCACTGAAAAAGTACATTTCAATTGATTACATTTAAAATTGCTCATCTATACATACATACATATGCCTACACAAACATGCATATACATACACAGAGAAACACTAAGATCCAAACATACATACACAAACATACACACACATCCACACCTATGAAGGCACCTTCAAATAGACAAGTGTATACACACACATCCAATAGGAGACAATACAAAAAGACAAAGTACATCACCGTACACACGCACACAAACCTCTCTCTCGGTTTTTCTCTCTCACACATACGCCACATATATTGGGAAGCAGGACTGGCGGTATTGATTACAGCTTGGAACCTGGTGAGCACTGGACAGAGATACTCCACACCTGCTCCCAGAGTCTTTCCAAAGGAAAGAAAGGTTGGCAATCCCTGAAGAATAGCACATGCTGTCTGTAGTGAGACTTCATGTGCACAGAATATACACTATGCAATAATTTTCCAACAACTAACAATATTTCCAAGCAGGCCATGAATTCTTACGTAGTCTGCAGATGCCCCGGTCATCTTGGACATATGGGCATAACTTCCCTCATGTTCCATGGTGGTTTTACTAGGCAATGGTGATACATACAAACATATTAAGGCATGGGGCAAGTGGGCAATTGCCCAGGGCCCCCACCTTTCAAGGGTCCTCTGGGAAAGTGAACTAACTTTCTAACTCCAATCTGTTTATTTCTCTGTTTCAACCTTTAATGTATTATTTATTATTGTTTGGCGTCATTGGGTTTGATTTAGTGGAAAATGGGTGATAAAGTCAAAGCTGATGCAGATAGGGGTCCTAAAGGTGATACAGTGTTGCTGTAGCTGGGACCATGCTACACATGTCTAGGATTACCTTTTCTAAGGAGCAGTTGCTTCCTTGGAACCACAGATAATTTTTAGAAGTCATTTTGTTGATAGAAACATACTCAGAACTAATTTATGTTGTTTATCTAGTTGTACTGTAAATGAAGTTGCAGGAGACTGTAGGTGTGTTGCCTTTTAATAGAAAAGGTCCTGCTACAGAACTGGTAAAAACTTTGTCAGTATTATTTACTCATTTTAGCATAAGGTTTTAGAGTTGAAGCATAGCAGGTGAATTGATAGATAAGTAACAGCAGAATAGTTAACCTTTGTTTAACTACACTGCAGTGCTACACGTGTCAAAGAGAATCTATAACTCATCTTCCACAGAGAGAACAGAGTGACAAAGCTTGAAGTAGTTATTGTAGTCAAAGGGAAAGTAGTTACTGTATTCACAGAGAGAACATATATTTCAGAGTCTCATTATTTGAATGTTTAGTTTCAGGAATTACAAGTTCCACACCAAAGAACAGAGTTGGTTTCACAGAGATAATGCTAAGATGACGAGTCAAAGTGGTAGAGCCCAGTGTCTTAGTATTCTCCCTAATCCCATTCTGCGTCCCAGTTTGTACCAATGTCCCTGGTATTACGGTGTGTGGTAATGGTGGAGGTAGTGAGAGATAGAAGAGTTCGACTGCTCCCATTGAAATCTGAATACAAGATTAATGCATCCTGACCACACACATAGAGTCACAAAAATGCATACAAAGAACAGACTTACATACACAGTTTCACAAGTTGGAATGTGCCTACTGGCACATGCCTATTTAAAAGAAATAACTAATTGTGAATGTTTGGACATCCATATATGAAGAATCACATACAAGTGCACACACATACAGAAACACATAAATGCATTGGTAAATGTGTGTGACCACACTCTAGGTGCATGCCTACTTAAACACTGATATATGTAACTGTGAACATCCACACACATGTAAGAAGACACATTTAGCCAAATACACAAAAGCACATACATAAACAAGTGACCATCCTTCCACAGGGTACATGCCCTTTTAAAAATATAGACTTGGTTCGCTAGGAGACTGAGCTTGGGCGTCCGTTAATGAGCAAGGAATGGGAGCAAGTTCTTTATCGCGTCCACCATACAGCGTCAGACACTGCGGGGGCAGAATCTGCCTATAATGTGGCGGCATACTGGTACTATACTCCAGCCCGCATTCAGTCTTGGGACCCTACTAAATTCGGTCTTTGCTGGCGGGGGTGCGGGCATTCTGGCACTCTCGTTCACTTGCTGTGGCGATGACCGAAGTTGGTGCGGTACTGGGCGGAGATCTTGGACGACCTTGACGAGGCGTTTCAGATTAAGCTGCCACGGGAACCCATGCACACGCTGTTAGGTCTCCCTCATCCCAAGTTCTTTCCCCTGCGTACGATGCAGGGTAGACAACTGGCGCTGGCGCTGCTCGCGGTGCGGCAGGTTCTGTTGGCGCAGTGGGACTCCCCGGCAGAGCCGGATCCGAGGGACTGGATCCAGAGGCTCTGGCATCTGCTGGCGATGGAACACCTATCACTCAGAATCCATGGGAGGGGTTCGGAATATGTGAAGCTCTGGGGCCCCTTTTTGCGGCTTCTGTCCAAGGAGGTGCGGGAAGTTACGTGCCTCAAATATTTGCAAATTCTTCAGCTTATCCCTTTGGAACCGGCAGGGGACACTGAGGAGGTTTGACTTCACTTTGATCAAGACTGTTGACTCTCAGGGCTTCGGGGTGGCGGGTAGAGGCAGATGCGGAGAGGCAGGGGGGAGGGGGTTTACATGTTTTGTTTTTGGACTCTTCTTCTAAAACTGTGATGCACGAGCAAATGCCTGACAGGCCTGGCCTGTGTTCCATCCTTTTCTTGCGGGGTCGCCCTCCGGGCTGTAGACCTGTGTGCTGTGTATGGCATATTTTGTTTCGCTCTGCCAGCCATACGATGTAGGCAGTCAAGCTGTGTACTTTGCGGGTGTATCACTTAATAAAAAGATTGATTCTAAAAATATAGACTTGCACAGACACATACAACCTCTCCTGCCCACACAAACAGAAATATACATACATATGTACACAAGTATAATTGGGTGCATGGCAACTTATTAAAATATAAGTGGTTACAAACATCCAGACTCACACAACACATGCACATATGTTAAAATTAGTTGATTACCTTCAGTAACACTCTTTCCACTGGCTATTCTATCTAACCACAGATTCATCACACTCTGAGTAGCCACAGGCACCAGAATGGATCCAGAAGCTCTTACCAATAGCTCCTTCATGCCAGCCGTTGGCACCATCATTCTCTGTAATGACCCCGTCCCATCTCTAGACATGATGACACCGAGTCGCAGAAAGGTACCATTACTGCACGATGAGGTCAGCTTATACATTCTTCTTTTCCGTGCCTTCAGACACAGAGCTTACCCTACTAACTGGCAGTGAGTGATTGTAACTTGAGGCCTTATTAATTCCTGAAAGTCCACTTTCAGGAATTATTAACAGAGGAAGGTGGTGGGAAATGAGACAGTCAGGTAGAGTATCCACCAGGAAAAGCTTTATTGTACATAAATAATGTATTATTTTGATGGATACTTCTAACCAAACGTTGCGAACGTATACCAAAGCAATGCCTCCTCGGAGGTGCTAGATTTTACACCAGGAACCCAGCAGGTGAAATGCCCTCTCTGTGGACTTGTGAATTAATGTAGTTGTGTCTGGTAACAGTATGGACAGAAGCTCACTTGGCTGCCTAGCAGATGTCCAAAACTGGAGCACCCTGAGCAGGGCTGTAGTCACAGTTTCTGCCCTGGCAGAATGATGCCAAATGCCCTAAAGAGGTTACTCTTTAGCCAAGAGCTCAATCTTTAGCCAAGGCAGAACATAGCTTCATACAAAGGACAATCTAATAGGATAAGGTCTCTTCTGGACCATCTTCTGTTCCTTTCTCCACAACGGCAAACCCAATGAACAGCTGATCACTTACATAGTACTCCTTAGTCCCATCAATGTAGAAACTAGGGACATACTATCACTCCAATTGGTGCAGCCTCATCTCTTTACACAGATACAGGGAATAAATTAATGCATGGAGCATGATGGACTGCCCGTATTGGACATGTGAAAACACTTTCGGAAGAAGGGATGTACGAGTCTGACGTAACAAGCAACATTTCCAAAGTACCTGTAGGATTGCAGGAAAGGTAGATGAAAATCAAGAGCTTTAGAGTACAACTATGAATGGGTTCAAATGGGGTACACATCAAAAATGTCAAGCCCAAACTGATGCCCCTCTGTCATATTGAAGAGAGCAGGGAAAAATATAGGTGAAAGACCTGTTAAAAAATGCATCACAAGGGGTGAGTTAAATAGTGAGGGCTGATCAGGCAAACAAGAAAGGCCATAAGGGCCGACAAGTAACCTTTAATGGTTCCTGCATCAAAGCCTTGCACGACACTCGACAATACAAATGACACAACATCAGATAATCTGCTTTTCTTCACTCCAGGCAACACATTTATTCCAGTGGCCTTCATAAATAAACTTGGTGAAAGGATGGCAAGTGCCAAAAATTATATCCACCACTTCGGATGGAAGATCAAAGCTGCTCAGCTGATTACTCACTATCCATGCATGAAGATGCAAACTGTGCAGGTTTGGATGGTGCACTATGCCCTGCTTTTGGAACAGCAGATCCTCTCAAAGAGAAAGATGAATTGTGGGTAGAAGCTTAGACTCAACAGCTCAGAGTACCAGAACCTTTTGAGCCTCCAGAATCAGGTATGCTTGATTCTGCCTGCCTTTCTTCAGGACCTGCAGGATCTGGGGCAGTGATGCAAATCTCTAACAAAGGCCAAAGTCCCACCAAAGGCATACTGTGTCTCCTAGAGAACTGCAGGTAGAATATGCCTGGAAAATGTAGAGTTTTCTGAGGTAGCAAATTGGTCTAATAAGGATGCGCTTCACTGAGCAAAGGAACTGTGAACCACCTCTTGGTGCAGGCATGGCTCGTGATTTTTGCTGAGTTTGTCTGCGTTGATGTACCAAGATCGCGTTAAATATTTGAGTTTAAATTGGTGGAATATGGGAAAAGTTGCCTGTAAAAGGAAGGGCATATCCAAGTGGGAAGATTTAGAGGACCCATTAGGAAATGCTGGATCCTTCTGCCTACTAGCCCCTAAACATTCATGGAGGGTCAACTAAAGAAGTTTGGAGGTGGTGCCTGGAGAAGAGGAGGACAAGTAATGCCACTGTTATTGTTAACCTAGACCTTTGGCACTACCTCTGCTCATACCACTTTGAAAAGTGTGCACTACTTGTCCACTGGCTGAGAAGATTGACTTTTGGTGTAAGTGAACTGCCTGAGTAGCCTCTGAATTTTCAGTACTGCTGATGGAACTGGTTAGTGGGTGAAAGTAATCCTAAGGAGTAGGCCACCCCCTTACTGTTTTTGAGTCCCTCAAAGAATGTATCATCCTTCTTAACAATACGTCTGTATCCATTAAAGGGCATATCAATTAGAGAAGCCGAGACTTCCCAAGAGAAGTTGGTCAAGTGCATCCAGGCATGTCATCTGATAATGACACTGGTAAGCATAGCAAATTAAACAGAATACACTGCATGTAGCTCAGAACATAGAATATATTTCATAGCATCTTGTCCATCTTGCACTGTTTCAGCAAAACAGTGGTACATATCTAACGGTAAGACAGGCAATACTTTGCATATCATCATCAAAAGACGTGGGTAACTGTGTGGGAGGCAAAAAACATTCAAGGAACACCATGATAAACTGGAAGAGAAGGAAAATGCTACTTACCAGTATGCATCTGTTCTTGGCATGTAGAGCTGCAGAGTCACACAGTGCATAGGTCGCTATCTGGTGGTGGGCCCGGATGATTACACTTTGTTGTTGTCCTGGAAGAAGTCTTTGTAGTCACGAGATAGGCGACTCCTCCTATGGACTATAGTGTGCATGGGCATCGGCTCCATCTTCAGATCGTTTTTCGCCATGAAGGGAAATGATAGAGTTGTGTGACAACAGAAATAGATGTCCATGTATGGTGTATCTAAGTAAGATAATACTGGAACAGATAAAGATAGCCGGGGAGGTGGGTGGACGTGTGCGACTCTGCAGCTCTACATGCCAAGAACAGATGCATACTGGTAAGCAGCATTTTCCGTTCAAGGCATATGAGCTGCAGATCACACACTGTGCATAGATTGCATAGCAGTTCTCTCCCTTAGCGGCAACCACCAGTATCTGCTGCAGTTGTCTGAAATAGTGATTTGAGTACAGCCTGGCCCACACTAGCTTGTTGTTTTGCCTGTACATCTACACAATAATGTTTTGTGAATGTGTGCGGTGTAGACCATGTAGCTGCTTTGCAGATATCATATAATGGAATGTTTCCATTAAAATGCCATGGATGCCCCTATTATACGAGTGGAATGAGTCGTAGGGGAAATGGATAAAGTACGTTTTGCTTTGTGGTAGCAAATTTGTATGCATTTTACAATCCACCTTGCAATACCTGTTTTTGAAATGGGATTGCCTTTGTGTGGTGGAGAGAAATACACGAAAAGCTGTTTTGTTTTACGGAAGGACTTTATCCTATCACTATAGTAAAGAAGAGCTCTTTTAAGGTCTAGCGTATGGAGAGCCCTTTTTAGCCACTGTTGTAGGTTGGGAGAAGAATACTGGCAACTCAACAGATTGATTGAGGTGGAAAGGTGAAATGACTTTTGGTAGGAATTTTGGATTAGTTCTTAGAACTACTTTATTTTGATGTATTTGTAAAAATGGTTCCTGAATTGTTAGTGCCTGGAGCTCACTTACTCTTCTGAGTGATGTGATAGCCACTAGAAAAGTGACTTTCCATGTGAGAAATTATAGCTCATATTTGTGTAGGGGTTCGAATGGAGGACCCATAAGTCTAGTGAGAACAATGTTTAAATTCCACACTGGTGAGGGTGGTACCCTGGGAGGAATTATTCTTTCGAGGCCTTCCATGAAGGCTTTGATGACAGGAACTCTGAGAAGCGACAGATGTTGTCTGTTTTGAAGGTAAGCTGCGATAGCAGCTAGATGTAACCTGATGGATGTATATGCTAAATTACATCTGTGAAGATGTAGTAAGTAGCATATAATATGCTGGATGGAAACATCTAGTGGATTGATATTGTTATTGTTGCAGGAGATAACAAATCTTTTCCATTTGGCTGCATAGCAGGCTCTAGTGGTAGGACGTCTAGCCTCTTTGATGAATATAATGTAATCAGGCGGGAGGTTTAGGTAGCCGAATTCTAGGACCTCAGTAGCCAAATGGCTAAGTTTAGCTGCATGGGGTCCGGATTCATGATCTCTCCATGGTTCTGTGTTAAGAGGTGTGGAGAGAGGTGTCGTTTTTTGATGTGGTACCACTGAGAGTTGTAGCAGGGTGGTGCACCATGGCTGCTTTGCCCAAGTTGGTGCGATTAAGATGAGCGTCAGTGAGTGCTGTTGCATCTTGCGTATCACTAATGGAATGAGTGGGAGAGGCGGAAAAGCGTATGCAAATATGCCTGGCCAACTCATCCATATCGCATTGCCTTTGGACAATGGGTGTGGGTACCTGGCGGTGAAGCTTGGGCATTTTGAGTTCAAGTTTGTGGCAAACAGGTCTATGTCTGGATGTCCCCACCTTTGAAACAAAGGCTGAAGAACTTGTGGATGCAGTTCCCACTCGTGGATTTTTTGTCTTTGACGACTCAACAGATCAGCAATTTGATTGTGAACTCCTGGTAGATGTTCTGCTAGGAGAAAAATGTTTCCAGGAATGGCCCATCTCCATATGCTCTGTGCTAGTTGTGAAAGCTGTAAGGAGTGCGTCCCCCCCCCCCCTGTTTTTGTAGATAGTACATGGCTGTCATATTGTCCATGCGGACTAAGACCGCCTTACCTGAGACATGACTTTGGAAGGATTTCAGGACCAGAATTATGGCTAGTAACTCCAGATGGTTGATGTGGAGTAGCTTTTGTTGAGGCGTCCACCTGCCTTGTACTGTATGGTGTGATAAATGGGCTCCCCAGCCGGTGAGCGATGCGTCTGTGGTTAACACTACTTGTGGAAGCGGGTCCAGGAACGGTCGACCTTTGGAAAGGTTTTTGGTGCTCCACCACTGCAGAGAGTGATGTGTTTGACCGTCTACCACCACCAGATCTGTTAGCTGACCCTGGGCCTGGTTCCACTGGCGTGCCAAGCATTCCTGTAAGGGGCTCAGCTGGAGTCTTGCATGTAGTACTACGAAGATGCAAGAGGCCATCATTCCTATGAGTTGCATGAACACTCGAGCTGGTAATGAGTGTTGTGGTTGGAATCTTTGTATAAGAGCTTGCATGCTGTTTATCCTGACCGGATTGGGGGTTGCAAGTGCTTTGGAGGTGTCTATTGAGGCACCTAGGTACTGCTGACAACGGGACGGCTGGAGATGTGACTTTGTCTTGTTTATGGTGAACCTGAGCTTGTGTAAGAGCTGAATAGTTTGGTAAGTGTGCTGTATGCAGTGGTGGTATGACTTGGCTTTTATTCGCCAGTCGTCCAGATAGGGGAAAACATGAATGTTTTGCCTCCTTAAATGCGCTGCGAAGCATTTTGTAAAAACTCGGGGCCTGTGGTGACTCCAAAGGGGAGGACTTTGAACTGGTAATGCTGACCGTCCACCACGAACCGAAGATACTTCCTGTGAGCTTGGTGAATGGGAATGTGGAAGTAGGCGTCCTTGAGATCTAAAGTGGTAAGGAAATCGCCTTGTGTTAACAAAGGAAGGACTTGTTGCAGAGTGACCATATGGAAATGGTCTGATTGAATGTAGAGGTTCAGTGGTCTGAGGTCTGGTATGGGCCTCAGAGAACCGTCCTTCTTTGGTATGGGGAAATAGAGTTAGTAAACCCCTGTATTTTGGTGATGCAGTGGAACTGGTTCTATTGCATGCTTTTGTAGGAGAGCATTGACCTCCTGTTTCAGTAGTGTTAGATGTTCTTGTGACATGGGACGCTGTCTGGGTGGTATGTGTGGAGGAGTTGAAATGAGCTCCAGACAATAACCTGAATTAATTATTTGTTTTACCCACCTTTCTGTTGTGATGGAGTTCCAGACAGGTAGGAACTGTGATAGTCTCCCCCCGACCGGAGTGGAATGGTCTGGAGGGAGGGGAGGGAAGTCACTGTTTAGAAGTGGAGGCAGTACGAGAGTTGGTGCCTCTACCTCTACCTTTGGTATTGTTGCCTGTATAGCCTCCTGTAATATCCTCTGCTGGGTGAGGACTGGGTGGTAGTTTTGAAAGAAGAGCAGGCGTGGAAATTTTTGGCCGCGCCTCTGTAAGAGGAGCGACGAAAGGACCCTCTAGCAGTTTGAGTTTGCAAGGCTCCCATTGGCTTTGCGTTATCAGTGTCTATTTTCATCTTTTCTAAAGATGTATCGACACTGGGTCCAAATAAATGCTGTTCATCCAAAGGCTGGTTTAAAACAGTGTTTTGCACCTCTGGTTTAAATCTGGAGATACGCAGCCATTCATGTCTGTGTAAGAGTACACTAATATTTAGTGCCCTAGAGGCTGTGTCTGCAACATCTAGAGCACAGCGAATGGAGGCGTTTGTGATGATTTTATTTTTTTGAATTAGGTTGTTAGCCCTGGTTTTATACGTATCAGAGAGATGTTCTAATAGGGTCTCCAGTTCATCATAATGAGCCCTATCATACCTTGCCAGTAATGCCTGTGTATTGACAAGCCTCCAAACATTAGCCGCTTGGGATGCCATCAGCTTACCGGAGGCATCTAATAACTTGGACTCTTTATCACGGGTTGGGGCATCCCCTAAGGTTTGTGAGTTGGCTCTCTTTCGGGCGTTAGAAACCACTAATGAGTCTAAAGGGAGCTGGCCTTTAATATAAGCTGGGTCAGTAGGGACATGCTTATATTTTTTCTCAATCCTAGGATTGATAACTCTGGCTCTGACAGGGTCTTTAAAGACCTCTGGGGCATGTTTGATGACCCCCTTGAGCATTGGTAGTGTTATTGTGGACCTTTGCGAAGGTGTGATTGTGTCCATGAGGAAGTCATCATCTACGGGGTCAGTGTGCATATCTACCCCATGAAACTGAGGAGGGGAGGGTCTAGAGGGCTAAATGTCCTCCTGAGGCACATCCGGTGCACCTGGTGCTTCATAGTCTTCCCAGGGGTCATGTGATGGTGCATTAGGATCTCTAGGGTCTTTGAATGGTTCTTCATTGTCTCCTTCCCCAAAATCCTCATCCTCATCCAAAGGTGGTGGAGTGTTTTCGGGTAATGGTGAGTTTATAGGAGAAATGTCCGGGTCAGGCACCAATGGAGGTGGTGAGATGTCCCTTATGGGAGAAGTCTGGGCATTTTTTTTCTGAGGAGCTGGAGCGTCCAATTTCCACCTTTTTAAGCTGCAGTATTATTTGACCTGTTTTGGGGTTTTGTAGAAGAGTCTTTTGGGATGGATCCAGCTTAAAAAGCTCTTCATCCACAGTGTCTTTTTTGGGAACTGACTTTTTCGTGTCTAAGCGTTTGTCTGGTATAGCTTTGGGAGGTGTTTTTGACTCCTTTTGCTTTTGATCGGAACATTTGTTTGGTTGGGGACCGTAATCTTTTTTCGGTTCGGAAGGGTTAGGATCGGAATGTTTTTTTGGGTTCCGAAGATGTTTTCGGTACCGGATGTTTAGGTTCCGAATGTTTTTTCGGTTCCGGTTGCTTCAGGTCTGAAAGGTTTTTTGGTTCTGGCTGCTTTGGTTCCGACTGTTTCTTTGGTAGGGGTTGCTTGGATTCCGAAGATCTTTTCGGTTCCGGGTGGTTGGTTCCGAAGCTTTCTTCGGTGGAAGTTGTTTGGGTTTCGGAACCGGGACGTGGTCGGAGTGGAGGGAAGGTTGACTCGAGCCCGAGTCACCTGAAAGCTTTAGTTTCGTCTTCTTTGCCGGGCCAGAAGGCGGGGCGTGAGAAGTGTTAGAATGGCGTCCACCTAGGCCCGAGGGTGAAGGTGTTACCATAGCCTTGTCCGACGTGGAGGGTGAGAGGGGTCAGTAGGGTCAATGTCTGTATTTACAACCCGTTGACCAGGTGGAATGCTGTTGTCATCGTCTGCTTCGTCATCGGCCTGCTGACCATGTTCGGAATCGGGGTCTTCCGCTTGAGAGTCGATGACCAACTGTTCCTCGGTGTCCTCCAAGTCCTGTTGATCAGGAGTCTCTGGGACAATGTTGTCGACTGGAGGTGCTGAAGCTTGAGCCATGGCCCTTCGAGCCTGTAGATCCCTGATGGTTTTCTTTGACTTGAAGGAGATGCAGGCCTGGCAGTGTTGACTCTCAAGTTGTGGCGACAAACAGAGGTTGCAGACTTGGTGCAGATTAGTGTGGGGGAATTTGTGTCCACACTGAGGGCACTTTTTGAAAGGTGTCCTTTCCATCGTCCAAGGGCCTGATGGTGCAGATGGGCCCGACGGCCCGCGTGGACAACCGGAATCGATAGATGGAGGTTTTGAACGATGCGCGTCAAAGAGGGATCGTGATCGAAAACAATACCGACAATAGGGTTATGGATTGCGCGTCGAAAGGTCGATCGGTAACTAACCCGACCGGGAGCACGACAAACACATCCGAGCCCGATGGCGGTAAAAAACAATCTGAAGATGGAGTCAATGCCCATGCGCACTATAGTCCATAGGAGGAGTCTCCTATCTTGTGACTACAAAGACTTCTTCCAGGACAACAACAAAGTGTAATCATCCGGGCCCACCACCAGATGGCAACCTATGCACAGTGTGTGATCTGCAGCTCATATGCCTCGAACGAATACTTTTTTTGCTGATAGCATCTATTCTTTTAGATTTTCTGTTTGATAAGGCAGTGGGAAAAGATTTAGTATATAACTTACTTGTGAAGGTGTACACCACAAGGCATTCCATAATGAGATATTTGAGTCACCTGATAATGGTCTGTGATGTCTGGAGACTCATTGCTGGAGCTGAGAAAGGTTTATAACAACCAGGTAGAACTGAATTAGGCAAGACTTTGTTGAACAGCAATAAGGGTAACAGACAAAATTTGCAAAACGTCTGTTAAGAAGTTCACCATAATCTTCTCAGTGGGTAATGGTAGTTCTAGGACTTCTGCAGTCTTCTGAACTACTATAGCAAAAGAGACACTTTCTTCTACAGGGGGTTCAAATGGCACATCCAGGGTGGACACTTGGAAGGTATCCAAGCCACTGGCATTCTGCGAGTCAACATAAAGGCCAAAATCTGTGTAGTGAGGAGAGTGCATATTACCTGCATGTTGAAGGCCTTGTAGAGCCTCTGAATATATTGGGAAATGGTCTCCATCCTCCTGAAATATTGCAATCTAGGTAGATGGACTACTGTAGAGTTCTCACCAACATGAGGATTTGCTGTGATAACCGTGTATATGGATATTGGATATGCTCTTACTGAGAATGATTCTGGCATCGGAGGTCAGAGCAGGGAATGAATCCATAATGGTGCCACTGGAGCTGGATAATATGTCAATGGGGGAGCAACCATGAGGCCTTTGGCAGAGTACAGGCACTGCCTGTGGCTGGTAGCTGAATGGAATAAATTTTTTATAGAGTCAGTATATGGCATGGAAGGTCTCGCCATTGTGAGTCTCAATAGATCTATGGGCCAGAAGACATATCAGAGGAAACCAGAGCGAATTTGCAAAATGTGCAGTATAGCTTCCTTGAAGGCTTCAATTTTCTGTAAAGTCAACAATGGTCTGGGTAACTAACTGTGCATTGGTTCTAGATATAGCATCAGGTCTGAGTTGGAGTTAGGTGTTGCAAATACCAACTGTGTGACCTCTCCCTACAGCGAGAGAGCTTCTAGTTCTTCTTTGACTCTCCCTTGACTTTTGACTTCGACTTAACTGTTGAAGGTGACCTTGCCCAAAACCGGCCTCACTTCTTGTGATCTGTGTCATAGAGCTTGGCGTCCCATTCCCTGATGGCCTTCGGGTACATCAGGGAGTCATGCTTGGGGTGAAGACACAGAAAACAGACATCATGCAGAGCTGTCATTGAAATCAACTTCTAGCACCAAGCTAAACAGTTTAAACACTGTTGTTTGTTTTTAGACGTGGCATCTATGCATATTGCTAAGATTAACATTTAGAAAACGCCTATGAAAAATATGAAATCATTATAAGTGGAGTTCTGTATGTGCATAATCAAGAGGGAGAAAAGACATCAGCATGCAGGGATGATGTTTCATGCAGATCATGTCGTCCTGTCTGGAAGTTGGACGGAGTTCCGATAGAAGCCGAAGCCACCATCTGCTGGTGTGCAGGAGCTGGTTCAAGAGATTTCAGATGGTGTCTGGTAACTGGGGAAATACATGAGGTGTGAATTCTGCAGTTAAAAATGTTCATTGGAAACACACAAGGATATAAATAGGTGCTCATGTATCCATTTAAAAAATGTTTTTTATTGCAAATATGAAAAGACAAAAATAAAAAGATGGATGATCACACATACATATAGAAACACACACATAAATGAGTACAGATGTGCTCACTGGATGTATGCCCACTAAAAAAGGTATTAAATATATGTGATTGTGAACATGCACAAACAAAAAACCTACTTTCAAACTCATGCACACACATAGGGGTCGATTACGATCCCGTTCGGAAGGTTTGCCAAATACAATTCAGAACCCTTGTTTCCGATGGAATCGTACTCCGTTCTGAACGACCAATTACGATGCCCGAAACCGTTAGGGCTGTCTGCATCGGTTCCAAAAGGCATTAAGACAGGTTGAGCCTTTTGTAGCCGAATTGTACAGCTCTATGGATGCGGTTTCCGAGCGAGCGCTTACGATGACAGATTCGGACAGCCGTTCCGATTCAGTATGCCCCAAATGCAACGACTGTCGGAATCTGTCTTTGGGGGCCTCTAGCAGGCACCCGGGGCCCTCCAAATCGGGCCCATGGGTCCCCTCTTCCCAATCATGCACAAAGGGGTGCACACCACAGGGTGCACGATTTTCCCCAGCCACCCCTTTCTTCAGTTCCCCCTTTCTTGTTCGGAAGACAGGCTCCCATTGAAGTCAATGGGAGTCCGACCAATTCGTAACTGAAAGCACCCAGATGCATCAAAATCGCTCGGTCGGACTCCCCCGAACTGAGTCATTCGGAAAGCATTCCAGAACCGATTCGGTCAAAATGCTTTCCGGACGAGATCATAATCAGCCCCATAGACGTGATCATTGTAAGAAATTGGATTATCAATTGAGATAGATGGCCTCCCACGTAAAGTAATAATCACAACTCTTTTCAAGGTGAACCCTTAAAGACACTAAATAAATCTGAGCTCAACCCCCTGGTAATTAGGTCAAAACACAACCCAATAAATATCCCAAACAAATTAGAAAAATCAGAATTGATTTTAGTGACTAAAAACATAAAAATTATACAAATCCCATAAGGGGTACCGGAGATATGGATTTATAAAGTTTAAAAAGTGACAATTGTGACAAAAAGCACTAAGCGCCATAGTGGGTGACCTGGTCACAGTACAACAGGACCTAGGCACAATTTGAGGCAGATTGTGATGAAGGGCAGGTCAGAAAAAGAAACCAGGTTCGATCCGGTCAGAGGTTTTACTTCAGGATTTAGCCTCCAAAAACGGAATTTAAAAATCTTCAGCGGGGCCAGGCAACAGGCGGTAGCTGAACAGGGCTCCATGAGGTTGAATGCAGTCCTGGTGATTCTATTGGGTTAGGCAGGAAAAGCTCCAAGTGGCAAAGTTAATTTTTCATGCCCAAGGAAGTCCATTCACTAGTTGGATAATTAAGGCGCCTTCCCCTGGTCAAGAATTCTATGTTCACACTTTAAGGCAGATTTACTATTCACTAACATTTCGTGCAACACAGCACAGCAAGTGAAGTTGCAGCATTCTGTGACAGGGAGAGAGCTAAACAGCGCATTACTGTTTTTTTTTATTTTTACAAAGCCCCATTAAGCGACACAAATGGTCTGTTATGGAAACTATTATTGCTGAAAAAGAAAATGTCTCTGTTTAATATCTACTAATTAAAATTGTAATCATTTTAATGAAGAGATGTTACAAAAGGAACAACAATCCATCATTCCTTTACTCTACATTGATCGGATAGACCTTCAGGGATTGTTCCGCCAACTATCTAAAGGTGCTACAGAGGACCTAAAGGGACTGTATACATCCATTTAAAAATGCAGGGTTAAAACATAACTTTAAAAATTCTGTTAGTTCTCATGTTGTGCTACAATGGAACATTGAAAGTGAAAATTACTCAAACATAGCAATAGGGCATATCATGGATTTGATAAACTACCCAAAGAAAAATATGATTGATTTTATTGTAAAGAAGATCGACAACACTGAAGAGCCACAAAACAATAGAAGGGTCTTTAGTAAACTTGTTGTTTAAACACTTCTATATAAGATATAAACATTTGCCACTATCTTTATCTTGTAAAGTAACAATACATAAATCTCAAGGTTTCAGTTCAGATGTGACATTAACACTGGCAACACAAGATATTTAAAGAAGAAATGAGTTCAGTGGTGGTATCAAATGTTTAGTTTTCAAGTGAGTTATTTCTAATTGATTTAGAAGATTTGAAGAAATGCTTGTTATACCTGACTTCCTTGGTGTGGTGTCCTAAAAATGTTGCCTTCTTCCCTCCTGTTTTCTGGATTTTGTTTTTGTTGGCTTTAGGACTATATGCATTTTACCACTGCTAACCAGTGCTAAAGCGCTTGTGCTCTCTCCTTGAAAAGTACCTAGAAGTGTGGTACTACATGTACCTAAGGCCTGAAAATTAAATGCTACTGATGGGCCTGCAGCACTGATTGTGCATCCTTCAAATTAGCCCTTTAAAACATGCCTCAGGCCTGTCATTGCAGCCTGTAGTGCAGTTTAAAACTACTATTTCGACCTGGCAAAATAAAATGTTTGCCAGGCCTAAAGCTTTCTTTTGAATACATATGTCACCTCTAAGGATGGCCCTAAACAGCCATAGGGCAGGGTGTATGGAACTTTAGTAGGATGTGTTTTAATTTTTACATGCCTTGGTAGTAAAAAAACTCCTAAATTAGTTCTTTTGCTATTGCAAGGTCTACCTCTTCCATACGATAACATAGGTTGACCACACTACATTTAGCAAGTGCTAACTTTTGATTTGGAACAGGTAAAAATGTCATGTTTCATCTCAAATGAATTGGTATTTTTTTTATTTTTTGCAGACAGTGAGACAAATGGCTTAGGTATGGGCAGGATGGACCATCCTTAGAGGATGTGTGGGGGGAAGCTTTTCCATGCTCTCCTTGCACTTCAGTGGGGCTGCCTCCAGCATGTATAAATAAACTGAACACTAGTCTTTTGTGGCCCTAGACTTTTTGAAGCCTCGACACGGGAAGGCAGGGACTTTCTAGAGACAGATGTGGGAGTAGTCTAGAAATTTCCACTACTTCAAAGGCTGGCACCACATATAAATATTGAATCCTCAGACCAACTCTTAGTATACTCCTGGACCTACACTGGACATCAAAAGGACTGCCTTATACTTCAGAGGAATGCTCTGCTCTTCGAGGTCTGCTTTGTAACTCCCTCAAGCGGACTACCCTGCTGCTACCAGAGGATTGCCCTGCTACTTGAAGCCTACCTTGTTCCCCAGAGGACTACCTTGTTCCTTGAGGCCTGCTTTGCTGCTTGAACCCAGGACTAAAAGAGTAACTCCAAGGCCTAGCTGCCTGGCCTCCTGTGTAAGCTACAGGGACATAAAAAGCTCCAGAGACCTTGAATCTTGCATCTGGATTCTGCTGGAGTGAGTAGTAACTCTCTAAGTGGTGCGCAACCAGTCCTGGACTCTTGGAAGTGGTGCTATAGATGCTCCTATTCCCTAAGCCTAAAAGTTGTGGCTTAGAAAAATGTTCACCAAAAAGTGCCAGAAAAATTGACAGAAGACCAGGACCTACCCACCAGCCGACCCGCCCAAGTTGTATCACCAGTTGGTTTGAATTCCTGCTATGTTCTTCTCCGCAACAGCAAATCCTGTTCATTGGGACCTCTCAGCGGTGGAATCTGGCCTCATGGAGCCCTCTTCAGCTAAAACTTGTAGCTGTGTCCTGTTGGAGGTTTTGGCTTCCAAAGCATTGTCTAAGGCCGAAGGAAAATGCTTCACCGGCTCAGAGGCAACAGACTCCCCACCAACGATGATGACCTCCTCGGCCTGGAAATCTGGTTTCCTCTGCTTAAGGCTTTTTCCCACCATTGTCAACTGCTTCACTGACTCCTCGACTAGCAATCCCTGGCGATGACTTCTCCTCAGCTGCAGCCTGCTGCCTTGCCCGCTGAATTCTACCTTTTCCCAGGCATTTGAGCAGAATTTCTTCCAAGTCTGAAGGTAAGTTTAGACCAGGCCCAATCCACTTTGTGTATCTGAAACACGCTCCATCAAAGTCAGCCTTAGCTTTTGACTTTGCCCCGCCAACACACACAATCCAATAACCTCGTTCGACGCTTTCACGTGTTTATTTTTCTCTTAAAACTTTGAAAATTCATAGCTCCGGTTCTACTGATTGGATTTAATTTGTTTTGGTATAATTTTAATTATTACATTTTACTCTATTTTTCTAAATTGGTGTGGGTTTTGTCTTGTATTGTGTTTTCACTCTTTTACTTTCGGTGTGCTGCATAATTAATAACACATAGCCTCAAAGTTAAGCCTGAATGCTTTTGTGCCATGCTACAAGAGGGTTAATCACAGGTTAAATTAGTGACTTTTATGGTTCATTCTGAAAAGGATTGTGATTGTAGCTTGAGTCAGATTTACACCCCCTACAAACAATACCCAAATTTCTTACGATGCTGATACTCCATGTCTTCAAGAATATAATCTCTTAAGTCGCTTTATGTACATGAATTACTTTCTTTATAACATCTCACAAAGGTACAAAGCAAGAAAGCGTTGCCACACTGATACCACTAACAAAGTAGACACAATCCCAGAGAAGATTTACTTTAGGGCCAGGAGAAAAACATGTATATATTTTAGATAAAATAGGGGCCTGATTCTCACATTACATTTTGTAGTACTACAAAACACTACAAAATGTATGTTTTGTCTACACTTATGTGTGGAATTCTCCATCCCACCGAGGATTTTCCGCACATGTAAATATTGATTTTAGCAGTAAATGGGCAGGGACACGGGAGTGGGTAGAAAACGGGGCAGGGTACTACAGCAGATGGCATTTGGGAGAAGTAAGAGGGGTTTAGGGAGGGTAATGGAGGGGTCTATGGAGGGACATCACCCACCTACACAAGAGCGAGTCAATTGTATTACTCTGGGGGTGTAGATGTGTAACTTGGACGTTTGCTGTAAGTTTACACTCTGAAAGTAAAAAAAGTATTACAAAGTGTAAACTTACTCAAAAGTGTAACTTAGCTTTGTGAATCAGGCCCTAGGTGTCAACTGTTATAAAAATGTCCCTACAGCATAACTTTTATTGAAATAAATGGGTAATGCAGTAATTTTGGGAAATGTATATTTATTCTACATAACCAACAGGGTAAAATGCCTGCATCATCAATTTGTGATCTTGTACATAGAATAATGAATAGCTGAACTACCTATCAAAGGTAGGAGCCCACTCCCACTACCTTAACCACTCAGCACCTTCTGACCTTTTGTTTGGAGGCTTGGGAATTCCAGGTTGCATAAGCTGTACGGAGTAACAAATGTTCGTATTTGGCACAACTATTTGTTCTGATTAAAGCAATAAAACAGCAATAGAGGCAAAAGAGCAAATCTGGAGAGAGCTTACTGTCCAAGAGAGAGAGACATAGCTTGACATAATGGCAGCAGTGGCTACTGAACTGGAATTGCTGAGTCATGCTTATAATGGGGGACACTTTGAATGCTGAAGTGCTCCTAGAAGAGCCACTCCAGTCTAGCACAGGTGCTGGGGGTGCTGATCAAAGGAATGTTCTCTTCTGAATAATACGCTCCCCCCAGATTGCCTCTCTAATGCTTTTATTGTTTCAATCAGAGCAAATTCACCATTACCTGGATATCGTCAGAGAACAAAAGGGCACTCAGGAATTTCTCTGTGTGTATTTATATTCCTCTACTCAAGAAGGTTGCATTGCTGTTAAAATGATGGAATACGCTCCCAACTACACATATAGGCTGAATATATCTCATTAATATGTTAGTTTGGCTTTTTTTAAATCTTTTTGTTCACCACACTGCCATGTTATTTTCAGACAAAACCTTTTTTATGCTAGATTTATCTAGGCAGATTAGCCCTCCCCAATTTAAGAATACATTACAATGCATCACTGATATTCCACTATACTTGGTGTTCTGTTACCTAGTCAGAATATTATTACAATTCTTTATTATTAATGATGTTAGCAAATTAGTATTTTGATTTACTGTGTTTCTTCATCTATTAGAATATCAAAACCAAGTAAGATTTAAGATTTTGTCAGACCTGCAAAAGTGGAGAAAAGCAAAGTATGAATCCCATAAAATTCCTCTACTTTGTGGGGCAACCAGGTTAATGAACTACTTTTGAACTGTGGCCGTGAATTGATTCTCACATGCATGAAGAAATGTTAATATGTAATCTATTCACGATCTTGGGCCTGTCCATATTTAGAAACATTTGTGCAGAAAATCCTCACCTTTGTTGCCTCTTGTTCTGAAATAATAATGGATCTGTGAACTACGATAAAAGAAGGCTTGGCTTCAGGGACACAAAACTTTGCATTAATAGCCGTTAATTGTGTCAGCAAAAATCATAGAATCTATTGTTTCAGCCCCTAGATTACTTACAGGGGTAAGACAGAGGGGCCGATTCCAGCCGCAAAACGTACCGACCGACACGGACCGGGAACGAAGACTGACCGACACGGACCGGCGCCGTACGACCCGTGCAGTACGATGCAACGCGTGTGAATTACAACCGACATGTACGGAATCCAAGCCGTAAGACCGAGCCATAGGGAAACCAGTGATTCGCCCGGAAACTGGACGCGAATCGCACCGACCGACACGCACCAGGAATGAACCCGACCGACACGTACCCACGATGTCTGATCTGCGCAGTACAATGCAATGCGTGTGAAACCACACCAACTCGCACGGAGCCCAAGCCGCATGACCGACACGCACAGAAAACAGAGACCTGAAGCAATAGAGATCTCTGCAACCGATGCGTATGAAACACAGAAGAAAGTCAGCGTGAAAGACCCGGAAAAGCCCGCAAGAGCCAACATCAGCATCCATCTCGGTCAGAAGAACGTCTCCATCATGCCTAGAAAACCCAAAGGAAAAAATACAAAAAAAGGACCAAACAAGCAATGACAAAGTCAATAAATATCAACAAAAAAAATGTGGAACGTAGACACACCCACAACTCCACCTACATAAAGGACACTAATCACTACCATGATCCTTTGCAAATTCAAGAGAACAGCCAGCAGAGAACACCATCAGACAGAAACCACAGACACACTCACAAATCACCCATCACACAACTTTCACATCATTAGCACCTCACCAAAAGCACTCACACCTAGCAAAACTGACACTCACCCACCCTCACTTGCACCACACATAACTCACCACCACCACCCATCACCATGCCCACAAAGAAGAATCCAAAGTTCACAGATAGTGAGTTAGAAGTGCTGGTAGATGAAATCATCAGAGTAGAGCCACATTTGTTGGGTACATTGTTCCAAAGGAACCCCATGTCACAGAAAACAAAGATGTGGGCGAGGATTGTGGACAAGGTGAACGCACAAGCACCAATGTTGCGCACAAAGAATGATATCCAGAACAGGTGGTATGACGTGCGCAGGAGGGTCAAGAAACTCATCGAGAAGGATCACGCCTTGAGTCAGCGCACTAGTGGTGGTCCTCCTGCAAAACCAGTATGGGAGGAGAAGGTGCGGGACATCCTACCACCAGAGAGCGTCCATGGTCTATCAGACATACCAGAGCCTGGTGAGTACACAACCAATATGCTCAATATTGTGTGGCAAGGGGACAGTGAAACCATGCACCGTTAGCAAAGCCACAGTAACCAATAGATAATCATCCCAATATGTGTATGCTAGTCAGACAAACACAATACCTGCCATCTCATAGTGACTTGGAACTGTGTCATGACATGAACAAACCTACCACCAAATAGAGCAAGGCAGTGGCACAAAGCTAAATAAACACTGTCAGACAGTTTGCCACCACAAACACACTACTTCACAGTGCAGCTGACTGACAGGAAGGAATAGTGGGTATGCAGGTGAAGTGAGTGTATCCAAAAGCATGATGGGGTTTGTAGTCACAGATAATGCTCACCCTCCCAATTGGCCGCCCATCAAGACCTCTCTGAACCATGCCCACATCACAGGGAGTGGAAAATGACTGACAAGATGGTTGACACTGGGCTCTGTTGTAGGGAGCACAAGGCCCTGCTGGGAACTGGGCACCAACAAACACCAGGACTGCACAGTCAGCCATCTTGCCATTGCTGTCACACTCCCTCACAGGGGAACAGAGTCAAAAGGAAGGAAGTATGGGCATGCTGGGAAGGGGGGTGTAGCCAAAAGCATGATGGGAGTTGCAGTCACAGACAATTCCCACCCATCCACATGGCTCAGCAAGCTCACACTGAACCATGCTCACCTCACAGGGAGTAGAAATGGACTGACAAGATGTCTGACACTGGGCTATGTTGTGGGGAGCACAAGGCCCTGCTGGGAACTGGGCACCAACAAACACCAGGACTGCACTCACTGACATCCTGAAAGTTAACCTGCACACACTGCAATGGTGGCACACTTCATGATGGGATAACTGGCCTGGGGGAGAAGGAGGTCCTGACTTGAAAACAAATAACACTGATGCTGGCCATTCACACACCTTCTATGCTAAAACACATTGCACACGTGGTACCAGTCAATCACAAAGATAATACCCGGGCAAGATGTCGGACACATGGGCCTGATAAATGACGTGGCTGAAAATCACACATATGCACTGGCCAAACCAAACACGGTCGCACACACAGCCATTGCAACCATATGTTCAAACTCACTGTCTGGGGATGCCGTGTCCAGGGGTGCCCCCTGGCCTGGCTGTGGAGGTGTGTCTTGCAGATGACAAGTGTGGAGATCCATATATAGTACATTGCACAAAACACACAGGAACTCACATATACATCATTGACAGGGGACATCTGACAGTGAATGGAATGGACACACCAATATAGCTGACACCATAGCATGGTCTCATTCACACTCGGTGCTGTTGTGAGCTGCATTCCACTCCTACATCGTGCTGCAACATATGTATCCTTCACACAACACACCACTCACTGTCATAGACACTGTAGAAACAAGGTCTAACCTGGACTGCATTGGAGGAGACATGCTACTCATAGCAGCCAAACCGCAACACACACAACACCGGCTCTCACAGTCATGAGCATTGAAAAGCCAGAGAGCTTCCTTGCCTAATTCATGTCACCATGGAGAACATTGACAAGTCAAATCACATATGCACGTACAAAACTCCAGACTCATTAACGATGGTGACCTCATCACTTGTATGAAATGAGATGGGAACTAGGAACACAGTAAAACACCACTTTCTCCCAAGAGATCACAGGCATACCGGACTGTGACCATGTCATACCAATACACCAATGTGACACACAAAGACTAGCAAAATCTGCTACCACACATGCCCCAACCTTACAACATATCCTCAGTGGAATTGCACGTATCTCCTTGTTAAAGGTCAAATGTGTACAGGGATGGCACACCTGTGTCAGCAACGTGATGGCCCTTGAGTAGTAATGGCCATGTACAGTCAAATCTATACATGAGCTGGTCATGCACAGACTTCGACATGCACATTGAAATGCTTCATGTTGGCTGGACAATGTGCTACAACAATATCAATCTCTGTCTGTGACAACTTTGGACAAAGCAGTGTACAGACACGCATCCTGACGTACAGTAGCAAATGTCATGTATGTGAACCATTGATGCCTGTAGAAACATAACTTACATTGTGTGTCTATTCCAAACACAGGTGGTGCTGGGGACACAGCAGCAAATGAAGAGGAGTCCCTGTCCCAGACTCCAGTGGACCCTCAGCTCTCTGGTGTGGATCAGTCTCTGTCTTCTTCGGATGACGAAGAACAACCTGGCACCTCCAGTGTGAGTCATCACGCAGCACCAGCAGTACAAACATCTGCACCCCCTGTACCCACGCCTCCAACATCTGGCAACAGACAGGGCACCCCCGCCAACACGGACAGACCAAGGACACAATACCGACAGCACAGGGACACAGGCCCCCCAGGAAGCTATGGATATCACCACCAGTAACAACATCCAAGGGGGCCCAGTGTCACCTGTGCGTACCGCTGCAGGTCCTGCCCGTGTGGCTCGGGGTGGTGGGATATGTGGTAAGCAGAGGTCGCGGCTTGCAGAGGGGTCTGGACTGCATGATGACCCCCAACTGGCACGCATCATAGATACGTACCAGGATAGCACCGGAGGATTCGGCCAGGTAGTGGGGATCCTCAAGGACATTCAACAGCAGCAGGCTGCCCATCATGCCCGCATGGAGTCCAAGTGAGATGAACTTACTGCGGTGCATAGGGACATACTGACATGCCTCCGCCAGATAAGCACCAACATGTCCACACCTCCCTGTGTGGCCACAACATCTGTTGCTGCTAGATCTGCCAGTGCCACAGAGAGGATGACTCTGGCGGAGAGTCCTCTGCACCGCAGACGCCTGCACCTGAAGATCCCCCCCCCCCGAAGAAGAGGGGTTGTCCGAAGAAGGACAAGTGAGACACAGATGGCCATGCACATCCCTCAGGGCCTCAAAACCTGTTCTGGAAAATGTTCGTTGTGCGCAAACCGTTCACCTTGTAGTATCTTACCCAACTCGCCTACATGACATGGAGGGTTCATGTTGGTCTAATGTAGCATTTGACTGTGGACTTTACTCTGGACATTTCAGCTACCAACACTTTCAACTCTTCTGTGAACTTTGGATTCAAAACCCAATGTACAGCACCCCCATCCTGTGCACTATCCTCACACGTTTGTAAATAAACTCACCAGCACACTATACTTGCCTCTGTTGTGATTCCAACTTGTTAAGTGTCATGGAGATTTTGATCTGCTAAAGAACACAGTACATGCCAAATACTACAGCAATGTGATCACCGTTATGTGAGTCATGGTGATTTGACACATGTGAGGGAGACACACCATTAGGGCACCACAACACATACTCACCATGGCCATGTAACTCATCGCCTAAAATGATGTTGACCTGAAATACAGTGGAATGCACAGACACTACACCTATCCACAGTCAGTGGTAACAAGCCCACAGGTGAGGTAAGCAAATGTCAGTCAGATGTGGGAAAACAGACAACGCACATAACAAAGCGTGGCACAGGTTCATTACACATCAGCAATATGTTTATTCCACAACAGTTGCAAGGTAATTCTACGTGACAGTGGACACACGGTCACAAAGTGTTGGAGAATTGAAGTCCAGGGGTATGTGGTACATCACTTGATGGGAATCGACAACTTCCACCCTGGGGTTGGATTCTGGGTATTGGGGGTCAGTGTTGACCAAACAGGCAAAGTACTCTGGGAAGGACAGACATAAGACACAGTCAAAAACACAGCAGAACAGGAGAGAAATGTAAAACACATGCACAAATCATGTCACAAGAAACCTACACAGAAACAAGTTAGCATTTCGACACTATTGTGGAGTACAAACCACCTGAAATGACACATCATGCACGCATCCAGTCAAGTAGCACACAGACACACTCAGACAGCAACAGAGCAGCCCCAACACATTTCAGGCTAACTCAATACATTGACATAACAACCCTGTAAGCTCACATTCAGGTGAAGAAGTTATTGATGAGCTGTGTGCGGACGTCACCATCATCATCATCATCATCATCACTGGCATCGTGGCCCAGGCCTGGATCCTCCACAGGTGGCGGATGTAGGTCATCGTCATCCTGGATGAGAGGCAACTTCTTCCGCACTGCCATGTTGTGTAGCATGCAGCATACAAGGATAATTTTGCACACCTTTGCAGGGTCATATGGGAGGGCCCCTCCGGTCTTGTCCAGGCAGCGGAAGCGGCTTTTCAGGAGACCAAATGTCCGCTCACTCACCCTCCTGGTCTGACCATGTGCCTCATTGTAGCGCATCTCGGCTGGTGTCACGGGGTTCCTGAGGGGTGTCGGCAACCATGGCATGTTGGGGTATCCGGAGTCACCTACATACAAACAATTGAACAATTAGCTGAGTTTTGAAAGAGGGTGGAATACAACATTGCCAAACACATACAATGTTAAACAGTCAGTGCACACCGACAAGCCAGGCACGCTGGTTTGGCATCTGTGACATCATCGTTGCAATGCGACTACTCCTCATGATGTAGGCATCGTGCGCAGAACCGGGGAAACGTGCACACACATGTGTGATACACATGTCTGCAAGACATACCACCAGACCATTGATGGAGTGGAAATGTTTCCTGTTCCGATATGCCTGCTCATGTGCCCGTGGTGGTACCAGGGCCACATGTGTACCATCAATAGATCCGATGACGTTCGGCATCCTCCTCAGTGTATAAAAAGCATCCTTTATGTCAGTGAGTTGACCTGGGCTAGGAAACTTGATGTACAGGTCAAGGAAATGCAACATCCCCTCCAAGACATCGCGTAGCACACAACTGAACAAAGTTTGCGACATACCACCAGCAGTAGCCACAGTGTACTGGAAGGTACCAGTAGCAAAGAAGTGCAGGGCTGCAATCACCTTCACCTCTGGGGTCAGTGCTGTAGGGTATGTCCGGCCAGGTAGCAGATGTGGCGCCAACTGCTCCGCCAACTCCTCAATCAGTGGCCTGGTGAAGCTGGTGCCCTGCAGTACAGAGATGAACAAAGGAAGATTGTCAATTCATCCACCCATGTGGCTATGACCAAGCAAAATATCACATGATACATCATGACAATACACAATGTACTGAGGTGTATGCTGTTGGGTATGGACACATATGTCACCTACATGCCCATCACCTCACATCTCAAGTCCACATGTCTACATAAGATCCATGTAGTGCAATGGCCTATCATTGGGCTGTGTCACAGTACCTATGTACTGCTGTCACTTTCCAAACACACACCACAGTGACAAGTGAGGCCTGATGTCTCCCAGGCATCACAGCTCTTTGATAGGCAGATACCCAGGGTCCCTTTATTGCCACATGGACACTGGCATGACATGGCGTATCATGTACACGCCACAAAACAACCATGATTCCCACAGGTAGTGGCCACTGTTGTCTCTGCAGGCCCTACATGGATGTCTCGTAGACACACACACAACATCAATGTTGATGCACAAACCACATGGATGTGGAGACTGTCTCCCATTGGGCACATTTGATCAGACACATCTGAGACAACATGCACACAGACTGTGGGAGTACATCAGAATTGTGGCTATGGGTCTCACTGTGACGTACATACTCTCCCACCCAGGACTCAGGGTGTATGTGACATGTTCTAAACATATCCAACCTGCAACTGTGTCCATGACTCATGCCCATAACTGTACAGTTGCACATCACAGTGGTAATGTGCACAAAAAACAAAGGATTCTGTCCCCATGAACATGTGCCACAGCCTGGGAATGGTTGCACCAAAGTACCACACAACAAACCAAATGTTGCCCCCCTACACAAACAGGTAATGCAGCCTTACATGCCGTGGGACACAGTGTGGCACAAGCTGTAGTGTGGTAGGTGTGCACCTGAGTCCCTGGCAAGTAATTGTGTGTGGAAGCCGTCAAAAAGTCACACCAATGTCAACCGACGCGGGTGACTTCTACAGAGACGCATTGCACAGTTCAGGATCGAGCTGTGAGCACGCTTAGCCATTGACTGCAATGTGAACCGATGCGGGTGACTATCATGCATACGCATCGTGCAGGCATGGACCGAGCCGTGCGTACGCTTAGCCATTGACTGCAATGAGAACCGATGCGGGTGACTATCGTGCATACACGTCGTGCAGGCATGGCCTGAGCCCTGCGCACGCCTTGGCCATGGACTGCAATGTGAACCGATGCGGGAGACTATCCTGCATACGCGTCATGCAGGCATGGCCCGAGACCTGCGCACGCCTTGGCTATTAAATCGTATGGAGACGGGTGCGTGTGGATTTTCAAACTACGCGTTGTACAGTCAGTTGACCGAGCCATGCGCAACCATTGGCTCTGGACTGTCATGGAGACGGACGCGGATTCAAAATTTGTACGAGTCGTGCGCTGGAAATTCAGTTGGATGCCAACAACAATGTTGCAATTTCTAGGGTGTCATGAAGGAGAAGATTTTAAAAAAAATATATTTTTATTGGCATTTTTGGCTTTCTTCTGAACACAAAATAAAAACAACCAAACAAACAGGTCAGCACCGGTCGACACGCCCACCTTGCTTACCGCCCCCCCCCTCTCTCATTACACAAGGAGCCTGTTCCATAATTATTCTGTGGTTGGCACCATCGTCCTCAGTATACACCTCCGCCCATGAAGGAGAAGATTTAAACGATGCGGAAGACGTGTACGAGTCGTACAATTCCATGGATTGGCCAGATTCACAGAATACAACCATGCTGGACCTATCACTTGGGACACATGGCACAGATTCTGCCTCTGCAGCACAGATATAAGGCTGGCTGGCACCCAGGGAGCTCACTTGCCTCCACTACATGCTACTGGACCACATCTCTGCTACCACTGCTGCTGTCTCTGCATCCTCTGGCTGCTGCTATGGCACGTACTCTGGAGAGGGCCCCAGCCTTCACAGAGGAGGAGAACCACGCCCTGCTGGATGGGCTCCTTCCACAGTACTGCAAGCTGTATGGGAAACCAGGGGAGCAGGTGAGTGTGCAGTCCACTGTCTTCCTAATTGTGCATGTTGTCTGACTAGCAGTACTAGCAGTGTGTACACCAGTGTCAGGCGTACTCACTGAGTACTTTCAACCCCCAAAGTGTGTAGGTACATGTGATGAACAGGTGTTCTGCAGCAAAAGTTCATTTGTGCCAGCTTCAACTTCCCAGGCAATGGTAACATGTCAGACATGCAGGGCATTTGTCCATTTCCATGGGTGCACTACCTGTGTACCTAATTTTCCTTTGTGATGACGACATTTTTATCCAACTGTGTGCAGCACAAATATGGGGCATGTGTGTTAAAGGACTTTTAACGTTGTCATCCTCACAGGTTGATGCCCACCAGAAGCAGTAGATCTGGCTGACTATCGCCCGGGCAGTTAGATCAGTGGGGGTCTACAAGCGCCAGATCCGCAACTGCCAGAAGAGGTGACAGGACCTTCAGGGCTGGACCCGGAGGATCGCAAGGGTCCAGCTGAAGCTGTCGCCTCCTCGCAGGAGGGGTGGACACCGGACCCTGACACCCCACATGCTCAGGATTCTGGCGGTGGTCTTCCCAGACCTGGATGGGCAGCTGAAGGCCAGACAGCAGCAAGGAGGGGGTAAGTCCATGCCTAATCTGTGTACTATGTCTGACATGCTATTTGCAGTCTTTTGGCCTGGTCACACTTCCACATTACGTAAGTCTTGTAGTCCAGGACTCATGTCCCTCAATTGTATGATGCACCCTCCTCATCTGATCCACAAGTGTGGACCCTACAGTCTGTGGCTTGTGTCACTAGGGCACTGTGTCCCTGCAGTCAGCTATGCTTCAGGTTCCGGACAGCATCTGTTACCGTAACTCTGTTGTGTGTTTCATGGATGGGTCAATTGTTTACACAATGCCTGAGATCTGACATGTGATCTGTGTGTGCCCTTGATATGTGTTCCAATTGCTGGTCTGACTCGCCACATGTGCCTGGGGTATTTCAAACACACCCATGCAGCAGGGGACTCCATATTTTGGGCCTCAGGAGTATGTATATCAAGTGTGTCACACTTGCTTAGCCACCTGACTACTGTCCAGGGCTATACACTGTTTCACGTAGACCTGGGCAGTCATGCCTACTCCAGGGCATTTAGAAACACTCTGTAATCCCACTCCTGTGTATCAACTTACAGGTTGTGCTTAGTGACATGTGCCTTCATGTGTCATTGTGGTGTGGCTTCCTTTTCAGGACAACTGGGGTGTTCATGAGTTTGAGGGTCAGCAGGACATCTGAGATGTGACTATAGGAGACAAGACCGGTGTGACATAGAGGTGTGTGATCACTTGATAGTGCACAATGGTGTATGCAACTGTGAAGTTCAGGCAGCTGTGTTTCATGCACATCAGACTGTGAGGTGCTCATGTACAGGGAGTTGTGTTCGCAGACACTCATATGTCTGTTTTGTATGATATGGGGTCATCTGGGTCCAGGATATGTTGTTTTCAGGGGATGGACAAGTACACTTGTCAGCTGCAGAGTTTGCTTTACACATGACCTATGATTGTGACACAGTGCATACTGTTGTTGTCTGGAAGCCCTGCCCCTGTGACAGGAGACAGTGATGACTGACTGTCCAGGCATGCCTGTGCCATGGCATTTAACTTGCTATGAGTGATCCTGCATTGGGGTCAGATGTGCTCCATGCACCCCATTGTGGCATTGACATGAGAACATCATAGTGTATGTTGCTGATATGTATCACAAGCATGTGAAATGAGACTCTGCCCATCCCTTCTTCCTGACACCTGTACTGAGTCAGTGGCAAAAGATGTGATGTGTGTATAGCAACATACTCCTACATGTTCACTTGCATGGCCAACAAACGTGTAGGTGGTGCATGTCTGCACATTGTGGTATTAGCATCCAACATGCAAAAGACATATGGGTGCAAGTCCAGGAGGGATATGAGTGCCATGGTTGATGGTGAGACTGACAATTGGCTTCTTCAAAACAGTGTGAGCACTTTGAGTAGTGTTCAGCTGATGATGCCAGGGCTTGCCCTGTGAAGTGCTGTACTCACTGTGGTGTGTGCGGTCAGTGGAGGTGACTGATGTTGTCTCTTTTTTAGGTCTCGCCTGACCCAGCGCATGCGCTGGTCTGGCGAGACTTATTGAGAGGGCTCCAAAAAGTGCTACCAGGCCAGCCTAGAGCTACAGTGCATGTGCGCGGGCGCGCGCGCCACTTTTACCACGATTACTTTCACTTTAGCGGCCGCACGGCCGCTTTGATGTTTGATCGCTATCGCGATCACTTTCACTTTTGCGGCCGCACGGCCGCTTGGCATAGCCAATCGGTCTCGCTTTTTGGACCTTATAAGTGTTTAGTTATGCAACTGTTGCATGGCTAAACACTTATAAGGTCCCAAAGGCGAGACCTATTGGCTATGCCAATGCTTGTTCCTAATTCTATCCAGATACATCCACGGCCACAGGAGGGGACAGCTCCATGGACCAGGAGGAGCCAAAGAGCCAGACTGGGACAGAAAGCGAGGAGTTGGAGGGACCCAGTGGCAGGGAGGGCGAGTGGAGCCACCCCGAGGAGTCCTCAGCACCATCCACCCAAGCTGAGGGCCACAGCAACTCGGAGGATGACTCCCTTGTGGAGGCGGGTGTCAGCAGCCACCAAACTCCTGCTAGTGAGTCTGTCCCCGCCACCACCAACACCACCATCACCACCCTCCCATCGGCTCCCATCCCAGAGGTCCGTGGAGGCATGTCGCCTTTGTGCCAGGCACCGCACCCCCTGCCCCTGTGTCCCCTGATGCCCTGAGTGTGGAGTCTGTGGACTTTCTTCGACAGATCCATGTAGGGCAGACATCAATGCTGAGTGTCCTCCATGCACACACCAGTCTGTTGACACAACTGGTGTTCATGGAGGGCATTTCATCGGGCATGTCTGCCCTACAGAGGACCAATCAGTCCCTGGCCTCCTCCCTGACGGCAGCAGTGTCCCTCTTCCAACAGTCCCTCACCCCTCCTACCCCTGCCCCATCCACGATTCCTAGCACCCTACCTGTCCCAAGCACACACACACCTGCACATTCACCCAAACCCACAGACAGCACACAAACACCCAAACCAAGGTCTAGACGTGCACACAAGCAACCTCAGGGGACTGATACCACACTCACAGGGGATGGTTTGCAAACACACACACAGGCATCCACAACCACTCCACAGTCCTCCGATACCTCTCCCTCCAAGACCCCTTCCCTTGCCTCACCTGCAACCCCATCTCCCAAGAAGCTCTTCCTCTGTGACCTTGGCCTCTTCCCCGCCGATCCAGCTTACAAGGGGAAGAGGAAGTCCCCACACACAGAGTGGAGTGCCCCTCATACCCGGACACCCTCCCTCAGGTGCAGTCAGACTGAGGCCCCCACCTGCAAGTCCCCCCGGAGCCGGAAGAGCAAGACCCCACCCCGCCCTGCAGCTCCACGACAGTCTCCGTCCTCCTTCCCCCAGGCCACCACTCCACAGGTTCCCTCCCCACACCCTGCCCCAGGTTCCCCCACCCACAGATACACCATCCCCAAAATGCTCAGGCCCTCCCCCCCTACCACTTGCTCTTCCACCCCCACCCCCCCGGTCAGACTGTTTGTGCCACTGGTGTGGGGACCGTGGCCCCCCATCTGTCCTGCCAAACTCACCTGAACCCCATTCCGCTCCCAAGGAGTTGGGCACTGCAGTGGAGTCCACGACCACCCCGTCTGACTTGGGCACTGCAGTGGGGACCCAGTCCACTCCATCTGACCTGCCCACTGCAGTTGTGCGGGCACCCCCCCATCTGACTTGTGCCCCACAGTTGTGACTGCACCCACTATGTCAGCACCCACTATGTCAGACACCTCCACTGCAGTTGCCAGTGACTCTCCTGCATCCACCACCCCTTCACTGCCTCCTTCTGCTGAGCCCTGATACTGTCCCTACGGTGCCTGGCCTGCCCCCATGTATGCCCCTCCGAGTGGATGTCCCCTGTCCTTACCAGTGCAGGCAAGCAACGTGTGACAGTTGTCACTCAAATCACATTGTTGACATTTGGATATGGACTGGCCATTGGCCTTTGTTTTGAAAGGACTTTGCATTTGCATTTCAAATTTGCTAAATAAAGCATTTGTATTTATCCTTGTGAATTTGATTTAGCTATACATTATGTTGATGATGTTTACCATGACCTTGCAGTTATAATGCTGGATTTCCAATGTTGAATACTTAGGCGTTGATGTGATGTACTCCATGACATAAGTATCCTGTTCTGGTCGGTATCCATGTCATCCTTTGCAGCTAACTGGGTGTGTCATGATCAACAATTTGTGGACATCTCTGTGAACATTTCTTTTGCATGGTAACATCTGTGGCTTGCACACATGCATATATGATGTGCTTCCCATTGTCCAATTTGTCTATTTCCCTGACTGTGGGCCCATCTCCACTGGACCTGCAGGTGTGGGCATCATTGGTGTAGGAGCAACTGGGTCCTCTGTGCAACATGCTGGACATATGTATTGAGTATGTGCAGATGACTTAAGGGACACTGCCGTACCCAGGCTGTTGTGACCAGAGCCTTCATTGGGTGGTAACTGATGGTTGACTGACCAAGTGTTCTGCTGACATAACAGAGACCTGCTGGGACTATGTTTGGCACAGCTGAGCTGCCACAGGAGTTGAGTCCCCTCAAGTAAGTGTGTTGTTCCGTGACATTGCCTGGGCCCATGGTGTGTGTTGTGTGAGCATGTGTGTGTGTGTCCACATTCCTTTTTATACACAGGCAGTGTTCCCTTGATATGTTCATGTTGTTAATGCTTGCTGAGTTGTACTGTGTTCATCCCACAACTTTGTCCTGGGCTACCAGATGTGTGGGTGCATGACACACTACTGTTAATTGGTGTTTCATCATTGGGATTTGTCAGTTCTGAGTGGTGATGATGTGGTCAGACGCTGATGGGACACAGTCAGGGGTACTTGTTTGTTTGCAATATCATGTAGTTGTCCCTAGGTGGTACCTTTCGGTGATTGAGACATGTGTATGTGTGTGTGACTGCTCCCACTCGTCAGGTTCAGGGCTGCAATGTTGGCAGGTGTCAGCATGTGTGCCTTGTGGTTCCCCTTGGCCTCTGCATTGTCCTGGGACTGTGGCAGGGATTCCGAAGGTTACGGGAGCTTTGACGTCATGGCCATGTACCGCATACTGTGCAGTATGTCTGTCATTCACCAGGGTTGTAGACTGTCCTTGTGTGATGAGTCTGTGCACCTTAGTTCCTCCCAACATTACTGTGTTTGTCATGGGTGCATGTGCAATGTCACATGTCCAAGTGGGCTTCACAGATGCACATTGGTGCAGTTCAGGGTGTGTGGTGTTGAGGGTGGACAGATGTGAATGTTTGCATGGATCGGCCCCTAACTCCCGTTTGTCCATGGATGACTGGCCATGCTGAGAGATTTGTGTTTGTGTAGGTGTGATGTACATTTGTGGCACAGGACACATGTCTGGGTTTCACAGTTTGTATGACATCTACCTTTGTCATCACAGTGGATGTATCATGCATGCTTGTGTCTCCCCAATGTATGGTCCCTGGGGGTAGTGCTGTTGTGTGTCAGTCTCTTGTTCTTCTAGTTGCTGTTCATTCCAGCTTGTGTCACGTGTGTCTGTTGTGCTCCCTCTCATCTCACAATGCCTGATTGCCCACTAAGGGGGGCCCAATGATGGGTTACTTTTGTATGGCACTGTGTCCACATCTGTCTCACTGTGGTTCAGCCCCCCTCATGTGTTGTGTAGTTGCCTGGAGATACTGAGATACACACACACATGCTGTGTCAGATGTGCAGTGTGAGGTTGCCTGTTTGTGTTTGTGCATCTGCACCAGTGCATTGGTACTGCTGTTGTGGGCCATTGTCTGGATGTTGTTTGGGTGATTTTCCCTGCTGTCTCTGTGAGTCATATCACATCATTCTGCACATTCCTCCTGGTTGTTAGGTCCCATTGCTGCCATGGAATGGGAGTTTGTTTCCTGACACCTACAGTCTACACAGGATGTATTGATTTGTGTGTCTATTTTCAAGATGTGTGTATGCATTATGATGGTCACTTCTGCTTTTGTGTCATTGTACACTGTATGCAATGTCAGCCCCCATGGGTGGTGCTTGTCTGCACATGGCCGAGAGTATGTTAGATTTTCACAGCACTGTTAGCCTCACCACATCTCTGTGGGTATGGGACACAACCACTACTTTGCCACAAAAGTGTTTCATGAGTTGGGACCAGGAATCATACATGCTGTTTGGTATTTGCAGCTTTGACCATGATGACACTTACCTTTTGGTCACTGTGATGAGGGGGGTTTAGACCCCATCACTACAATGCTCAACATTTGCTGCAGTTTGGAACCCCACACTTAACTTTTGTTCTACACAGTGAGGGGGTGTTAGTGCACATTGACACAGTGCTATTTTAATGCTTGCCTTGTGTAGGCCACACATGTGATGGTAGTTACATTGTATGTTCAAAGTCATATTCACTGTTGTGGGCATTTGTCACAGACTACACACTGTTGTCATGATGTTAGGGGGGATGTATTTTGCTGACATACCTAATGTTGGTGTATGATGGATGTGTGGCGCATCACCCATCCAATGGGTGGGGGTGTTGATATTGATAGTCACACAGCACCCTATGAGTGGGGGTGGCAGTAGTGCTGGGCAACATAACCCCTATGAGTGGGTGTGGCAGGAGTGATGGGCAACAGGTCCCCTATGAGTGTGGGTGGCAATCGTGATGGGCAACAGGTCCCCTATGAGTGGGGGTGGCTGTAGTGATGGGCAACATAGTCCCTATAGGTGGGGGTGGCAGGAGTGATGGGCAACATAACCCCTGTGAGTGGGGTGGCAGGAGTGAAGGGCAACATTAACCCTATGAGTGAGGGTGGCAGTAGTGATGGGCAACATAACCCCTATGAGTGGGGGTGGCAGTAGTGATGGGCAACAGGTCCACTATGAGTGGGGGTGGCAGTAGTGATGGGCAACACGTCCCCTATGAGCGGGGGTGGCAGTAGTGATGGGCAACATAACCCCTATGAGTGGGGGTGGCAGTAGTGATGGGCAACAGGTCCCCTATGGGTGGGGGTGGCAGGAGTGATGGGCAACATAACCCTTATGAGTGGGGGTGGCAGTAGTGCTGGGCAATATAACCCCTATGAGTGGGGGTGGCAGGAGTAATGGGCAACAGGTCCCCTATGAGTGGGGGTGGCAGTAGTGATGGGCAACATAACCCCTATGAGTGGGGGTGGCAGTAGTGATGGGCAGCATAACCCCTATGAGTAGGGGTGGCAGGAGTGATGGGCAACATAGTCCCTTTGAGTGGGGGTGGCAGGCGTGATGGGCAACAGGTCCCCTATGAGTGGGGGTGGCAGGAGTGATGGGCAACAGGTCCACTATGAGTGGGGGTGGCAGTAGTGATGGGCAACAGGTCCCCTATGAGCGGGGGTGGCAGTAGTGATGGGCAACATAACCCCTATGAGTGGGGGTGGCAGTAGTGATGGGCAACAGGTCCCCTATGGGTGGGGGTGGCAGGAGTGATGGGCAACATAACCCTTATGAGTGGGGGTGGCAGTAGTGCTGGGCAATATAACCCCTATGAGTGGGGGTGGCAGGAGTAATGGGCAACAGGTCCCCTATGAGTGGGGGTGGCAGTAGTGATGGGCAACATAACCCCTATGAGGGGGGGTGGCAGAAGTGATGGGCAACAGGTCCCCTATGAGTGGGGGTGGCAGTAGTGATGGGCAACATAGTCGCTATGGGTGGTGGTGGCAGGAGTGATGGGCAACATAACCCCTATGAGTGGGGGTGGCAGAAGTGATGGGCAACAGGCCCCCTATGAGTGGGGTGGCAGGAGTGATGGGAAACATGACCCCTTTGGTTGGGAGTGGCAGGAGTGATGGGCAACATAACCCCTATGAGTGAGGGTGGCAGGAGTGATGGGCAACATAGTCCCTACGGGTGGCAGGAGTGTTGGGCAACATAACCCCTATGAGTGGGGGTGGCAGGAGTGATGGGCAACAGGTCCCTTATGAGTAGGGCTGGTAGTGGTGATGGCCATGCAACCCCTATGGTGGCCCGTTGCTAGTGGACAGGATATGTATCCTCTGGGTGTGTGTGACATTTGGCAGTTACGTGTCGTTTGTTTGTGTGGTGGGTGTCTGACTTACCGTCTGCGCCGTCCGCGTCTGTCCCTGATCCTGTCATAGATGTACAGTACTGGTATGACCTGCGCAATGAGATTCATGATGTGTTCGTCTCGTACACGCTGCTTGTTGCTCTGTCTCGTACCCGTTGCTAGCTGGTCCGTCTCGTAGCCGTGGATTGTGTTTTGGCGCGAATTGTACCCGATATGCTGCTTTCCCGGATGCTGGGACGTGCTGTACGCGGCGACCCGTCCGGCGCGTATGATTTGCGCATCGTACTTGTCTGGCCGGAAACTGCTGTGGGAACTGCTTCCAGGCGACTCGGTTCAGCGATCGGAGGTACGGCTCGTACGGAAAATGAAGCTGGAATCGCAGCCTGCGTGTCGGTCGGATTTGTGTCATTTATGCGCATCGTACTTCATTGCACGGATGGACTGGCTCCTAGAACGTGTCGGTTGCAAGGTAAGGCTACGAACCGCTCTCGGAGAGCTGTCCGACCCAGATCGGTTAAAATTAGGAAGTATGAGTATCTGCTTTTATTTGAGAATTGGGGCTATCATGAAAGTTGATATGATCTGGAGTAAATTTGATAGCTATTTATGAAATTTAGAATGGTGAGCTAAAAAATGAATCGTGGTTAGTATAAGTGTTATGGTAGTAAATAAATTAGATACCAACAATCTTGTATTAGCATATTCAGAGTACGGATGTTTTCTTCACATATAGAAATATTTTCTCTATTTGCGCTTAATAATTTTCAATTTATGAATTTGTACTACTCTCCTCTATTTATCTTTTATTTGTTTGTATGGATTTCAATTAACATAAATAAAAAAATAACCTTCACATACAATACACACATTATCAAGGAGTATTGTGAGAACATATCAGTGTGTGGCACATTAACTTGCCAATCTTACTCACATAATTAGTGTGTGTTACACATGGATCCACAAATGTAACTTGTCTCAAACTACTACAAAACTGAAAATAGTGAATGTGAAAGATGTATCAATTTACCAGTTCCAACATGCCCATCAATTCCTTTTCAAAATGTAATCTATGACTTAAATCATAACAAAAGTAGTACAGAATACGGAATACAAACAAAAAGTATCTGAAGCCGGAATGCAAACAATTTACTTCTAATTTGTTTATACTTATGCTGCTATCAAAGTGATGGATCTGAAAAAAACACACTATTACAGCCCTAGACATGTATTTGTGGGTAAAAGAAAATACCAACAAAATGCATTGTTTTGCATGATTAACTTAATACTACATTAGGATACTTCACTTGAGTCAGAAAAAAGTCTTGATTTGAATAAAATGATACTGTCATTACACCCAAAGGTAGACTGCTTGGAAATCTGTTAAATGCTTACCTCAACAAAACATACCATTGGAATGTAAACATGACACAAATATTTCAGTTTAAGTAAATGTACTGAACTAACATAGTAAAAACAAAATTACAATTGCAGTTGTTTACAAAACATATACTAAGAATATGTAATAGTACTTCATAATTCTTCTTCAACCTCTTGGACACAACATAATAATGACAAAAAAGGACATCATTAATTCAGAAAATTCAAAGATGTACTTTCGCACTTTATCAACTAAAAATCTACTAAAAAGACATGGAAAATGGGATGTGCCAATCCCTTATAAACCCACAATTAAAAAACTTACTTTATCTCTGGGTGTACAAAAAAGTTAGGAAGATTGTATCCAAATGTGAATGTGATTATGGGCCTCATTATGAGGGTGGTCGGACTTTCATCCGACCTCCATACTGTCGGGAACGGGACCGTCCGGCTAGCTGTCGGCGGTCCTGCCATTGGTATTAGGATGCGACTGCCTTCAAGGCAGTCTCAATGTGTATTCTTTGTATTGCGGCCTGTGCTGAGGACTGCAGCAAATGCCGCAATGCAGAAAAAACACATCTGACATATCGCTGCACTATGTGGCAGGCACCATGCAGGGCCAGCCACATGGTGCAAGGATATGGAGGGGGCCCATATTGGAGGTCCAGGTGGCAAGGGGGGCCAGCTACGGGCCCCCAAGTCACTTTCCGCCTGCCTTTTCATGGCGGCCAAGAAACGGCCGGAAACTGACATTGTAATCCCTACGGCGGTGCCTGAGCAGACACTGCCACCATTGTAGTGATTACAGTTCGTAGGACGGTCACATCCTAATACAGCGGGTGGAACTGCCAACTAATAGTCGGGCAGTTCCATTCTCGCTATGGTGTCGGTTGGACGCTCATCCGGCCGAAATTGTTATAGGGCCCACAATGTCTAACATCATAATCTTATTGCACTGTTTTGCGTACCTGCATTAAATAAATCCTGACCTTTTTACCATTTTCTTTTTAGGAAAGATATTCCGCATTCCAATAAGCAGCTGTAGATACACACTGTTTGGTAAGAAATCCAAAGGATGTGTTTGCAAATGTGTCTGCATAGCAGGTGCACCCAAATCATATGGTCTAGGCACTTTTTGATGCTTCAACATATCAACACATTTATTACGAAATAGACATTCTTCCAAAGTTGGAATGAGCTTTAGGGCCAGGTAAGTGCTGCAGTTGGAGCGCCTTAACTGCAAGTTCAGGTCCATGTGGAACAGAGCACTCTACCTTAGAGAGAAAAGTGTCTCCTGTAGATACCCCATCATTTTGAACACTTCTCAATAGAATGCTACTTTCTTTCTATTGCAAAGTTTGGAAGAGTAATTGGCACTCTTTCTTGGTTTGATGATCTATCTGTGATATAGATATCGGTGTTAAAGGACACACACGTGCTGCATTGGTGATATACTGTTGTGGAACATTGCTCTATGAGTTATTAAGCAGTACAAGTATGTTGCTGCTTTCAACGTTGTGTATGATCTCCTGTTAGTCTCAACTGTTGACCTTTACCCCATTTTCACCCTTCTTAGCCACTTCCTTGGGCTTTTTATCATTTAACATATAGATGAGATATATAAATGATAGACATGTCTGCCGCAATGAGGGAGTAGGAATTGTCAACGAAGGTTGCCATGGAAACTATCCACGTGGGTTTTCCATCCAGACCCCTTATGCGCGCTATTTAAAGATCGCGGGAAACCAGGTCAGGTTTCTCACCTGGTGTTGGACCACTAAGTCGTCCCCTGAAGATGATACTGGAGTGCAACTATCATATTGCGGTAAGGTTCGAGATACAGACTGCCCCGCTCATTGAGGCTTATTAAGGCTTCTTATATCATAGATGGGCCCTTCTTCTTTTCTCTTCTACATATCGATGTGTACTGTTTATTTTCTGTGCGCATTACGGGTTGGAATAACGGCTTGGGAGGCGGGGGACGGAGATGTTATTTCAGCTAACTTGGAACTGGCTAATGCAGTTTTCTTCCGTTCTGGGCATTTCCCTTGCTTCCCGAGTTAGGCCGTAATTTTGGCCTTTGCTATTGTCCGTTTGAGATTACCTTTAGCCGTGTATCGCTAAGGCCATTTGGGTATGCTCATTCTTTCTAATAAAGATGTATATTTCTTTTCTTTATAGAAAATTGGGACAGTTATAAATGGGAACACTCCCTGTATCTTTGTGTGTATGGTTCTTTGGATTGTGGAACTTATGCGACGAGAACCCACTGGATATCAGCTGTACTAATAACAGTCCTGTGTTGGCATTACCTTGTAAGTCACACGTAGTCTGACAGATATATAAATTTTGCGTCAGGACTCTTCCTGCTTGGTTTTAAGTCTTAGATCTATCATTGACTCAATGTGTCTTTTTCATTGTGTCTCCACCATAGATCTGATTGGATGGAACTCTGTTTTTCAGTATGAAAGTATAAAAGATTGGTGAACACTCAGGAAGATACTACCTTTGGTCTCCGTTATAATTCAGTGGTAGGTTAGTTTCCTTTTTCCCTTTTTCTTTTATCCTTTCTTTCTTTTTTTCCGTTATACTCTCTTGTGCTGTCACCCTTGTCTTTAGTAGTCAATATAAGTCATTTTTTCCTCTCTTGGCCCCTAAAACTTTGCCTGATTTTTTATTAAATATGATGTACTCGTTGGAATGCTCTGCTTCAGTTTTCAAATTAGAAAGACTGTTGTTATTATTTGTAAATACATTCTAGAATTGGGAATGATCCCTTTTCTTAGCACACAATGCCGCTCTGTCTTGTTGGTGTGTTTATATATGTATATGTTTATTTATATGTATGTTATTTATATGTACTTTTTTTGTTTATGATTAACAGCCCTGAAGAAGTCCTCTTTCAGGACGAAACGCGTCGGCTGGTCTATCTGTAGAGTCATAGGAACTGAATGTTATGTTTCTTAAAAATATCAAAAAAATGAAAATAAAATGAACATAAGGAATGATCTCTGAAGAAATCTCATAATTGGAAATGAACTCTGTGACTTTGAGTTTGTTGTGTGGTGCACCTCTCGTTTGTTGTTAGGTCTTATTTTGTCATATGTCTACTATTTGCACTGATTGCATTTTTAATTTGAAATTTTAATTAACACCTGAATAAAGATTTTTTTTTTAAAGCAATGTGTATAAAGACTCAAAGGTGGCTCTCAAATGAGCCTTTGTGTGCATGAAATGTATAGATGTTATAATTATGTAACACCAGGAAGCACAGTTTGGAGATTATTTAGATACTTGACATTAACTATATTTATTAAGGGAACAATATCGCGTAAGAGATGTATGTTGTGTCATAAGGCAGGCTATCTAGGTACATACTACCAAAATCGAAGTTTCCAAATAGTGCAATCATAATGTTTTTCAATTTTTTTTGAGGATGCCTAATTTGCACAGCTACTTTTATTATCCAGTTCTAATCTTCCACAGTGCAGAAGATAAGGTAGGAATTAGGATACAAGGCACGATAAGTCAATAGGTAACTTTAATTTCACAAAAGATAGCAACTTAAAGTAGATCCAATATTCCTGCCTCCAACATGTACAATTACTACATTCAGATGGTGGCAACTACATAATTGTTCAAACTGAGTAACCACAACACCCTACTTTCTATCCCAATACCCAAACACCTCTACCATAACTACTCTAACTTCAAGGTTGGGTTACCTCTGAACAGGAGCCTCATCAAAGGCAGTAGGGTGTTTGCTTGGCTCGGCATTCTTGCAGGAAAAGCCTGGTCTTCACTCTCAGTTCACAGTGATGTGCCATACTCTTTACCCCTGAGCCAGTGGAATAAGTGTGGGAGCATGGAAGGGAGGAAGGATGTCAAACATGCCGTTCTTCTTACCATTCTGGGAGATACCAATGCCTTCAAGAAGAAAGCTTGGCTAGCCTTAAAGCCTGTCCAAGATGGACACCATCTGTTAGACCTGAACCTTTCAGGTAGCATTTCCCCTGAATGTTTATCTTTTTTTCCTGTGTTTTGCTGATTCTCTTGTAGTGGCTGTAACAATTGGGGCACTTCCCCACTGTAGATGCAGTGGGAAGGTGAGCACACTTCCTTCCTACTCACTTTAGGGAGTGGTGCTTATCTAAAATGCGCTTTGACCCCACTAGTGTTTCCCAAATATCTGACGAGCCTGCCACTGCAGACTGGGTTGCGTGGTGCATTGCTGGTATTTCCCAATACGTGATGAGCCTGCCAGTGCAGTCTGCTGTGAGCATTACACCAAGGGTGCACCTAAACCTGTGTCCAGCTTGCCATTGTGGGTGCACTGTCACAGATGGTTCCTCTGAATATGTGGCAAGTCTGCCACTACAGACAGGTGCTATGGGCTGTGACCCTGGATTACAGTGGCGCATCTTCATCATGTTTGATATCATTGGATTCGCAGCGATAACCCTTTTCCTGTGGTAAAGATGGCTTTGTCATGACCCACGTAGAAACACCACTATTAGAACTTGGGCATTTCCATGCTCTTTACTTCTCATGTGTGCCTATGTGCTTGGCTCCAGTCCACACTGGAGGGGTATGCTGCTGCGTATGCAGAAAAAATATCGAAAAAAATAACATGTGACAGAAATATCATGTTCAAAATACAGTGTAATTGAAATATCATGGTATGTAATATTGAGGTCAAGAATATCGAAATTAGGTACTGTATTAAATATTGTTGGAAAACATATTGAAGTTAAAAATATGGTTTTATATTCTAAGGATATTTTAGTACAATATAGTTTAATGTTTTTAATAATAATTTAAAAAAGTAATATTTTTAATGTGATTTTTTTCAATTACATTAAAATGTTTGAATAGATTTTTGTGTTTAATAAAAACAAATTAGGATGAGGATGTTGGGTTTATAGGGGATAAGGGTGGGGAGTAAATGAAAAATAATTGATATAATTGGTATAGATATTTAGACAAATTTAAATACTTTATTTAAATATTAATTTGATTATACTTGTAATTGGGTTGTTGGTGTTTTAGTGGATATAAGTGTTAATTTGTTTTTAAATATTTTTTATAATTTCAATTTAAAAAAATTACATTATAATTTTTGAAGATTGAGATGTTGGCATAGTAGGTGATCATGGAGGGTAGCTTTTCGAAATTGTTGAGAAAATTGTAAACAACAATTATTACAAAATAAATATTTTTTTTAAAAGTATTTAATTATAGAAATTCAAATGTGTGGGTTGGGTTTTTAGAGAACATGGATGTTAAAGTTTTTTATATTTTTTACACAAAATGTTAATTGTAATTATATTTTGATAAAAAAATATTGGTAGTATGTTAGAAAATATAATTGGGATTAGCTTTATTTTGTTAAAAAAATGTATTGAAACAAATAAAAAATATATTATGTGTTTATGGTTGTTTTTTTTAGGTTGAGATAAGTTGCTATTTTTTCTTTTTTTTTCTTTCTTTGGTCCTCATCATCCGCCCTTGGTTACCAATTAGGAGCACAAAAGAAAAAAAAAAAGATGCTTCACCCCAAGACAACCATTAAGAAAAGAAAAAAGAGAAACATAGCTGCAATCAAGTGCCCATTGTAATAAGTCTCGAGAGCGCCCTAATGGATAAATAGCACATAGAATTCTCCAAGCAGCTTAATCATTGGACCATGGGGGGGGGGGGGGCTTTGAAACATCGCCCAGTATACCGATTACACCCAATTCAACTGAAGCCAAAAACTTCTTTTGTCGGAGTTGCCAGCTCTTGTTAAATCAACTTTAGATGTTTGTAGCACTGAAGTGCGCCAGTCAAACTCAGTGGGTGGGGTCGGGTCCTTCCATTTCCTGCAAATTTCCCTTCGGGCCAATAGTATGCAATAAAAAAGAAGATTCTTCGCCGGACCCCGAGCTTCAGCTAAAACTCCAAAAATTACAAGAGGAGTTATCAGGACTTCAAAACCCAAAGCCGATGAGAGCGATGTACTAATCGTCTTCCAATACGGAGACAAAAGAGGGCAATCAAAAAACATATGAATGTCTGGTGCAGCAATCAGCCCACATTTAGGGCATGCCACTAAGACGCCATTAGAAAATTTTGAAAGTCTCTGTGGCGAGTAGTAGGCTCTATGTAGGGTAAAAAGATGGTTCCTACGGAGCCAAGCAGGTTTCACTATGTCCCACATGATCTTGAAAGATGAGAACCACAAATTCTCTATATTCTGATCGATAATGGCAGAGGCCCACAACAAGTTTGGTAGTTTAAATTCGCCATCCAGCTCTTCTAATAATAGCTCATACCATATCGAAACCTCCTTTCGGGCTGGTGGTTTGTCCAGTAACTGCGTCACTAGGTTACTATCTCCTCCTAGCAAACAGCTGTTCCTAACAGAGATCTGTGAGTGTGTCCAACTTGCTATCTGAAGGAACTTAAACCCAGAGAGGCCTGGTCCTATTTTGGATGATAGATCCTCCCATGGAAGCAGGCCCCCTTCCACGAATAGATCACCCCAAACATCCAACATCCATCCCTCAGAGGTAATGCAAGGCTGTCCATCAACCAATCAGGGCAGCCTGGTGAATTCCACAATGGTGACCTACTTGTAAAGTACCCAATCTTAAGCAAACACCTGAGTTTACTCCAAGTTTTTGCCATGTCTCGCAGTACCTTCAATTTCACTTTTTTTTAAAAAAATTCGGGTCTCCAAATTTAAACAAGAATCCCTGCTGGGTCACCCCCTCTCCACTAAGTAATGCTGCAAACATACATCCAATCGCTGAGTTTGAGGGCATTTTTAGCAGCATCCTAGCATGGGAGAGCTGAAATGCCCATGCATATAGTTGAAAATCAGGTGCCGCTAAACCCCCCTTCTCTCTACGCCGCCTAAGTTTTTTCCAGGCAATCCTGGGTGTATGGTCATTCCAAATAAAGGAGTTAATATGACTCTGAAGTTTAGTAATCAGAGAAGGTTAAAAAAAAAAAGAGGAATAGTATTAAACAAAAAGGATATTTTTGGCAAGATGGACATTTTTATTAAGTTTACTCTGCCCAAAATTGACAAAGGGAGAGAAGACCAAGATCTCATAAGTCCTCTACATTCTTTAGCAACAATAGTGAAGTTTAAAGATGCAATATCATTTATATCTCTGACGATATTAATCCCTAAATACCTTAGACTAGAGCTCAATTGTACCCCGGCCACGGGTACAGGATCGTTCCAAACCATAATATCAGATTTGGAAGCATTAATCTCGTATCCTGATATTTTCCCAAAATCAAGTGCCAGAGCGATCACATTGGGGAGTGCCGTACTTGACTCCGAGGAGAAGACAAGGATATCATCCGCGTACAAGGCTACCCTCTTCTCCCACCCCTCATAAGTGTAGGATTTGATATTACTCTCATCCCTCAGCCGTTGAGCGAAAGGTTTAATATATAGGACGAATAAGAGGGGGGACAGAGGGCAGCCTTGACGCGTTCCACGCGATGTGTTAAACGGATTAGACAACTCTCCGTTTATCAACAAGGAAGCGGAAGGGTTCTGGTATAGGAGTTTCACAGTTCTCCGGAATCTCTCCCCGATGTTAAACCTACTCAAGACCCTCGACAGGTAAGCCCAGTTCACCCTGTCGAAGGCCTTGGTTGCATCTAATGTAATATCAATATCAATGGCTGCTATGAGATCGTATGTCAACTCATGTAGTTATCGGCCTCTCACAAAACCCTTCTGGTCTGGATGCAAGACCCCAGTTATTACTGCTCCCAACCTTTCTGCTAGGACTGGCGTAAATATTTTATAGTCAGAATTTAAGATGGAAATCGGTCTATATGAACCGCAGTTTGAAGCTGGCTTTCCTGGTTTCAATATAAGGGTTATGGAGGCTCTATTCCAAGAAGATGGAGGAGGCGAATCTTCCCGGAAAATCTGATTAAACAGAACTGTAAGATATGGGAGGATTTTTGACTCCAAGGTCATATAGATGTCAGATGGCAAGCCATCCGGACCCGATGCCTTACCCTTTTTGCATTTTAAGATAGCCCTCCTAACCTCTTCCTGTGTAATCTCACGGTCGAGGGAGGTACTCTGTTCAGGGGTCAATTCTGGAAGACATACATCCTTCAACCAATCCTCCACTTGCGCTTCCTCAATATTCTTATCTTCGTGATATATATTACAAAAGAAGTCCCGAAATACTCGTCTAATATCATCATCAGAAGAATATACTGCCCCCCCCCGAACTAACTGCATCTATGTTGTTTCTAACCTGGTCGGTTTTTGCTTTTCAAGCTAATAGCTTCCCTGCTCCCTCTCCATATTCGAAGTTAGCTAATTTACTTGCTTCCCACCTCTCAAGCATCCGTGAATTCAAAACAGAATCCAAGTCCCCTCTCAAAACAACTAACTTATTCTGCCGTTCCTGTAAAATGTTAGCAGGGACGTCTGGAAATAGCCCTATTTCTGCCTGTATTTTAGCCATCTCAGTTTCCAAAGAAGTTACTAACTCTCTATAACTCCTTTTCTTATATGTGGCCTTGTTAGTTATCATGCCCCTTAAAAATGCTTTAAGAGCATCCCAAACCCACTCAGGGGAGGCTGAGCCAATATTATTGTCCATAAAATTCTGGACTTCAGATTGAAGAGTCAATAACCTCTGACGATAAGAGCAGAGAACGATCAAAAGACCAACTTCTCATAGGCCTTTTAAAAAAGCCCCCTAATTCTAAATAGACTGCCGCGTGATCCGAAAGGTGAAATGGGAGATACAAAATGCATTGTGTCGAGCTAACCAGTTTTTGACTGATCAGGATATAATCAATTCTCGACTGCTGATGATACTTATAGTTGCGGAATGAAATTGCTCTTTGTTGCCCGAACTTTACTCTCCAGATATCTATGTATCCTAACTGTTTCATATTATCGAGCAGAAAAGACCTGGTTCTAGATAAAGCTTCAGCTCTACTAGACAGGGATTTATCCAATAAGGGATCTAAAACTATATTAAAGTCTCCTGCTATGATAGTTGGCTCTGGAAACAGAAGCAGGTGGGAAAAACTAGTTTTTAAGACTGAAGGGTCATCACAATTAGGGCCGTAATATCCTACTATAGTAATAGGAGATCCAGCTACAATTACTGATACGATGACCCATCTACCACCTGGGTCCACCATCTTAGAGACTAATCTAGCTTTAACGGATTTCTTAAAAAAGATTGCTACACCCCTGATATGTGATGTTTGCGAGGTCGATACCCAAATGTCAATCCATCTGTTCTTTTTAACTACTAAGCGCAGCTCGCTTTCCATCAAATGTGTCTCCTGGAGTATAATTACCTGCGCATCAGAATCACGTAAATATTGCATTATCTTATCCTTCCTTGGACTAGTGCGCAGGCCGTTAATATTCCAAGAGATAAACTTCAAATTACTCATAATAAAGAAGTCCTTCCCCCCATCAACATTGCCATCCTCATACTAAACAGAACCCGATAGCTACTCCTACTCTTCATAACTACACTTCTACTACTGTAACTACTGCTGTGACTATTAAAAAAACTACCCTCCGAAAAATAAACTAAAGTAAGAACGAAAATGAGGATTTTTTTTGTTTTTACCCACTGCAACCCCCCCCCCCCCTGTGCCCTACATAACCCCTCCCCCACCAATGGAAAACCCGTACCCTTACCCTAACTATCTGGAAATATCCAGAAGGCAGTGCACCCCCTTGCTTGCTCCCGTCCTTAATCAAATAAATCTGATTTCATACCAGAAAAATATGTACCAACACATGTATATACTACTACATATCTTTTCTCAATTTAGACTTTTTCTCACATTTCAAAAAAAGGCGAAAATATATATATATTTTTTTCCTTCCTATGTTAACACTCAACTCTTTTCTGATGACCCCTTGTCTTTCCCCATAATCATTAGTAGCTCATCTGCAGCCGGAACCGATGTTATATTGTGCATTTTATTTTTGTACATAATTTTTAATGCAGCGGGAAAAATTAACTGGGCTACTGCTCCAAAGCCTCTAAAAGCTTCTAACCTTCTACCAAATTCCCATTGTTTATCCAAGGTGGACCTAGAAAGGTCAGACCGAATCTGAAAGTTATATCCCTTCCCACTCACAGATTTCTGCTTAAGGGCCAGATTGAGAATTGTCTCCTTAAGAGAATATGTGTGAAAGTTCACCATGATCTTTCTTGGCTTAGTTCTTTGTGGATTTTTCTTAAAAGGCACTCTGTGAATACGTTGAATGTCCAAAGTAAGTTCTTCCACTGATTGATCTAATCTTAAAGACTCTTTCAATAATAGGATGATGTATTTCTTTATGTCTGAGCCTTCACTATCTTCTGGGACATTCAAAATACGGAGGTTGTTACGTCGCGCATGATTCTCCAACATTTCCATCCTACCGGCCAACATCAAGTCCTCATTTTTACGCTTTACTATGTCTGCCTTAGCATCATCTAGGTACAAGGACAGCTCTGTTACAGTGCTCTCCAGCGTGTCTGTTCTTGTAGTCAGACCACTGATCTTATTATCTAGGGATTCTTATTTCCATCTGGTTAGCTGCTGATGTTTCAAATCCTTTTTTAATATCCGCAGATAGAGATGCAAACATTTCCTGAAGAGAGTTAATTGATGATAGTGATGCACTGTCCTGAACCTCGGATCGGAGGTCTGAGAGAGCAGATATACAGACTTGAGAAGCCCCATATTGTGGAACTTCACTACTCTTGCTGGATGCTCCCTGTACAGAGTTAGAAAGAACTGCTGAAGATGTAGAAACAAGACCCAGGGCAGGAGATAGGAGAGGATACGGAAGCCCATTAAAAGACTCACTTATATTTAGAGATCCATTTGCATCAACGTCCCCCTCCATCATCCGACCCTCAAAGTCCAAAACAGCCTCTTCTGTAAGGACTTCGTTATTTTCCAGGACCGCAACTATGCCACAAGGTATATTCGCAGAATCCACAAGAGTCGCCCCGCATGAGTCTAGTGAGGCCATAGGAGTCAGCGCGTTTCCTGAGTGGTCTTTCCCAAGGTTTTGGTCTGTGAGATGTAAGACCTGCGGAACAACTTTAAAGTAGGATCGAAGCGACGGGGGTTATTTTAGAACCTGTGTGGTTGGTAAGTTTGGGGTTATTAACAGCCCTAGCAGATTTGTTAGTATACGCTCTTTTAGCTTTAACCTGACCCGTTAAGAAAGACGAAACTTTCTTTTTACTCGCAAAGTTTAACTCAGGATTAGGTTGCTTGGGCTCGGGCTCTGTATTTAAAGCTGAATCAGGAGCAGTCTTCCTTATCGCTGTTTCTATATTATTTCTCTTCTTCTTAGCCCCTTTACTCCCCTTAACCCTTTTATTGGTTAAACTAACCGTCCCCTTTACTTCCACAGAGCCCTCGACAAGACCCACCGGTTCAGAACAATTCAAAGAGACGCCGCCCCCCCCCCCCCGGAACCTCCTACCAGCGTTGTCGCCTTGTAGCTGTCTTCCTTCTCTCCACTCAGAATACTGGGACAAGCACCAGCCAAGACACCAGAAGAGACACCACGCAAGTCTCGAATGAGGCTGCGGATTTTTCTCCCTCGCTGCAGCTCCAGGGCAGCCAGATTCCAATGCCGCAAGCCTGCGACAGCCCGCTGCAACTCGAAAGAAATGACACGAGGCTGTGAGGAACGCTGCGAGGAGGTACGGACCGTTGAATCTGGGAAGCCACGTCCCGCCCCGTCAACACACATGGATCCAGGTGCGGCGCGCACAGGCGGCGTAGATGCCAAGCGCGGGGGAAGCAAGGAAGCAAAACCAAAAATAACCAGCCCCCGAATACCAAAAATCGCTCAGGACCGGAGAAAGTGCCCCGACATCAGGGAGCGAGCCAAGGCAAGTAGTCGACTCAGATTTCCAACACACACAAAAAAAAAACGCTGGACGGGAGCTCACGAGCGGAGCACCGCGGCAGCTCAGCACACTGCCGCCATGTTTTCCCCCTGTGTGCCGAGATAAGTTGCTATTTTTAATAAAACAAAATAAATTCCACATTTAAAAAAAATTGAAATTAAAAAAAATAGTACAAATAAAAAGATATTTAGATTTGTATCTAATTCATATTTAATATTTTTTATCAACTTTTCAGAGGTTTTATTTTTACTGTATTTTGTTATTTTAATTCATTTATTATGTTGTAAAACAAATACATTTTTCTATTGTGGAAAATTAATATTTATTTAAATTTTTTATTTTGGTATTTATAGATGTGTTTTTTTTTATAAAATGCAATAATGTTTAGGAAATTAAATAAATAGGTAATTATTGTAAAATGAGCTTTGATATATATATTTTTAAAAATCTAACTTATTTTAATTATGAAAATATTTAAATTTGTGGTTAATTAGGTGTGTATAAAGTTTGTTATAATTTTTTTAAATTGCTATATATTGGAATTTGTGCTTAAATGTGTGGAGTTATTTATTTCAAGAAATGATAATGCTGAATAGTGTTGATTTAAATTGTGGTGTTTCAATTTAATAAATGAATTTATGGGGAAAATATTAATAGTTTATTTTTTTTAAATAATGTCGAGGGAGATTTAATATATTTTTAAAAATGTTTATTATTTCTTATGGGTTAATTTATGTTTGGAGAGAGAATATTATATTTTTAATTTTAGTGTTCTGTATTCATCTGATTTGAGTGTTGGATTGGTAACTGTATGTATGTTTACTGTATAGTATCTTGTCTTATTTGAATTATATTGGATTGGGAATAGTAACTTATGTATGTTCAGTGTCCAGCACCTTCCTTGACTGAAGCTGGATTGGAGTGGGAATAGTAAATTATATATGTTTAGTGTCCAGCACCTTCCTTGGCTTAAGCTATATTGGAGTCGAAATAGTAAATTATGTATGTCTGCCCTTGAGATTACTTGCTGCATTCTGATTGGCGGATGGGCTCTCCGAGCCCGTCAGAAGCTAGCTGGAATGAACGGCTGGATTCCTTTGGCAGACAGGACTGTAATTTAGGGGAAACATTTGTGGTTCAAAGGTACACTCTGAACCACTACCAACTTCAAGGACAAACTGTAGTAGAACTGCTGGTGCCACACTTCAGCAAAGGGTGAGATATGCTTGTGTGGACGTGGGACCGGAGAACCTGGAACTGCGTGGTGCACACTTCCAGAGGAACTCTGTTGTGCACAAGGAGAATTACTGCCATTGAGAGGGCAACTGCCTGCTGCTGTGTGGCACTCTGAAGAGTTCTCTCCAAGGGCTTGTCAACTTTCCCCCTGCTCTTCGAGATCTCAGGGACATCGAAGATGTCCTACGAAGGGCTCCCACCGTCTACCTGTGACACCTGGAGAGCGGTGCCCTTGCAAGTGCCCAAATCACCGGATGGAATTAAACTGGCAATGCGACGTGGGTGGAAGATTCAGAAAAGTGCCTACAGACCGTATTACCTTGTGTGGAGTCTAGAAGTTTTGCCTGCATGAAAGGCGTGTGGGCTCCTTCAACATGGGGACCTCAGCATGCATAAGCGTCTTGGTGGTGAGTGGATTCACTGGTTTTGGGATCCAAATTGGTCCGCTTCATTGAACGTGCTGCTCATCTCTTGTGCGACACACCGACTGCATGCGGTGTACGATTTCCAGGTTGTGGACCTCGGATGGGAGGGCATAGCTATAGTAGTGCCTTATTCTACCTCATGAGGCATTGCTGAACTTGAGCCTGTGTACCTGAATTGTCTGGTGTGACCAGCAGTGGCTGGTGCTCGAGAGCGTTGGGGCTCCGCCCATATCCTTTGTGGCCCCTTTAGTTAAGATCAAAAAAATGGAGAGGCACTCTCAAAAATGTCAAATCTTCAACTATGTACTCCAATTAAGTCTACTAAATTAAATACTCATACTGACAAAGCATGCTGCAGTGGATGGCAATGACAGTCTGATTTATGCATACGAAAACACAATAATATCAAGAGTCTATGGGACTCGTCCTCTGTGCACTGTTGCTGAAGGTGAAATATAACAATCCAATTGAGAAAAAACATTAAATAATCATGACAACGCTTAATCAATTCTTCAAATGAAAAACATTTATCCACAACAAACTCAATAGTTTGTACAATGTATGAGTTAAGAGCCATCACCATAAATGAGGTTATACATTTTTAACAGAGCGTATGCCTGACTGCCTTGCTCTGAGACAAAAGGACAGGCCGTCAGGCACCTTCAGTAGCTGCAATGCACTTATGACACACAGCCCACGTGTTGCCTCGGATGCCCGGTGACGACGCTTCCCAGTCTCCTCCTCTTTCTGGCGGTGCTATTGAGATTACCCTCGGGGGTTTCACTCTTCCGCTAAGGCTGTAGGAAGCTGAATGTCAGTCATAAAAATCTCCCCACTCTTTCCCATTTTGTCGTGGAGTGGAATCAGGACGATTCAATAACCACACCCCACCCTGTGACGAAATGGGAAGAGTTAAAAAGAGTACAAGATACTGCGTATTCCTTGTTCTGTAATGCCAGGCCATACCCACTTTCATTTTTTTAAATTACTACACAATGGGACAAAATGCTGCATTCCAGCAGCTATGAAAGGAGTTTAGGAATAATCTTTGTCTGCTGACAGAAGGTAAAACTGATATGTTCGTTTCAGCCCTGCTGTCAATACAAGTGAATTGGCAAAGTTGCGAAGCAGGTATGAAAGTGACCTCCAGATATGACCCACAATAGGACTAGATCAGTGCACTTTGGGGTATAATAAAAAAGTAAGTTGCAATCTTTACCTTCTGAGTGCCTATATAGCAAAGATAAAAAAAAACCTGTTCAAGTATTGGTTTTACTTTCACTTCCCCGTCTCGTTAAGAAATATGCTCACTGGAAGGATCTTTGTTTTATTCAACCTAAAGGCAGCTTTTTATTCCTTTCCCAAGTTCCTTATCCACAACAGATCAAGGCCACTGCAGTAGCCATTTTTTAATGTTTCTCAATGTCATAGTGCTTCAACGTCAAGGCCTTACACTGTCAAAGAGTTTCAACCTTATGTCTGGAAATTAGGAGAGAAGGTCTCAGTAAGGTTTGCTGCAATAAGCAATTTCTCTCTTGTCTGAGTCCTTGAAGCAGAAAAGAAATCAAGAAAAGATATTCTTTCAGAAGGAAAAAAGCAGCATTTCTAAGAACACAGGGCTTGCTCAGAAGTGAAATCTGTCTCTACACTTTAGTCTCTTATTTGGCATTTCCTAACAAATTCAACATTGCAGCAAACAAGATAACTTTATTCTAGCACCTTCTCACATGAAAACATATGTCAAAAAATGCCTAATTCATAGCTGAGTGAATACTTGAATGAATAACTGATGTGAACAAAGAGAAAAACTAACAATTTACCACACACAAAAATAAAATGAAAAAAGATACAGAATGCTTTGAGACATTAATAGAAATAACGAAACAGCTCCAATGGTAAAATGAGTTAGATTTCTAAACAAATTATAGCAATTTACATATTCAGTTCCTGGCTGATACTGGACCAAGGTTGCTGGGTGATTGATAACGAACACTGGCATTAGGGTTTTGAGGGCTTTGTTATATTGAGTGGGAAAAGTGATAAAATATGCAGGTTTTGAGATAGAAAAAACTGGAGCACAAGATTTCATTCTGTACCTTTGGTCAGTGGCGTAGGGAAAGGGTTACGGACACCAGATAAGGTTTTCACATACTTTACCTATTTTAATTATTTGGACAGCATGTACTGGTAGAAATCGCGCCTTTGATTAAGTTAAAGCCATTTGCTTTGCTAATGGTATTGTATTCTAGCTTTGCATTATTTAGTGTATATTTGTGATATGTGCATATATTTGCTCTCCTCTCGCTCCTTTCGTTTGCCTTATGTTATTGTAATCCTCATTACATGAAAGTAACAGGCGAGACCTATTGCATTTTCAATACATGCATATATATTTATCTTAATTGATATATATATATATGTATGGAATATGCTACTTAACAGTATGCATCTGTTCTTGGCATGTAGAGCTGCAGATCCACACACTTGTGCATAGATCGCCATCTGGTGTTGGGCCCTGATGTTTGCAGTTGTTTTTCCTCTTGGAAAGTCTTTGGAAGTCACGAGGTCGGTGACTCCTCCTTTGGATCGTATTGCGCATGGGCTTCGGCTCCATCCTCAGATTGCTTTTCGCCAGCAGGGAAATGATGGAGCGTAGTAATAAACAGTGAAGATACCCATGTGTGTTGTATCTAAATAAGATAAACTGGAACAGACAGGAGGTGGGTGGGTGTGTGTAGATCTTCAGCTCTACATGCCAAGAACAGAGTCATACTGGTAAGTAGCATATTCCGTTCGAGGCATATGAGCTGCAGATTACACACTTGTGCATAGATTATATAGCAGTACCCACCCTTAGCGGCGACCACCCGTATCTGTTGCAGTGGTTTGAAATAATGTTTTGAGTACAGCCTGGCCCACACTAGCTTGTTGCTTAGTTTGCACATCTACACAATAGTGTTTAGTGAAAGTTTTCGGTGTTAACCATGTAGCTGCTCTGCAGATATCATCTAATGGGATGTTCCCTAAAAATGCCATTGAAGCCCCTATTTTGCGTGTAGAGTGGGCTTTAGGGGGAACGGAAAGCGTTTGTTTTGCTTTGTGGTAGCAAATCTGAATGCATTTGACAATCCACCTGGCTATTCCCGACTTGGAGATGGGGTTGCCCTTGTGTGGTGGAGAGAAAGAGACAAACAGCTGTTTGGTCTTGCGGAAAGGTTGTGTTCTCTGTATGTAGTAGAGTAAGGTTCTTTTGACATCTAGTGTGTGAAGAGCTCTTTCTGCAGCGTTTTGTGGTTGCGAGAAGAAAACTGGTAGTTCTACCGCTTGGTTTATGTGAAAAGGAGAACTGACTTTAGGGAGGAATTTTGGGTTGGTACGGAGAACAACCTTGCTATGGTGCATTTGCAGAAAAGGTTCTTGAATGGTAAGTGCTTGTATTTCACTGACCCTTCTGAGGGAAGTGATGGCTACAAGAGTTCACATTTGTGCAGAGGTTCGAAGGGAGGCCCCATTAGTCTGGTGAGAATGATGTTTAGGTTCCACACAGGTGAGGGTGGCAGTCTGGGTGGAATTATCCTTTTAAGGCCCTCCATGAAGGCTTTAATGGCAGGTACTCTAAAAAGTGATAGATGTTGCCTGTTTTGCAGATAAGCTGCTATGGCTGTGAGGTGCAGTGTAATAGACATATAGACTAGATTGCATCTTTGCAGGTGTAGTAAATAGCCTATGATGTGTTGAATGGACACATCTAGGGGATTGATGGTATTGTTGTGACAGTAGACAACAAAACGTTTCCACTTGGCGGCATAGCACGCTCTAGTGGTGGGTCGCCTAGCTTCTTTGATGACGTTCATACAGTCAGGGGGAAGGTTGAGGTAATCGAATTCTAGGATTTCAGGAGCCAGATCGCTAGGTTGTGCTGAGCTGTGTCCGGGTGTCTGATCTCTCCATGGTTCTGGGTTAGGAGGTGTAGAGAGAGGTAACTTTTGGTGCGGTACTACAGATAATTCCAGAAGTGTGGTGTACCACGGTTGTCTGGCCCAAGTTGGATCTACTAGTATGAGAGTGAGGGAGTGTTGTTGTAGTTTGTGCACCACTAATGGAATGAGTGGGAGAGGCGGAAAAGCGTACGCAAATTTGCCTGATCAGTTCATCCAAATCGCATTGCCTTTGGACAATGGGTGTGGATATCTGGCGGCGAAGCTTGGGCATTTGGCGTTTTCGTGGGTCGCAAAGAGGTCTATTTGTGGATGCCCCCACAGTTGAAAGTATGGGTGAAGAACTTGTGGATGTAGTTCCCACTCGTGGATCTGTTGTGTCTGTCTGCTGAGTAGATCAGCCATAGTGTTTTGGACTCCTGGGACATGTTGGGCCAGGAGAAAGATTTTCTGGGGTATGGCCCATCTCCATATAATCTGCGCTCGCTGAGAGAGCTGTGGAGAGTGTGTGCCGCCTTGTTTTTGAATGTAGTACATGGCTGTCATGTTGTCTGTGCGAACTAGGACTGCCTTGCCTGAAATCTGTGTCTGGAAGGATTTCAGGGCCAAGAATATTGCTAGTAACTCCAGATGGTTGATGTGGAGTAGCTTTTGTTGAGGTGTCCATCTGCCCTGCATTGTGTGATGTAACAGGTGAGCTCCCCAGCCAGAGAGCGATGCGTCCGTTGTCAGTATTATCTGAGGAACCGGATCCAGGAACGGTCGCCCTTTGGAAAGGTTTTTGGTGGTCCACCACTGCAGAGAGCGATGGGTGCGACCGTCTACCAACACCAGATCTGTTAATTGACCCTTGGCCTGGTTCCATTGGTGCGCTAAGCACTCTTGGAGAGGACGCATCTGGAGTCTTGCGTGAGGTACTATGAAGATGCAAGAGGCCATCATCCCTATTAGTTGCATGAACACCCGAGCTGGAAGGGAGTGTTGTGCTATGAATTTTGCGCGTAGAGCCTGAATGCTTGCAGTCCTCGAAGGATTGGGGTAGGCGAGCACTTTTGAGGTGTCTATAGTGGCACCTAGGTATTGTTTCATGTGGGATGGTTGGAGATGGGACTTTTCGTGGTTTACCGTGAAGCCCAGTTGGTGAAGTAGTTGGATAGTGGCATGCGTGTGTTGTACACACTGGTTGTATGAGCTGGCTTTTATTAGCCAGTTGTCTAGGTATGGGAATACATAGATGTGTTGTCTCCTGAGGTGTGCTGCCACGGCTGCTAGGCACTTGGTGAATACCCGTGGTGCTGTTGTGACTCCGAATGGGAGTACCTTGAATTGGTAGTGTTAGTTGTCAACTACGAATCTGAGGAACTTCCTGTGAGCGTGGTGTACAGGAATGTGGAAGTAAGCGTCGTTTAGGTCTAAAGTGGCCAGGAAGTCGTTTTGGGAGAGCAGGGGTGCTGGATTGTTACCATGTGAAAATGGTCCGAGTGTATGTATGCATTTAGGGGCCGGAGGTCTAGGATAAGCCGTAGAGTCTCGTCCCTTTTTGGTATAAGAAAATATAGGAAGTAAACCCCCAGATTTCGTTGGTTGGTAGGAACGTGTTCTATCGCCCCTTTTTGTAGGAGGGAGATTACCTCCTGCTTTAGTAATGCTAGATGTTCCTGTGACATTGGGTGTTGTCTGGGTGGAATGTTTGGGGGGGTAGATATTGGCTCTAGGCAGTAGCCTGACCAAATTATTTGTGTCACCCATTTGTCTGAGGTGATGGTAGCCCAGACATGAAGGAAATTTTGGAGTCTGCCCCCGACCGGAGTGGGATGGTCTGTGGGTAGTGGAGGGAAGTCATTGGGCAGGTGTGGGGGCAGAGCGGGCGGTGTTTGTTTTGCCTCTGCCTTTATTATTGTTGCCCCTGTAGCTGCCTCTTTGGTAACCCCTTGTGAAGGTAGATTGGGTAGGACGTGGAAGCGGTATCAGGGGAGTAGCCTCTGGATGTGCTCCGAAAGGAGGAACGCCTGGGAGGGTGTGATTGTAAGGCTCACATAGATTTCACCGTGTCAGTGTCTTTTTTCATTTTTTCTAGGGCCTCATCCACTTTTGGGCCGAACAGATGTTCCTGGTCAAAGGGATGGTTCAGGATGGAAGCTTGCACTTTTGGTTTAAATCCTGAGATCCTGAGCCAGGAATGGCGGCGGAGGAGGACGCTAGTATTGATGGCCCTGGAGGCGGTGTCTGCTGCATCTAGGGCACAACGGATGGAGGTATTAGTGATGATTTTACCCTCCTGAATTAACTCGTTTGCCCTGTTTTTGTATTTGTCAGGGAGGTGTTGCATTATGGCTTCTAACTCGTCATAATGGGCCCTGTCATATCTAGCCAGTAACACTTGTGTATTGGCGATACGCCATATGTTGGCAGCTTGTGATGCAGTGCGCTTGCCGGATGCGTCCAAGAGTTTTGACTCTTTGTCCGGTGGTGGTGCATCGCCTGACGTCTGGGAGTTGGCCCTCTTCCGTGCTGTGGATACTACCAGGGAATCTAGGGGTGCTGGCCCTCTGATGTAGGAGGGATCTGTAGGGGTGGCTTTGTATTTTTTGTCAATGCGCGGGTTAATAACCCTGGCTCTGACTGGGTCTTTAAAGACCTCTGGCGCATGTTTTACAACTCCTTTGAGCATGGGCAGTATGGAGGTGGCCCTATGCGTGGTGTCAAAAGTATCGAGGAGGAAATCCTCCTCCACGGGGTCGGTATGGAGATCTACCCCGTGATAGTGTGCCGCCCTCTGGAGTAAATGGTTGAACCCCAATGAGTCTTCTAGGGGGGATAGTCTCAAAGGATAGAGATCATCTTGTGGGACGTTAGAGATGTTGGGTTGTTATAGTCGTCCCATGGGTCTGGGGAGCCTGTGGGAGTGGGGTCTCCTGTAGGTAAATCATGGGGCACGTCCCCTATGTCATCATATGTATCGTCATGATCATGATCATCCGGAGGGGGTGTTGGGGAATGATGAGGAGGGGGTGGAGAAGGTGGAGGGGGAGAAGGTGGAAGGGGTGGAAGAGGTAGGGAAGGCATTCTGAAAGGTGATGTAGCAGAGTCCTTCCTCTTTGGGTGTGGAGCTGAGGTAGGTTTTTCCAGCTGTCTCTTTTTGATGCTGAGCATCAAATGTCCGGTTTTGGGATCCTTGGTCAATGTCTTTTGCAAGGGATCCGGTGTAAAAAGTTCTTCTGAAGGTGGTTTATCCGTCGGCGCCGAAGGCGTTGGGCCGTTAGTTTTCTGGCTTTAGTGTCCTGTTTGGAAGTATGCGGCTTGGAAAGGGCTTTTTGTTTGATCGGTGCGGAGATGTGTTTCGGCTTCGAGATCTCGGTGCCGGTGGCCTTGTGTTCCATTGTCGGTTCCAAAGAGGGAGTCGGTACTGAGGTGGTGGAACTGGGTTTCAGCACGGAGTGTTTCGGTATGGGGCTTGGTGCCGAAGAGGAGGCCATTTTCTTTTTCGGTGTCGGTGCGGAGGAGTGTTTGTCGGCACCGACGGTGGGCTGGCACGATCCCGAGCCGCCGGAAGGCTTAATCAGCTTCTTTACCGGTCCCGAAGGTGCGGTCGTGGGAAGCAGTGTCTTTGGTCTTACCTAGGCCCAGAGGCGAAGGCATGACCGAAGCCTTTTTCGGTGCCGGAGAGGGTGTGCGGGGGGGGGGGCAAATGGGTACTCACGACCCTCTGTACCGGAGTGATGTCCTCCACATCTGAATCGTCGGCTTCGGAGGCGCTGACGAGGCCCTCGTCGGTGTGGTGTTCTTCTGGAGCGTCGACGCCCTCTCCGAAGAGGTCATCTGGAATCGCCGTCGACGAGTGCGCCATGGTCCTTCTTGCTCTTCGGTCTCGAATCGTTTTCTTGCACCGGAAGGACTTGCACGCCGAGCAGTCTCGAGCCTTGTGTTCAGGGGAGAGGCAGAGATTACATACTTCGTGGAGATCGGTGTGGGGGAATTTGGACCCACATCGAGGGCACTTCTTGAAGGGAGTCCTTTCCATGAGCCAGGACCGGAGCTTGGGTAGGTCCGAAGGCCGGCGTCGACGACTGGAACCGAAGGTATTGATCGATGAGAGCCGCGTCGAGTGTGGAGATTGCGATCGAAACAATACCGCAAATTGGGGTGAGGATTGCGCGTCGATTGAACTGGAAACCTGTTCGGAACCGGAGCGCGAAGATCACATCCGAGCCCGATGGCGGAAAAAAACAATCTGAGGATGAAGCCGAAGCCCATGCGCAATACGATCAAAAGGAGGAGTCACCGACCTCGTGACTTCCAAAGACTTTCCAAGAGGAAAAACAACTGCAAACATCCGGGCCCAACACTAGATGGCGATCTATGCACAAGTGTGTAATCTGCAGCTCATATGCCTCGAACATATATATATATGTATATATTTATACATATATATATGTAAGTTATATGTCTGCATTTATATGTATAAATGTATATATGCCTGTTTTATGGAATTTACTACTGAAATAAAGACCTTTGACTGACTGATATGAGTGTTAAAGTACTGCATGAAGGGCGATTTGTAGGTTAAAGAAAGACTGTACCCTGGTGGGCAAGAGGCTTCTTCTAATACTACTTTAGAAGTGTCTGTATTATGGAAGCGAATAACTTGCAGCATTTACAAACATTCCGAATCTCAAAAGTATTTGCGCATATAGGCCAGACTTGCACCTGATTTTATCCGTGAGTAAAAGTGCACTTTTTCAATTGACCAGATATGCTTTCATATTATTTAACTGACTTGTGTGTGCTTAAAACTATGAGCAAGAATAGAGAGTGAATTTTGCAGGCTTGGAATGTCATGTGATTTTGTGAATGCCAACAAATAGATGTTCATAAACTCCTCCGACTTCCTTTTCGGGAAAATATTAGAAGTTTGCTTTTAGTTTCTCTTCTTCAAAGAGGGTATGGAAGGGAACATCTTTCGAATTGGTGTGGCTATGAGGGTTGTGGTCAGACTTAATCCTAGTTAACTTTAATGAATTCAAAAAAGTAGTAGTCTATATCCCTACAAGGTTGAAAACCTTGGCGTGTATATTTTCTCTTTTTTTGAGAATCAGGCACAAACAGAAACTGTGAAACCATCAATTGTATGAAGTATATAAAGAGTGCAGAGAATGTGTATCGACTGCCACTTTAAAATAGAATTCCTTGTGCCATTTCAATGTTCCTTTGGTCATATTCCTTGTTGGGGAACAGCTCGCGGCACAGAGGTACCCCCACTCCTTTCTGGGAAAACAGCTCCGGGCACAGAGGCACCCCCCACCCTTTGTTGGAGAACAGCTCCCGGGACAGAGGTACCCTTCTTGTTGGGGAACAGCTCGTGGCACAGACGTACCCCCACTCCTTTCTGGAAGAACAGCTCCGGGCACAGAGGTACACCCCTTGTGGGAGAAGAGATCCCGGCACCAATGTACCCTCCTTCTGGGAGAACAGCCCTCGCACAGATGTACCCCCTGGTGGGAGAACCACCGCTCCCGGCACAGATGTACCCCCCTTGCTCGGGCTGTAATCGAGGGAGGCGCAGTCGCTGAGGTCACTGTTAACTCTCTGTGTGCCCCCCGAGTCTCTGAATGAGGGGTTCATAACTTAGCGGTGACAGTTGTTTTTGGACCTGCCCCCTTCTCAAAGCGCAGAGATTAAACAAGACGCGGGAGAGACTGTTTGGAAAAGATGGGATTTTGTAAATAAAGCAGGGGTTCGCCCCCAAGGGAGGGGCTGCAGGCCCTCTGCCGGAGCTCACTGTGGAGGGGGGGCAACAGAGCAATGGAGTGGAAATAAAATCATAATGAACACATCAAAGAAGGGAAAATATTTACGCTGTGGAAACAACGCGACATTAAGAACATGGTGGGAACAATAATATGGGAGAAAGAAAGTAGAAACGAACAACTTAAAAATGCCTCTTTGTGCGGTGCACAGAAGAGGGATCCGCATCAGATCGGGCACGTACTGTGCTCAGATCCACACCCAGTGTCACAAAGTCTGTCTGTGACTATCAGATGCTCTCAGCGCTGGCTCCCAGAGTGCCCCGCGCAGCGGGCGTGCCGCTGGCGTGCCTAAGGCAAGCCCGTCTGCGCTCGTCTGCGTCCGGACGCTGCTGGCTGCCAGGGAATGCCGCCCGTTTATACTCAGAGACCCCCGCTGCCTAGGCTGATTTATTCCAATGAGAGGCTGGTGGAACTCGGGCATCTTGCACCTTGTATAGGAGGGTTAATCAACCTCCAAGCAGGGAGTGCCTTCCTGTCAATGTTAGATCCATTCCAAAACATGTGGCTGAAATTTGGGATTTACTAGATGAAGCTAGGCTTGACATATGTCTCTTTACTGAGACTTGGTTGAATAATGAAGCGACCCCTGCACTGGCAATAGCATTTCCAGCTGACTACTCAGTGGTTTGGTTGGACAGATCTAGAAAGCGGGGTGGAGGTCTGGCCATCGCATCACGCTTCCCTTATCATATTAAAACCCTAGATACTGTCTCCTCCTCCAATCTAGAGTTATTGATATTTAGGGTATTGCGGGGCCAAACCATTGAATGGGCGGGTGCCCTAGTGTACCACCCTCCTGGAGGTAACGAGAGAATTTTGCTCTACTTGGTTAGAAAGGCTGGCCCCGTACATGCTCCAAGCGGACAGGTTCTTGCTGGTTGGGGACTTTAACCATCACCTGGAGGCTCTCTCAGCACAGAATCTGCCTGTTTGGTAGCAGCAATGGAATCTCTTGATCTTTACCCTAGAATCACTAGTCCCACTCACGTGGCGGGCCATGTGCTGGACACTGTTTTTACTAATATCAGTGAGGTGGTGGTGGAACCCCCGCAGAAGATGGGCTGGACAGATCACTCAGCTCTCAACTTCTCGTGGGTGTGTACGTAACTATCCAGTCCCCCACACAGTCATAAGGACCGCCATAGACCTTGGAAAAAGGTGACACCGGCTGCTTTCCGTCGGGCCTTTATCTCTCCCATATTCGAGGAGGGCGATGACGGTGATACTGCTATAGACAGGTTCGAAGCCGCCATAACTAAAGCCCTAGGCTCTATTGCTCCATTTAAGAGGGTAAAGATTCAGGTGAGGGCAGCGCCCGCCCCTTGGTATTCAGACAGTCTCAGAAGAGAGAAAGCCTCTTGTAGGGCCAAAGAGAGAAGATGGAGAAAGTCCAAGTTGGAACAGGATGAATCGCTCTATCGAATCGCACATAGAGCTTACTTGAGTAGTTGTAACTTAGCTAGGAGATCTTATTTAGGCTCCCGTATCATGGAAGCTAAAAATTCATCTTAGGAACTCTTTACTATTTTAAAGGAGTTCACCAACCCTAGGGCCAATAATCCGCTCCCACCGCCTACTCCGGCATTATGTGAGAACCTAGGGAGCCATTTTACCAACAAAATCGATGTGATTTATCGTCCCTTTGGACCTGAAGAGGGCGTTCATGGCAAAGCTCCCATTTTGGAGAGTCAGAGTCCATCAAGCCTAGAACTCATCCCCAATGTTACGGGGGAAGAAGTTTGTTCCCTACTAACCCTAGCGAAATCTGGCTCCCCATCAGATCCGGTGCCTCCTGCTGTATGTCAGCACTATCCCCAGTCCTTGCGGAGGCTCTTGCAAATGTTTGTAACATCTCGCTTGCAACTTCCACTGTCCATTGTAAGTGGAAAAACCCACGTATAAAACCCTTCTCAAGAAGGCTCTAGCTGACCCCACCGATCTTCAGAATTTTAGACCTAGTTCTCTTCTGCCGTGTTGCGCAAAAATCATAGAGGCCTTAGTCAACCGGCATCTCTCCCACTATCTGGAGCAGAATAACATACTGGACACTTCCCAGTTGGGCTTCCGTGCCTCATATAGCACGGAGGCGGCATTGTTGGAGGTTATGGACACTATAAGGATGTCCCTGGATAGGGACATCCCTGTCATGTTGGTGCTGTTGAATCTGTCGGCTGCCTTTGACACCATCTCCCATCAGATCCTTTTGGACCGGTTGCGAGAGATTGGTGTCAGAGGCGGGGCCTTCAAATGGATCCAGAGCTTCCTGGTGGACAGAACTCAATGTGTCCAGCTTGGGTCCTTGGTTTCTCAAACCACGAGTGTTGACAAGGGGGTTCCACAGGGCTCAGTTTTGAGCCCCACCTTGTTCAACATATATGTGGCCCCCCTAGCCTCAATTATCAGGAATTGTGGGTTTGAAACCATATCTTATGCTGATGACACCCAGGTGATAGTCCCTATTGAGAAGAGTCCTGCGGTCACCAAACTTAAATTTAGACACTGTATGACCAGCATAGAGAGGTGGATGAAGAAGATCTTTCTCCAGCTCAACTCCTCTAAGACTGAGATAGTTCTATATGGTAAAGCGAAGGAGATGTGGACCCCTGATTGGTGCTCATCAGAGCTAGGAGACGCGCCCACCCCTAGAGGATGGGCCAAGAACCTGGGCATAAAAATTGATAACAACTTATCAATGGAAGAGCAGGTAAAATCGCAGGCACCTGCTTTGGAACCATGCAAATGCTCAGAAGGATCTTTCCGTGGATTCCGTTCATGGCCAGACAGACTCTTATCCAGTCGCTCTTGGTCAGTCGACTGGATTACGGCAACTCACTGCTGGTCGGGATGAGGGAGGATCTGGCCACTAAATTACAAGTGGTCCAAAACACGGCAGCCCATCTTGTTCTTAACAAGCCGGCACGGACCCCCTCGTCACCCCTCCTGCGCCAATTGCATTGGCTCCCCATAAAAAAATCGATGCACAATACAAATGAGTAAATATAAATATAATATATGGACACAGAAACAGCACCCCAAATATTAATTTTCTGGCTGTTAGCATGTGTGTACCATAGTTGGTAGGAGACGTACAAGAGGAAAGAAGAACCGGAAGACAGCAGAACACGAGTGATGGGAGAACTGGGAAAAAGAAAAAAAAAGAAGAAAGGAAATGGGAAGCGGCGGGAGAACAATGAAAAGAGGGGAAAGTCTAACATGATGGCGGTCGCCAGTCTGGGTGGGCGGGGCCAAAAGGGGACAAGGCGGTAACCCAAAAGCCCGATTTTCAATCACGCGCCAGCGTTTAACATAAAAGATGACGCGTGCCAATTGAAAACAAGGGCGGGGCTTAAAGTCCCTTCCGAAACTGTATTGATTCCAAAAGGCCCTCGCATGGCGAGTGCAGCGCATGCGCGCTGCTAGCGCCAGGCGAGACCTAAAAAGGGGTTGGTATTAGACTGTGGTGATCATGGAGAAAAGGACCTAATCTCTCTAGGAGACAGCAGTGATAATGCTGGGGATTGTTCGAGATGGTGGTGAAAACGTCCTGGCAGTTGTGGAGGACTAAGGAGCCTATTAGGATCTCGGGCGGATCGGATCCGCCCACCAAAAGTTCCTCTGTCACCCCCGCCATATTAGTATGGCGAGGGGCACCGCGGCGGATAAAAAGACCATCTGCCGCTTTTCCGCCGGTCGGATTGCCAGCCGTGCGGAAAAGGCACATACTATGATGCCTGCGGTGGAATGCCTTACCAAGGCCATGGAAAGGCATGCGGTGAATGACATTGGGGGCCTGTTGGGGGCCTCCGGGGGAGGGTTGGGGGTGGTTGGCTGCAGTGGGGGGTACCCCCCTTCATTGCCATACACAAGGTGGCAGGCACCGCGCGGTGCCTGTCACGTTGTGCATTGCAATGCACAGCATGCCAATTTAACATTGCGGAGGGTGCTGCTTACAGCACCACCCGCCGCAAGGTTAAATACCAGAATGTGCCCGCCACTATGGCGGGTGCATCCTAATTAGCCTAGCGGGACCGCCGCACCTATGGCAGTCGGTCCTGTTTTTCCTTTATGGTGTCCGCCTGCCATCGTAATGGGGCCCTAAGTGAGAAATACAGTTCAAGACAATTGAGCTGGCATTTTTTCAGAACATGAGAATGTAATTCCATCACTAAGATCTGATAATAATTCACATGCAAGTTTCAAAATAGAGACCAAAAACACTTACTGAAGCTCCATGAGTGTCTTGTTATATCTCAAACTCTTTGCCATGCTTACTGTGCCCAAGTCACTCATGTTGTTATCTGTCAGATACAGGATTTTTAGGCTTCTGTTGTTTTCAAGACCTTTGAAAATGTGTTTAGTGCCAGAGTCTGCTAGACAATTTGTTCCCAGCCTGTAGAGAACACATTTATGAAAGATTAGTATAAATCCCACTTTTATCAATAACAACTGGCAACAAAGGCCCTTTTACAATGACTAATGCTCTACAGTTTCTCTTTACACAAACTTAAGTTCTCATCTCTTTTAAGAATACATTTCCAACCAATGAAGACAACAGTAGGAAACATGAAGTGGTATTTCAGTAATAAACTAATGGGATCCAAGGCCAGCAATAAAAAATGCCCTGGTATTAGCCCATGGTGCATAAGCATATAAACTCAATATGTGTACGGACTGACAAAGATAATTGTGAAAGCAATAGAGAGCTACTGCACATTTTACAACACATTTTGCCAAATGTTTTGCACTAAACAAAGTAGATTTTACAGAGAGTTCTCTCAAACTCACAACATTTACAGTACTTCAAGGTCTCTTACAATATCAAGAAGCATTATTCCTCCACAACAGCAACATTGTCAGTGTCGATCATAAACTGTGTGCCTAATAGAAACAATGGATGTATAGAAGACAGAGCTCAATAGCAAAGAAGGCGTTTGTATCTAATATAGAGGACCCACTTTAAAAAGCCCATTGTAAGGACGATTCCAGTACAATAATATTAGATGTAACGATCATCATAATTCCTTTGCCAGTCAATAGCCCATCAAAAGTTCTGTGCCAGAAAATAAAATGACATTATAATAGCTGCTATTATGTGCCATATGTCTTCCATCTTTTATGTGCTTGCTCAAATATTCTATGCTATTGCTAATCATATCAAGGTGCTGTTGAAGTGCTCTAGGATACAAAAAATATATAATTCCGTGTACCAGCCTGAAAACAGTGCTACTTAAACATGCAAGGATGGTGCTGAGATGCACTCTAGAGATTTTCAAATATGCCAGCATGTCAGGCACTCTTTATGTAATGGTAGTTGGATAACACATACCTAGCTGAATGCCCTAGCGCTACTAAAATATGCAAGAGGTACACAATAAACCAGTGATGTTGGGGCTGTCTACTGTTATTGGGCTGGTACAAGTTACATATTAACTGAAGTTAAATGTATATCTTACCGGCTGAGATTTCTGATGGCAGGCGTATCTATTAAGAGAGATATATATATATATATATATATATATTATGAATTCAAAGCTGTAATACTGTGCCTGGAGTGGTAAAGGCTTTTGTCGTTTTACAGCTCAGCATGGATAGCACTGCGCTAGTCCTATGCTTAAAGACTTTGCTGTAGAAATGGCAAAAGACTTTGGGGCCGAAGACGATGTGATGGACAGGAGTCCGTCCGCCATCGTGTTGGGAACCGGGACCGGCCGCAATACATGTGGCAGTCCCGCACACAAAATTAGGATGTGACCGCCACCATGGCAGTCGCATTCTGCATTTTAACACTAAGGCGGGTGCTGCTGTCAGCAGCACACGCCGCGAAGTTAAAATGAGATGTTGTGCATTTCACTGCACTACGTGGCAGGCGGCATACGGTGCCTGCCACTTGGTGCAGTGAAATGTAGGGGGGTACCATGGGTACCCCCCCAGTGCACCCACACCGGCCCCCAACCCAACGTCCACCAGCCTTTAAATTGCAGTTTACCCGCCACTGAAAGGCTGGCTGGAAGCAGCATCGTGATCTGGCGGATGGTGCCTGCTAGGCACCACCAACATTTCATAGACGCAGGCTGCTCTGCCAGGCAATCTCAACAATTGCCTGTGGCGGTTCCGTGCGCGATTCCCTCTGCCATCATAATGTGGCGGAGGGAAAATCGCTGTACGATTGCGGAAGGGCCACCACCGCATAGCTGTCGGTGACAGGACTTTCGTAATCGGTCCCTTTGTCCCTTTCTATGTCGGCATGGAAGGCACTGTCCTAATCCTATGATTAAAAGCTTTGATAGAAAAGCAGACATTTGAGGTGAGCAGATCTAGAGTTTCGCTGGTGTTGAGGGTGCTCTATACAGGAGGTGCTTTCCACCTAAGCTTGAAAACTACTCAGAGTTCTCTGCTTCTTTTTTGTGTGTGAATGTGCATGTATGTATATATGATAGATACTTTGGAAGTGAGAAAGGGCAACATGCAAGGCATACACCTCGGCGTGGTAGGATCTGGACTTGTACGTGTTTATGATTTCTGGGTGGCAGCGAGGAACTAATGGAAGGTGCAAGATCCCCCTACATTGAGAGAACATCAATTAATGCCTGTGCGTGAGATTTTTACAGCAAGGTATTGCAGTATGGACAGACACTATTGTGGCAACACATGCATTATACTGCAATATGAATGGCATTATTGGAATTGTAGTGTTAAGAGACACAGCTACGTGATACAACGACTATTTAAATACCTGGGACATGCGCAGTTGTGACTTACCTGTGAACAAGGCATTCAACTGAAACGCGTCCGGTCAAACAATGCTCTGCTGCAACCTATACCAGTTAAAAATCAGAAAATCGACTGATACAGGTAACTAGTTTCTTTTGCAGATTTACATGCTGTGTATGGATTAAAAAGCAGTGCTGTGACCCTGCGTACAAGGGTCTGAGGAGGGGCTAGTGCTAAACAAATGCTTTTATGTTATCTTACCTACTTGTGAAGGTACGTTTTGAAGACCACATAGCTACTGTACAAGTAGCATTTAGAGAAACATTACCCATAAACTTTAGTTTAGCTCAATTTTGTGTGCCCGCTACGGCCAGTCCGGCCTTGCTTGTGAATCATTATCTGGTTTAGCTAAACTGTAACACAGTTTTATAGTCTGCTCAATCCACTGTACTATTGAAGTCTAAACTGTGGGGAGCTTGAGCAATAACTATTGTTTCTATTATCGTCAAGTAGTAAACCATTGCTCTTATACCTAATTTCTGCACTTATTTTTCTGCTGAATTGGAAAGATTCTGACGAAAAGGCAGGTAATGGAATTGACTACTAATGTGAAACCACTTATGAATAGAATTAGTTTGCATTACCGCCTTAATATTGTGTATACCCCAGTTGGCGTCCTAAATAGATTATAACTTGCTACCTCTCCTTAATGACGTGATTGCAATCACAAATGCTGTTTTTAGATTTAAATTCTTTAAGTTTGATTTATGCTTACACTCAAAAGGCTCTTTTAAGAGCACTTTAAACAGAATTTTATTTAATAGGAATTGAGAAACTCGGTTTATGTTATTCTGTGATTCAGTTTATGCTGCTATAGCTGACAAATGTACCCACGCATAGCTTAGTTTATATTCAAGCAAATACTTTAAGTATAAGGCTATAGTTCTTTCATCTGTTAGATGTTCCTGGAAACTATGATTTGAACATCAGTTAATGTCCCTTGCCCATTTAGCATCACAACATTTTCTAGTTTAGGATTTCCCTGCCTCTATTCAGGTAACTGTCAAAATTTGAATTCTAAGAAATCAAGAGCAATGCTGCTAAGAGTTTTGGTTCAGAGAGGTAAATTTCCCCCGTTTGAAAGTTAGCTTGTGATTGAATATTGGTCGTTATTCTCAACAGGTGCGAGAACCAAATATATCATGTGCATTGTGCTGCAATCAATCAACGTGATGTTTGATTTTTTAATCTTGTTCAGTGCCAGGGTGAGTAAGTGGAATCGGGAAATAAACCTATACAAAGATCCCATGCCAACTTATTGAAAGAGCATTCCCCAGTGATTGTGACTGTCAATGTCTGGACGCAAAATATTTGCATTTTTGTTTGTCTATGTTGTAAACTGATCTGTTCTTGACACACCATATGAAGGATATATGATGACTATTGATTGTTTTTGTTCCCACTCATGCAACACACTTAAGTGTTTGCTTTATTAATCTTCTCGTATGTTTTCTTATTCTGGAAAATTATGTGCCACAAGTACAATGTTTTTTCTATTGACCAGTTCTAAATGTCCTGCGCTATACCCGACAGTGATTAAGACCGTGCCCTCTCTGTTTAAGTGAACATTGTTCTGTAGGCTGCCATTTTTTGTATTAATTGGCCCTGTATCTGGCTCTGGAACACTTTTAAGGCTAGGGGATCCATCTTTAATTATAAGTAATTCATATGTTTTACAACATCCTCTAGTGACTGCTGTTCCCTGATGCTTATAACTAATTGTGATGTGCTGCCAAACCTTTATGCGATGAATTTGCTGTGATTGTGGGACTGGAGGCTTCAAATGCCTCCCATTTAATATATTGTGATTTATCCACTGTTTCAACTCTTTCTGTATTTCGGCTCAAACACTAGCCCAGTACCCCATTCACTTGAGACTTCTGATATCAGCCAGGGTCTTGGTATGGGTATGAATGAATGGCCCATTATCTCAGATATGTTGCCACGACTGGCAGACATTTTGAGAACACTCCTGGTGCGAATTGTAACTGCCAATGTACTCCTACAACTACAGACCTTAGACACTTGGGGGTCTATTAGGATGTAGGGGGGATCGCCACCGCCCGCATGGCGGTGGTGATCCGCCCTACATCCTTACCCGCCCATTTCCCCCACCATATTAGTATGGCGGGGGGACCCCGGCTGATGGAAAGACCGTCTGCCGGTTTTCCGCCGGTCGACCAGGCGGAAAAGGGGCTATATATGTTGGCGGTGTCTGCTAGATACCGCCATCCATATTAGCATGGGCAGCGGAGCATGGATTTTCATGGCGGAGACCCCGCAATGGAAAGCCATGCAGAGTCTGCTTTCGGGCCCGTTGCGGGTCCCCAGGGTAAATGGGGGGGGGAACGGCCAACACTTACCTTTTTACTGCTCTCGCTTTGCTTCTTGCTGGGAGACCGGTGACACGGGCACTAGCTGTACTGCCATACTGCCGTGAGGGGAACGGCCAGGCGGAAACTACATCCCCCAGAAGTTCCTGTGCGGCGCCGGCAACCAGCGTCATCGGAGGGCGTTCAAGGCCCTCATAGCGCGGCTCTCCCGCTGTGCGGGATGTGCGCGAGCGTGCCCGGGCGCTGCCCGGGCAAAGCCTGGGCCAAGGGCGGGCCCATCCACGCCCGGAAGAGGCCGGGCTGGGCCACCTCCCCGATATTGCACGCTCCAGGCAGGACTTCAGCAATTACACAAGGTATCGATTTGTATGGGGGTAGGGGCGTATTTGTTATCACTCACTAGTGCCCATCAGTTATTCACACAATGAGCAAACGCAAGGCTACAGGTTCATCAGTGGGAGGGGGGGTTGCTGGGACCATGGATGCTTTTTTTGATAAGAGCAGAGTCACTACTGACTCGTCAGATTCAGCTGACAGAGAAAAGACTCTCGCTTGATACCCTCTCAGCACATAAACGGTCCTCAATGGGAGGCATAGCCATGGCTAAGTCCCCCATGGGTACTCTGCAGACTGTGGATAATCCATGTACCGCTACTTTGTCCCAGGGCAATAATGAGAGTGCGGCTCTTCCATTAGTAGGATCAAGTTTGGCCACGGTTGCACAGATTCATATTGCTAACCCAGCCCAGAAGCCCCCTGGGGACTGTAACTCTGATCACCCTTCTTTACTGAATGAAGAAATAGCAAGCCTGCCTATGGTGAATACAGAACCTATATATGTTGGCGACAAGGCTATGACTCGATCAAAAAAGACCACCAGGGATGGTGTGATAAGCCTATCGAAATCTCTGACAGTAAGCTCTGATGAGCCGCCTGCAAAGCGCACAAGGGGGGGAGCTGCACAAAAACACGATTGGAGACTATGATGGCTACTCTTTTGAGACCCCTTTTATGTAAACTAGAGGCAATAGAAAAAAGGCTGTTGCTTCTCCAGAATTCTGACAATGCATTAACCATTGCAGGGGATTGCAGATGTTTTTGTGTTGCTGGGGGGGGAGCAGAAGTCATTAATGCGCAAGCCCCATCTCTTATTAATGAGACGGTGCAGAGGGCAAAGGGGGTCAATGATAAGGGATTAGTGGAATGTGGTGGGGGGGTCGATAGTAACCAACATGAGTGTCCTGACATAATGAGACCAAACCCAAGTCCCGTGAATAGGGGGTCAAGGGAGCTTAGGACAGTGAATCTAGGAAATCCCCCAAGACAGTTATTGGATACCTCCGGACCAGGAAGGGGAGATAATGTGTCGCAATAAGTAAAAGAGACTGTTTCACTTCTGGCGCAGAGTACCCCCGGTTTACCTATTTTAGATCTTCCCCCTGCCTCAAGCCCGCTTACAGCTGTTTTAACAGGCGTCCCAGCTTATACTAACCAAAGGGAGGAACCCACGACACAATTGATTAGAAGGTGGCGCACTGGATGTGCAGAAATGTGGGGTTCAACATTAAAGACCATAGACATTTCCTAATGGCAAAAGAGTATCTTGGGTCGGTGGTACAAGAAAAGCTTTTTCAGGGGACTGCGTGATTGTGACACTTAGGTTCCCCGAACTCGTGCGTAAGACCCTTGCCCAGAGTAGAAGGCCTTATTTACATAATGCGGACTCAAGCATTAAAATACTTCCGCTGGGTTATTTTTATAGATATTCGGTTAATCCGAATATGCCTTATGGACATGTGGGCCGACAGGAGGGTGAGCCGCGGCAGGCTAATACAGTGCCGATAAGTAACACCTTTGCACCACTTAGAGATCTGGACGATATTGACTGACTAATTCGGGCGGAGGAAGCAGATCGCGCTTTTAATAAGGGGGTGCTTAGCATAGATCATAGATGGAGGGGTGGAGAGCCAAGCCTGGGAACAGATGAAGATCAAGACAATTGTAATCCCCAGGTGGCAAATGACCCTGAGATTAAGGATACAAGTAAGCCAATTGATAGGCCGCAAAACCCTCAGGCGACTGTTAATAGAGAGAGGCTAACTGGGAAATAAAATAAAAATAGTCTCCTGGAATATAGCAGGCTTGTCTTCTAAATTTAAGGACCAGCAATGGTTGCTCTATATATGGGAGTTTCAGATAATTTGCCTACAAGAAACCCGGGAACCAGTTAATAACAACCTCTTTCTAGAAGGATATAAAACCTTCTTTTGACCAGCACAAAAGGCCTCGTCAGGTAGGGCTAGGGGAGGGTTGGTTATTTATGTAGATCTTACATTACAGAGAAGATGGTTGGACCTAGCATGGGGCTCGGAAGCTGCGCAGAGGTTGAAAAAATGTTACAGGTTACTTCTTATTAATTTTTACAATGCTAACCCAAATGGACAGGGTTCAAAGTAGATCTTGGGGCACCAATCTTGACCAGGGTTGTAAATGCAGCGGTGGACACGGTAATGCCAGTATCCTGGACCACTGCTACAATTGTCCACATTTTTTAAAAAGGCAATAGGAACAGCCCGCAGTCTTATCGCCCGATCTCCCTCATTGATGTGTCAGAGATGGTGTTAGGACGGGTGGTTTTAAACCGACTGATTGATTGGGCAGATGAGCAACGGGTTATAAGCGATCTACAATTTGGTTTTAGACCTGGAAAATCCACCACCGACCAATGTCTCAATCTGTATCTGATCTCAGCCAAATATACAATAGTTAAGCAAGGAACAATGTATCTGGCATTTATGGACCTGACCGCGGCCTTCGACAGAGTCAATCGAGGGAAATTGTGGGCGATCATGGGTGGGCTTGGTGTGGACCCAGGGCTCATTAACATTTTAAAATCCTTGCATTCGCACACCACAGCAGTGGTCAGATATAGCCAGGTGGGGAATACAACAGAATCCTTTCCGTGTTCCAGTGGGGTCAGACAGAATTGCATATTAGCTCCCTTTTTGTTCACACTATACATAAACGGTCTAGACACCGCCATCCATATTAGCATAGGCAGCGGAGCATGGCTTTCCATGGCGGAGACCCCGCAATGGAAAGCCATGCGGAGTCTGCTTTCGGGGGCCCGTTGCGGGTCCCCAGGGTATTGGGGGGTGCACATGTGGGGTACCTATGGTACCCCCCTGCATTGTCATGGACATGGTGGCAGGCACCTCGCGGTGCCTGTCACCTTGTGCATGACAATGCACACAGTGCATTCCCAGCATTGTGGCGGGCGGTGCTGTGAGCACCGCCTGCCACAATGCTGGAATGGAGGATGCCACGGTGGCGGTGGCATCCTAATTGCAGGTGCGGGACCGCCGCACCACTGGCGGCCCGTCCAAGCACCACTAGGCTGGCGGGCATACTAAAGTCCGCCTGCCATCCTAATCGGCCCCTTGATATGAATGTATTAGCATATAAAACTGCTTCTTTGAATTCAGTCGTAGCCGTAAAGTCATCCTTCTAATGTAATTGAAGGACATCTTGGAGAGTCGTCATGTGGATCATCTACATTTTTACAAATTAATTTAAGAATTGCAAGTTCCATATTCGGCTAAATGTTTGTTCTTGTTTGTGAATTAAACAACCTATTTCTGACTGTAGCTGTAATTCATGAGTCCACTAAAATGTTCCCTTTAAAGCGGCCACCCATTTTAGAGAAAACCCTGTTTTCTTTGCTGCACTGTTAGCCGTTACAAACAATGGGCATTCAAGGTAATGTGATTTTTATTGTGACTAAATTCACCGGAAGACACTTTAATTTAGACTGAGTCTAGTGGTGGTGGTTTATATTTCTTTTCTATGTGGTTCTACTGCTTTATTTGTAGCTATTTTTTAAGAACACTTCCTTGCTTTGCTGGATTACACTTTGGTTGTATAGGTAAAGACTGACGTTTCCACTTCAAGTAGTACAACATAGGCCTGTAATATACTGCTGTATCATCTGGAAGTGAAGACCTTAAAGGATAAAGTTGTACCACCTCTTTCTACATAGAAAATTCTAATCTTCTTGTAATTTATGTCAGATGTCTTCAACAAATTGATCGAGGGATAGCCAGTGCTTAATTTGAGCCGGTGCTTTCCGGTGCTCAGCACCGGCACTTAATTAGTTTCCAGTGCTTGGCACCAGCACCTAATTATCAACACCATACTTGGAACAGTCTACCACATGGTGGCGCTGCTCATCTAATTTAGAGAAGAGCAAAACAACGGTTGTTTAGGAATACAATAAAAAAATTGTCAACACCTACTTCACTAGCCATTCCTTTAGCTTTGGGGACCCGAAATAATCTGAACTGTGTCATTTACATGCAAGAGAGATGGTTAGCAGTTGTTTTGGCAGCAATGGCAAGGGCTATGGGTGGTGCAAGCTGCAGTGGCCTCCTGGTTAGAGCCCTGGCACTTAATATTTTACAAATTAAACACTGGGGATAGCAGTAGCTTGCAGACTGCCTAGCAGCAGCTGTTAGTCCACATACAAGGCTGGTAAAGGTGACCACACAGAAGCTACATGCATCCTAAATTCTTCTTAAATAAACAATGTTGTGATGCAGCTTTATAAGACACAATAAAGAAACAATAAACAAATGCCTCACATCAGAGCACACTCTTTGAATAACATCATAATGAAAATGCCGCACCCATGATGATAAGTCTCAGTCAGTAGTTAAATCAATGGAAGCAAACTATTTGGAAGATAGTAGTACCTTATACAACACTTTATTTGTATCTTTCTCTCTTTCTGTTTTACCCGTCTCTTTCTCTTTTCTTTCTCTTTGTCATTTATTATCTTTTTTCTTTCTCAGCCTTTCTTTTTCACTCTTTCTTGAAATTATTGCTCGTTGTTTTCTATCCCCTTTTCTCTTTCTTTCTTTCATTTTCTTAATCATTTTCTTTAATTCTGTGTTCTTTTTCTCGTTTGCTTGCTTCTTTCTTCACTTCTTTCATTTTTTCTAGCTCTTTTTTATATCTCCCTCCCACCTGTGTTTCTGTTTCCTTTCTTTCTCTTTGTTCATACCTTCATTTGACCCTTTTATGCCTTCCATTTTTCGGTTTCTTTGTCACATATTTCGTTCTTTACTTCTTGCTTTTCCTACTTCCTCTTTCTTTCTTTTCCTTTCTTTTCCCCTTCCTTCATTTCTTTCTTTCTTCAAGAGTTCTTCATTTTCTAAAACAAACATTTTATTAATTAATTAGTGTTTCATCTTTCTCTTAGAGGTATACTTAAGGGTATGGTGAAGGCTGCACAAATATGCTTACTACTATAGTGCTTTGAAGTGTGTATATATTTTTAATCTTGAATTATTCAGACATTGCTAGTTTCTGGACATCAACCAATGAACTTTGGGCAATCCACCAGATAATTGAACTTGTCTCTCATAATGGTAGCAGTGTCATACCATGTATTCCATGGGAAAGAGAATATAAACTCCAGTGAGACACTCTCCTTTCACAGGTGAATCATAAAGAAGAGTTTAGGAGCAGAACTGGCCCGTGGGGATGGCACGGATAAACCTTTCCCAATACAGCTCTTCTGATATTGTGTTTGGTCACTGCAGCTGAACTGGGTGTTCTACGGGCAGTATTTAAGTGGCTTGGCCTCTATGTATTATTATCTAATTCACATGTGAGGCAGCAGCTCAGGATATTTTTCATAGCTCGGTAGTGCCTCTCGCTATAGAAAATGTTGAAAATCCCTGACTTGCGTCCGAATTGCTAGGAATTTTTAAATATTCCCGTTCTTTAGCAATAGCTTCTCCTCTCTTTCATACCCCCTTGCAAAGTATGAGTACACTGTCTGCATTTTTCGTTTTGCTTGAGACTCTCTGGGCTTAGGCTGTTTTATTTTAAAAGGCCATCAGGAAACGCTTTTTTTTTATACTGAATTATGAGGCTATTGCTATCTTGAGCGACTTTCTCTTTTCTTTTGATGCTGAAAGTCTTCGCAAACTATAAGGTATTGACGTTTTTAGGTTGCTTCTTTGGTTTGACGCCATCAATACCTTTTTCGGATCCACGACCTTTCAAATCTTTTCAAAACAACAATTGGTTTTCTAACTTAATGTGCTTTGCAGTCTTTTAGAAATATTTTGGCATATCCTGTCTGACGACTTCTTTTTTGACCTGGAAGGACTATTGTATTTTAATGACTGCTCATCTGGGGAATGCATTGATGTCAAGAAATTGTATTCCAACTAGTGTGACATTGTTTATGACTCTGACAACCTATCACTGAGTCAAGAAATGCAAAGAACATTTGGGGGGTTTAGTTAGAATGTTCCCCAAATTTCTCCATTTTGTGGATCAATCTCCCCCATATCCGAGTACTACATTGTTCTTTGGCCCTCTTCAGTTACCTCCGACTCATCACCATTTTCTGAAAACATAATTTCTGGCATAGATGGATCTTGGTTTTTTTTACTGTGAGAAATCTGAATCCCTTAAAACCTGTTAATCTATTTTTATTCTGTCTTTTAAGGTTCATGTTTACAACAGGTTTTGAGTTATGATCTCCAGGCAAATAGAGGATCCATACTGGAAGCTTATCGTAGGATGTACATTTTTAGTGGCAATTAGGACAAACTTTGAATGGAGGATTCTCCATAACTACTCTTAAAATGGTGCCAAAGAAACCTGAAGCAAACAATTCTCTGAACAACCATTCTCCAACATGGACGAAAACCATAGTAAAAACCTGTTACATCAGCACTGAAAATGAATGCCAATGTTGAATCTCTGAGCCATTCTCTGGAGTCGTCTTCCTTCATTACTCGTGCAACCCATTGTAATTTTGTAATAGAACTACCCTGAGTTAGGAGATGGAGGTCGGGAGGCCTGCTATCCTGTGCTGCTTATTTTCTAGCACCAAATTCTCTGGTTGCAGGCCACGCACACAGAAACATGGCACATGCAGTGAGCCGTAGCTGGAAACAGACCCGATCTAGAGGATGTACCCAGGGCTTTAAGTGGGCCGGGTCTCACCGGGTCTGAGCACCGGCAATTTATTTTAAGACGGCTTCAAAACGGGTCTCTATCGGGCTCTGTTTTGTGCCCTAACACAGGCAGTCCGTATTTTTTCCGGACTGCAGTGACAGCAGGCACATTGATTTGCGAGTGGTGAGCATTGTAGAGGAAGGGAAATCCTTTAAAGAGAGTCATTTTCTCTCTGGATTTCCCTTCTCTTTTTGAAACTCAGGAGTAGCAACATTGTTGTGGTGTCACTAGGGCTTTAAGTGGACGTTTTTTCAATATTATATACAAGCCATAGTTGCTGCTGATTTATCTTATGCAACTAGTAACCATTGACAAAGCCAATAGTCCTGACTTGTAGGTATGATGTGACTTGTTGTATCGTATATATGGACGCAATGACAGGAACAGCAAAATACATGTCGGGTGGCACACTGTGCTAAACAGAGATTTTTAGCTTACGTGTTTTAAGCCACACCCTTAATTACATTGACCACGCCCCTTTGAGAGACCCCCCCCCAGTTTTTTCATCCCACATAAAGCCCTAGATGGAGCATACTCACAAGGGCATTTAGTGGGACTAGAATCAGTACAAACAGACCGACAGCAGAAATGGTAACGGAGGACTCAAGCAACAATGAAAGCCACTTGAGACTGCTGTCAACAGTTTGAAAAAGGATATATAGTTGCATCGCCAAGTGAAGCAACATAAACTGTATCAGACCCTGGTCAGAAACCCCTTCACGCTGCCGCCAACAGGTAAAACAAGCATTTGCAATGCAATCGGTCTCGCCTTTAGGACCTTATATGTATTTAGCAATGCAGCACATTACCCTGGGTGCTGAAACATGTACTGTTTTTTTACATGGAGGGAAAGTCAGCACCAAACTGTGTGACACGTCAAAAGTTAAATATTGTTCTAGAAAAACCCTGCCCTGCCTTAAAACGTCCAAGACGAGAGCAGTAGGAGGGTCTCCACCCCACACAGCGCAGAAGGAACTAGGGAGCGGTCCTACAGGTTCCCCTCTCTCATACACCTGTATCTTTTGAATCACTGCCATTCCCAGACCGGCTGTCAAGTGGGAGTAACTAAAGAGGAGATGTAATGGTACTTGGCTTCGGTGTGCACGTTTGCAGCATCTCTGGGAGGGGGACTCAGCAGTAACTTCTGGATCTACTTTGATCAAATGCACCCATCTGACGTTCCTCAAACATAAAACAAATTGTTTTTTGTCCAGCGCCATGACACTGTAAATACTGAATTTGGTCTTGTTCATCCACCTGGTTCTCGTTTTCTTTTCTTTGACAAGATGAAATACAAACCTCCCGGGTGGAAATTGTAGTATAAAATGTACACACAGACAAGTGCAGTACAGGCATTGACTGACTAACAAATCACACCAACAAATAAAGTGTTATGAATGGCTATATTGATAAAACTGAATAGAATATGTGATTTCGAAATGCCAAGAAATAATGACAGGTTCCCTGCCTGGTCTTATGCAATGCTATTTCCGTCCTGTTAGTACCAGTACAGTGTTACTGTTGTGTCCTGTCACACTTGTCTTGAGTGGTGGAATCACAGTCAGGGATTGCTTGTTTACTCTTTATTGGCCACATACCTGCATCATAAATTGTGCCCCCACCGCTGCGTTTAGCGGGTTTAAAATCGGCAGATACACTCGTATTTGGCCGCCATTTTGGGAAGGTTTGACTATTCAGTCCTGGCACCAGCACGCTGAGCGCTCTAGTGCTCCGGCGGAGGTGAGGGGAGGCCCTATTTAAAGCTCGCTTTGGTCGCGCAGCGGTGACGCGCAGCGGTGGTGCCAGACTCGTGCCGGAGTCGGGCCAGAGTCTTGCCCGTCTGCGCTCGTCCGCGCGAAGGAGGCGGGAGGGCGGAGACAGCTGTAGCAGAAAGGGTAAGATTGGGCAAATTTCTGTAATGTCCAGTCCGGGCCGGCCAGTTGCCACTGTATCATTGCATGTCGGACTACCTTAGGAGAGTCATAGAGTAGCACTCCTTGAACCCGGTCAGCCCCTGAGCTTGTATTCAGAACACGATGTCTTCTGTGACTAAGCCTATAGTAAAATTATTGTCTACCACTTCTGTTCTGCGAGGTGGTTTAATTAATGCACGCTCGCTGTGTAAGAATGCCCAACATATACACGATTTAATCATTGATAATGAGCTCGATTGGCTTTTGGTTACTGAAACGTGGCTTAAATCCTGGTGTAACCCAGATCTTGCCATAGCCCTCCCGCTAACATTCTCTATCCAGCGTTTGGACAGAGAAAAACAACGGGGAGGGGGTCTTGCCATTATTTTTCGCAGCTCATTAAAATGTTCCTCACACGAATTGGTCGATATCAAAGGAGCTGAAGCTTTATTTTTCTCATTAGGCATCCATGATTCATTCACTTTTTCGGGTGCACTTGTTTATCGTCCTCCAGGCCCCCCGAAGGAGTTTTTAGATACTGTGGGAGAAGTCCTAAGTGATCTATCGCTTAGATGCTCTAATTTCACTATACTGGGCGATTTGAACTTACATCTCGACTCCCCGAATGCCCAAGGAGTAGAACATTTTATGGATACCATCAATATATTAGGACTTACCCTTTTGACGCATCAACATACTCATCTGGGAGGTCACATATTGGACTGTGTTTGTTCTAACTTCACTGGACTTACAGTTCAATCTCCTTGCCCTCAGATTTGGTCTGATCACTTTTTCATTCCATTTCGTGTTCCTATACATCATAAAAACTTGGGTGCTATTACTAATAACTCCCCAATTTCAAATCTGACATATAAACCTAATTGGAAGGAAATTTCTAATCGTCCTGATGTGCTGGACTCCTGTGTAGCTTGCACTCCCGTATTAACAGGCAGTACCTCTATAGACTATCATAACCTCTGTGACTGGCTAACTATGATAGGTAAGAAACTAGGCCCCACGAGTCTTAAAAAGTGTAGCTCAACCAAAATCAAAAGGAATGCCCCCTGGTTTACTCAGGAGTTGAGAGCAGAAATAGGTAAACTAAGAAGACTAGAACGACAGTGGCGCAGGAATTATGAAACTACTGCCCGTGAGCTATATAAACTTGCTAGGGGAAAGTATCATGCAGACATAAAATCAGCTAAAAGGGCATACTATCTTCAAGCCATAGTGATGGCCGATCAAGACCAAAAAGAAATCTTCCAGATAGTCAAGGGCTTCATGAGTCCTTCAACCCTTGTGCAGGAAATTCCACCTTCCTTAAAGGTTTGTAATGCAATTTCCGACTACTTTGAGAATAAAATCCTCAATATAGTGAAGAGCTTTCCTCCAGTGCATCCTACTTTAGGAAATACAGAAAGAGGGGTGAGGACGAGTTCTCTTGTATGTTTGGATACTTTTGCTTCCATCTCTCTTGAAGACTCCTCTAAAGCTATTTTAGCTTGCAAATCAGGATCTCCTTTCGACCCATGTCCCCCTTTGGTTCTACACACCACGGTAGAACTCATGAATCCTATCATTAACAGTATTATTAACTCATCCCTAGCTACTGCAGAGGTCCCCAATGACTGGAAGCTTGCTGCTGTTAAACCACTCCAAAAAAAAGCCCTTGCCGACCCCACCACTCTTTCAAATTTACGCCCGATCTCCTTGCTGCCGGTGATGTCGAAGCTGACCGAAAGGTTCGTAACTAAACAACTTACGAACTTTCTGGAAGTAAATAATATCTTACATCCACATCAGTCAGGGTTTCGCTCAAGCCATTCCACCGAGTCTGCTCTGCTGTATACAGCAGAAACCCTTCGCATGGCCATGGACCAAGGAAAGGAGGCGGTTTTAATTCTACTTGACCTGTCGGCAGCCTTCGATACGGTCTCACACTCCATTCTAGTGGACCGGTTGGCTGCCGCAGGAGTGGCGGGGACGGCTCTGGCTTGGCTGGTTAACTTTCTCAAAGACAGGCGTCAAATTACAGTGCTGGGCCCCTATCAATCTGAAGCAAAGGCACTCAGTTTTGGAGTTCCCCAGGGATCAAGTTTGAGCCCTATACTTTTTAATTTGTATATGGTTCCCCTGATAAAACTGATTACCTCATTCCAGATCAGTACTATTTCGTATGCTGACGACACTCAGCTTATTTTAGTACTGGATAGGGAGCAACCCGATGCCGAGAAAAATCTCAAAGACTGTCTAACAGCAACATTTAAGTGGATGTCTGACAATCACCTTAGGTGTAATGCTGATAAGACTGAGATTTTGCCATTTGGAAAACACAAGCTGTTTTCCCCAAAGAACTGTTGGCCTGAGGATGCTGTGACTCCCCCCAATACCATCACCTCAGCTCGGAATCTAGGCATCAAATTCGACAATCAACTGTCTTTTAAGCAGCAAGCGGTTACCGTAGCTGGCACCTGTTTCCATATCATAAAAGCCTTGAGGAAATTCTTCGATCTTCTGCCTCTGTCAGCTAGGAAAACAGTTGCTGTAGCACTAATAAACTCCAGGCTTGACTATTGCAATAGCTTATATGCTGGAACAAACAAGTCGGTTCTCCATAGATTGCAAATAGTCCAGCATGCAGCAGCTCGGTTAGTTCTACGTCTGCCGCGTAAGTCGTCAGCCTCAGCAGCGCTGAGTGCGCTTCACTGGCTCCCCGTCGTTAAGAGGATACTCTTTAAGATCCTCCTAATTACTTTTAGGGCTTTTCACCACCAAGGACTTAAATACCTACAAAATGGTTTTAAACGCTACCATCCAGCACGCTGCCTAAGGTCTGCAGGGCAGAACCTCCTTGTAACCCCCAGATTTAAGCTGGTGACTAGAGGGGGTAAATCCCTCTTTGTACTGGGGACCAAAGCGTGGAATAAGCTTCCTTTTGCTATACGCTCCATGTCCCATGAAACCCAATACAGGAAGGCTTTAAAAACTTGGCTTTTTTTAAGAACTGACGCTGCAGTTATGGCAATGGTTTAGGAATGTGATGTTCAGCGTGAAGTGTGTCTCTCCCACCAACCCCCTTCATCTGGGTTGGGTGAGCGCCATGATACTCTCTGAGTGATTATGGCGCTATAGAAATACATTTTACATTACATTACATTACATTACATTACATTACCCCCGGCGACCTAGGCACACTGTGCTGCTGGACAACAAACTGAATTACCAGGTAATCCCCTTTAGCACCTGACTCTAGGGAGAGTGACGCAGAGCCGCCAAAGGCTTACTTAAGAGGGGGGAGGGTGGGTGGCTACACACTCAGATACAACCCAACACAGAAATCACCCAAAGAGCAAACAATTTGGTGCCTGCTTTACTTTGTCTATGAGAAAGTAATATACATATAACTAACACTATACATACAATAGAGCTATAGTTATAAATACAGACTAGGACCTTCCTCGTCAGACATCAGACCCCAAACTGCTATAGCGCCTCTGTGCTAAATGCTATAGTTTTCCTCCCCGCCCCACTCTTTGCACAATGTCTGTCATGATCTTCGGATCCGTGGTCCAGCGGCGCTGTCTGCAGTCTCAACAGTCAACACCACAGGCACCGTCTCGGGGTTCCTCTTGCCACCCCTTGCAGCAACCAGCCCCCGGTGCCATGAAGTGTTGCCATTAATGGGGAGTTGGGCTAAGGGTTCTTGTGTGTAAGCGTGTTATAAGTGTTTAACACACTTCCTATGAAACCCCTAATAACCCACTGAACAGGACCCCCCCCCCCCCCCCCCAGCACATGGTGGAGCGTCCACCCAGAGGGACCCTCACAGGGGCTTTGCAGGGACGGAGTTTAGTGCCTGCTAAAGAGGGCATGAGGCACAAGAGGGGGCTAGTGGTGGTTCTGGTGCCCATTAACTCCCTGTAAGACAGGGCACACTAGACTTAAAAGGTGCCTTAACTTTTCAACTTCTGCTTAGGGTTAGGTGGTGTTAGTGCCAGGGTGCTAACAGATAGGAGCATGCACTCCCAAGGCAAAGCTGGCGACACAACAAGGGCTGATATCCTGGTAGCACATGACAGGTCTCCATGCGGTCAGCACTTCCTGGGTCAGTGCAGGCTCATCCTGTCACCTCTCTGCATTGCTCCAGTCAGAGAAGGGGCTGAGGTTGTCCCTGGTGTTCCGGAAGGGGGGCGGCGCACTAGAGAATCGTACAGGGCTATAGACAATTCAAGCATCTGTGCCACTTTGTAGGCAACGACTCTTTCTCCAAACCATTGAAGTTGCGGCCAGGTCCTCACATCCCATCCAGAGGCACTCTCCTGCGCCGTAGCCTCATTTCAGGGGCAGGTGGGAATCACAGAGTTGGGGTTCTAGGGGCTAGGGCAGCCGAGCACAGACCTTTCCCCATGTGAGGCTGCCTCAAACACAAGTCGGAAACACTTACCTGGGGGAGCCGATCATGTCGACGGGCGTCTTCAGACTCACACCTCTTGACATCCAACCTCTGGCTACAGTACCGTTCGATTTAGAGTCCATCTAGAGTCTGCGGGGGCACACAATTCGTATCACTTTGTAGTCACTTTTGGCTGGTACTGGCATTTTATATATATATATGCGGAGTAAGCCTCCAAAGAGCACGACTATGAACAGCGGCGTCACAGTGCGCGTTCACCTACTATGTAGCCAACAAGCTGCAAGTTGAGAGGGAAAAGAAAGGGCGTGCCCGCCATTATTAAAACATCAATTCAGCGGCACGCCGTGCTGTTAAAGAAAAAAAACTTACAAAGATACTATGTACAGGGCTGGGGGGAGGGAGAGTGGTAAAAAGATAATGATCAGGCACTGCGTGTTGCAGAATTGTAAAAGTGAAAGCGCACAGCAGGCTGCACATGAAAGAGATGACAACGGAGCTCCAGCAAGCTCTTTAAAACAAGCTGTGGCTCCTGCCTGCCCTCAGTAAAGCGCACAGCACGACGTGCATTTGCTTTACAGCCGCCATGCTGCTGCTGACATTCACCCTTCTGCCTTTTTTCAGCCGCGCTTCCGCTTCCAGGTAACGTCTGTATTGGGCATGTGTTGAGGACAAGTCAGGCAAAATAGAGTGCGAATGCACTCAGCCAATCCAAGGTTTAAACAAGCATTTACAAATGCAATAGGACTCGTATTTCCGCGAGCCCTATTGCATTGTAAACAAAGTGCAGGCGTCCAAAAAGGCACGAACGGTAGTAGGGGGAGGGAGGGTGTGGTGGGCAGAAAAGTGAGGGACTGTGAGAGGGAAAGGGGGAGGCAGGGGAACAAAAGAGTTTTTAAAGTAAAGGGGCTGATAGCCATGGAAGGAGAAAAATAACGACATGGTCGTCAGGAGGCGGGATTAAGTTCCCGAAAACCAATCACAATGCAGAATTTAATAATTCGGCCAATTAAAAAGATAGGTAAAGCTAGGAGGAAAGTAGGCGGAGCTTCCCTCACCATACTGTATACAGCATTTCTCGACGAGACAGCGCATGCGCTGCCTAGCCGAGACCTAAAAAGGATATAAAGTTGCACTGGCAAGGAGCATAAACAGTATCCAAGCTTAGGCACGCCCCATTAGGAAGCCGGAAAGGCTTGTTTAACAAGGATGCTGGCTTGCAGGCTGCATCAAACAAGAATACAACCAGAGCTGACAATTGACTGGCAACATTGTGTTCTGCAATTGATAAGCAATAATTTAATAATCGCTCTCAGAAAAGAACAGAGGATGCTATATTGCTGTGCACAGCAAAGGGTGTGGCAGTGGCAAGCATCCTAAAAGACATTTGCTGGTCAGCAATATGTTGTGCTTTCAACAAATTAAACAATTGGATTACAGAACAATACAAACACAACTGACGATAAGACCTGAAGCGGTTGAATGCAGCTAAATGAGTAAAGCAACTATGTACGGACGACTCATGCTAAAGGAGTACGTGACAAGCTGTGTTTAGGATGGCTCGAGAGAGGTGTTTGAGCTGCAGCGAGGTTCGACCGGTATCCTTCTCTTGGGTGCATGCTGTTTGCTCGGTTCAATTCACAGGGGCTGATGGCTCAGTTGGGAGCGAAAGTGAGAAAGCAATTTAGAAGCCATAGTCCATTTGAAGCAAGGAGTGAACTGGCGAATGAATGCGCCCATACGTGCTGAGTCCTAGGGTTAAGAAACCCACGTCTTAGGCAACAGTTCCTGAGGATTGGAAAGTACACTTTATGGAAGTAATATGGAATAAAAAAGCAAAGACAAAATGTATTCCAAGGTGAGCTTTGTCAAGAGCGTTAATGCAAACCAAAGCAAGATGGAGGAGATAACCCTGACATAAAACCAGGGTGGAAGACATCCACATGAAGTGGTGAAGTTACTCAGCCTTTGAGAAAACTGTCAGTAGGAGAAACACAGTGTAACAGACCAACCAGCATCCTCATTACTCAACGTGATGGGAGCAGGGAAGGGAATTAGCCTGTAGGCCTAATAGATGGACAGAGGAGGCAGAATCAAGCTAAAAAAAACATGAAATCCAGCCAAATCAAAAACCAAAAAGAAAATTTGAGGGAGAATTCAACATTACCAGTAAATGCAATAAAAAAATCTTCCTATTAAAGAGCTGCAGCTGAGGGCTTCAAATAAGAGCATGGCAAACAAGGAAACAAAAGTGTGTGATGAGAAGAAGGCAATCAAGAATGTTTCACCTGGCCCGCCTGGTTCACCAAGAGCTCTGATATTTCTGATTCATACCACCTTTGTCTCTAAAAGGAACACAGTCTTCCCTTAGAACTGGGTGCAAAGCTTAAGAAGTTTGCCATGTAAAATATTCCCTGGAAACAACGAAAGAAAGCCAGAATAAAAGGAAGTAGCTCTGTAAAAACGGCAGTCTAGCTTTTAGAACCCAGGCAGAATTAGATTGTAGTGGCCAAAACAATGGAAACAACAGAGTGCTTTAAAACAGTAGAGGTCGGACACCTTACAGCAAAAGAACCGTGCCCTCCCTGAGTTTTGAGGAGATTTAACCATAGCAAGAGCTCACAGAGTACTGATGTTTACCTCCCCTAAAGGCTCTGCTAGATCACTTTTTATTCTAGTAAATTTTACAGATTTTCTATAGAAGAGAACATCCTTCTACTTGCTATTTAGAAGAATACTTTAAGAGAAAAAGACAGTTAAACTTTCAATGTTTTTCTCGTGTCAGTGGAATCAGCGAGAAGGAGATGGGGATTTAAACAGCTAATTCCTACAATCCTCAAGCGATCATATATCAGCAGGCTAATTTGAAACTCATTGTTAATAGTAAAAATATGATTTACACACCAAATCAGGAAGCAGTCCAAGGTCTAAATGGACATGCACACGATGCCACATACTGTCGAATGAATACATGTAAGCATATAACTGGTTTGGAATTGTCTAGCTTCGGAAATATGCAATTAGCACTATGTATCAATGCCTGTGTCAGTTCAGGTAGAACAGTTGCGAAAAGCTGGCAGCAAGATGGAGTGAGACTCTGAGGACAAATGTTGCTGCTACAGCAATTAATCGTGCATTAGGAACCATAGATAGATCGCTTCACTCTGTCAGCTTAAGTCTGCAGCAGTTCAGCACGATCTGTATGTTATACTACACCCCAGAGAGGATTGCTAGCTGGGCTCAACAAGCATTTGCAATGCATTAGGTCTCGCATTTACGCAAGTTTAAGGTATTGGCATTGTAAATGACAATGCCTTTTATTTAGGTTTTAAAAACCAAAAAAGAAATAAAAGGCATTGTCATTTGCAATGCCAATAGCTCAAACTCGCGTAAATATGAGACCTATTGCATTGCCAAATGCTTGTCTTTCATAGAGAGATGGATTCAGTAGAAACCATTGTAACTAGTCGACTGGAATTTCCCCCAGGAAACATTAGCCCGGGTTGGTGTTGTACTATGATCTGCGTAGTTTCGCTTCTCCAGGTATTAATGCAAGACAACGTATCACACACATGATTGGTAACCTAAATTGCCGGTATTGTAACCCTTATGTATGCGAAGTAAAAGAGGCTGCTACACTAAGCATTGGCAAAGTTGTCTGCTAAACGAATAGTATAAAAGTGTGTCACCCGGGATACCGACAGAGACGTTTTAAGGCAAGGGCAAAGTGGGCCCAAGTCTTTCAGGGGGCCCCCTAATGGAGCCAGCTTCTTTCTGAAGATTCTTGCCCTGATTACCTTAATAATTCTTAAACAGATTGTTTTAAATACTGTTTTCCTTTCATTTATTTATAATATGGGTGATATGCAAGAGTCTATTACAAACATTCTACAGAGAAATGGTACTTGTTTAATTCAACATCCATAAAAACAATTCAGATGAAAGAGGGACCGCACATATAAGAAATGGGAGGGGGATCACAGATTATTTACAATAATATTCGTGAACAGCTGCTGTATTACAATATTAAAAACACAAGTAACTATCCCTGAATATTAGATGCAAACACATTTAGAGATTGGATGAGTATGCCTGTGCACTGTCAGTGACACGGCCAAAGATGACATGAAAGACGAAATTGGATCATAAATTCAAAGCGGTTCCTAACAGGGGCCCCCAAATACCTTTGGCCCAGGGCCCCCAAAATCCTTAAGATGACCTTGGATACCGAGCACTAGAACCCAAGAGTAAAGGCCAAGTAGCATAGGAACGCATTAGAACAGGGAGCTCTGAACTAGATTCACCCCTCGTTAAGTGAAACTGCAGCCTGTGGAGCAAACCCCAGTGTCCGTCATCTTGAGCCCACCCACCCACCCACGCTGTGTTCATGCTTCACGCATGAGGAGTGCCCGGATATTCTGTGCACGGCTCGGGGTGGAGGGCAGCCGCTGAGTGAGTACTGCCACAGCATGCATGCCAACATTTTGGAAAGGGAAAGTGGGAGATTTAAAAAAAAAAAAAAAAAAAATCGAGAAAATGTCTTTCTCCCATTGACGTCTATTGAAGGAGATGCTACTTCAGGGGCAGACAGCCAAAATAAGGCCATTTTGTGCCTCAAAATCTGGAGTCTCCTGCATGACTCGGGTCTAATGGCATGTGTGCCACAGTGTCCCCGGCGTACTCCGGGCCGGAGGAGCCCTTGCTTTCAGCAGTGATGCAGTGAGTGATAATCTGCGCACGTCGCTGGCTAGTCTATTAGAGCTTGTGTAAACACTCCAGCTGTGACAGGTGTGCACAACTGCAACCAATGAAAGGCTAGGCTGTTGAGAGGCGCCAACCTGCCATCTGACAATCTCTCTCATGACTGGGGGTCTCAGAACTTCCTGCGCGAGCTGCCTTGATACCATTAACAGGACACGCCGCACCGCTTTGAAACTGGGAAACGACCTACCAACTTTCCATTATGCACATTCGTCTCTTAAGGGATACTGTGCCGGGATTGTGTCCACGTTTTCCTTAATTGCAGCATTCTTTGAAACGCAGGCAAAAGAATGGCGCAGCTGTCAGACGCTCTTGAAATGCGAGAACAATTCTAACGAGGGCATCTTTCAAATGCGCGCTCTCTGGGCGCACCTTAGAAATGCTGGCATCACTTAAAGCACTTTTCTTCTTCACCAACATGCACAATCTATTAAAGTCCTCTTTCTTGAATACATGCCCACTTATTCGGTTTCGTCTGCAATATTGAAAGTCACTGTACATCAGCGCACCCTCTAATATCAGGCAGTGGCTATGACTGTGCCTTCTGTGAAGTACAGTATTGCAGTTCTCGCTCTAAAATGCAAGCAGGGTTTATTGCACATCTCAACAAGCATCGCGGCACCGCCGCTTTACTTTTAATGTTAAAAGTAAAGCGTGGGTGCCGCGATTATACCAAAAGTAAAGAAATAGAAAAAAAAATCTGTTTCTTTACTTTTGGTATAATCGCGGCACCCGCGCTTTACTTTTTTTTTTTTTTTTTTTTTTTTTTTTTTGAAACCGTTTATTACATCCATAAAAAGGTTACAGTTATGGGCCTACAACCGCACGGCCGGCCGCTAGAGCATCACAAATATAGTACATACAGACAGTAAAAGTCTCTCAGCGGTGCACAGTAGAAACACAGGAGTAATCAACGGTGCCGGCCTCACGGCGTCCTGCCACAGAGTACGGTTTCATTTTAAAGACTAACAACGACAACAAAAACCACAACCGCAAGGCAACCCAAGATTCAAGGTGACAACACTTGCTCCATAGTGGGGGATCCAGATTGGCAGGAAAGATCTGAAGAGGGGGATGGGAGGAGATCAAGGACTGGGGGGCCGCGTGCCCGCGGCCAAGCAAGGGGGTCCAGCTAGGGAGACGGAGCAGGCGAGGCAGCCGGCAGCTGTGGCGGCTCACAAATGCCCCCACGGTAGGCGTTCCAGGGGCCCCAGATTTTCACCCACGCCCCAGGCTTACCCCTCGCCACATACACCACCTTTTCACGGAACATACACCAATCCATGTGCTCTTTCCAGGCCGACACCGCAGGGGGCCTCTGGGATCCCCACAATTGAGCAATATCACGTTTCGCTATCATGTATCCCAGAGTCACCCACCGCGTCTGCGGAGCCGAATAGTCATTCGGTTCCCATACATTCAACAAGCACCTCCTCGCTTCAGGCAGCAGCGCTACACGCGTGACCACACGCAGGACCTCATGCACACCACGCCAGAATCGCTCCACCTTCGGGCACTCCCACAGTATATGCATAAAAGTCGCCAACGCACCACAGCCACGCTTACACAGTCCATCCACGGCAAAACCCATACGTAGAAGCCGTGGCCCCGTCACGTAGACCCGGTGAAGGATCTTGAGCTGGACGAAACGAAGGCGAGCCGGGATGGCCACCTCTTTTGGAGAGGCCACCGCGGACATCCAATCCTCGTCATCCAGCTCCAGCCCGTCGGCCACCCAAGCCTCGCGTAAACTAGTTAACAGGCACGACCTATCATTAATCAGCTTCTTATATATGAGGGAGATCGTGCTGTCCGGGACATGGCCATCCAGCACTCTGTCCTCCAGGGGGGAAGACTCCGGAATGGATGCAACATCCGGGAAGACGGAGCCCAGCGCATGGCGGACCTGTAGGTACCGAAAGTACTCACTGCCCTGCAGCTGGAACTCCGCCTGCAGCGTCTCAAAAGTTTTGAATCCCCCCCTCGTCCAGAGATCCCCCACTGTGCTGATTCCGATCGTGTCCCACTTCTCGAAGCCCTTTGATGTCCACAGGGAGCCCAGCCTCTCGGAGGCATACAGTGGAGACGCCCGGGTCAAACGGTCCTTCCACCCCATAGCTGCATTAGCCGCGTGCCAAACCCGCACCATGATACGCGTCGGTCCCGTCAGACGGGAGTCGGGCGCGCCAGAGTACAGTGCTCGATTGTAATCGCCACCGGGAAGGAGCATCTTGTCCATCTCGAATGCCGGGTTCAGGGCGGGCCCGTAAAGGCCATGATTAATTGCAGCTAGCTGGGAGGCCCAGTAATACCGTTTAATGTCCGGGAGGGCGACCCCTCCATCGTACCACGGGAGCGTCAGTTTAGCAAGAGCAATACGCGGCCTCCCGTCCCAGAACAGGCGCCGCTGAAGGCCCTCCACCTCACGAAAGTAGCTTGCCGGGACCATGTCCATAGTGTTCTGGAGGGCATAGAGGAAGCGCGGCAAGGACATCATTTTAAACAAGGCCGCTCGACCGAGCGGCGAGAGCGGGAGACGCCGCCAGCGCACCACATCCTCCTTCAAACGCTGGAGAGGGGGCAGCAGATTCCGCTCATAGCGGGCCTCCGGGTCAAGAGTGATATATATACCCAAGTACCGGAAACCCTGGGAGGCAATCTGGATCGGGCAGTCCCGCGGCAGGACCGGAGCCTCCCCGGAAAGTACGTAGACACAGGATTTCGCCCAGTTAATGACTAGGCCTGAGTTGCGACCGAAGGAGCGCAACACATCAACTAGGACGATCAGGGACTTGCGCGGGGAGGCGAGATACAAAAGGATATCGTCCGCGTAGAGGGACACACGGTCCTCGTGCTCGGGGGTCCAGCGGAGACCACGGATGGAAGGGTGCCACCGCAGCCACTCCGCCAGGGGCTCCAGGGCCAGGGCGAACAGAAGAGGCGACAGGGGACAACCCTGTCGCGTGCCCCGTCCCAGCGCGAACGGGGTCGACACACGCCCGTTCACCACCACCTGCGCCATTGGGCCCGAATATAGTAATTTGACCCAGCTGATGAAACCCGGGCCGAACCCAAACTTCGCGAGCATCGCCCAGAGATATGGCCATTCGAGCGTATCAAACGCCATGGTGGCGTCCAAGGACGCCAAGATGGCTGGCTCCCGCACAAATGGAACACGCGCAAGCACGCCGTGCAAGCGCCGTAGATTAAGCGCCGTGTTGCGGTGCGGGATAAAGCCCGATTGGTCTTGGTGGACCAAATCGCCCACCACGCCAACCAACCGGTTAGCCAACACCTTGGCGAGGATTTTGGGCTCCGCGTTCAAAAGCGAAATCGGCCGATAGGATGTGACCCGTTCACGGGGCTTTCCCTCCTTATGGATTACCACAATTGTAGCCAGACGCTGGTCCGGCGGGAGGGAGCCCTGCGAGTGAGCCGCGAGGAACATCGCACGCAGGTGGGGCGCCAGCACATCCGGGCGTAGCTTATATAGCTCAATGGGAATGCCATTGGGGCCCATGGCCTTGCCAGATGAAATCGAGCGAATAGCTGAGGCAATTTCGTCCGAGGTGGGAGGAACGTCCAGCGAGTCTCTGTCTTCCGCCGTAAGGGAGGGGAGTGCAATATCCCGAAGCAGGGCACAGGAGTCCGCCTCCGAACAGGGAGAAACAGGGGAGTAGACTCCGCGGAAATAATCCGCGAAACAGGAGACAATGGCTTCCGGCTCCGTGGCACACGCACCATCCACGCTCTCAATCAAAGGCACCACGCGGCTCGCTCTCTCTCTCTTATCCAACCACGCAATCAATTTACCGGCCTTATCACCCACATCGTACAAGCGCCCCTGCTGCTCTCTACCAAGGCCCCTGGCCGCCTCCGTAACGAGGGCCCGGTAGGCCGCCTGCTTTAACTGCAGAACATGTAACTTGGCGTCCGTTACCCCGTTCCCCATGTCACCCTCCAATTCCGCAATCTCGGCCTCCACCCGGGTCACCTCCTCCCGCTCGCGCCGCCGGGCGTTGGCAATAAAGGAGAGGGCCTCCCCTCTAAGAACCACTTTGAAAGCCTCCCATAGGGAGAGGGCAGATGGGACCGACCCCACATTCTCCTCAAAATAGCGCTGCAAGGATGTGATCAAGTCGGCACGAATGGTGGGGTCGCGCAGATACCAGGCGTTAATCGGGGCCACCCTGCCATCCCCCCTCGGGATGACATCGAAATGCAACAACAATGGGGAGTGGTCTGAAATACCCCGTGCCAGATGGCGCACCTCTCCCACCCTCCCCGCATGGGCTGCTGGGACAAGGATGTAATCAAGCCGCGAGAGACTACCATGGGCCCCCGAGTGGAAGGTGTATTGTTGCAATACGGGATGCTTTAGGCGCCAACAATCCACCAGGCCCAGTGTATCTAAAAGGCCAGGCAGCCACGCCTGTGCCCGGGGGAGGTCCCTAGGGGGATGGCGATCCATAGATCCAGAAACAACCGCATTAAAGTCCCCTCCCACCACCAAGAGGCCACTCGGAAGTTCCAGAAGGAGGCGCCCCAGGTCCGCAAATGTAGTGGCCTGTAGCCCAGGCGGGACGTACACCGACACAAAACTGAACACTCTACCCTCCATACGTCCCGTCAGAGCTGTGTAACGTCCCCTCTCATCGTGGTGCACCTCATCAATCTCCCGCGGGAGCGAGTTCCTAACCATAATACCCACCCCCCGCGAGCCCGAGGTGAAGCCAGAGTGGGCCGCCAAACGATATCCCCTCCGATTCATTGCATGAAAGGTGTTACCTATAAGGTGCGTCTCTTGCAGAAAGACAACATCTGGTGAAATACGTTTTAAATACTGCAGGACCACACCACGCTTAATCCTATCCCCCAGACCGTTAACATTCCATGACAACACCGTCAAGTCCCTACCCCCCATCATACGTCGAAACAATCGGTCGTCCCCCACCGAGCAGTCTAAAGACAACAAAACAGCTGCAGGATTGCCTTGCGGTACAAACAAACAACACACCCCCCCCACCCCCCGGTCCCAACAAAACTCCCCCCTCCCTGCACCCCTGCATGAGCCCAGACAGCCCCCCCAAAGTGCAGTGTGCCTGTCGCCCCATAGCTAAATACTAACTAGTCCCCCAGAGGAGGAGGGAAGCCCCCAGCAGGCCCCACATGACCTCCATGGGAGGGGAACCTACAGGGGCAGTATGTGGTGAAGGAACAATGTCCCGAGCAAGGCAATACAGTCATCCCTCAATTCTGATCCAGCGGGCCCTCCTCGCCAGCCGCGCTCCCCCCACCCCCCCGGCCCCGATCCCCAGGCAAGGTGTCCAACCAGTCCCCAGCCGCCTCGGGCCGGTCGAAGAAGTGCGTGCGACCATCCACCTCCACCCGCAGCTTTGCCGGGAAGAGCATTGAGTACTTAAGATTTAGGTCCCTTAAGCGACGTTTGACGCCAATAAAGCTCTGCCGCTGCTTCTGGACCGCCGGGGTAAAGTCTGGGTAGAAGTTTACGTCCATGTTGTCCAACCTGACCGGTCCCTGTTGCCTGGAGGTCTGGAGGATGGCATCTCGGTCCCGAAAATTAAAGATTCGGGCAATAAGGGGCCGTGGCGGGGCACCGGTCTTAGGGCGGCCCCCGGGGACCCGGTGGGCACGTTCCACCGCAAAAAACTTACTCAGCCCCCGGGGCTGGAGGTGGGTCAGGATCAAGTCTTCCACGAAGAGGTCCGCCGCCTCCGCCTCACGTCCCTCCGGCACACCAATAATGCGGATATTATTCCTCCGGGCGCGACCCTCGGAATCCTCCAGTCGCCGGTCCATCAGGGCGCTCGCCTGGCCAAGCCAGCGCACCTCCTTCTGGAGGGCCACCACGTCAGTCGTGAGGCTCGTTGTGGTGTGGGTCAGGGAGTCGACTCGGTCGTTCGTTTTTGACAAGTCCGCCCTCACAAGTCCCACATCCACCAGGACCGAGTCAATTTTCTGCGACAAGGTGTCAAAACGCTGGTCCACTGAGGCCTTCAGTTCAGCGATGGCGCCCATGACGTCCCGGAGGGTTAGATCCACTGGATGGGCGGGTGCCTCCGTCGGGCCCACCGGGGATGACCGCGCTGTCTCCGGAGAACCCTTTTGGAGCGTGTAGCGGTCCATACTATTGGCCTGGTGCGCCGTACCACGGCGGGTCGTCTTCACCTTCGCCCGGTCGCCATCTTGTTTGGTGGCCATGCTGGCCCTTCCACCGTCGTGCCAAGATCTCCAAACGGGCCGTCACACCAGATCACGGGTGTCAAGGGGGCGACCACAAAGCTGCGGGTCGACCCACCGTCGGCGGGTCAGCTGGGCACCAGGACAAGGCCACACCACCGCACCCCGCTCCGCAGCCCGACCTCGCCGGAGAGCAAGGAGGGCGCAAAAGCGAAAGTGAAAGTGCGGGGCACGCGAGTCGCCCAGCCCCGCTCGCCGCTGTTATTCACCTTGTCCCCGGATCGCGCCACTACTCCAATCCGGGGGGCCGGCGAGGAGAAGGCCGCAACCTGCAGTCGATGTTCCCACCGGTGTTCCGGGTCCGATTCGAGCCCAAAAAACGGGTAATGCCTCAGCTCGGGTTCCCCGACACAGTCCCCTTAACAAGGACAGGATATTTCCAGGATTTATTCAGGAGGTCGCGGAGGTCCTCGGGAGCCTCGCACCTACGCGGCCATCTTGGTTGCGCGCTAGGCTCCTCCCCGCGCTTTACTTTTAATGTTAAAAGTTAAGCGCGGGTGCCGCGATTATACCAAAAGTAAAGAAAACAAGTGGCACTGAAAGCGATCGCACTGTGATCGCTATTGTCATCAACTAGTGGTGCTATCGCACCACAGAGGAGCGGGAGAGGGAGGGAGCGCGGCAGCGACAGCAAGGCGAACGCGTGCTGCTGCGCGAGCTGGCCACCGTCGAGAATGGGCATTTCAAAGGTGGGACATTGTCCCGCCTTTGCCCAATCGCGTGCCGTTTAAAAAAAAAAAAAACATGAGCAAGCCAATGCCAGATAGGGAAAGCAAAACCACATGTACAAGCGTGTGGGTAGCTTTCTAAACCCCGTACAACAGGTCTCGCGCCGCGCGAGCAGTGCTGCGCTCTGCAACTCAGGGCGCAAGACCTAAAAAGGGGGAGGTGAAGGAGGGAACTGAAATAAATGCCCAAAATGCGGACTGAATGCTGCAAACATAGTGGAGTTAGACACATTTTGGCAGAAGATAAGCCACGTCATGAGGTTATGTATAGGGACAGATTACAACAGTGACGGAAATCATGCTGGGTACAAAGAGGATAGTCATGGTCTGAGATTCCTCTTCTCAATCATGCTGGTGGCTGCTCAACTTGCCATAGCTAGGGCCTGGATCTCTCCAAAATCACCCTCTGCAGCAGAATGGTGGGCAATAGTGAGGGAAACTTAAGAAATGGAGAAGGCTCTGGCTAAAGCAAGAGGAATCCGCTCCCTGAAGAAATGTGACTCTATATGGGGTAGCTTATTAGATACATAAGGGTACCAAACGAGCTAGGGGAACTGAGTAGAACAGGGAAAGGAGTCTACGGGGGTATGGAAGTTAGATGGTATTAATATTGTATTACTTTATTCAGTATATGTGCTGCAACTTATCACTATATTGCTCGGTTATGCCACAAGACAAACAAAATGTTGTACTGTTGCTCCCTATTTGACAATAAAAAATATTTAAAATAAAAAAATGGGTGCAAAACATGGCACCCAGAATCAGAAAGGGTGGTCTCATTAGGGGGTGTATGCAAGCTACACCCTGGAGCAGATGGGGAAAGGTTGAGGAAGGAAACTCGGATAGGGTGGGAAGGAGGTTCAATTGGGGAAGGATTACTAGAGCACATTGAAAAGCAGCATATTTAGAACACATTAAAATACATTCTTAGAAAATTCAAAAAAGGACAAAATTAGTAACCTTACAATTTGAGGATATTCTAACTGCATACAGAATACTAAATCAGTCTATTAGCAACCTAAGCTTGCCAGGGTCAGAACAAAAAATGAGTAGTCTAAAAGTGATTTAATTTAATGTAAACAGCTGAATAATCTACAGAAATTAGAAACCTGTTCAGACATGACTTTGGAGTCATAACACATCTATCATACTCCTTCAAGAAACTCATTGAGCACCATCTAGGTCACGGGTACTCATAGTACGGCCCGCGGGCCGCCAGCGGCCCGGCAAGCCTTTCCTGGCGGCCCGCGGACCTTGCAGACATCGTACCGGTTGCAGCAGTGCGGACCGGGCGGGCGATTCTTTTATAAGCCAAGTCACTTGTTAATGAGGCTTTGTTGTATTTCACCTCTTCTTAGCGCCCCTGCATCTCCCCTCTGAATTAGGGGAGATGCAGGGGCGCTAAGAAGAGATGAAATACAACAAAGCCTCATTAACAAGTGACTTGGCCTTTAAAAGACCTGCGAAGTACTTGGGTGCGGCGGCGGTTTGGGTTCCAGGGAAGAGCTGACTCAGCGCGGGGTGAGGTGATGGACAGGGGGCGGGGGGGGGGGGATGCAGGTGTACAACTGAAAGGGCACACAGTCCTAAATTCAGGATCTCTTGCAAACTGCCGACTTCGTTTCCAAAAGTCAGGATCAGAAAATTGGTAATCGAAGGGCTAAATGTTTTCAAAAGGGCCTCAAAATTTGCCTCCCACCAAAAGACCACCGCATCTTTAACAGTCTTAAGGAAGGCACTACTCTTGGGGGCTAGAGAGACATGTAGAAGGAAATATTAGGACCAAAATGTCCTGTGAGCTAAACAGACAACCTAAGAGAAAGGTGAAAAAGAATACCTCCGTTTCCGAGACCGAGAATCCTAACGAGACATTTAAGAAAAAAAGATTAATCAGAAGATATTTGACCAGAGCTTATCGGGTCTCTGAGACAGAAGTTAGGGAGGCGAATGCTGTTCACTCTGACCCTATGCCTCTGGCCTACGCTTGGGTCATTTTGAATATGTTGGGCAGGCTACGAAAGTGACATCGTGTACATCTTTTTCAGACTCTGTTCGACACTACACTGCTGTTTCTGGTTACTGTGGGACTCCCAACTCGATGACGGGGCTTGAGAAGAACAACCCTGTTGAAGCCCTAGGGAACACACTAACACTTTGAGCCCTTAAAGTCCCAGTTGTCAGGAAGAAGCTGGACAAAAGAACGGGGAGCCCCTTACTTTTCTAGTTTCCCAAAGTAATTGGTTCAATGAGACCGGAGGCTTGCTCCGGCCATAAGTCCAGTAATAGGGCACTGTTTTTTAACGATGGCCCTGCCAAGCTACTTCGTGGAATTCTTAAGACTGTGTGGTCCTTCAGGGAGGGAGACCGAGAGGGAGGGAGGGAGACAGAGAGAGAGGGAGGGAGACAGAGAGAGAGGGAGACAAACAAAGTGAGTGAGACAGGGAGGGAGGGAGACCGAGAGAGAGGGAGGGAGACAGAGAGAGAGGGAGGGAGACAGAGAGAGAGGGAGGGAGACAGGGAGAGGGAAGAAGACAAGAGGGAGGGAGACAGACAGACAAGAGGGAGGGAGACAGACCGACAAGAGGGAGGGGACAGACAGACAAGAGGGAGGGAGACAGACAGACAAGAGGGAAGGAGACAAGAGGGAGACAGAGAGGGAGGGAGACACAGAGGGAGGGAGACAGAGAGGGAGGGAGACACAGAGGGAGAGGGAGGGAGACAAGAGGGAGGGAGAGGGAGGGAGGGAGGGAGGTACTGAGACAGAGAGAGGGAGGGAGACAGAGTGAGTGAGACAGAGGGAGACAGAGACTGAGGGAGGGAGAGAGAAAGGGAGACAGGGAGAGAGAGAGAAATAGATAGAGAGAGAGAGAGGGAGACAGAGAGAGGGAGAGTGATAGAGGGAGAGTGATAGAGGGAGAGTGATAGAGGGAGGGAGGGAGACAGAGCTAGATAGATAGATAGATAGATAGATAGATAGATAGATAGATAGATAGATAGATAGATAGATAGATAGATAGAGATGTGTGAATGCCGGGTCTGGTGGCTCAGTGGACGAAGGCGTCTGCTGCAGGGGCCTGTGTTCAACCTCATGGTCACAGGTTTTTTTTGTTGCTCTAGCCCCGCCCCCTCCCCCACTGACCCCGCCCCCATCGGTGCGGCCCTCGGCCACAAACCACACTGTAAATTTGGCCCCCGAGAGAAAGTTTGTGAGTACCCCTGATCTAGGTTAAACAAAATAAGCATGTTTAAAGTATGGGCTAACTCTAGGTTATTTGCTTCAGAGGAAACATCACATAAACAGGCTACAGTGGTGATGAGCTAGATATTGAAATTGTGTCTAGTGGTACAGATAAAAAGGGTAGATGGATTTAGGTCAATTTCATTTTACAAAGGAAAACATATATAACTGTGTGCCCCTGTGGCCCAGTGATTTTTGATGATCTGAAACACCTAAATTAATTATTAGTGATATTAACATAGACATAATCATAAGAGGGGATTTTTATTTTGTTCAGAATTCCAAATTAGGTTCTTAGACTCAAAACAGGAAGAACGATCAACTTACAGTAGCTGCACTATTTAAGAACTTTACATCAGAGTTGGGTGCCAGTGACCCACTGAGATTGCTGAACCCACAATCATATGGGAATGGATGCATTTGCTTGAGATTAATTATGGGAGCAATGATCGAGTATTTCCTCAAAGCATTTTCATTGTCAGTAAATACTATGATGATAATTCCCAAAGCATCTAGGACCAAGTTCCTCAAACAGTACTCATGTAAAATCTGTGTAGCACCCGAATGAATGACTACTTAATGACGAATCTTATGCAATTGAGCTCAATACTTTTAACAGTAATGAAGGGTCAGAAGAAGAGAAAATTATTTGGGACACCTTTAAGACAACACCGAGAGGTAAAATATTATCTAAATCTCTTGCTCTATGCAAAGACAGAACAGACACAAACAGGAAGTTAGAAGAACATATAAAGCACTCTCAAAACTGTTTTTTAAACACAAGAGTTAATGTTGACAGGAAAAATGGGAAGCAGCTAAAAGAATATCAGTAAAAACAGAAAAAGCTGAAATCAGAAAAATGTTACAATGATCAAAGTGAAAAATAATAACAGAAGAATCAACTGTATACTAAATCTTTATAGTAAAAAAGTTATTTCAAACTCCAAAGCGATGTCACACACATTTTAGATCATTACAAAAAAACTATACCCAAAACCAAAAAGTAGAGATAAGTGACATTTTAGAATATCTTTCTACACTATTTCTCTCAAAGCAGTCAGAGACACAAGCAATTATGATTATAGCTCATTTTACTACAGAACAAATAGAAAAGGTAATAGCAGGATTACCCAAAAGCAAGGCAAATGGGGAACATGTGATTTCTTCAGAATTTTATAAGAATTTTTCCGAATTATTGTTGTTATAGTAGCCTCTATATAGAACTGAATGCTTAAATGTGAGGCAACTCCTTCCTCTTTATACAGAGGGAAAACTGTGAGCTTTTAAAACTGAGTAAAAAGGCAGAAGACACAAATTTTTATCAGCCAATCACATTATTAAATACAGATTAAAAGACAGTTGCTAAAGCAATAGCAAAACATTGGCCATGATGGTGACAACATTAATAAATGAAGACCAGAATGGCTTAGTCCCAGAGAGACAGCTAGATCCAATTACAACTTTCTGGTACAGGCAATAGATTTTTCCCCAAGAAAATAAGCCTACACCGGCTATAGTATTATTTTCAATGCCCAAAAAGGCTTTTGACCTGGTAAACTGTGAATCTTTATTTGTAATTTTGAAAAAATTTGGAAACCCTAACTAGATTATCTGGTAATCAGCAATCTTTACAAAAAAAGCAGAGGTTACAGTAATGATCAATGCAACCCTGTAAGGTTCTATTATGATTACATGGGGGAAAAGGCAGATTGCCCATTTATTGAGCAACTAGTTTCTGTAATTTGTTCAAGCCCTAATATTTACTCTCCAGTAAATACAATGCCCAAAATAAATGTATATGCAGATGACACTGCACTTTATCTCAAGGCTGACCAGAACAATATTTCCAATACATTGAGGCAAGTTGAGAGATTTTTATCTATAAATAATTACTCAGCTGATCATCCAAAAACAAATCTTTTTTTTATTTAATTGTTCAAGTGACAGGCTTCCTGGTGTGATTGAGGCAGGACAATTTGTGCAACCCAAGAACTATTTAGGGATTTTTGTCAATGAAGACTTGAATGCATTATGTGCCTTAAAATATAAACCTTTGAAGAAGAAAGCAAACTTTTTGTAAGATAGATGGAGGCATCTTCCCTTAACAATATGGGGCTGAGTAGCCTCTGGTGAAAATGGCAATTGTACCATTATTTCGGTTATGTGTCAACTTGCTCAAAAAACGAATGGCCCCAAACCATGGGGGCCTTCACCTGAGGTGTTGGGGGTCAATATTGTTTTTTTCCTGTCCCTCACTGCCAGGTTTATCCTGGCAGTGACGGATAAGAAAAACAAACACTTTATAGCTTTCACCCTAAGAAGGGCAGACAGTGTAAAGTCCTTTATTTCATGTCCCAAAGGGGCTCAGTCGACAGAAAACTTACAGTCTGCCCATCTCTATATGTGGAGGGTGGACCAAAGGTTTTGCGACAGAGCACCCTGTTGCATTTGTCACAGTGATCACCAAACTCAATATCAGACCCTTAATTTTTTCAGGGAATCCATCAGCTCTTTGTGTTGTTTCCGAACCCACAAGCAAAAGAATAAAGAATCCAAAATGGTCACATATTGGGGTATTGTAGGCTGACGATTGACATCACAGTGAGTCATCATGACTCCGCCTATGGTTGATGTCCAAAGTTAAAACTTTAAACACTCAAATACTCTCTGGAACACAAAACTAGCTGACTGAATAATGCACAGCGTGTGGGTTTAGAAAAGGTTCAGGTTGCAAAAATGCAACTATCTCCCCAGTGATATATGGTAACCACACACACACGCTCTCTCGCTCTCTTTCTCTCTCTCTTTCTCTCTCTCTCTCATATTCTCCATTACCAGCCAATGACCTGTCCTCCTAAGAAGCCTTCCACCTGTGGAAGACTCATGTTATCTCTGTCCAAGATTACTGTGGTTTCATACAAGCAGAGGCACTGGCAGTTCCAATATGTGCAAACAGGAGCAGTCTGAGCACAGTGAAACACTACATTGCTCAAAAACACCACTATCGACCATTCTCAACCCAACAACCAGTGTCCTAACATAGGACTCCCTTGGAGCTAAAAAAATCCTAGGGAATGTATAAACAACCCAACTTCAAAACCACACAGAAACCAACAATATCTTTGACACCAACTAATTCAACATTTTCAACAAATGCGGAACTTAGACAGGACTAGTAAATGTATGGGGCAACGTGCCAAATATAACACATCAAGGATCCCTACATAGTGGTCCTCCTTGATCTCTCATCTCACTTCAATATGATGGATCACAGTTTCCTCATAAAGTGACTCAAGGATGTAGCAAATGTGGCAGACCAAATATTAGGTGGTTCAAGTGCTTTCTTGAAGACTGCAGACAAAACAATAGACTTTGTAACCTATTTTCTTAATGACCATACACATCACATAGGAAGCCTCCAGTGTTTTCCATCGTGTTCTTGATGCGAAGATTTGACAATTTTAAGCAATGTCCCAAAGCAACCAAATCTGGATGAGCCAAAACAGGCTAAAGTTCAATAAGTCTAAAACCAAGACAGTAGTTCAGAGCCCACCTGCCAACTGCACTTTATTCACCTTCCAATTTCTCCAGTCACATCACTTCAAACAAATTAGAAACTCAAGGGTAATGCGGATGCTGACCTGACCTGAGCCTTAATTCCTAAATGAGAACTATAGTCAAGTTGATCATTCATCAACTAAAAGTAAAAAATGTCCTGTCAGTCATACATCATGGTTGTAGGTGCCTTAGTGAACTCTGTCCTAACCTACCGAATTATTCTGTATACTGGCCCATCTACATACTAAATACAAAGATGCGGCTGTTTGGATAATGTTTAGACTCTAAACACCAGTCTGAGACAATGATGGGCCCTTTCTGTGAGCTTCAGATTTATGGCTGGGGCCACAAGTGGGCTTGTCAATGTTGCACTCACTCACTGGCATGTACTCTGACAGGAGGCGCAAAGACTAGTATCTTCGATAGATCCCATACTACTGCTTGTGACAGCTGTGAAGACAAGATGGCCACCTCCCAACATCGAAATTCTGACTAAGAAGGGGGTGCGAGGCAAAAGGAAATTGGTTTTGAGCTCACAGGATAAGGATAAACAAAGGGGCGACATATGCCCTTCTCAAGCGGGATAGTAGCATTCCAAATCCAGCTGGACCTATATATATAAAGACAGGATCAAAGGATGAAAAAAACAAAAAAAGGTGGTACAGGGAGAGAGTGTGCTCAGGAGGCAGTCACCATACAGTTCACCTACCCATGCTGGTATTTATTCTGAAGGTGGGGAAGTGTAGAGAAGTCCTCTACGCACTGTGTCGTGCAAATCTGGACTCCTTTAGGTGACTGGGGATTTCACATAGGTAAGTAATTTGCTGCAGCAGGGCAGGCCAGTTAAGCTTCAGCAAAGCTTTCAGGCTTGCACCCTGCCATGAGGAAAAGGCAGCAATTAGCTCCACATTCTGAAATTATCACAGAAAGGCTTACATAATTCTGTTTACTGTCAATGCAAATCTTTCTCAAGTTGAAGTTGGGCTCCAGCATATATGTCATGTCCTGGACAGTTGAGCAGCAAGCAACACACTGCCTATATCTCGAGTTCAAATAGGCAAGTGAATGATGAATTGTCAATGATGTGACAATGATGATTATATAGTTGTTTGTCTGTAGTTATGGTCATGATATTGGGTTGCGCAGATTAAAATGCTCTTATACGCCTTATGTCTGGATCACTAATGTCCTTGGGAAGTACATCAATGTCAAGGAATGTTGTAATATAATTACCTTTACATTATGCCCAGAAGGTCTTGGATACTATCTCTTATACTGAACTTAATGATATCGTATCACCGGGTGCTGGGATCAGATATTGCTTCTCAAAATCTTACTTTAAAGTGGGGTGTATCTCATCCCCAGAAGAACATGTCCTATTTCATACATGGTATCACACTCAGTGATTCTGCATATCCTCTCCAGCTCTTCTAGTTAGAAACTAATTGTGAATTTATTGTCTGAAGGCCATAGAACTGATGAAGCAGATAAACTGCTGAATCCTTCTAGCTGACCCATAACACTGATTTCGACACCTTTGAGAGAAAAATGACAAACATGCACAAATAGTGCTAAATATATGTAGGAAAATTATGAGAAACAGATCATGAAAAGACCTAATTACTGCATTGTAAAAGCATGCAGAAGAGAGTACATTAGATAAAACCATTCGTTTGAATAAAATAGGTTCATGATTTACTAAATTGCGTTGGTATATTTAACGTGTAGTAGAAAAGTGATAGTGATGACTCAAGTATCATAAAAGATTCACTAACCGTCTTCATATAAATAACAATGTGTGCGAAGAATTAATTAAACTAATGTAATTTAGATTACATTGTGTGTGTATTTAGGAGTCTCCTTTCAAAACTCCATGTTTTGCATAGGTGAAGATGTGCACATAGTGGGAAAGGAGAAAAGGATGCTGCACATATATAATGAGATTAAATGTTGCGAAACATTCAGAAAGTAATCTTCATAAATGTACTAATGAGAATTATTAGAAATGATATTCATATTTTTTTGTGTGTTCCACAGACTTTATTAGCATTTAAATTTCCATAGTAACTGTTCAAAGGTGCATAGACCTTGGGTCATAAAAGATGCATAACATAGTACAGTATAATTCATTTTATTACAGTACACCCATCATAATATGGGTACAGGCGTAACATATTGTGACCCAACATAGTATAGTACAGATGGTATAAGACGGGCACGAACAGCAGAGTCATATAAGACTAAATAGTTGGTACTGATGTCGAAGAGCATGCAACTGAGAGGCATTGGAGTCACCCATAAGTATATAGGCAAATTTTTCTGTATAACTAAATGGCATAATATTTCCGTGCCTTAAGTATATCTACGCAAATTTTCTTGTATAACAATATGGTATAATATTTCCTTGCCTTCAAGAGTTTCTTTCAGTAGAACTACTTGGAGTCATACGGGGAAAATGTCTGTAGTAATGCACAAGGATGGTTCCATATAGTGAGATGTGCGCAAAGTATAGCAGCCAACCATGTCAAGAAACCGGTGAATGCAGTGAATAGGGAAGAGAAAAGGGGGGGGGGGGGGGTAATGGGAATGCTCAGCCATACCCCAAACGTATCGTAGGGGCCAAGGCAAGTTTGTGAACCAGTTGGCTATTATTTTTCCTCTAGAGCAGCAAACTTGTCGAGGGTGACTCAGATTGCAGGAGAATCTGGGGGAAGGTCCATTTTTAAGTGTGAATTATGAGCCATACGCCCACCATGTATGGTAAGAAATGTGGTTAAACGATTTCCATTCAGATAGAATGACCATCACAGCAATCATTAGGAGTAGGGCCAGCAGGACAATATCAATACTGCATAGAGTAAACATAGAGTTAGATGCCCAAGGGCCTACTATCAATGTGACATAGTTAGAGTTATCCGAGTACGGAAAATTGCTGTCAATTGGAACTGGACTTGGTCCCAGTATTGTTTGAGAAGTCGGCAGTGATAAAACATATGCTGATGGGAACCAGTCTCCTCTTAGCAATTCCAACATTGGTCATCTTCACAAAGCTTTAATTTGTATAACCTAGCTGGTGTCTAGTGCTCAAGGCTCATAGCAAACTATTTTGCTTGGAAAATAGAGGGGGAAATTGTATTCCTCAAGGCTAGTTTACTGATATTTTGCCAGCTTTCTTCTGAAATGTGTCCAGTTGTTTCTGTATCAAATTGATTGGCCCATTTAATAGCAAGGGAGGACTGTTGTGTTGTATTTTATTTTATGTCATTTCTGGAGCGGCGGCGTCGCCGGTGGGTTCGGGCTCCCAGCGGACGTCCTCGGGGGCGGACTCACCGGGGTCGGAGGACGCTGGGGAGAACGTCGAACTCCTATCGGGGGTGACGCCAGGAACTGCCGATGGCCTCTTGGATGAGTGATGCTGCTGCTTTCTTTATGGGTTGCGACTGCGGTTGGCATGTTGAGGGTGGCTAAGTGGCGCAGTGGGAGATGGCGGGGGCTCTGCTGCCGAGGGGCCGGGTGGGGGTCTTGTGGTCCGGGGGGGGCCGCCTGGGGCAGGACGCTGTCGGGAGGAGGGGAATGCTGTGATTGAGGCCTGACACATCCGGTGGGCTGGTGAGATCGCGGTCCGGCTTGTGCTGGTGCTAGGTCACCCCTTCTACCTCACACCTACTGTGAGTCTCTGGTAGCTACCAGGGGGACTTTCATCGTTGGGACAGTGTTTGGATGGGTAACTATGGTTTAGAGCCTGTTCTGGGGAAGGGTGGGATTGGGGTTTGTTGGGGATGTTTTGCAGGGGGGGGATCTGTCAGTGTGCCCGCTAGGCCGGGTTGGATTGTGCTCAGTTGTATTCTTCAGTATAGCGACCCGACTTGAGTTGCGATGTGTCGCATGGAATGTGCGCGGGTTGAACTCCATGAGGAAACGTTATAAGGTACATGCTTATTTAGTCCGTAGGGGGATCCAGGTGGCCTTCCTGCAGGAGACACACATTGACCAGGCGGACGGGCGGGCGCTACAGCGGAGGTGGAGGGGTCAATTGTTCTACACCACATTCTCAGCCTTTGCTAGGGGGACCTTAATTTGGGTACGAGCTGGGGTTCCTTTCCAACCCCTGACCACGCTAATAGACCCCGAGGGGAGGTTTGTGTTGGTGGCTGGCTGTCTGGGTGGCAGGGATGTGACGTTTTGCAGTATCTATGCCCCGAACTCTGATCACTCTGCATTCTTTGCGCGGCTTTCTGGGAAGCTGGCGACGTACTTAGCGGGTACCGTGTTCCTCGGGGGGGGGGGGGACTTTAATTCCGTGACGGACGTGGAATTGGATCGCTCTCACCCCCCGCTGGCTCAGTCAGGGGTGCGTAGAGTGGCTAAGGTGAGAGGGGACTGGCAGGAGGCGTGGGGTCTTGTGGATGCCTGGCGAGTACACCACCCGTTAGACAGGGACTTTTACTCGGTACCACATGACTTGCATGTTCGACTAGATGGCTTCTTGTGTACCCCGGGGGCTCTAGAGCTTACGTCTTATAGTGAGTACCTAGCAAAGACGCTCTCGGATCATAACCCGTGCCTGATCACGATACTTTGGTCGCGACAGCGGCCGGCGATTCCGACGTGGCGTTTGAATCCAGCGCTGCTGGAGGACCCCGTGTTTAATGCCGAGCTGGGGGACGGTGTGGAGCGCTACTTTCAAAGTAACTCGGGGACGGCGACGAGTAGAGCGCAAGAGTGGGACGCACTCAAGGCGATGGTGAGAGGGATTTGCATTTCGTCGGTGACTGGGACGCGCAAGGTGCTGCTACGGGACGTAGATCGGGCTGAGACGCGGCTGCGCCAGGCAGAGTTGAAAGACCACGCGTCTGAGGGTGACCGGGGGGAGCTGCTGGCGGCGCGGGAGGAGGTAGCCCTGCAGGTCGAACGGCTCCGCTGCTATGACCACAAGGAATATATGGTGCGGGCGCAAGCGGAACGTGACAAGGTGGGGACGCTTTTGGCCTGGTTGGCTGATCCGGCGGCTCGGGGCTCCCCGGTGGTGTCGCTGGCTGTGCCGACGGGGGACCTAGTCCACTCGCAAAAGGAGATTAATGACCTGTTTTTGGGTTACTATTCACTGCTGTACCAGAGCAGGATGCAGGGTCTACCGGATGGATTAGATGACTACTTGGATGCTGCGGGTTTGCCCCGCCTGGAGCCGGAGCAGGGTTCTGCTCTGGGGTCGGAGATCTCTCTGGGCAAAATCAGAACAGCGGTCAAGCATATGGCACGGAAGAAGACTCCTGGGGCTGACGGCCTTCCGGTGGAGTTCTATGCTGCGTATTTGGACGCTCTGGCGCCGCGGCTCCAGGCGGTATATCGGGAGGCGTGGGGTCTGGGACGGCTTCCGGTCACCATGAGAGAGGCGATCATAGTCCCATTGTTGAAGAAGGGCGGGGTTCCTACCTCCATGACGGCATACCGGCCGCTTTCTATGCTCTCGGTTGATTACAAGATTCTTAGTAAGATCTTGGCCACACGACTGTTGGGTCATATGCGCTCTCTGGTTCATTCGGATCAATCGGGGTTCATCCCGACTAGGAACACTGCGACGTGCATTCGGCGGTTGGTGAGGATAATGGGAGACGAGGAGGAGGGGAGGTCGGATGCCGTGGTGCTGTCGGTGGACATTGAAAAGGCGTTCGACAGTGTGGAGTGGCCGTATTTGTTCCGGGTATTGCGGGAGTTTGGCCTAGGTGATAACTTTGTGCGCTGGACCGAGCTGTTGTATAGCTCCGCTACGGCTAGGGTCCGTACGGGACGTACTATTTCGGCGGCGTGCCTGGTGGGGAGGGGCACACGTCAGGGTTGCTCTCTCTCCCCAATGTTGTTCGCGCTGGCTGTGGAGCCCTTGGCGGCCCACACCCGGCAAGGGCGGTATTACGGGGGGGTCTGGCTGCGCGAGGAATTACATCACATCTCGTTGTATGCGGATGACCTCCTGTTATATCTGGCTGATACGGGGGGTTCCCTCCGGGGTGCCAGGACCTTGCTAGAGGAATTTGGTCGCTTGTCGGGGTTGCGGGTGAATTGGACTAAGACCTGCCTGTTTCCTTTGTCCCCGGGAACGCAACAGCCTTCGGAGCTGGCTGACCTGTGGTGGGAGCCTGTCTGCTTGCCGTACCTGGGCGTTCGTATATTCCACACCCCCAATGACCTTTTCGAGGGGAATGTGGGGGTGCGCTGAGGGGGCTCAGGGGTAGTATGGCGTTCTGGCGCACCCTTCCTCTCTCGGTTGCTGGACGGGTGGCGCTGTTGAAGATGATAGCGCTGCCGCGCCTGCTCTATTATTTCCGTACTTTGCCGGTCTGGATTCCGGCCACCTTTTGCAAGACGCTTCGGTCATTGATGACAGGGTTCATTTGGGGAACTGGGAGGCGACGAGAGGCGCTGTCGACGCTGATGAGGCCGCGGGAGGCGGGGGGGGCTGGCAGCCCCAGATTTTGAATGGTACTATTTGGCGGCACAGCTGCAGTGGCTGACGCAAGCCGTGGCGCTTGATTTTCGGGGCCCTGAGGGCCCGCAAGATAGGGTCATCCCGCGCCATGTGTTGTCGTTCATTGTGCTCCGGCAAAGGCTCAGATTGGATCAGCTTACCCTTGAGGAACGCACGCTTCGGCTATGCTGGATCCGTAGTCAGAAAAGGGCAGGGTTTGCTAGGCCGTATGCCCCGGAGATACCGCTGGGCATGTGCACGGCCCTCCCGCACGGCGGGGTTGGTCGGCCCTGGCTCACTGGGAGGAATGTAGGGTACACATGATTGGGGACTTATACGGAGATGGCGTCTTGTTGTCGTTCCAGGATCTGCAGGGGGCATATGACCTACCGAGGGGGGACTACCTTTTGCATGCTGCCTTGGTACGTGGGATCCAGAAACAATGGAAGATGGGGCTGTCGGAACCCCCAATTTCCCAGGGATGTCAATACGTCACTATGGCGGCGGGTACAGTTAAGGCCATCACTTGTCTCTATAGACGGCTGTCCACGGAGGTAAATGGGAGGGGGATCTTGGCAGGCCCATTCCTGAGACGACTTGGGCGCAGCTTTTGCGGCGGGCCTGGAAGGGCACGCGCAATGCTAGATTTCAGTTGATCCAATTTTACACCCTTCATAGGGCTTACCTCACTCCGGTCAAAATTCTGCGGTACTTTGGAGGCTCTCAGTCGCCATGCCCGCGGTGCGGGGTAGAGGGGGCTGATTTTGGTCACATGTTCTGGTCCTGCCGGGGCCTGGGCTCGTACTGGGCAGATGTGGTGGTGTGTCTGAATCAGGTGACTGAGCGTGAGTTGGAGGCGGAGATGGGGACTTGCCTTTTATTGTGGTTTCCGCACACCCCCCGTACCAAAATCACGAGCAAGTTTTGCGATTTGGGTCTGATACTAGCGAAGCGGGAGCTCACCCTGCATTGGAAGGCCAAGCCCGGTCCGAGTTTTCGGAGATTGAGGGGGAGTTTCCTGGCCTGGGCGGGAAGCGAAGGGACGCTTCGGCTTCAGATGGCCAGGCGGACCGCTAATGATAAGGCGCTAGACGTGGCGAGGTCGTGGGGGGTGTTGGTGGAAGAGCTGCGCTCCTGGGAGACGAGGAATGTGGAGGATGGGGATTCTGTAGACGTGGACGGGAGAGTAGAACCTGGGACGGGGTCGGCGGGGGCTTCGGGGGAGTTCATGCAGGGCGGGGTTACTTAGTTACACTCATGGAGGACTCGATATCTGCACTCTACCTTGACAGCTGATGAGGAGCACGGGTGGGTACAGGGCTGCGGAGGGAGGTCACTGCGGGGCCCCTTCTCTCGTGCAGAACACTGACAGGGGTTTGCCCGTTTATCCGGAGCTGGGACATCTCAGGCCATAGGGCCCGATGGACGGCGGTTGATGAGGGGTTGCTGCGGGCACACTGACTATGGGGGGTGGGGGTAGAGGGGGCGGTGGGTGGGGGATATAGGGTAGGAACGTAGCAGAATAGATTTCTCCTGATGTGTATTTTGATGGGGGATTCCTAGTATGATGCTAACGTGTGTAATGTTGGTCCACAGGACTTTGGGTGTGAAAAAATCTATAAAAATCTTTTAACAAAAAAAAAGGTATTGGAATGCTTTACATGAGCATTGGTTACATCACACAAGATCAAATTCATTTTGGTTGTAGACATGGGGAGATTAAGTGATTTGACCACAATCACAGAATGTTGAGCTGAAGCAGAAACTCCAACCTGGTTCCCCAGTTGCAAAGTCTGCAGCTCTGGAAGTAACACCACATCCTCTCGCCAAGGTCCAACATTTAATCAAGTGGTCAACTGGATACTGTTGAGAGGCAGAGGCCAGGGGCACGGACTCTGAAAATTGAGGGCAGGTAGGAGAGTGCAGAGGCAACAATTTGACCACACTGGGCAGGCAGGAAGGGCAGTGGCAGCACAACAGACTATGGAGGGCAGTGGAAAGGGGGGCAGGGGCAACAAACCAACAATACAGGACTGGCAAGAGAGGCTGTGGCAATATAATAGACCATTGTAAGCAGAAGGAAGAGGCAGTGGTAGTACAACCATACATGCCAACAGACCCGTTTCAGCCAGGAAACGTCCAATGTTTTTAAGCTCAAATGGGCTTTATTTGATCTGTCTCCTGTCTACAATCTCCTCTTTTTCAATGTAACTCAAAGGGGAAAATCAATACCCCAGTTTTTTTTCAAAATCTCCCTCTTACCAAGTTCAAAATGTTCGCAAGTATGGTACATTGAATCATGGTAGGCAGGAGGAATTGGGGTAGGGACATGGACTCGGATAACAGAGGACAGGAGGGACATGGAGAGGTGCACCAAACTGACCCTACAGGGCAGGCATCAGGGTTTGCAGCAGCACAATACACCACACATCGCATGTGGGACGGAAGTGCAGCACAACAATCCATAGAAAGCAATAGGGAGGGGACAGGACCATGCACATGGACAACAGAGAACAGATGGGAAAGAGGCAATGGTAGCTAGCTGACCATAATGGACAGACAGGAGAGAAAGCTGCAGCATAACAGACCATAAAAGGCAGGAGGGACGGATCAGGGGCATTACAATGGAACAGACAAGCCAGGAGGGAGGGAATAGGGGTTCTGCACATGGAAACAGAGGGCTGGGGGCAAGGTGGCAGGGCAGGAGCAGCAAGATGACCATGGAGGTCAGGCAGGATGGGCACTAGAAACAAGACACACCATGGAGAGCAACAATGAGACTATGGTGGCATACACACAGACCATGGAGGGAAGGTTGGAGGGGGTCAGGGGCAGCTAGCTGACCACACAGGGAAGGTGGGAGGGGCCATGGCAGCACAGAAGACCATGCATGGCAAGCGGGAGGGTTAGTGGCAGCACAATGGCTATGATGGGCAAGAAGGAGGGTGCAGGGGCATGCACAAAGGACCATGGAGGATAGAAGGGAGGGTCAGGACCTGGGCACAGACAAGAGAGTTCAGGGGAAGGGGCCTCACAACAGATTGCGCGGGGCAGGCAGGAGGAGCAGTTGCAGCACAACAGATCAGGGAGGGCAGAAGGGTGTGGCAGTAAAACGGACCATGGAGGACAGGAGGAAGGGGATAGGGGCATGGCATGTGGACAGGCAGGGTGGAGGTGGCAGGGACAGGTTACAGTCATCTGACAATGCTAGGCAGGTGGGAGGGAAGGGGCGTGGCAGCTCAACAGAACACTCAGAGTAGATAGGAGTGGCAGGTCCATGGAACATAGTGGGCAAAAAGGATGGAGCAGGGGCATGCACAAAGACATCGGAGGGCAGGGGGAAGGAGAATAGGGGCACCAAGCTAAGCACAGAGGCTAAGCAGGAGGTCAATGATGGGCCATAGAATTGGGCAATGGTGGGCAGGAGGAGTGGACTGGTACATCATGCTAAATGGAGGGCAGAGGCAGCACATCAGACCATGCATGGCAGGAGGGAGGAGGCTAGTCCATGGATTCAGACAACAGAGGATAGGGAGGAGGTGGATGGGGCAGCAAGCTAACTGTTCAGAGAAGGTGGGTATTAGGAACTTTATTGTTTTTAAAATATGTGTCTGTGCGAACTACTTAAAATATGAACAAGTATGCAGCATAATCTCACTTTTATTCAGGAAGAAGAGGACGTTTGTGACTGTGACTCCGGGCTTACTTGGCAGAAACACCCCCTGACCCTCCACCCCCATCGCAAAATGTAATGCCCGTGAAAAGGGTAGGTGGACGCAGTGTTATATAGAACATAGTCCTGAGAGCACGATTGAAAATGAAAACTAGATGTAGTATATGGTATAAACTATGCACCAAAAAGTGTGATATAAGATGAACCGGGGCGTGAACTATAATATGCAATACATTGTGCGCAATGACAGATTCATTGGAGAGCGCGAGATAGCACAGGCACTAGCGTGTGCTATGCGATATGCGCCTTGGAGTGTAATATGCACAGGGCAGTGTTGTGTAACATAACTAGTCTCTAAAGTTGTAATATAAAATATGTGCTGGGGAGTGTAACGTTGCATATGCACTGTGACAAAGATATGGATCCCAGATTGTAATATGTATGGCATAGCGCTGTGCGTTATAACATACACATTGAGGAAGGCACGTTAGATTGGGCAATATAACCCGTTCGAAGGCAAGTGTGGCATGACATATTCACGGGGTGGTGTTACAGTGCACATGGGTTAGAGAGTGTCATAGCATACGCACTAGCTGGTGGAATACAACACAGAGGTGTGAGGCAATCGGCGGGCACTGGTGGGTGTAACACAGCATTGGGCTCAGCCAGGAGCACGCTGTGACTCTCAAGTGAGGTTTGTCTCCTTTCCAGAGAGTTAAATAAAAAGTATTACACATCCGGCGGTGGATGTGTGTTTTATTAACCGTGAGGGGGGTTTCTTGCATAGTTTGGTCGAATTTTTGTCGAATCCCCTTGGAATGGATTGGTGTGCGTGTATATTAAATGTGCCCATCAATAGCTACCCATGTTTGTATAAATAAATGACAAGGGTGTCTACTTGGAGAGTACCCACCGGCGGGGGCGCCGGGATTAGGCACGGTAGGGCGTCAGAAACGTCAGAGCTTCACTAGTGGTGTAAATACATTCCATGTGGATTCATTCTATGCATAGTCGCCTTTTAATGAATATCACGCAAATCGTCATGGTGATAGGTACATACGGTTTGTCCAGCATGTCCTAGGTGTTTTTATAAATATATATATTTTTAAAATAATAAAAAACAAAGGCCGGCCCCGGGGGATGGGGTCCCCGGAGCCATAAGTGGCCTGAGGAGGAGGGCAACGCAGCCCCCTCCTAAAGAATTTAAATTAAAAAAAGGCCATGACCTGGGGGTTGGGGTCCTCGGGCCGATTAAGGCCTTGGGAGGGCCATATTTATTTTTTTCAACAAAAAAAATTCGGGTGCAGGCCCTGGGGGATGGGGTCCCCAGGGCCAGTAAATTAGAAAAAGAAGGGGGGCCACACAGCCCTCCTTCTTAAAAAAATAAAATAAATAAAAGACCGGCATTGCGCTGGAGGCCACGCCCCCTCCTTGCAGCACTCTGCAAACGCGCCCCCTGGCCAGTTGTAAGTTGGGGAATTAATTCCCCTTCAATACTGAGGGTCCCTGAGGGCCAACTAGCCCAACAGGTATCTCCAGTGTGCGCCAGGGAGCTGCGTTGCAGACAGGTGTTCTGAGGCCACGCCCCTTTTTACACCTCTATGCAACGCAGCTCTGTGGCGCTTACTGGAGGTACCTAGTGGGCTAGTTTGACCCTAGGGACCCTTAGGATTCAAGGAGACTTCATCTCTCAACTTAGAACGGCCACAGGGCGCGTTTACACAGTGGTGAAGGGAGGGGACGGGGCCTGAGGTGACGTGTGCAAACACGCCCTGTGGCGCGTTTTAAGTTGGGGAAATAATTCCCTTTCAATCCTGAGGGACCCTGGGGGCCAACTAGCCCACCAGGTGCTTCCAGTAAGTGCCACTGCTCTGCGTTGCAGAGAGGTGGTGCAGGCCGTGCCCCTTTTTACACCTCTCTGCAATGGCGCTTACTGGACGAACCTAGTGGGCTATTTTGCCCCTAGGGATCCTCAGGATTCAAGGAGACTTAATCTCCCAACTTAAAAAACGGCCACAGGGCATGTTTACACAGTGGGGAAGGAAGGGGACGGGGCCTGAGGTGACGTCTGCAAACACGCCCTATGGCGCGTTTTAAGTTGGGGAAATAATTCTCCTTCAATCCTGAGGGCCCCTGGGGGCTAACTAGCCCACCAGGTGCTTCCAGTAAGCGCCACTGAGCTGCGTTGCAGAGAGGTGGTCTAGGCCGTGCCCCTTTTTACATCTCTCTGCAATGGCGCTTACTGGACGAACCTAGTGGGCTAGTTGGACCCTAGGGACCCTCAGGATTCAAATTAACTTAATCTCCCAACTAAAAATGGCCACAGGGCGTGTTTACACAGTGGTGAAGGGAGGGGACGGGGCCTGAGTTAACGTGTGCAAACAAGCCCTGTGGCGTGTTTTAAGTTGGGGAAATAATTCTCCTTCAATCCTGAGGGCCCCTGGGTGCTAACTAGCCCACCAGGTGCTTCCAGTAAGCGCCACTGAGCTGCGTTGCAGAGAGGTGGTCTAGGCCGTGCCCCTTTTTACATCTCTCTGCAACGCAGCTCTGTGGCGCTTACTGGAGGTACCTAGTGGTCTAGTTGGACCCTAGGGACCCTCAGGATTCAAGGGGACTTAATCTCCCAACTTAAAACGGCCACAGGGCTTGTTTACACAGTGGGGAAGTGAGGGGACGGGGCTTGAGGTGACGTGTGCAAACACGCCCTGTGGCGCGTTTTAAGAGGTAGTTTTAATCCCCTGCCCTATTATATACTAGGGGCTTACAGAGGCGGTCATGCTGATCACAGGGGGACCCCAACGCATAGTGTTCCCTAGTGTATGTAGGTGTTTTCACTGTATTCTGAGTGTCTTTTAACATTGCACTGGCTCTAGGACTGGTTAGTCAGACTCAGTTACCACCAGTATCCGTCTGAAAAAGTTGAGGGTACAGGATGATTTTGCAACAAGGCTTCTTTCTGCTCTTCTGTTTGTTCTTTCTGCACGTTATCCTTCTTCCTGCACTTTTCTTCGTCTTTGAGGACTTCTGTTGCTTCTTTCTGCATTCCTTTTTTTTCTTTCTGTGCGTTTTTTCTTCTTTCTTCACATGTCCTATCTCTGTAGGCATAGTTAGAAATTAGCATTTAAAAAACCTTTGAAATTCACTGGAAAAAACATAGGTTTCAGGCACGTTATAGTTAGGAATTAGCATTTAAAAAACCTTAGAAATTCACTGAAAAAACCATAGGTTTCAGGGGCGTTATAGTTAGTTGGACTTTTCACTCGTACAAAACCATTGAAATTCCCCCGTTATAGTTAGTTCAGCTAACTATAACTCGCGTGCCTGCAATGCACTGCTGATGACGTCACATATTACATCACTCATGACATGGTCAGTGACATCACTCATGACATCACTGATGACATCTCAAATGACATCACTAATGACATCACTGATGACATCATCCTTGTGATATAGTGGCACACCTCCTCTTCCCCTAATATAACCTTTGATACACACATTCAAAAATAGAAACTACAATGTTCAAAACAATGGACATACCAATACCAGTTACAACAACCTATTCAGTAATTCTAAGATCCACACACACATCCACTCATTCACTAACAGTCCTATACAGTCACTCATACATGTACTCACTCATCATATGTACTCACACACCTGTACATCCTGTTACACAACGCCACTCATCCATAGTTACTCACACACACAGTCACTCATGCTAATAAAGAATCAAACATCCATTTACTTGCATATACAGTTATACACACACCACCACACTTACTTCTACAGAAACTTACACATACTTAGTCTTTTAAACAATCACTTATAGAAACACATACTTATTCATACAGGAACTCTTTCAATCTCTCACTCTCACATATACTCACTTATATACACCAATAGTCACATATACTAGTTTAAAACATATGTAGTTACTCATAAAGACACTATTGAGACAGTCTATCACTTACTAACACACCCATGCACACACTCATCCACCCATACAGTCCTGCACACATGCTGTCTTCAACACATACAAACAGTGAGTCACTCATTCATGCACCTATGCACTACGTAATACCCCCCACCGAACCATACAGACACTCAGACACTCATACTGATACTCAAAAAACCAACTAATAACCTATATAGACACTCATGTAGCTACTCACCAACCCATGCAGCCACTTATACACAAAGTGAGAGACTGATACAGATATTTACACATTTAAACATTACTCACTAAGCCATGTATTCACTAAGATACACTTAATCAGTCAGTTATACAATCAATTTTTCAAAAACAAATCATCCATTTAGACACTTATATACCCATTTATTCTTCCATCGACCTTGAGATATACATATATAAAACATATGTAATTTTCAGAAAAACACACATTCACTGGATGATGTCATGAGTGATGTCATTTGAGATGTCATCAGTGATGTCATGAGTGATGTCACTGACCATGTCATGAGTGATGTAATATGTGACGTCATCAGCAGTGCATTGCGGGCGCGCGAGTTATAGTTAGCTGAACTAACTATAACGGGGGAATTTCAATGGTTTTGTACAAGTGAAAAGTCCAGCTAACGCCCCTGAAACCTATGGTTTATTCAGTGAATTTCTAAGGTTTTTTAAATGCTAATTCCTAACTATAACGTGCCTGAAACCTATGGTTTTTTCAGTGAATATATATATCTATATCTATATATATATATATATATATATATATATATATATATATATATATATATATCAAACAAAGTTTGCCCTTCATTAAAAGCGCACTCTCAAGGCAGTTTAACTCAGCAGAGTCCTTTATTTTCAGCAAACAGGCATTTAAAATATATTACTGCAATGTTCTTGGCACACAACCCACTGGAGGGTAAAAAAGTTTTCTTAATGGACTACGAACCCAGAACCTTGCATAAATGCCTGTGATCAAGAGCGATGATGCTTGAAACGCGTAAGGCGAGGGAAATCTATCTTTAATGCTGAATGCTGTTTGCTGAAAATAAAGGACTCTGCTGAGTTAAACTGCCTTGAGAGTGCGCTTTTAATGAAGGGCAAACTTTGTTTGATGTTTAACGGCAGCCCAGCCGTGAAAGCCAGCACCACCACCAGAGAATTATGTGGGACCGGAGGTTTTGAACTCTTCACAGCTTCACTACGGTACGGCAGGATTATAAACATGCAAACCGCATTTGCCATTGAGAGGCCCACTGGAGGGCTTTTAAATATATTACTGCAATGTTCTTGGCACACAACCCACTGGAGGGTAAAAAAGTTTTCTTAATGGACTACGAACCCCAGCATGCTTTGGCAGAATGACACACTGGAGAGGCCCACCGGAGGGCAATTATTTAATTAGCATGCAGTCGAGAGTGAAGTCCTGACGTGTTGCCAGAACCTTGCATAAATGCCTGTGATCAAGAGCGATGATGCTTGAAACGCGTAAGGCGAGGGAAATCTATCTTTAATGCTGAATGCTGTTTGCTGAAAATAAAGGACTCTGCTGAGTTAAACTGCCTTGAGAGTGCGCTTTTAATGAAGGGCAAACTTTGTTTGATATATATGTGTATATGAATCCAATTACTAGTGTGTAGGTCAGTTATTCAATTCATGGTCCTCATTGGACAACTATATTGGATCCCCAATATCCGACCTCTCTCAGCACGATTCAAGATCCAAGGTGTAGTGTTGGGAGACAAGGAGAAACAAAAAGTAGATGGCCCAGTCACGCTACAACAGTTCCTAAAAAATAGTCTTGGGAATATGCGCAAGTTTTGAAGTAATATTAACAGAGGAGCAATAGATTTTATGACAAGACAGGAGGCTAGCATTATGGATAAACTCTGTATTCACTCCTTCTGAGCAGCAACCTTAAAAGCTTCCAAAACAGGACTTCAAAACACATCGCAATATAATTTGGAACTTTCAGTCCCATAAATACTCCATGTCCGCCATCTTCTTCCTCTTTTGTTTGTCTCTTCCATCAAACTCTTCTTCCACATTTCTTCTGCAATACAAACTTTTAACCACATATATCTGTGTCATAAATAACAACATTTAAATCCACCCCAAACAATTTACATTTCATAAAAATGTCCCATTGAATTAACATACAGTAATAACTCTTACGAATTCCCTAGCCACTAAACCTCCTACAAGGGAAGGGTGAGCGGGATACTGCTAGCCTCCTTGTCTTTAATAAAATCAACATTTTTATTCAGTAAACCTATAATAATCATAATTTTATGGCAAGACAGGAGGCTAGCATTATGTATGTTCAAAGCCTTTCAAAACATAGTTTGAAACATGTTCTATGTCTTTGAAATAAAGCCTCCTGAATATTTCACCAGTAGTCGCATCTGTTGACTTCATGATGTCCTCCAATCATCCTCCCATCATACATACTTTACTTGCCATAGCACCCCTGACAGAATGAGCTCTACATTTTGACATATCCACACCTGCCTCATTACAACCTTTACCCATCCAGCAATAGTTGCATTTTTAACAGCTTCAAACAGTTGCAATTCTTTATTTAGTAAACATATACAAATTGCCATTCCTGTTACATCTTCTTCATTCTCCATCTAATGAGGAGATGCCCCAGAAAAAACAAGAAAACTGAAAAAACGAGAAGAAAACTAATCCCCTTTAGGCGAGCACCTTTTTGAAACATGTCACAAAGGTGTATCACTCCAAGAGAAAGCATAAAAAGTTTAGTGCTGACAAAGTGGTAGTAGGGAGCACAAGTAACCACCCCACGGATGTTTCTGATGAACACATACTTTAAAAAATAATGGTTGCTGTTTAGGCTATGGTACTTGGGCACAGAATTTTTTTTTGTTTGTTTATTTACAATTTTTATAGAGTGCGTCTGCACCAAATGGTACAGGACGTTGTGACATATTGGACATGGTTGAGACTCAGACCCTGGTGGTCACCTCGGATTACAGCTCTCAATCAGGGAACAGACATACATTTCAAAGCCGCCAAACAACCAGGAAAATTACTTTTCTGCTTGTAAACTACCAGGGCCTTTAGGGTTGTCTCTCTTTAGGGTATTAGGTGCATGGAAAATGTATAGGAGTGGACCCACAGCTTCACCTAGGAAATAAATGGGATGCCCACCGCAGCTTTTATGACTACTGTGAGCAAAGAAACGATGGATTTAGGCCCAGATCTCTGTACTGGGGTGAATGTATGACATTGTTCTGCATTCTGTCTATCAATAGATCTTTTTGCATTTGTCACCCTGAGTGGGACGGGTATGCTCCGACGTGAGTCCCGTGCTCTCCATGCCACTGGAATCCAACTATCCTGGCTGAAGAGGGGTGAAACCCCGAAACCGGTCCTAGGATGCTTGTTTCCAGTCCAAAGAGGACCTGGCCTGGCAGTTCGGGCTGGACTGTTCCCATTGGGCACAGGCTCAAGACTGATTTGCATATGGCTGGGTCCAAACTGGAATGGCATGGTGAGCAAAAAAACAATGGATTTAGGCCCAGATCTCTGTAGTGGGATGAATGTATGACATTGTTCTGCACTCTGTCCATCAATAGTTCTTTTTGCATTTGTCACCCCGAGTGGGATGGGTATGCTCAGACGTGAGTCCTGTGCTCTCCATGCCACTGGAATCAAGCTATTCTGGCTGAAGAGGGGTGAAACCCCGAAACCGGTCCTAGGATGCTAGTTTCCAGTCCAGGGAGGACCTGGCCTGGCGGTTCGGGCTAGACTGTTCCCATTGGAAACAGGGTAAAGACTGATTTGCATATGGCTGGGTTCAAACTGGAATGCCATGGTGAGCAAAAAAACGATGGATTTAGGCCCAGATCTCTGTACTGGGGTGAATGTATGACATTTTTCTCCATCTGTTCATCAATAGATCTTTTTGCATTTGTCACCCCGAGTGGGACGGGTATGCTCAGACGTGAGTCCTGTGCTCTCCATGCCACTGGAATCAAGCTATCTTGGCTGAAGAGGGGTGGAACCCTGAAACCGGTCCTACGATGCTTGTTTCCAGTCCAGGGGGGACCTGGCCTGGCAGTTCGGGCTGAACTGTTTCCATTGGGCACAGGGTCAAGATTGATTTGCATATGGCTGGGTCCAAACTGGAATGGCATGGTGAGCAAAAAAACAATGGATTTAGGCCCAGATCTCTATACTGGGGTCAAAGTATGACATTGTTCTGCATTCTGTCCATTGATAGTTCTTTTTGCTACTGTCTGAAGCGAGACATAAATAGAGAGCCTAATGTGCTCCAGTCAGGCTGCTCACACAGCAGGTCAGGCAGATGTTTAATGTTGGGCAGAGAGGTGATACAAAATAGCAGAGGTTACCAACAATTACAAGGCTCAGAACTTAAATGGGGTCCATCCTCACAGAACTCCACTGTGCCACCATGTGAAATAACGAAAGGACAGGCAGGGAGGCTGTAGTGCTCTTCTCACTCCAGGGAGACTGGACTACTGATCTTAAGACACTCCACTATTAAATTCGAAATAAGGGATAGAGATACACCTCCCTTCTTACTTACTACAAGTCTAAGGAATGGTATTACTTGAGAAAAGAAAAATGTAAATAGCACAGCCTAATATTGAATTCTTATCAGCGTACAGGCATATATTCACATTAAGGAGGATGCATTGTAAGTATTAGCTTAAAATCAATCCATTCTACCACCTTACTGTTTAATTGTTTTGGATTCTGGAAGAGCACACAGGCGCAGTACAAATAACTAAAACGTCAATAAAAAAACATAAGGGAAAACAGATTGAAACAAAGAATGATTACATACAAGGTTTGGATTTTAGAGTATGCAGCTATCAGGAATTTTAGAGCAGGAAGATATCGGCAGAAGAAGAGGACTGATGCAAAAGGTAACAATGTTACATTGTAGAGTCCTTGCACTGTGCAGACATCTTCGTTATCCTGTTCTTTCTATTAGTTTTCATAGCTAACCCTGTATACTTTCCTCCAATAGACATGTCTGAGTCCACACTTGTGTTTCACATTGCTTTTTATTGCAGAACACAAAATCATACTACTTTACTGGATGAGCCCAGAAATACTCCTAACCTACAGCTACCCATCACCAGGCTATGGAGATACTAGTGATTGATTACCTCCCATAGGTGAAATCCTGGTTTTCCCCCTCTGTTTTTTAGTGCATGAGTCATTTATGTTTGCTTTGATTGGAGACTGCATGCGGTATGAATGGTGGCATGCGAGGACAACACACATTTAGCATACGATGGGGGATCCCCCAACACGGTTACGCCCTTTTCCTGTCCTTTGAGCAATTCATTGAAACTATCTTAGAGACACTGTTTTGTCAAAGGAGTTGAACGGTTTCCTGCTGTATCTTGCCCGTGACATTCAAACACACATCCAATTGACCATATATGGTTCCTGTATCTCCTTAGAGCTGCGGTGAAGGTAAACAGGCCAGTGGATCCTTTTGGTGTTTGTTGACATCAGTTTCAACCAAAGGTATTTCAAAGTCCACAGATTCCTCATAATCGCTCACCATAAGCAATATAATCACTCACCATAAGCAAATATCCATTGGGTCCATGTTAAAAGCATATTATAGCCTTGTGGGTAAGAGCAATTGTATTTGGTCAGATCTTGAACCCAGGATTTGCTACAATTTTCTGGATTTCTTTGGAATGTCTTATTTTAATTGCCATACATTCGCTCTATTATTTTCTAATACACTGTCCAGTCACTGAACTTATTATTTGGTACTGTACATTAAGTCAAAGCCTATTAATCTAGGGATCAGCATCGACTGTTCTCTCAAATTACGACAGGAAAACCAGAGATTACAGAAACAGTACTTTTAAATTTTTTTGTGCTAGACCCTGGGACACCAGTGAAAAATGACTGCCTAGGACACACAACAAACACTTGCCAGTAGCCATTGGATGCTCCACGAAATACAGAAAAGGCATCTTAAAGAAACAGAAGAAAAGCCATCTACAATGGTGGAGCCTTAAGCTGCCTTTTAGAATCCAAAATTCTGCAATTATAATGGTCAAAGGAATACCATTTCGGGTTTTTGTCTCAGTAAACCTGGAGGGTGCTATGTATAGCTATCAAGTAAAAGCTTCCCACTAAGGGAATCATGCAGGCTTGGATAAAGGCAAGAAGAAGGTTTCATTGTTGAGATGGAATATGGTGGACAAAATGAGGGTCTATGTGGAAGACAACCTTCAGAACAAAGGCACCCACATTTCATTAATATACCTTGCTAAAATAATGAAAATGTCCTCGTTGGTAGAGATGAAGAATGCCAATCTGATAGCATTTAATGGTGTACCTGAAGGTCAAAGAGGTGTCTCCAGGTTGTTTTTTTCAGGTGCCAGTCTCTGGACAATAACTGTTAAACATGCACCCCTTACTAAGCCTGATACTTCGAATATGACTAAATCTGCTTTACAGGTGCTAGAAGAAAGTTTATGGTTTTGTCTAAGACCTCAGCCACTTACTCCTGTAGAGGAATCTGGAGGAGGATTTCGTGGTAAACTTCAGTTCTTAAGTTATCTGAGACAAGACATAAGGCTGTCAGGACCAAACAAATAAGACCTAGTTTAGAGTTTGGTGGACGGAGTTTATTGCAAACAATTCTCTGCATTGACAGAAACTGGCAGCAGAAACCACACCTTGGGAGCATTCTCCCAGGGTGTGAGGGTCATTAGTGTTTTTTCCTGTCCCTTACTGCCTGGTTTTCCCTTGAGGTGACAGACAGAAAAAAAACTTTACACCATCCAGCCAAAATAAGGTGGCCTGTGTAAAGTCCTTACTTTGAAGGACCCTACTCCATTGGAGGAAGCATTCCATCAAAGGAGACAATGAGGATGTCGATGAAATATGTATGTTCTGCCCAACTATTCTGCTTGACAAAGGGTTTAGTAGACCGGGAACTCTGTTGCTTTTGTGATGGAGCACTCTGTCTGCTAAATCCTAAATCAGGCCCTAACTCGCCTTATTAAAGAGTGGGACAAAGAATTCCCATCCTTTCACAGACGTTGGATGTGGCGGAATTGAATGGCAAAGAAAGAGAAGTTCCACAACCCAAACCTGTCATGGCTAAACTGGTACTATGAGCAAAAAGGACTGGATTATTCTTTAAACTTTTTTTTTTTTTTACTTTATTTATTGATTTTCAAACAGGAAATCAGTCACATCAGGAAGGAAAGACTATACACATTACATCGATATTTCATGTCAGGTGAAAAAGAAGCACTGCTTTGACAAATCAGTTGTAAAGAAGCAGTGAATTAACACCAATTAAAGCATGCAATAGACAGTGATTCACAACAGACCACATCGGTGATACAGAGGATTATCCTTTAAACGTGCACACATATGGACCTCTTCAATTTTTAGTGGGGGGGGGGTTAAACCAGACCTGCAGCGCAGGGGGTATTCCCTCTCAAGGCTCCCTAATTCAGTATGAAGCTTATGGATTTCTGTGGGAAACAGAAGTCTTAGTGGCTCTCATTTGTGGCTTCTGCAGTGTGGCCTAACATTTTGTGTTACACCACCACGCCCACATGCAACTATGGTGGTGTTCTATGAAATACTGTGAATAATATGAACCTCTTCAAAATTAAAAAAAAAAAAACTCTGCATTGTTGTGATTATCAATGATTCTCTTACACAAAACAGTATTTGGAGGTTCTTGGCTGTACTTGTCTACAGCTGAGAATATGTGTGATTGTTAAAAAAAATAAAAAAATAATTGTACACATAAAATGATAGTCTTCCTACATTTTTCTATGTCCTTATCCTTATAACTCCTAGCAATTATCCGTAACACAAGTTCCTTACTTTCGATGTGGATGTAATTCTTTTTGGAAATAAATGACTTTACTTTGGTAAAAAGAAGAAAAGTTTCAAATAGTAGTGCTTGCATAAGTTATAGTTCAACCATAATAGCGATATCATCAGGCAGTGGCTTTTGCTTCCAGGTTTCAGACACAACTTTATTTGCAAGCGAATGTCTAAACCGCCTCCCTCGATCACCTTGCCAATAAACTGTGTCAGTTTAGAAGGGAGATTACATGGAAACATTTTTTATTTTTATGTTTGCTTTCACGTTAGTTTTGTACAAAAAGAACATAGCAATGCAGAACAAGCCCTTAATGGGGAGGGTGCTGAAAGAAAGGCAAGATCATATGAATGATTTTGTCACTTTCCTCTTCGTATCATGTTCAGGGATAACAAAGGGCAAGAGGATTGACAACCAAATGGAACTTTACCTGGCTCTGTCTCCAGCAGAGGAACACAAAGGTGGAGAAATACACAAGGAAGCCAGCTGAAAAAGATTAACCCTGGTAGAGCACTTAAACACAAAGAAAAAAGTAATGCCTTAAAACGTGAGCAGTGGAAGGACACAAGTAATGGATCCATGCTCCGGGAGAGAGGCAAACACACATAGAGGAAGGAGGCCTACAGCAACTGGCTAATAAGAAGCAACGAAATGAGAATGACAATGCAGCCAACTAATTATAACTAATGGGCGGGCTCTAAGCCCACTGTATAGAAAACAAAAGATCTCGCAATTGACAGCACATGCAGTCTTAGGCTTCGGCCTATAAAGACCATTTGGTAAAGGGAGCGAAAAGATACATGTTCTTTATATAAAAAAAAAAAAAGACCGCACAACACAGGAATTGCTTGACATGAAAGAACGTGTTTCATGCCCATGCATATCATTGTAGAAAAGAACTGTGAGGGTGTGAAGATAGGATGGAAAATATTGTGTTGCCGTAAAGCTCTCAATTTCATGGTAATGGCTGTCCACAGCTGTGTGTTAATTTTTTGTTGTAGTAGTTATTTGTCTCAACACTAGTTGGATTTGTACACATTCGCATGAAATGGAGACGAGTCGGAACTAGGAATGAGGTTGAAGCCTTCTCTTTCATACACAACCTCTTTCTATTGTGGTGCCTCTTTTTGTTCCTCTGGCACCAGTAGGAGTTTTGAAGATGCTGTTAGGATCTACAGAGGAACTCCTGCACGGGAGGATGCACCCTACACACATTTGGTTGAAGATTTAAAGGTTATATCTCGGTAACAGAAAACTCCCATGTTTTATTACTGGCTCGTGTAAGTTTATGATTCTGAAACCTTATAAGGAATAACATTCCATCATCTGTTTCGGTGGAGTCTAAAGATGTATTTACTAGAAAGCTGTGAAATACAGAATAACAGAGTAGGTAATCTTCCAGCATCTGCAAAGGAGTCAAGCTTCTCAAGGAGATGGGAAAACAATCTGAAAAGACCCTAAAACAGAAGTCTCTAGAATAGGTCACGTCTGAAAGAGTTGCCACTACAACAAGGCACAGAACCAAGTCTAAACAAGTCTCAACAACTCTACAGAAAAAACAAAATGTGCTAGGAGAGCTCCCGAGTTTCAGCTCGGAAATGGACACATCTGGTTAACAGAGTTTACTACTGGCACTCAAAATGGCAGTTACAGGTTACTAATGTTAAGCATTTGTACAGTATAATTAGTTTAATCTGACACTTAACTGGGTAATTGTCTTTCAGGATACCCCCTGCGATTGTTTACTTACTCTCTTTTAAAATATCTGCGATGTGGGATTGTTTTACTTTCCTGAGAGAATAGCAGGAACTTGCACATATTTTGGTTACTGTCTAACATGGTGGTTCATCAAGCAGCTGAGCTTCGTTCACAGAGAAAGTTATCATTTCAATCAATGAAAAGCCTTGTGGTTCTTTCTTGCCGGTGTTTCATTATGTCCTCTGTTCACAAGCCCTGACAAGGCAGTACTTCTTGTGCACCAGCTGAAGTATTGCCCCTTTGCAGCATTAGCTTTTAGGAAGTGCAGCCGGTAGTTCCAGAAACTGGTAATCACATCTCTGTTTTGTACAGAGGCATGCCTCCTCCTCAGCTGTAGAGGCTGAAGTAGGGCTCGCACTGTGGTGAGTGTTCTTAAATTGGTGTCTTCAGATGTCAAGAGACTCTTCACAAAGGGAAACCACAAACAGAACCCACATATGAGCATCTCAGGTAAACGCATGTTAGCTGTTGGACTTGGCCCTTTTTCCCTGAAATTTTTCGATTTCAAGGGAAACTACATGATATATGAATGCAAGTATTGAATGCTGTGTGATGGTGTACGCAGACTGAGTTTCCCCATTTTAAACATATAACTTAAAATGGATGCCATAGCTGTGTGGTTGCGCCGTTTGACTGAGCTGGGTTAACAGTCTAGTGGTTATTTCCCAGCAACCCCAGCTTTTGGAGGGAAGCCTGGCACCCAGGGTGCTCTACCCCTCCCCCTAGGCCAGTTAGACCCAGTTTCCCCAGACGCTTCTAGAAGCTTCTGGCACTGTCTGGAAGGTGGGGTGAGGGGCGTATAAAGGGCGGAGCTGGGCTGCCATGCGCTCAGTCAGAGGGTGGACCTGAGAGAGAGGGGACCTGCTGCCAGGGGTTACCGCCACATGGGCCTGTGTGCTGGGCCCTGAGCCTACCTACCCCCTTCTACTGTCCACAGGGCGAGGGAAAGCTATAGTTGGGGCAAAGCAGACCTGGAGAAACCTACGCAGGAGTTTTAGGCGGTAGGGTTTAGTCAGGGACCTATGCCGCTGGAAGTGACAGGGCTTAGGCGCTGCCTTTTAAGTGAGTGAGGGATCCTGAACTGACCCACTGATCTGGCCCGGCGGGAGGAGTACCCAGGGACGACTGGCAGAGACCGATTAAACTGCCTTTAGCCACCAACTCAACTTCCCCCCCTCAAGAGACCCTCAACCCAGGGCGCAGAAACCAGCAAGCGCCTCGTGGGACCCTGACTGCAGTCCCTGCGGAGAGAGAGCGCTATTTACAAGCTGCCCGTGGAAGGAGAGCGCTATATCCGGTGAGCGCTACATTTTACTGGACTGTGCTCTGCTGGTGAGTGTTGTAATCCCAGCTGCCTGATACCTAGTGCTTGGGCTGGGGAGCGCTATATCTACGGCCCCAGTAGCGCTGTGTGGAGGAAGAACTGTTTATTGACAAGCGCCGCGGGAGCCCACCCCGCGTAATGGCGACGCCCCGCAAAGTATGAAGTTAAGCGGGGGCCATACGGCATCGGCGCTTATTTACGCCAGCGGGAGCCCACCCCGCATTTGAAGCCTGTCGCGGGTGCCACCCCGCGTGTGTGCGGTGCCCCCGTTTATTTGAAAGCCAGCGGGAGCCCACCCCGCGGCTTTGGCACCTCTGACATTGTTGGGGAACTTGGAAGGGAGCCTACCCCTTTCGGCGGGAAAGAGAAACTGCCAAAAATCACTGCCGCGGCCCGGTAGCAGAGCCAAGGCCGCCTGGAGGTGGGCGGGGCCGGCGACGAGACAGCCGGGGCCGGAAGCCAGTGTGGTGGTGCGGGGCTCCCGTGGGGACGAGGGAGCCCCGGACTGGCCGCGAAGATGGGCGGGAGCCTACCCCGCACTGACCCAGCACCCCCCGTCGGCGGAGACTTCGCTCTGTAAGGGGTGGGGGCTCTCCATGAGCTGAGGAGAGCCCCGGGTGTAGCTGACGTCGTCGGGAGCCGCGGGCTCCGCGTCGAAGTCCCGGGTCCCAGGAAGGGGCCCGGGTGAAGTCAGGAGGCGCATTGACCCTCGCGGGGCTCTCGCAGAGAGAGGGAGAGCCCTGCGTGTTCCCTGCGCTGGTGTGGCTGAGCTCTCGGGTGTAGAGGAGAGCCCCGCACTACCCGCAGCGGCCTGGAGGGTACGGAAGAGCGAGGGGGCATCGAGGCACATTGTCGGTGCCTGCCCCCACCGCATGGAAGCCCCTGAGGGCTCGCAGGAGGAACCCAGAGAAGGCGGAGGACCTCGGAGGGAGTCCCGGTGAGTGGGGCTCTTACGTCCGGCGGTTGGTGGGGGTGTCGGGGCACAGTTGGTGCCCACCCCCGATGTTGATATATCTTGGCGGGCTGCTCCAGTTGGGCCAGTCTTGTTGAGGGCCACGCCACTGCTAACTCGAGAGCCCCTGGAGAGGGGCTCCCAGATACCACATTTGGGGCCTAACTTTGAATGGAGAGTCCCAGAGGAGGGGCTCCCATGTTCCGTGACTGTACTGTCTGGGACTGCTAACTTGTTGGGGAGTGCCTGTTTTTTACAGGAATGTGTTGCTCAGGATTGACGTCCCTGCTGGGGTTGTCATGTTCAAGGGAGCCATGTTCCATGCTTCAATGGCCTGCAATGTTTTAAAGCGCTATTGCCTTGCTTTGTACAGCGCTATGGTAAATGCAATGTTTTAAAGCGCTATTGCCTTGCTATGATGCAGCGCTATGTTAAAGGCTATGTTTTGAAGCGCTAATGCATTGTTACGTGCAGCACTATGTTCATATGTCCTGGTTTTAAGCGCTATTGAATTGCTATGTGCAGCGCTAGGTTCATATGTCATGGTTTTAAGCGCTATTGAATCGCTATGTGCAGCGCTATGTTCATATGTCATGGTTTTAAGCGCTATTAAATCGCTATGTGCAGCGCTATGTTCATATGTCATGGTTTTAAGCGCTAGTGAATTGCTATGAGCAAGGTTAAACTGCCATATTGAAAGCGCTATGGATTTGCTATGTGCTGCGTTGTGATTCCAGGCCAGGTTTCGATGTGTTAATGACCTGCCCAATTTATTTCTAATGCACTGCTTTTTGATCCTAAGGTTGATCTAGATAAAACTGATTGGTTTTATCCAAACTACTGTGTGGTGTCAATCATTGCGTGTGTAGGAGAGTAGGGTCTGCAATCCTATGATCACCCAGATTTTTTGCTTTTGCTTCATTGGTTTACGACTTTCTCCGGCTGTGGGCCTGCCAATCAGACCCACAGCCTAGCTGTTCTCTCTCGAAATTAAAACACATGTACATTAGGTGCATCCACTAATTGGAACTGGGCCGCCTTGTCAGTCCCTGTCTCAGCATACCACAGGTATCCAGGGCATCGGTGTACCCAGGGCCTACCAGGGGCTGAAGCATGTATTATGCCACCCCTGGAATGGCCGCCCAAATCTGACACAACTGGCTGCACGACAGCTGGGGCCACGTGGTGTAATCACCCGTTGCTGTAGGTGTAGTATTCCTACACCTAAACCCTAAAATGGACACATGGATTCCTATCAGTCACTCCTATAGCAGGCCTTATCAATCCTGAAGGCAGAGTGCCGGGAATCATGTGGGACGGTGCTCTGGCGCGAGCTGAGCCCGTCGACGGCTTGCGGAACCAAGTCCTAATAGCCGTTCCATGGTGACGCGGGCCAACTACTTTTAATGCATTATAATCCTTGCGGTTATTTGCTAACTTTGGCATCACATCACCTACACATGTCGAGTAAGGTGTCATACGAATGGGAATACGAACCCCTCGCCAGTCCTGGCGACGGGGTTAGCATTCCCCCCTTTTAGAGGGACACGACATGGAAGTAACCTTGAACCCCGGTTAAAGTTGACTCAAGCCTCAGCATCACAAAATGGATGCTGCCACCAGACACAAGTCTGACCTCCTGCTGCTGGGGGACCTTCCAGCAAGGGGAGCTTGGACAAAGGGTTTCCTGTCGAGGGCGGTGTTAGCACCATCCCAGACAGGGTTTGTGTATCCCAGGTAGGCAGGGCTGAAAGGAAGGTGATTGCAAGTGGCACCCCGGTGCTCACTGTGCATAGCCCGGCTCAAACCAGTTTCGGGGGCACACCAGCCCCTGAGCTGGCGCGAAGCCGGACAAAGGATAGGGGTGTAACCACCCCCCTCCTGGCTCCACCCATAGGTAGAACCTAGTCACGGGCCAGCCCCTTTTCTTAGAATAAAGGTAGGAGCGAGTCCCCTTCCCAAATTGGATAATCAGATAATCGGATAACTCCGAATCACGAACCACTTTCCACGAAAGGAACTCTTGACTATTTCTGAAGACTCTCCCTTGTGGCTAAGGAGTAGCCACCCTGCACCAGCAGGCACCACCTAAGCGCTTGCGGTTTGCTGTACGTCTCCTACGGATCAAGACTGCCCAGCTCGACGAGACCCGAGTTCCCTGCCATCTCTGACCTTTTACCTACCTCATCAGCCCAGCTGAGAGTCGTAGGTGTGACGAGACCTGCGGGACCGGCTATCTTCAGAACCTGCACGACGCTTATCTAGCACGCCCACCGAGGGACCCTCGAGTGAGTGCACCTAGGGTTTGAGAAGCCCTAAAACCCTGAGCAGCTCCAGCATCGAAGTCTGTCTCCCCAGCATCCACGAGATCTGCGTGGGGGCCCTTCCGCTTCTTGCTGTTCCCCGCGTTGTCCGACCACTTGCCGACCGGCTTGTGGCCCTCTTCACGACGCTCCAAGATTATTTGCATCACCGGTCTGGTTGCTCCAGACTGGCTCTTGCTCCCCTTCAACAGAGGAGTACCACGGACCCTCCTGGTCCACTCCCGACGCCATCGGGACTCCCCCGCTTGGGTTGCCACTGCCAAGATCCGCTGCCCCTTCCTGGGCCCAGCATCATCGACAGCAGACACCTTCGTGGGACAGCTCGCCCTCCATCCTGGTCGCCGCCGCGCCTCCTGGTCCGAGGAACAGCCGAGTCCGACGTCACCCACTCACCTGGTCGAGGTGACTTCAGCCGGTACCCCCCTGGTACCCACACGATCGCTGGCTAGCGGTTGAGAACTGAGTCCCCTCTGCTTTCAGGTTTCCTTCATCACCGATCCCGGCTTGGATCGCTCTGAACATCGTCACTGGTCGCCTGCCAGCAACTTCTTCTTTCAGGCTCCTGAGACTACACGAGGACTCCCGACATCTTGCCGAACTTCACGCAGCCGCAGCCTCCGGGCTAGGTAACTCGAGCATCTCGGTGCTCCATCGCAGGTTCGCTCTACAAGTGTCCAGTTCCTTTTTCGTTTAGTCCCACTGATCGGAACACTCCGGAATCAGTACCTCCAGACTCTAACCATTCGCATTTCACTGTTAGTGTAGATGGTTTCTCGTGCCCCTCGGGCATTTGTGTAAATTGTGCAACTGAAGTATTTTCCTAAGAGTTTTGTAGTGTGCTTAGCTCCCTGACTCATAAAGAGCCAGGGTAGTCTTGTTATAAATAAATATCCTTTTATTTTCATAACAACTTGTGTGGAGTCCTTTCACTTGGTGTTCAAGGGGTATATGTGATGGTAAACAGCTGGCTTAACACGCCCTCTAGAGTTTAGCCTAAGACTGCTCGTATCCACGCTACTAGGATAGCTGGTCTATAAGGTTGACTTACAACCAATCATCAATAAGGGTCGTTTGGAATGATACACAGTGATCACTAGAATAGTGAGCACTACATATCAGGCCAACTTCTCACATTGGTGAGCAGCGGTTGGGATTTGAGCTTGCTGTTGTTTTACCACACACGTATCCTAAGAATATCGCAGTGAAAGATCACATAAGTACCCAGGTACATATAACTTAACTTAGAATACTCCGAGTTCTACTGAGCCGGCTGTTGTAGTGTAACAGGGCTTAGCACACCCTGACTACAACTCTTAGCAAGGGATCAGTAGGTAAACCCATAGTGTAGGTAGGTGCAACACTTACACCCCACTAGAAAAGCATGTCGGTCCACGGAGAGTCTGCAGGGACTCCCTTAGTGGTCAGTGACCCTCCACAGGTCGTGTCACGATATGCAACTCTTAGCTTCAAGGAGATGAGACAACTGTGTGCCTCCAGGAAGCTAAACCAGGGTTCTAACCCTACCATCGCAATACTGATAGGTCTCTTAGAGGCGTACGATGCTAGGAGGTCCTCTAACCCAGGTCCCCCCAGTGCAGATGGGAACATGCCTCCCTTAGAGGGAACCCTCGGTGACCCAGACCTCGACCTCCACACAGAGGAGGAGGACGAGGACGAGTTATCGGGAGACGAGGCAGACAAAGGTCCAGTGGTAGTCGGCAGGCTTACAAGGACCAACTTAAGTAGGCATGAGAATGGAACTGGGGGAGCCCCGGGCCCACGCTCAAGCAGGCTTAACCTTGGGAACGGACGAGCTAGGTCTCTCTCCAGAGGCTCTGGCAGATCGGTTCATACACATGTCTCTCAGGTACCTTCTCAGAGAGGAATGACTTCCCCTCAGAGGAGGGAGCATGAAGCGAAAATGCGGGAGGTCAATCTGAGGATCGAGCGGGAAGAACTTGCCCTCGCCAAAGAAAGACTTGCCTTGGCCCGAGAGCAGAAATTAAGTGGGTTAGACCCCACTGGTGGCAGCATTCTCAATAGAGAGAAAGACAGGGGTATAGACACTAGACACCTGAGTAAAATAGTGCCCCCCTTTAAACAAGGGGACGACATCCACAAGTGGATAACTGCCTTGGAGAGGGCCTGCACTGTCCAGTGCGTCCCCCCAAGTCAGTGGGCAGCTATACTGTGGCTTTCCTTTGAAGGTAAAGGAAGGGACAAGCTCCTCACTACAAGAGCTGAGGATGCTAACAACTACCAAGTCCTGAAGAACACACTGATTGATGGGTTCGGCTTAACCACGGAACAGTACCGGGTGCTGTTCCGGGACACCCAGAAAATTCAGTCTCAGGATTGGGCTGACTTTGTCGATTGTGCCACTAAGGCTTTGGAAGGCTGGTTGCTGGGTAGCAAGGTTACTGATTACACAGGATTGTACAATCTTATCATGCGAGAACAGATTTTAAACAACTGTCAGAACCACTTGTTGCATCAGCACCTTGTCGACTCGGATCTGACCTCTCCCCAAGAATTGGGAAAGAAGGCAGACAGATGGGTCAGAACAAGGGTCAAGCAGAACCAGAATCAGAACCAGGGTGGTCAGAAGAAAGCAGACCAAAAGGGTAACAAGAACGAACAAAATGACCAGAAGTCTTCGACAGGTCCCCAACAAACCAAAGAGGGTGGGGGTCAGGCTTCACAGAAGAAGAAGACTCAAGAAGGCCAGTCAAAAAGGTGGTGCCAATACTGTAAAAGTAAGACTCACTGGTTTAGTGAGTGCACCAAGAAAGGAGGGCAAACTCCTGCCACTGCAGCCCCTAAGGCACCTGCGCCCCCTAGTACAGTCAGCAGTGGTAGTGCGCCTCCCAAGGCATTAGTTGGGTTAACCTTGGGAACCGAGGGGAGTGACGACTTAGTCGGCACGCTCACTCAGGCCGTCCTTGTCTGTACAGGGGATATGGATATGTCCCCTGATGCCAGTCCCAATACTTTGGGCAAATACAGACAGACACCTTTGATAAATGGAAAAGTGGCTCAGGCCTACAGGGACACGTGTGCCAGTGTCACCATGGTGACGCCTAACTTCGTGGACCCTGGACAGATCATGCTAGGTACCAGTTACCTAGTGACCAATGCCAGCAACGTCACTACCAATCACAGTATGGCAGTTGTTGATTTCTCCTGGGGAGGGGTAAGTGGCCCGAAAAAGGTTGTGGTTAGTTCAGACCTCCCCGTAGAATGTCTGTTGGGCAATGATTTGGAAACGTCACAATGGTCAGAAGTGGAGCAGAGGACTCACATGGAGATGTTAGGCTTGCCAGCACATGTCCTTGCTGTGACCAGGTCACGGGCCAAAAGATGCCCCACTGAACAGGTGCTGGATCCTGGAAGAACGGACCAGACACCTTCCAAGAAAAGGAGCAGTAAGGGTAAGGCTTCGCCTTCCCCCTTGCCCCAGGTCGTGGATCAAGTCTCCGAGGAGGCTGACCTTAAAGAACTGAGGGAAACTGAGCCGCAAGAGCTTGAACCTGGTCAGGTTGAGTTTCTGGGCTCAGGGGGACCCTCCAGGGAAGACCTGGGGAAGGCACAGTTAGACTGCCCCTCACTTGAACCCCTCAGACAGCAGGCCGCTGCTGAGGCTGCAGGGAACGCCACAGGTACCCACAAAGTGTACTGGGACGATGGACTCCTGTACTCCGAGGCAAGAGACCCCAAACCTGGTGCGACCAGGAGGCTGGTCATCCCCTTGTCTCTGAGAGGTTTCCTTCTCACCTTGGCCCACGAGATTCCCCTTGCAGGTCACTTAGGCCAGAATAAGACTTGGGACAGAATTGTTCCACACTTTCACTGGCCCCACATGTCCGAAGATACGAAGGAGTTTTGCCGCTCCTGTGTCACTTGCCAAGCCAGTGGTAAGTCAGGTGGCACGACAAAGGCCCCCCTCATACCACTACCAGTGGTGGGGGTACCCTTTGAACGAGTGGGGATCGACATTGTCGGACCAATGGAACCCCAGACAGCATCAGGGCACAAGTTTATACTGGTGGTGGTGGACCACGCCACCAGGTATCCTGAAGCTATTCCCCTCAGGACAACTACAGCACCTGTGGTGGCACGGGCCCTACTTGGAGTGTTCTCCAGAGTGGGCTTCCCTAAGGAGGTCGTCTCAGACAGAGGTGCAAACTTCATGTCGGGATATCTGACTGCTATGTGGAAGGAATGTGGTGTCAACTACAAGTTCACCACACCCTATCACCCACAATGCAATGGGCTTGTTGAGAGATTCAATAGGACCCTAAAAGGGATGATTCACGGACTACCTGAAAAGCTTCGGCGGAGATGGGATGTCCTGATACCCTGCCTCTTGTTCGCCTACAGAGAGGTCCCGCAGAAGGGGGTTGGCTACAGCCCTTTTGAGCTTCTGTTCGGACATCCTGTAAGGGGACCCCTTTGTTTGGTAAAGGAAGGATGGGAGAGACCTCTCAGAAAGCCGGCATCAAACATTGTGGACTATGTGCTCGGTCTCCGCTCGCGGATGGCGGAGTACATGAAAAAGGCGTCTAAAAACCTGGAGGCGAGCCAAGAATTACAGAAAGCTTGGCACGACCAAAAGGCTGTCCTGACTGTGTACCAGCCTGGACAGAAGGTGTGGGTGCTGGAGCCAGTGGCCCCAGCAGCACTCAAAGACAAATGGTCTGGGCCCCACACGATCATTGAGCAAAAGGGAGAGGTCACCTACTTGGTAGACCTGGGAACTCCCCGGAGCCCCCACAGGGTGCTCCATGTAAACAGGCTCAAGACATATGTCGACAGGGAGGGCATGGGCTTGCTCATGGCCACAGATGAGGGACAGGAGGAGGAGAGTGACCCTCTCCCAGACCTGCTCTCTCAGAACCCTGACGATGGATCAGTAGATGGTGTTGTCTTTTGCGGCAGCCTCTCTGGACATCAACAAGAGGATTGTAAACAGGTTCTTCAATCCTTTCGACATATGTTCTCTCTGACACCCAGTCAGACCAAGTGGTGTACCCATGAGGTCGACACTGGGGACAGTCTGCCCGTAAAGAGTAAAATCTATCGGCAACCTGATCATGTCAGAGACTGCATCAAGACAGAGGTGCAGAAAATGTTGGAGCTGGGAGTCATTGAACCCTCGGACAGCCCCTGGGCTAGTCCCGTAGTGCTCGTGCCGAAACCTCACACCCAGGGCGGTAAGAAAGAGATGAGGTTTTGCGTGGACTACAGAGGCCTCAATGCGGTCACTAAGACTGACGCCCACCCGATACCAAGAGCAGACGAACTTATCGACCGGTTGGCCTCGGCCAACTACTTAAGTACGTTTGACCTGACAGCTGGGTATTGGCAAATCAGGTTAGCTGAGGAGGCCAAGCCCAAAACAGCATTTTCTACCCCGGGTGGGCATTATCAGTTCGTGGTAATGCCCTTTGGTTTGAAAAATGCACCTGCCACCTTCCAAAGGCTGGTGAATCGAGTTCTCACTGGGTTGGACGACTTCTGTGCGGCGTATCTGGACGATATCGCTGTCTTTAGCTCCACCTGGGAGGATCACCTGGTCCACCTGAGGAAAGTGTTAGAGGCCCTGCAGAAGGCAGGCCTCACTATCAAGGCCACCAAGTGCCAGATAGGGCAGACACAGGTTGTATACCTGGGCCACCTTGTAGGTGGAGGCCAGGTTCAACCATTGGAGAGCAAAATACAGGCCATCCAGGACTGGGCTCCTCCAACCACCCAGACTCAGGTTCGAGCTTTCTTGGGCCTGACTGGTTATTACCGGAAATTTGTCAGAAATTATGGATCCATTGTGACCCCGCTAAACGACCTGACAAGTAGAAAGATGCCAAAAAAAGTTCAGTGGACAGCAAGCTGTCAGAAGGCATTCGATGACCTAAAGCAGGCCATGTGCACAGCACCTATCCTAAAGAGTCCAGACTACTCCAAACCATTCATTGTCCAAACAGACGCTTCGGAGCTGGGTGTGGGAGCTGTTCTATCGCAACTGAATTTTGATGGTCATGACCAGCCCATAGCTTTTATTAGCAGGAGGCTGACCCCCAGAGAGAAGAATTGGTCAGCTATTGAGAGGGAGGCCTTTGCTGTGGTTTGGGCCCTGAAGAAGTTGAGGCCATACTTGTTTGGCACTCACTTCAAGATTCAGACCGACCATAAGCCCCTCTTGTGGCTAAATCAAATGAAGGGTGAAAACACCAAACTACTTAGGTGGTCCATTTCCCTACAGGGGATGGACTTCACAGTGGAGCATAGACCTGGCACTGATCATGGCAATGCAGATGGGCTCTCCAGGTATTTCCACTTAGAGCAAGAAGACTCACCTGGTCAAGGTTAGCTTATTGTCCCAAAGTTTGGGGGGGGGTCATGTAGGAGAGTAGGGTCTGCAATCCTATGATCACCCAGATTTTTTGCTTTTGCTTCATTGGTTTACGACTTTCTCCGGCTGTGGGCCTGCCAATCAGACCCACAGCCTAGCTGTTCTCTCTCGAAATTAAAACACATGTACATTAGGTGCATCCACTAATTGGAACTGGGCCGCCTTGTCAGTCCCTGTCTCAGCATACCACAGGTATCCAGGGCATCGGTGTACCCAGGGCCTACCAGGGGCTGAAGCATGTATTATGCCACCCCTGGAATGGCCGCCCAAATCTGACACAACTGGCTGCACGACAGCTGGGGCCACGTGGTGTAATCACCCGTTGCTGTAGGTGTAGTATTCCTACACCTAAACCCTAAAATGGACACATGGATTCCTATCAGTCACTCCTATAGCAGGCCTTATCAATCCTGAAGGCAGAGTGCCGGGAATCATGTGGGACGGTGCTCTGGCGCGAGCTGAGCCCGTCGACGGCTTGCGGAACCAAGTCCTAATAGCCGTTCCATGGTGACGCGGGCCAACTACTTTTAATGCATTATAATCCTTGCGGTTATTTGCTAACTTTGGCATCACATCACCTACACATGTCGAGTAAGGTGTCATACGAATGGGAATACGAACCCCTCGCCAGTCCTGGCGACGGGGTTAGCATTCCCCCCTTTTAGATGGACACGACATGGAAGTAACCTTGAACCCCGGTTAAAGTTGACTCAAGCCTCAACATCACAAAATGGATGCTGCCACCAGACACAAGTCTGACCTCCTGCTGCTGGGGGACCTTCCAGCAAGGGGAGCTTGGACAAAGGGTTTCCTGTCGAGGGCGGTGTTAGCACCATCCCAGACAGGGTTTGTGTATCCCAGGTAGGCAGGGCTGAAAGGAAGGTGATTGCAAGTGGCACCCCGGTGCTCACTGTGCATAGCCCGGCTCAAACCAGTTTCGGGGGCACACCAGCCCCTGAGCTGGCGCGAAGCCGGACAAAGGATAGGGGTGTAACCACCCCCCTCCTGGCTCCACCCATAGGTAGAACCTAGTCACGGGCCAGCCCCTTTTCTTAGAATAAAGGTAGGAGCGAGTCCCCTTCCCAAATTGGATAATCAGATAATCGGATAACTCCGAATCACGAACCACTTTCCACGAAAGGAACTCTTGACTATTTCTGAAGACTCTCCCTTGTGGCTAAGGAGTAGCCACCCTGCACCAGCAGGCACCACATAAGCGCTTGCGGTTTGCTGTACGTCTCCTACGGATCAAGACTGCCCAGCTCGACGAGACCCGAGTTCCCTGCCATCTCTGACCTTTTACCTACCTCATCAGCCCAGCTGAGAGTCGTAGGTGTGACGAGACCTGCGGGACCGGCTATCTTCAGAACCTGCACGACGCTTATCTAGCACGCCCACCGAGGGACCCTCGAGTGAGTGCACCTAGGGTTTGAGAAGCCCTAAAACCCTGAGCAGCTCCAGCATCGAAGTCTGTCTCCCCAGCATCCACGAGATCTGCGTGGGGGCCCTTCCGCTTCTTGCTGTTCCCCGCGTTGTCCGACCACTTGCCGACCGGCTTGTGGCCCTCTTCACGACGCTCCAAGATTATTTGCATCACCGGTCTGGTTGCTCCAGACTGGCTCTTGCTCCCCTTCAACAGAGGAGTACCACGGACCCTCCTGGTCCACTCCCGACGCCATCGGGACTCCCCCGCTTGGGTTGCCACTGCCAAGATCCGCTGCCCCTTCCTGGGCCCAGCATCATCGACAGCAGACACCTTCGTGGGACAGCTCGCCCTCCATCCTGGTCGCCGCCGCGCCTCCTGGTCCGAGGAACAGCCGAGTCCGACGTCACCCACTCACCTGGTCGAGGTGACTTCAGCCGGTACCCCCCTGGTACCCACACGATCGCTGGCTAGCGGTTGAGAACTGAGTCCCCTCTGCTTTCAGGTTTCCTTCATCACCGATCCCGGCTTGGATCGCTCTGAACATCGTCACTGGTCGCCTGCCAGCAACTTCTTCTTTCAGGCTCCTGAGACTACACGAGGACTCCCGACATCTTGCCGAACTTCACGCAGCCGCAGCCTCCGGGCTAGGTAACTCGAGCATCTCGGTGCTCCATCGCAGGTTCGCTCTACAAGTGTCCAGTTCCTTTTTCGTTTAGTCCCACTGATCGGAACACTCCGGAATCAGTACCTCCAGACTCTAACCATTCGCATTTCACTGTTAGTGTAGATGGTTTCTCGTGCCCCTCGGGCATTTGTGTAAATTGTGCAACTGAAGTATTTTCCTAAGAGTTTTGTAGTGTGCTTAGCTCCCTGACTCATAAAGAGCCAGGGTAGTCTTGTTATAAATAAATATCCTTTTATTTTCATAACAACTTGTATGGAGTCCTTTCACTTGGTGTTCAAGGGGTATATGTGATGGTAAACAGCTGGCTTAACACGCCCTCTAGAGTTTAGCCTAAGACTGCTCGTATCCACGCTACTAGGATAGCTGGTCTATAAGGTTGACTTACAACCAATCATCAATAAGGGTCGTTTGGAATGATACACAGTGATCACTAGAATAGTGAGCACTACATATCAGGCCAACTTCTCACAGCGTGCATTTCCTGTCTCAGTGGATGTGTGTGCTGTATGGTCACATTACTCAAAAGCCTTTGGATGCCTACCTGCTCGCGCCACGCTACCCCCTTAGGGCCTGGTGACCCCGGTCCTACATTAGCCATGCTAGCATTCTCATCCTATCTGACCAACACGCAAAACAATGTGTGCAAGAAACGCAGCACTATATTTAGGGCTGGACATTTGAGTTTACTGTACTTTACTGAGCTGAAAGATTTGACAACTATTTGAAAATGTGCCGCACCTAAGATAAGTGACCTATCGGACTTAAGTGAATTACTATCCTTGTATGGGGGCACCTCTAGCCAGGGCATTGGATATGATATGGATGTATTTAAGCCAATTCTTCCTATCGTGTTTAAATATGTCGGCCGGAAAACAATCCGGGCCAGGGGCCCTGCCTGCATGGACACCGTCCAAAACTCTTTCAATCTCCCCTATTCCAAAAGGTTAAGACAATATCAAAGGTTATTTCAGGGTAGTGTATGGGGGTGCCTATTGTGGAAGCAAATTGGGCCTGATAGTGCAAAACCCATTGTTCTGGTGGCACATTATTAACTGGTACAGGCCCTATGTCTCTGCTACCCCATTTGACTGTTTACCAAAATTGCCGCCAGTTTTTACCATTACTTGCATGTAGCAGATCCTTCCATCTATTTTCATCAAAATTCTTCGTTGCCCTGTGTTGTACTTTTTTATATTCTAACCTTGCATTTTTGACCTCCTGTGATACTCCCAACCTAATTGCTTGCACGAGGTGCCTAAAAGCAGTCCTGCATGCCCCGTCATACCATTTAGCTGATTTTTTAATTAAATGCCTAGTAGATCTTTTGTTTTTAGTAAAAAAAGCTTTCAGCTTAACAAAGAGGTCCTCATGTACCTTCATAACGACAGGAAGAGAGTCATCATGAGTATCTAGAGTGGAGAGAGTTAATGTACTTTCAAGAGATAGCACTCTAGATTTCAGAAAGCTATCATCTTCTGACACCACTGCCCATTTTAGCCGACGACAATCTTGGGACATAATTACATCTGCTGTCACTTTCAGTACTTGCCCTTGGCGGAACCTTAACCATTTAACTCTAGAGTTAGCAATAACGGATCGTGGTCACTCTCCATTCTACGTAGGATCTTCATATCCAGAAGTCTTGACAATAATTCTAAATTAATAAGAAAGTAGTAAATTCTGCTACTTCTTATCCCATTATTAAAAGTGTGGGTGCCTTTACTGTCTGATATCGACCTCCCATTACCAGCCCTTAGACCCCTCTTCAAGCATAAGCTTTTTAGCTGAAGAGCCGCCTCAGTCCATTTATTAATTGGGGGCAGCGTTAAAAGCGGAATCCCCCAATTAGAATCCTCATCATTGCTAAAACTGCAGTCTTCATGGCCGAGGGGCTCAAAAGTGCAGTTGAAGTCACCTGCAATAACCAAATGTTTTACCCCTTTCATGGCTTCAATAATGGTATCCAATTGGGAGACAGTTGATGATGCTTTCCCACCCGCTATCCCTCTCGCATACACATTGATCAGTATAAAATCTGGCTCAAATCTCGATTGAACTTTAAAGGCCAGGATGTCAGGATTATTAACTCTTCGACCTGATAGCCTGTCTGTTGTCTAAACCAAATAATCAGCCCCCCACAGGGGTCCCCCTTTATGTCTAGCAGTTGCCAGTTTACCGAAGGACAGATAACCAGGACAAAAAATCATGTTCACTGACCAGGTTTCCTGGAAAACAATGATGTCATGTCCCTCTATGAAACATGACCAATCAGATGACGTAATCTTAGATGGTAGGCCGGCAATATTCCAATATATCAATGTTACTGAGGAAGAGGTCGGACTACCACCCAAAGCTAGGGGAATCGGGATCTCTGTACTCTCTAGATGGTTGGAACTTATTATCTGTAATCCCGCATTAGTGACGGGAGAGAGACTATGCAGAATATCAGTGTTCTCTGCCAGAATTGGGATGACTGATTGTAGTCAGTCGCATGCATCGAGGTCAGACAGAGGGGCAAATCTATTAGCAAAATTTAAATCTAAGGATCTATATATGCTTCTTGGGGGGCCCAGGGTGTCTCGCTACACTTGGTGGGCTCCTCCCTATTAAGGGGTGGGGATGGGGTCTATAGAAGAACCCTAATGGCAGGACAGAGATTTTGTCAGAATTACTTTCTGAGTTTTTACCCACTCGATCCAAGAGAAGTCTAACAACGCACACATTATTAAAGTTGGCAACTACACAATCTCCCCTCCCTTCTTTCCTGGAGGGTCCTTTCCAAGCAGATCGTCTGGCCATGATCATCTGATTATAAATATCCCCGTCCCAAATCCCAATACCCTTCAGTTGTGTGGTCAACCAGTGCATGACTTTAAATAGTAATTGTTCAGTGGTTTCAGTCTGTCCTTCCGGCAATACTGGGACATTCCTCAGGAAGAATATCGGCGCAGTGGCGCGTTTCGGAAGCATGCAGAGGAGCTTGGCTGTTTGAATGAGTTTGCTGCTTTTTAAACATAAAATTATCATTCAAGTGTCACGGTAAGCGTTGGCTCACGCGTTTTAGTGCAATGTTAGTTTAAGTTAAGGGATAATTGCGGGAGGTTGAGGAATGAAATACTGCTGCCATTTCATTGTTGCCACAGGGGTACCACTCATAGTCACGAGGGTGTTAGATATATACACGCAATGGGGTGCGTAAATGGGCAGGTCTATTTTGCAATGATAACAATGTCTTGATGTACAATTTTGTTTCGTTGTATTATTTAGTAAACAAGTTGGTATCAGTTATATATTTATATATGTAATTTTGCATTTTAGATACCCCTGACGAAGGGATCCTATTCCCGAAATGCATTGGGTGTTTTTAATAAAGTGGCATTTGGACATCAGAACGCCTCCTATGTTCCTTTGGAATGAATAAAATGGATTGAATGGAAAAATGAAAAAAAGAATAAGGAGTAAATTAAGGATTAAGCGTTTAAGCAAAGAATAAGAATATTTGATTGATTGGATTCATTTCAGTACATGGCTGTGCATCTTGAAGTAGCACCGAAGAAGGTGTTAAAAGTGTTCTGTTATGTTGTGTCGCGCAACTGGGCGGAGCGCGAATCATGTTTGCACGCCAAAATAATTTAAAAGAGTACACGATTTCAAGTTTTGGAGTACGCCGGTGTGCATCTCACTACTTTATTCACATTCCTCAGGACCACCACCAGCGGAGCGGCTGCCGGAGGAAGGTGTAGGGTCAGAGGACCTTCTAAAGCTGTACTATGATCTGATCTTCCATGCTTCGTCGATGGTTCTGGACCATATGTCCCTGGTACAGAACTGTTCTGTCTTGCTATAGCGCAGCTAGTATTTGGGTTTGCCATTGGCGCGTTATTAGCTGCTGTCGCTGCGGAGGAGCGTTCATCACCCGGAGAACTTGAGATGGATTGAGCGAATTCACTCGACATGTTCCCTGTCTCAGCGGTGTTATCAATCATAGCAGCTGTAGGAACATCTAGATTGGTAGCTGTGGTGAGGGTCTTCCTAGAAGATAACTAGTTCATTGCAGATAGTTTTGTGGATTTGGGTTTGACTGAGGCAGTGATACTCAACTTGCAAGGTATAGGCGCTGATGGCAACTTGGTTTGAGCAAATAGTCCCTCGAGTGATTTTAGCCGGGGGGACTCTTTATGCTGCATTTATAGACCTAAAATCAGCAGGGAAGCAGGGATGCCCCCCGAGCTCCTATTTATTATCATTAAACTGCATGAGTCTAACTATGCCCAGGTACGGTGGGGACAACAGGGCGAATTAACGGATCACTTCCCAGTAAATAAGGGGGTACAGCAAGGGTGCGTTTTGGTCCCTACACTTTTCTCCCTGTTTATAAACAAGGTTATCTCATATTATACTGCCTACCCAAATGATGCCCCTACTCTTGCCGGCTTGAGGGTTCCATTGTTAATGTTTGCAGACGATACTTTAATTCTGTCTAAAACTCAATCCGGTCTTCAACGTGCCGTCAACAGATTTACTGTTTTTTGCAACGACCATGAGCTAGTAGTTAACGTCGATAAGACCAAGTTCATGGTGTTGTATAAACATAAAATAGTAAAAGGCAGAGTAATTATGAACAATGCGTCCCTGGAGCAAACTGACACCTTCACATATCTGGGTGTAACAATGGGTAAGAGGATGAACTGGAAATCCCAGATAGATTTGTTAGTCCTCAGGCATAACCAATTAGCAGGTGCCTTACTATAAGAACACCGACTCTCCCATACTAAACCGGTAGGTAAAGGGAAAACTAGGGCATTGATAATTTATGGTGCAGAACTCTGGTGTTTCGAAAATCTAGCTCCCCTAGTCCTTGCCCAAAATAAGTTCCTGAGATCACTAACTGGTCTCCCTCAATCGACCCCTCTTAAACCCTTACTATTAGATTTGGGATGTACTTCATTTGAGGAGGCAGCGGGTTTTAGACCCCTGGCTTACTGGAGACTATTATGGACAACACCGGAGCTAGCACCATATGCTAATGCAGTAAAGCATATTAGAGAAGCAGACAGGTCTTCAAAAATTAATTGGCTACAAAAGATCAAGGGCACATTACTTGATATGGGGCTCAGCAATCTGCGGGAGAATCCAGTAGGGAATTGGTTTCCAAGTAAAAATGATTACAAAGCACTTTATAGGGACATGGTCAGTCATAAGTCCATGTCATTGGTGAGTAGCACCTCCTTGACGGGTATCTTTTTAGAACACAAGTATGTATTCAGGCCTGAAGCATACGGGGATTTCATCGTGAAACCTTGTAATAGGAAATTATATCACCAATTCAGAGTGGGTACCCTCCCCATAAAATCCTTTACGTCAAAGTGGCATAATGTTTTAGACACTAAGTGCCCTATGTGCTTAACTATGGAAGAGTCTAAGGCTCATGTATTGTTTGTGTGCCCAGCATATAAGGGTCCTCGACACAAATGGCTCAAGCCGATCTGTTTAAATCTTGGCACAAGATCCTGCCAAACAGCATTGCGTATTTTGAAAACAGATACACGCGAAGACGTAGCGTAGCTATAGCTATGGTGAAGTTTCTGAGCTGGACATGGGCCCTTAGAAGAACCAGTTTGGAGGCTACCGCAGTTACTACTCTGCATTAATTAACCTGCATATATATTTAGTGAGGTGTATCCTCTGTGTACTGTACTCCAATGAATAATCTGTTTTTTTATTTGGTGATTTACATTTTTCTTTTAATCCTAAGGATATCAATCCTAGCCATTATTTTTATTACCATCAAATGTTATTAAATTCTTTTATATAGAACCGTACAATTTTAACAAAAAATTCCTTTTCTAATGATATTTAAAGGAACTCTAAATTGAAAAGACTATTTCCTGTGGTATTTTATGGTATTGCATGTATTATATTTCTGTCTTTTATGATTGAAAATATCGAATAAAGACTAATTTGATTTGGAATTACTATCCACTAGCAATGTTATATTACAAAAAAATGTACTTGCCATTACCTTTATTAGATGGTTTAACTTGTCAGAAAAATAAAACATTACCTTAACTCTTATTGTTTATAATTCTGTAACACGTTTTTTTCACTGTTAATATCAAATCTGTGAGTGGAAAGACAGTGTTTTAAGAAACTGCATCAACCCAGAGCAGAAATCATTATTAGTTAGGATCTACCATATTATCCCAGCTACTTACGATAGTTTTTCAATGGCGCATTTCTCGTCTCCAAGAATGCTTCCCAAGATTTCTCCAGCTTTCTCCGTCAGTTCGTTGGAACTTAGTCTGAAAAGATAATTTGACACAAAAAGTACAGTAAAATGCTGAGACCTTAGGAATGGATTTTACATGTTTTAGAGAACAAATCAGTTTTATTTTCCATTCACAGACTTCGCAGAGAATGCTACTCCAAGACCAATTAAGTGCCATTGGTAATGAAATATAAGCCTAAGGATGACAGAAGGGCATATGGTGTGTCTTTTAAATTTTCAATCAGAATTACATGCAGCTAGGTATCTGTCCCTCGTACAATCACCAAATTGTTCAGGCAGGTGGTTTTGGCAGATTGGCAACATAATTTTTCAGGTTTGTTGTCTCCCTCACAGGTATTCGCAAATACTATCTTTCAATACTACACATAGTTTCACATGTTCTGCTCCCACGCCTTCTTTCAACATTCTACTTCTCCAGCAAATTCACCTATTGAGAAGACGGGGATGGGGGGTTCTTCATGGCTACTAGCCAGTGTGAGTGACTGAAAGACATCTAGTGTGTCTTTTGAATTAGGAGTTGAGATAGTGACAGCAAGGTGCCTGTCCTTGAGAATCATTGAATCTAGTCAAAGATGGTGGCAACTAGGCACTAAAAATCCTGGGCTTTGTAGTCCTCCTCACAGGACTCTGTGCTAACGACACTCACATCAACGTTGTAAACTTACGTTTATTCCCAAGATAGCACAGAGAGTGAACGCCACCTTTGCAGCCACAGAGCAACTGCCGTTCGTGGAATCTTGGCGTCTTGAGTCTCTTTTCACTTTCCCTGCACACGTCACACCCCAGGACCTAGAAAGTGATCTGCTCTCCATGCAGGGCCACCAGAAATTCTCCCTCACACATTTTTAGTCAAGGTTTGGCCATGGTGCCCTTCATGTGCAAGATTGATAATCCTGGGTCTCAAGCCCTCAGGTGGCACAAACATATCATTCCTCATGAGGACTTTAGGATTACTCATGCTCAGTTTGTCCAACACCTTCACAAACACTCTGAACGGGGGTGCCAAAGCTTTCCCTCCGCTCCCCGAGAACTAACATACATTACACACATTTAAGAACATTCTGATCCATAAAATCACAACTATCTTCAGTCGATAAGGCACAACCAACGCACTCCTCAACATCAGCCAAAGAAGCCACAACACCCTCTTGCTCCCAAGATGAACACAGCCTATGCTCACCAGTGCTCTTCAAATTCAAATGAGACGAACAATCGGTCTGTGCATTTTTCCACCCAGGAATGTGAGTCACATGGTACCAATATTAATGGAGCCCTGAAGCAAGTCTGGCCAGTCTTGCAGACCCTTTACCTGCACCTCCAAGGCTCAACACCTTAACTAAGGGCTTGTGGTCAGTGCGAATATAAAAGTCATCACCCCACAAGAAGGTTCTGAAATGCTCCACTGACAAAGCCGCTGCAAGAGCTTCGCGCTCAATGACCGAATTTTTGCTCTTGCATTCGTACAAGGAGCATGAGGCGAACGCCACTGTTTTCTCCACACCCACATGCATTTGGAAAAGCACAGCCCCTGAACCACAAGCACTGGCATCAACTGTTAGAAAGGTTTTAAGACGAGTGTCAAAGTGTGCCAGAATACCTGCCTCGCAAATGTCCTTTCTAATCAAAACAAAAGAGTGTTGTTGGATATCGCCCCATACAAAAGGACACCCTTTCCTCAACAGAGACCTGAGAGCCTCGGTGTTGGTGGTAAAGCCCCTTAAAAATGTGGCATAATACTTGATTAAACCCATGAAGGACCGTAACTGGTCCTTGTCATGGGGAATGGGGCATCAAGTATTATGCCAAATTTTGTAAGTGGCTTTACCACCAACACCGAGGCTCTCAGGTCTCTGTTGTAACATCAGCCACGGACAAAACCTCACCAGGGGCGTGGGGATCGATGACAATATGAAGGTCAAATTGGTGTCCCCAACCCAAGATCAGGGGACCATCTTCTGCTACGTAGATCTTACCCACAATCTGCCTAGACTTAAAGATGATAGGAGAAGAAAAGTAGCAGAAAACAACAATTCTCTCCCCTTGGTAACCCCTGGGATCAATGTCCTTAGGTAAGAGCGGAACTGGAGGCCACTCATTCTCCCACATCCACCTTGGTACAATAGTATACAAAGAACCACAGTCCACCATCAGTTTCACTTGCTTGCCAAGGATCCCAAATTATGCTTTAGGACAACACCTCTTCTCAATTATACTGTTACCCGGAAGGACCATCAACACACGGTCTTCACCGTCTCCCTAGAGACTGAAATTCTCTGTCACATCAACCCTGGATTTGTTGAAGTTTCTCCACATATGGGCGTAATGACCTCTCCGCCCGCACTTCATGCAATCTTGCTTTGAAGCAAGGCACCACTTTGAGTCACTCGGATGAAAAGCGCTACCACACCCGGAACAACCTTTGTACTTGGTGGACCTTAGAGCCTTTGGATTGGGCTTGCCGACAGAGACTTTGGTGGTTTCTTCCTTTTTTCCAATAGCAGCCACATCACCTTCAGAGCCCTCTTTATTGCAAATTTCCTTCATGCATCGTTCGGACTCTTCAACAACCTTAGCAATGGAAATGGCATCTTCAAGGTGGGGTTCTTGGCAGACCAAAGGCGTTCTTGAGTTTTCCTGCTCTGACAATGAACAAACAGTTGGACCCTAATATGTTCATCAGTCATCTGCCCAAATTTGCATTTTATTGACAACTCCCGTAGACAAGAGACAAATTCATCCAATGTTTTGCCCGACTTTTGGGGCCTGGTGTAAAACTTGTAGTGAGACATTACAACATTCTCTTCCTTGGCAAATCTATTCTCCAGATGCAGCTTGGCCTCCTTAAAAGGCATCCACCTCAGGCTGATTGTCATTTCCTAAAATTTGAGGTGAGTATTTAAAAATGCGATGCGCCTCTTTTCCAATAGTACCTAACAACAACGCTTTCTTCCTTTCAGGTGAAAATTCGAGCCCATCTAGAGCTATGATGTAATTGTCAAATAAGTCAATACATTCTTCCCATTGCTTCGACGGTTGACCTGGTTCAGCCAGAAAGGGAGGACAAAGCATAATGGAGGAAACAACCATATTCGCAAGCAACAGACAGTTCAGAGAGGCACAGCCGGTACACAGCAAAAATTAAAACAGCAAGCAGGGGGAGAGTGTAGAATTTCCCAATGCTGGAGGTTCCACTTGCCAGAAGGCAGGCTCCTTTCCTCTGAAGAGTCATGTGAAGAAGAATCAGCCAGCGCCGGGAAAGGATGAGGTAAGATGTGAGGGCAGGACGCATGAGCTAGCGTCTCACACCTCTCACAATGTAGCGCAGGAGCTTTCAGGCAGTGGGGAACATACACGATGCTGAGCGCTGGAAAGAAAGGTTAAACTCACCACAGGTGTCGGGAGGATTGTGTAGATCAACAGCAGCCCCCTACTTAGAAGCAACAGGGGTGAACAGGTAGACGCTTCAACACAGCGGGCCTCACATGCTGCTGAGCCCACGAAATTGCCACTAAGCACTTGGGACATCTCGGGGTAGCCGGAGACAGCGGGCAAATGAGGCGGGCAGCGCAAGAAGACAGAGAGAGAGAGCTCCTGACCTCAGGAGCCGATCAACGCCATTAACAGCAAACTTCAGAAAGCCAGGCAGTTACGGGTCAGAGCTTCCCATGTCTCGCGCTTCACGCTTCCGTGCTGGGTGTCACCAAATGTGGCTGGTGATCGTCGCCAGTTTATTCCCAAGATAGCACAGAGCGTGAACGCCACTTTCCCCAGCCACGCAGCAACTGCCGTTCATGGATTCTTGGCGCGGTGGCAGTACAAAAAGATGGAACACTGGAGAAAAGGGGAACAAGCACTGCTACAAGCAAGTGCACATTACAACAGACTCACAAAACAATGTCTCTCTGTAGTCCACACTCTTTCCTGTAGTTGTCTGCCCATCACTTGCTTTTAACCTGAAATGTATTACTGCTTAGGTCTGGATTCCCATAGTTGGTATTCTAGTAAATCAAGTGGAGTTAATATTTTATTCTAGAAAAAGCTGAGTGGAAACATCAAACAATTAATGCATGAATCAGAAGGTAGACGGTTAATACTTAAAACTGAAATTCATAGCTTCTCTAGAAATCTTTTAAATGGACACCTACACTGTTCAAAAGCTTCGTCGCTACTGAATGAAACAGAAGATGCACTAATCACATTGCAAACAGAAAACTAGGGTTGATTGTTATCTGACTCTCAATCCGCTGTTAGATAAAGGTTCTACTACAAGGAACAACATGGCAAACAGCAGAGCACAATTTTGCAGTTGATGTAACACATAAGAGCTAGTGGGGGTGAAGAATCTGACAGGAAGTAATTGCACCTTCTATTCTCGTGTACAAAAGACATATTCAAGAACGGATTGATTTCTTAAAGATAGAAACGTAAAACAGAAGTTGGTGGATGTAAAATTAGACAATATACTAATACAGGACTATTTCCCTTTAATGCTTTAAACATTCGTAATACAGAGAGATGCATACTAAACCCTAGGATTCTAGATAATAAAAACTTTGAGCAAAAACTGACTACAAACATCAAAGAGTTTGTAAAGACTAACATCAGTATTGTGACTTCGCAAACGTCCTAACTGCAATGTTTGTAAGGCTGAAATGTTCTTCAAATGTAAGCTCATAGCAGAAATGTCAAGAACCAAAAAACTGAAAGAGACAAAACTGGAATCTCTGAATAATCAGCCAAAGGATATAAATGAAAAGATATGGGGCTGATGGAATTAACAGTGAATTAGAAATGTAATTAGAATAATGATAATTCGATCGAATACATCTTATATTAGAAAACAGCATGTGGAGAAGGGGAAATAAATTATAAACGTTTACTTAGAAATTGAAGCAACAGGAAAATGGAAGGATAATTGAGTCAATTATATCTCCACACAGATGGAAATATCAGAGTCAAATCTACAGTAAGTGGTGAAAAATGTGCAGATTTTTACATAAAGGTTATAAGAGGAACATGAAATGAATATGAAGGCCATGCAGGCCTTTTTGACAACAATCCATGACAACATCTTAAACTGAAAGCATGGAGCAAGAGATAACTAAAATAGAAATTACTAAATCAATTAATAATGGTAATAGAAAAATCCCGGACCGGATGGCTCACTGGCAGATTTTTATGAGCTTTACAAGCTGGAATGGCAAGTTATCTTCTTTTTAATTACTATTAAGAATGGAAAATGATCATAATCTATGCACAATTCATATGTAACACAAATACCCAAGCCCATAAAGGATGATTAACATTTTGCTAACTGTTGAATAACATTGCCACTAAATGTTGTAGCAAAAATATTGTATCCAAGGTATGGACTAGTAGATTGAACAAAAATTTTGAAAGCAGATGATGTGGATCAAGCAGATTTCATCAAAGTTGTTCTGGCAGTAATAATATTAGACAAATGTGAGATTTGACACTTCACAAAAGCAAAACTTACCCATCATATTATCTTACGTGTGGAATGCGAAAGGGCTTTTGATAAAGCAGTTTGGTTTTATTTAACAGAGTTATTGCATGAATTGATCTCTGGTATTAATTTCATCAATGGAATGAAAGCAATGCGACACATACCAAAAGTGAGTGTTAACATCTATATAGTCGTTAGTGAAGGCGAGGGAATCAATAACATTAAGGCCTATTTAAGCGCTCCCCCCAACCTGGAGGATGCACTCGCAATTAAATTTTCTCTGAAATAAGTAAATACAGCTATAATAGAAACTGTGAGCAGCAAAGCCTTCAGCCATGATTGGGTCCTACTGAACCTTTACAAGTCGAATATCTATCTGTTGGGTCCCATACTTACCAATGTCATAAAGACCGTGGGCAAATCAGGTAACTTGACACAAGTCAAAATACATTTATACTCATCTTTAAGAGGAGCAACTATAATGATCCCTGTTGCTATAGCCCAATATCCTTCCTGGATTCATTGGTTAAGGTATAGGGGCAAATACTCCTTGCCAGACTAGAGGATTAGCCAGAGAAAAAGCGGACTTTTATGGACAAGGCTCTCCCCACTGTCGAAAGAGACCTTGCACCACCTCCAAGTGAAGACGCCATTCGTGATCCATCATGCACCTGCAGCTGACTTCATCGCCCTGGCATTCAGTGAACCTGCCAGGTGTTGAACCCCCAGGGATATGCCCTGATGTTCCTGTCATGTCCAGAGGCGGAGGGCCTCCTGACAGAGTCCACCACCCCAGCCCGCCCTGTTTGTTGCAGTACCACATGGTGGCGGTGTTGTCCGTGAACACCTGCACTACTCTTCCCCAGACAGAGGGAAGGAATGCCTTGGGGGCAAGACGGATCGCCCGGAGCTCCTGAAGGTTAATATGGAGCCCGGACTCCGCCGGAGACCAGAGGCCTCTGATCTCCGCCTCTCCCATGTGGCCACCCCATCCCAGAAGAGACGCGTCTGTCACCACTGTGTGTTCTGGTTGGGGAAGGGAGAGGGGAATGGAGAGGGATCTGCCATTGACCCAATCCTGGTTCGTGAGCCACCACTGCAGTTGTCGTGCAGTGCCCTCCGAGACCTGAATGCAGTTGGACATATTCCCCTGATGCTGCCCCCACTGAAACTTCAGGTCCCACTGCAGAGCCCGCATATGCCACCTGGCATGATCGACCAGCAGGATGCAGGAGGCCACGAGGCCCAGCAGCCTCAGGGTCAGTCTGACCGAAACCCGGAATAGAGGCTGAAAGATCAGAATCCTAGCCCGAATATCCCAGACTTGCTGTTCGGGAGGATAGGCCCCAAACTGTGTCGTGTCCAGAAGCTCTCCGATGAAAAGGAGCTTCCGAGAGGGAATCAGGTGTGACTTCGGCACACTGATGGAGAACCCCAGTGAATGCAGGAGGTCGACCATAGTCTGGAGGTGGGAGACGACTTCCTGGGGCGAGCCCGCCTTCAACAACCAGTCGTCGAGAAAGGGGAAGACTGAAACCCCTGATCTGCGCAGATGAGCTGCGACCGCCGCCATCACTTTCGTGAACACCCGAGGGGCATTGGTAAGGCCAAAGGGTTGCACGGTGAACTGAAATTGCCTGTGGCCTACCGTTAACCTCAGGTAATGCCGGTGGGCCGGCAAGACGGGGATGTGAAAATAGGCGTCTTGCAAGTCCAACGTTAACATCCAGTCTTCCGGGTTGAGGGCAGACAAGACCTGAGCAAGCGTCAACATCTTAAACTTCTCCTTTCGGAGCAAGCGGTTGACGTTTCTGAGATCCAAGATAGGACGCAGGCCCTTGTCCTTTTTGGGAACCAGAAAGTAGTGGGAATAACAATCACGACCTACTTTTGGGACAGGAACGCGCTCAATGGCTCCCTTGGCCAAGAGAGCCGTAACTTCCTGCTGGAGAAGGGCTAGATGATCCTCCGACATGCAGTGGTATTGCGGTGGTATGGTTGGAGGGGTAGCCTCGAAGGGGAGGGAGTAGTCCCTTCGGACTATCTGCAAAACCCACATGTCTGACGTGATGGTACGTCAGTGGGGTAGGTGATGGCGAATCCTGCTGCCCACTGGTGTTTGATGGGCCTGAAATGTCAGACTAGGAAGGTTTGGAGGCTGCTGGGACGGTTGTTCACATGTCCCAGGCTGCGCGAAGGTTGGGTAACTTGCTGCGGCCTGTGGCTCTGGGTGGGACGTAGCGGGGCACCCCTTCTGTAGCCACGAAAGAGGCGAAAAGCGTACCGCGCTGGGCAACTGGAGAGGCCCAAGGACTTGGCCGTAGCCTGTGAGTCCTTGAAAAGCTCTACAGTGTTGTCTGCTTTGTCGCCGAAAAGTCGACGACCATCAAAGGCATGTCCATGAGGTTATTCTGGACATCCCCAGAAAAGTCAGTCGATCTCATCCAGGCGTAGCGTCGAAGAGCTACCGATGTAGAAATCGTCCTACCCAGAGAGTCAGCAGTATCCAGCCCACAACAGATGGTAAACTTGGCCACATCTCTCCCATCGGCAATAGCCTGGGAGAGCACTGTCCGGACCTCCTCCAGACACTGAGGCAGCACCTGTGCAACCGAGTCCCACACAGAGTGGGAATACCGTCCCACTAGACATGCAGTGTTTACCGACCGCAGTCCCAAGCTGGCGGAAGAGAAAACCTTCTTTCCAAGATGATCCAGCTTCTTAGATTCCCTTTACGGTGGAGTTGTAGGGAATGCGCTTATGGAAGTAGTTGCTTGGACCACCAAGCTCTCAGGGGTGGAGTGGGGTCACCCGAAGCCGGGCGGTGGCATCAGGCAATCGTCCTATCCACCGGAGCCCCCGTGTTGGGCCTGGACCACGTGCCCAAAAGGACATCAGTAAGAGCTTCACTGAACGGAAGCAGAGGCTCCAAAGAGCTCGCCACCGGCTGAAGCACCTCTGGAAGGTTAGTCCTGACTGCCACTGTAGGGAGTTCGAGGTTGAGAGCCTCGGCTGCCCTATGCAACACCACAGCGCATGACGCTCCTTCCTCCGTAGCCACGGTTGGAGGGGACAAAATGCCAAGGTCATGGAAGATGTCCAGACCACTGGCATCCCCCAGTTCCTCTCTCCAATCCTGCTCAGATTCTAGCTGATCAGTCAGAGGGTCACCTGACTCCTACCAGTCATCCTCCTCATCCTCTGGGTGCCAATCTGGCCTAAAAGGGACACCAGGAGTGAACAGGGGCACAAAAACCCCACTCAGTGCCGGTCCGGCTCCGGGTCAGGATGGAGGCCGTGGTCGTCACCGGCCGGGGGCCGACTGGCATCGAATGCAGTAATAGTGCCGGAGGAAGCGGCGCTGGTGGAGCCGCAATCAGGTCAACCAGCGCTGATCTGGATCCAGGCCTGGATCCACGGGGGGGCCTGCAGCGCCGGGGCCATAGCCTTCAGCGGAGAAGGCCTAGGTCCCCCAACCGAGTCCGCGGGGCCCGAAGGCGAGCCGGCAGGTTCGGGCCGCCCAAAGATGACATGCATCGCCTCGTAGAACGCACGAAGCTGGGCGGGAGTCGCTCTGGGTCCCGGGAAGGGAGGGAAATGCGGAGTCAACTCTTCGGGGTCTGCACGCGGAGCCGTGGGAGGGGCATCACCTGCATTCCTCGACGGGTCGGCGGACCGACGAGGAGAAGTCGAAGAGCGACAATGCTTCTGCGACTTCTTATGCTTCGACTTACCTGACCCTGAGTGCGAAGACTTCGATGACTTGGACGAACGGTGGTGGCTCTGCGACCGATCCCTCGACCTCCCTCGCAACTGGGACCTCGAACGGGGCAGAGCCGCCTGCCAGCGCTCAAGTAGTTTCCCGTAAAGCCTTTGGCGCCATCGTATGGCACTTGGAGTACTACAGGCAAAAGAGGCACACGCGGTGGGGATCCGTCACCGACATCAGTCTGTGACATGAACCGCATGCCTTGAAGCCGAGCACCCATCGTGCACCAGGAGTTGATGAACTCAAAAAAGAAGTCGACAAAAGTCGAGAAAAATGTCAGTCAAAAATTGACTAGAGGTACCGCTCTCTCTGGATCTGCACTGGCTGGCGCGGAAAAAGAAAGAACGGACGTCGGCGTGCGAGGGAAGCATCTAAGTAGCTACTGCGACATCATCCCGGCGACACGATGCCAAGGACGAACACGGAGCCGACCAACGCCACCTTCCGACGGGTAGATGTACTGCTGACGAAAAACTTTCCGGATCCAGTCTGACACCTGGGGGTAATTCTAAAGTAAGGAATCGATAACTAACGTGTTTCTTTCAGATCTCTCATTACTGTTTAGTAAATACACGTTGTGAAATATGTTATGTTAATTTATTTTTAAAGCGCAGCGATTACCCAGAGGTGTTTTGGCGCAAGCTCGTAACAGACCAACCTAACTATGTCAGTATCAGCAGATATACTTTCTATAAAATTAAAAAAACTGGTTTTTAAGGCTTTCCTAAAAGACATGACATTTTTCATTGTATTTAAATGAATAGGTAGGGCATGCCACGAAAGTGATGCACTGTAGATGAAGCTTCTTACTCCCCAGGACCTTGTATGCTATGGAAGACCTCAGGGTTCTTGATGGCTTGTACCACTTGAATTTGTTCTTCAGGTAGTCAAGACCCATCCAATGCAGTGCCTCAAAAACAATGCAGACAGACTTGAATACCACTCTCTGTCTTATTGGAAACCAGTGAAACCTTTTTAGAGCACCTTCATGCAAAGAAACCGATTTATACATGTCAAAGCAATTCTTACAGCTGACATACACGATACATTTATTCTTCAAGACAATATTTCGTTGTACAGATTATATATATATATGTAACACATAAGTATTCTTAAATAACCCTAATCAACCAAGCAAATGTAGAGAGAGAAACAGCAGATCTCTTTTCTTGTGCAGCAACTTTAAAAAGATTCCATCTTCTGAAAAAGTGCCAGTGCCTCATTTGGTTAAATACGTTTACATAAGAGCGTCATTCATTATACAGATAATAAATAATCAAATAAATATTCACATATGTCCCTAACAATCCGGACCGGGCGAATATAGAAAAAAATACAGCTCATCACTTTTCTGATGCAGCAACTTTACAGAGGATCCTTATCCTGATAAAGTGTGAGTGCCTCGAATAATTAAATACAATAACATTATTCTAAAAATTGCATGAAGCACTATGAATATACAAGAGGCCATCATCCCTATGAGTTGCATGAACACTCAAGCTGGAAGAGAGTGTTGCGGTTGGAATCTGGTGAGAAGAGCTTGTATGCTCGCTATCCTGGCGGGACTGGGATAGGCTAGCGCCCTTGAGGTGTCTATTGTGGCACCGAGGTATTGTGTGTGGGACGGTTGCAGCTGGGACTTGGCGTGGTTTATTGTGAACCTCAGGTCGTGAAGCTGTTGAATAGAGGCGTGAGTGTGTTGTACACACTGATTGTATGAGCTGGCTTTTATGAGCCAGTCGTCTAGATATGGGAAGACATGTATGTGTTGTCTTTTAGGTGTGCTGCTACCACCGCTAGGCACTTGGTAAACACTCTTGGTGCTGTGATGACTCCGAATGGGAGTACCTTGAATTGATAGTGCTGACCGTCCACTACAAATCTGAGATATTTTCTGTGAGCGCTGTGAATGAGAATGTGGAAATAGGCGTCCTTGAGGTCTAGAGTAGCAAGGAAGTCGCCCTGGGAAAGCAGAGGGAGGACCTGCTGAAGTGTGACCATGTGGAAGTGGTCTGAGTGTATGTATAGGTTTAGGGGTCTGAGGTCTAAAATAGACCTTAGAGATCCGTCCTTCTTTGGTATGAGAAAATAGAGGGAGTAAACGCCCTTGTTTTGTTGGTGCAGGGGAACTGGTTCTATTGCACTTTTTTGTAGGAGGGAGATTACCTCCTGCTTTAGCAGTAACAGATGTTCTTGTGACATTGGACGGTGTTTGGGTGGTATGGTTGGGGGGGGGGTAGATATTAGTTAGAGACAGTAGCCTAATTGAATTATTTGGTGCACCCACCTGTCTGAAGTGATGTTTGCCTAGGCAGGGATGAATTGGTGGAGTCTTCCCCCGACTGGAGTGGAATGGTCTGGGGGAAGTGGAGGGAAATCATGGGGTGGGGGTGGAGGCAGAGCGGGAATTGTTGTTTTTGCCTCTGCCTTTGCTGTTGTTCCCCCTGTAGTCACCCCTTTGGTATCCTCTAGTAAAGGTGGATTGGGTGGGAGCCTTGTAAGAGGTGGAGGGGCTATCAGAGGAGTAAATTCTATGTGTGCTTCTGAAGGATGAGCGACGAAAGGACCGTCTGGGAGCTTGCAACTGCAATGCTCCCATAGATTTGGCCGTGTCTGTATCCTTTTTCATTTTCTCAAGTGATACGTCCGCATTGGGGCCAAATAGGTGTTGCTCATCAAAAGGCTGATTGAGTATAGAACTCTGGACTTCGGGTTTAAAACCTGATATGCGTAACCAGGCATGCCTGCGCAAAAGGACACTGGTGTTTATTGCCCTTGAGGCGGTATCTGCTACATCTAGGGCACAACGGATAGAGGTGTTAGTGATGGTTTTACCCTCCTGTATGAGCTCATTGGCCCTGTTTTTATACCTGTCAGGGAGGTGCTGCATTATGGACTCAAGCTCATCATAATGTGCCCTGTCATACCTGGCTAACAGCGCTTTGGTATTAGCAATGCGCCAAATGTTTGCTGCCTGTGACGCTGTGCATTTGCCAGAGGCGTCCAGGAGTTTTGATTCCTTACCTGGTGGTGGTGCGTCACCTGATGTTTGGGAATTTTCTCTTTTCCTAGCATTAGAGACTACTAAGGAGTCTAGTGGTGCGGGCCCTTTAATGTATACTGGGTCAGTAGGAGCAGCCTTCTACTTCTTTTCTATTCTTGGATTGATGACCCGAGCTCTGACTGGGCCTTTAAAGATCTCTGGTGCATGCTTAATTACCCCTTTAAGCATGGGCAGAATTGAGGTGGACCTTTGTGTGGTATCAAAGGTGTCCATAAGAAAATCTTCCTCTACTGGGTCTGTATGAAGGGCAACCCGGTGGTATTGGGCAGCTCTGTGGGTAGGATCTGGACAAAACACTTCATCTGTGGGAGGCAGATCCTTTGGAGTCGAGGGCTTCGGTGCCGTAAGCTTTTTCGGTGTCGACTCGGTAGCGGTTCTAGGTTTGCAACCGTGTAGTTTGTGGTGTCTTTATCCGATGGAACCGGTTGTTGTTTTCTCGGTTCCGAGGTCTTTGGCTTCGAAGAATCGGAGCCTTTTGGTGGGTGTTTTTTAGTCGGCTTCGAGGGTGTTGTCGGTGCCGAGGAACCGGCGCTAGCCTTCGATGCCGAGTGCTTTGATGTGGAAGCAGCGGTCTGCGTGGATGAGGGCGAGGACGTCTTCTTCTTCAGTGCCGGAGTTTGTTTTTCGGCACCGAGGGTAGGCTGACTCGAGCCCGAGTCACCTAAAGGCTTAATAGGCTTCTTTACCGGGCCCGAAGGCGGGGCATGGGAAGCAGTGTCTCGGTGTGCACCTGGACCCGAAGGTGAAGGTGGTACCGAAGCCTTTTTTGAGAGTGTCGAGGGAGGGTGTGGGTCGGGGTCGACGTCTGTACTCATGGCTCTTTGAGCTGGAGAGATGTCTTCGACGTCGGAATCATCTGCTTCGGAGGCGCTGATGATGGCTTCTTCGACCCGACCCTGCTCCGGAACATCGACGCCTTCTTGAAAGATGTCGTCTGGGATCGAAGTTGATGAGCGCGCCATTGTTCTTCGAGCTCGTCGGTCCCGGATCGTCTTCTTAGAGCGGAAAGAGGCGCAAGCTGGACAGTCTCTGGCCTCGTGCTCCGGTGAGAGGCAGAGGTTGCACACCTTATGTAGGTCGGTGTGGGGATACTTCGACCCACATCAAGGACACTTTTTGAATGGCGTCCTTTCCATGAGCCTGAGATGAGGCCCAGGTAGGCCCGAAGGCCTTCGTCCTCGACCAGAATCGAAGACTTTGAAGTTGAAGGGTCGCGTGGATTGGAAACGAGATCGAAACAATACCGTCGAGAAGGGAAGAATTGCGCGTCGAAAGAGAAAAACGTTAACGGTTGTGAACTGGAACGCAAGAACACATCCGAGCCAGATGGCGGAAAAAAACAGTCTGAGGCTGGAGCCGATGCCCATGTGCACTATGATTCAGAGGAGGAGTCACACACCTCGTGACTTTCCAAGACAAAAACAAGTGCAAACATCCGGGCCCAACACCAGATGGCGATCTATGCATAGTGTGTAATCTGCAGCTCATATGCCTCGAACATACAATCTCTAACTACTTCCTCCACCTGTCAGTCTATTTCAGGTCACCAATAAGACTCTCTGACCCTGGACTTGGTTAAACTTTGCCGAAGATGGCCATCATGTGCGAGATTGATCATTTTCTCATGTAGACAAGTGGGGGGAACTAATCTTTCACCCCTGTAAAGATTCTCCGCTACTATGCACAATTCATCCAGAATATTCCAAAAACCTTTAGCACACTGGGAATCATCAGGGAAAGAGGGCCAACCATTGACTACACAATCCATCACCAGTCTCCTGGACTCATCATTTGCAACACCCAAATCCCATTCAGGTTTGTTGAGAGCTGGTTCCTCGACCCATGTCACAGTAAGTTCATTTTTATCAAAGCTTAACTTGTCGAAAGGCATCCTGGACAGAAAATCAGCAAGGACATTCCTCAAACCAGGTAAGTATTGTACAATAAAATTGTACTCCCACAATCCCTCAATCCATCTCTTTATTTGTGTGTGGTGTTTTCCACATTCCTGCAAGCAAAAATGTGAACTAAAGGTTTATGATCTGTCTTCACAAAAAAAGGCAGACCCAAAGGTAAAATCTGAAATGGTTAATGCCCCACAATCATGCGAGCACTTCGCGCTCAATGACTGAGTAACGTTCTTCCGCTCCCTTGAGTGAGCGTGATGCAAAGCCAATCACTCTCTCATTGCCATCAATTATTTGGGAGAGTACCGCACCTAAAACATGCACACTTGCATCAGTGGTTAAGATGTTTTTTTTTTGTTACACCAGTGTCCTAACGTTGGCATACGGGATATTTCCTCCTTAACTTTGTTAAAAGCCACAACACATTCTTTGGCCCGGACAAAATCTGTGCCTTTTTGTTTGTAATAATCTCAATGGCTGCACAACACTCGCAAAATTCCTAATACATTTTTTTTTTTTAAAACTCTTTTTATTAACATTTTCATTTATAACCAATACTGCAATACCATAGCGTGTATTATCAAGTACATCATAGCTTGCTCGTGTCAGCCGCTGCAGCGCTTCAAAAGTTCCATTCCGTCTCCTCAGGACTCTAACACCCTCTTCCCCCATCGTGCCAAACATCTTGTGTGATACCACCACAGACACCCCAAGTTAGTCTGAGTCATCCGTGAGGGATTCATCCTGCGGGGGCTCACAAATGTTTCCTCGATAGTCATTCCACTTTCCCCATATCTTAGTCCATTTTTTGGGGCATCTTCTGTGCACATAGACCGCTTTCTCCGTCACCATTAGGTCGTCCATCCCTTTGCACCATTTTTGGAGGGTCGGAGCCTGCCTGGCTCCCCACAGCTGCGCAATGTCTCTTTTCGCCAACGCCATCCCCAACGCTACCCGTGTTTGCACTGTCTGCGTGATATCCGCTTCATCCCAAATATTCAAAATGCACCCCCTGGGATCAGGGACTAGTGTTGCCCCTGTGACCTGCGCAGCTGTTCGCATGACTGCCCTCCAATAGGTCTGGATGTGTGGACACTGCCATAGTATGTGCCAGAACGTGCCTGGTTCTCCGCACTGTCTGACGCAGAGCGGTGTGTCGGCTCTATGTAGTTTATGTAGTAGTGTCCTGGTGTAATAGGTACGGTGTAGTATCTTAAGTTGTATTAACTTAAATCTAGATGAGATCGCCACTTCTCGAGGTGATGCCAGCGCGTCCTGCCAATCCATCTCATCCATATCCCCCACGTCGGCCTCCCATTTAGTTTTGAGGGCTTGAGTCGGGTCCGGTTGGTTATTTACTAGTTTTTTATATGTGAGTGAGATAGCCTTCTTCGTCATATGATCAGTAAGGAGCCTGTCTTCAAGGGGTGTGGATTCTGGGAGCTTAGTGCCTTGTGGTATAAGCGCCGTAAGGGCATGCCTTATCTGTAAGTAGCGAAACGCCTCCGTGTCTGCCATCCCATAGCCCCTTTGCAACTGCTCAAACGGGACCGGGCTCCCCTTTTTCCACACATCCCCTACCTTTGAGATACCAATCAAATCCCACTGTTTAAACCCCTTCGTGTTTCGTAGCCTGCCCAGTGTATCGGTGTCCCAGAGTGGTGTCGCCTGCGTGATGACTCCTTCCCATCCCATCTCCTTCTGTACTGCGTGCCAGATCTTAATTGTGTGTGCTGTAGGGCCGATAAGATGCTTGTGTCGATTCCTATTGTACAGTATTCCCATTAGGTTATCCTCCCCCAGTAGGTGTCTGTCCATACGGTAGGCTGGGTCTCCCTGATCAGCATGAAGCCATTGGTTGATCACCATCAGGTGGGAGGCCCAGTAGTACAGCCTAATACATTTTTAATAGTATTCTGATAGTCCAAGAAACGATTTGACATGATCTTTGATTGATGATGTAGGAGCTTGTGAAATTGCCTCTGCCAAATCAATTTTGGGACTGATACCCTCACTGGAAATAGAGTGGCCAAGATAAGATAGAGAACTCACTCTAAATTTGCATTTTTCTCTCTTTAAGGTTAAACCACGCTCCTGAAGTCTTGACAGGACCTTGTCTAATACCATGTCATGACTAACCCTGTTCTTCCCAAAAACAAGTATTTCATCCTGGAAATACAGGACTGAATCTATACCTGCTAAAACCTCCTTCATCAACCTCTGGAAGCAAGCAGCAGCAGATGCTAGACCAAATTGCATCCTAATAAATCTGAAAGCTCCCAGAAGAGTGACAAAAGAGGTCAAAGCCCTCGATTCTTCATGTAAAAGAACTTGGTGATAAGCTAACGATAAGTCCATCATGCTAAAAACACAAGCATCGTTTAATTTGGCAAGGACTTCATTAATATTAGGTAGAGGTTGTCTGTCAACCCATATGCAATTATTCTGACTTCTCAAGTCAACACACATCCTAATTTTTTTCCCACTGTCCTTGGGCGCTAAAACAATCGGAGCCAACCATTCTGAGGACTTTATCTCTTCAATGACCCCTAATTCAAGTAATCTGTTGAGCTCCTGTTGTAATTTGTCTATCATGAGGTTGGGTACCTTCCTCGCTTTGTGGACTACTAGTTGCGTTTTTGATTTCAGAATTATTTTGTGTTTAAACCCGCTCAGTAATCCCAGTTTATCAATAAAAACTGAAGGAAATGTCTAAAATATTTTCAGATCTTCACCCTGCTGCATGACTAACATTACTTGCTCACAAGCAATTGGATTTAAAATGATACCAAGGTCCCTTTGGTGGTGGCATCCCAGCAGGTCATCACCTCTTTTACCGACATAGACTTTCCCTACAGTTACTCTACCCTTAAATGTGACAGACTGAGTAAAATAACCAATCAGATCAATGCTCTGTCCCCCGTAACCTACAGGATTGATATCAGGGGGCAGAAGAGTGATATTGTCCTTACCAAAAGTGCAATCCCAAATTTTTGTCACTCATTAGAGTGTAAGGAGAACCTGAATCTGCTAAAACAGAGACAGATTTGGCACCAATGTAGATATCACACTTTGTCATAATCACAACATCAGAGTCAATTCCCTTTACATCTTGGATGACACCGCTGGTGGTTTCAGAAATGGGGTGAATGGTTTGTTGGGGATAGGTTATTTGATCATCTATAACATTTACCCTGGTATTTCTGCAAATGCGTGCATAATGCCCCCTCTTCTCACAGTTCCTGCAATTTACATTTCTAGCAAAACAGTTGGGATAGTTGGGACCATGACTCTGACTACCACACTTGGTGCATCTCAGTTTTGGATCTTTACTGGGATAGGCATTCCATTTTGGTTTATCCTTTTTTCCTGACGTCTTGTCTTGTTTGCCGGTAATCTTTTGACCTACAGTTACTTGTGAATTTGGATCAGTGCTTTCACAATCACTGGGATGTACTGCAGTCATTGGGCGTAATTGCACTGCGCTTTCCTTCACCCTGCTCGAAGTGTTTTCTATACTCTTAACGATACTAATAGCTTCTTTTACATTTGGATTTTTTGCAAGAAACTTTTCTTGGATTCTAATGTTCGTGCAACGCACCAGTTGATCTCTTATAAGTGAGTCAGTTTGTTGCTCAAACTCACAAGTGTGTGCCAACGTTTGATCGCTGCCACGTAGTTTCCAACTCTCTCACCTTTTGCTTGAACTCGCATAAAGAATTTGTGTCTCTCCATTGCAACGTTTATTCTTGCTCCAAAATGTGTTTGGAGTAATAAAACAGACACTTCATAAACATCTCCTGGTTCTCCAGCCCTTCTACCTATGGGTACAGGATCTAAACTGTCAAACATTTCTCCCCTCAATTCCAAAGTTGTTTTACAAAACAGCTTGTTTTCTGGTAGCTGAAAATGTTTCCCCCCTAATGGCAATTAAGTAAGAGTCAAATAGGGGTTTCCATTTCTTCCAGGGGAGTGTTGGTTCACCACGTTCCAACAAAAAGTGTGGTGGCTGACTCATGCCACTTGACGCCATGCTGCAAGTAATTAAACTAACAAGCAAACAAAATAAACTAATATAACAGACTAACACACAAACTGTTAAATAACAATCTAACACAACAAGATAAAATAAATAATTTAAAAAAATGTGGCCTTACTGTTGGCATACTGTAGAGTAGACAAGGGTAATACTTTTCTTCAAATCTTCATCATGTTGCCAACAGTAGGATAGGCAGGCGTGATGCTTTTCTTCATAACTTCTTCAAATTGCCAACAGTAACATATGTTAAAGAAAGTAAAACTGGAAAATAATCCAAAACTAAAAATGAACAAAAAGCAGCCACAAGATAAGCTTCCTACCAAATGGTGGTCAAAACTGTCTCCACAAATAACTTTCCGCGTTGAAATGCAGTTGTCTGTGCGTACAGACTACTGTGCGCTCTAGTTTATTGTCCAGAGATACTGTCGTCATAATGCTGAATCATCAGGACATATGCAATGAGCATGCGCTTCCCCTGTGCATGTCCACTTACGTCAGCAGGTTCACACGCTTCCACTGTGCGCACATCGGCACAAGGACTGTTTACAACTCGCGGCTCAGAGGCTCACGTGGCGAGTTTCTTCATGCTGAAATGTAGGCTCACACGCTTACCGGTCTATTCACTGCTGATGCCGTATCTTTTAGGCCAAACATATGGAATATTTTAGGTATTCCGCCGCCTCCACATGACAGCTACCAATCGAGCAAAGTGCAACATCCCATAATTGATCAAAAACGCTGAACTGACCTTTCTTCCTTCTTATGTTTCATGCGTGATTCCGTACTTCCAGACTTTAATCGCACACTGGGTTCTTTAGAGGATGTGGAAGTATTTACTTGTCGCAATAATAAAATGAAGACACCATCCAAAAGAGTGTCCAAGGTAACTCTTTGATTACACCCACCGGAGGACAAGAGCCAGGTGACTGGTAATATCTCAGTGTCCCCCAGAGTTCCAGTGATGCACCTAATGTTCTCCTAGGTGCATCACAGTTAAAGGGGCAAGATACAACACATTCACAATACCAATAGCTCAAACTCTCGCAAATGCAAGATCTATTGCATTGTAAATGCATGTTTTCTGTGTTCCTCTTGCTTTGGCTGGATCTTGCACGCAGGGCAAATTGCTTTGGTTTCGCTGGATTAGGGCGAGAATCCAAAGCTGTGCCCTGTAAATGGAACAAACAGGGACTGTTCTCATACATTCAAAACATCTCAAGGGTCCGGAGAAGAGCGCCTCAGTGAAGTTCGTTTTGCATTTTGGTATTTGTAGTACTGAATTTAATGGTACAAATGGAGGAACACAAGTCCTAAAATGAGAAGGAAAAAATGTAAACTAAATATACTATCTCACTCCACAAGGGACAACTTGTGATCTCTGCACATGATGATTTAATTATACATCGGAACCCAATATTTGGATGGATTTTGTCTATTTCCATTGCAGCTTTTACGAATTAGAACTTCCATATTTTGCCTACTGATTTTTCCCTAACTAGCAGCCAAATTGGCATGCAATGCAAATCCTGTGAAAATTAAATCGACGCCGAGAGGGGCCATGCTAACTGGCTCGAGGCGCTGCATTGTATAGCCATAGGATAAATCACAGGACTAAATCCACTCCCACCATTAACGCTTCGCCATGTTGCTGAAAATGAAAGAGAAAAGTGATAAGCAGCAGAGAGATTATTCCGCAGATGAGAAGCATGGGGCCGGGCTGCCCACCAGCAAGGAGCGGTTACACAGGCAGGAAGGCACAATTAACAAGTAACCGAGACGATGAAGGAACTTCAAAAGAAAGGCCCTTCCGGGCAAATGAGATGGAGTCCAGTAAACGGCCAACAATAGTGTGCCGAGGCAGTGGCCACCTTTTGTCTGCTTTCAATGGACAGTGCGGTTATAGAGCTTGTTTGTGTATGACAAATGTCACCCTATTTTTATAAAGCGCCATAGTGTTGAATTATACCACATAGCACTGTATCACATAACACAACATAGCGTAGTTTGAAATAAAATTAAACACAACATGGCTCAGTGCAGCCTTTCACTGCAGAGCATAACATAGCACAGCATGGCGTAATACAGCAAGTACATCCATTAAGACTACTCCCCTAATCCTTACTGAAGACGTGTGAACAGACAGCTATAAACAGCAATTCCTCTTTAAAAGGGGTCATTGTAACACATTATCTCATAAAGTGCAAATCAGCGTCTGCAGACCCCGGTCAATAGATACTTTAAACCATGGGTGTTCAACTCTGTTCCAGGAGGGCAAGATACTTCCTAGATTTTCAGGATTTCGACATAACATGCTTTTGTATACATTACATCTAAATTGAATTTGTTAACATAGTGGTTAGCCTGAAAACCTGGCAGGGATCTGGCCCGCCTGGATGTACACTGAACACAAAAAAGACAAAATCATCTTACATTACACATTAAACTATGCATGCTGCAGGTACGTTTGTACAGAAAAGCGGCTTCATTGGGCAACTCAGTATCCTTAGGAAGTTGAGTAGAAAGGGTGTCATGATCCTTAAGCAAAGTACCAAAATAAGGAGCCCCATGCCCCAGTTAGGTAGTGAAATGCAACAGCAAACTTCCCTTCGTCCTTCTCCTGCTCCAACCCCTCGCTCTCTTCCTGCCACGACCTTTAGTCTCGGAAACTGCTGCTTGCTGTAAAATGCAGTTGTAGCGCGAACCTGAGTTGAAGCCGCTTTCACATCACCACATCAATAACCACACATGTGTGACTAAAACTCAACTCGCAGGCGAGTCACCGCCCACGCCCCAGTTACCTTCCAAGTCGCCCACCATCACCCAGAGACGCACCCACCCCACTCACCATGCCGCAGGGGACGCTTGCCCAGGAACGACCCTACCTTCACACACCAACTCCAAGGATGAGCAGAGTGTGCAAAAACATGACCCCCACGCTTCAAGAAGTGACGGGGAACAAACATGTGCAGCGGACACAAAGCATGTGTGGCATTGAGGCATGGAAACACACGTAGAGGAAAAGTAGTCTCAAAACAAAGACATAAACATGTAGAGCGTAATGATGTAGTACTTGGTCGGTGTTGCATGGAGAAAACCGGAAACAAGGAGTTAGGACAAAGACGGCGGATTGCCCATTGGAAAGCAAGAATTTTTAAAGGACACTAACAGAGACCAATAAAAAGCAATCAGCAAAGAATGGGTGGAGTTCAACTCCTAAAGCATACACAACAGGTCGCTAAGCGACAGCGCAAGTGCTGTAGGCTCAATCTAAAAAGGAAGCTAGGGATTGCCCAGCTGTGGAAATTTACCTTTTTAGGGGCACACTGGTGCAGGTTCCACGGGTCCACAGACCAACAAAATAGAGATCGGCACTGGAGTTGAAGTAAAATAAATCAAGTTTATTAGTCACTCATGAGTGGGACCGCATCAAAACAACACTCTCAAGTGCTGCAGGAGGAAGTACACTGAACTCACAAACCATCGTCCTTATATCCAGTTTTGTGCAATGTAAGCATATGGACAGAAATGGAAAGAACAAGTTTAAACACAGAAATAGCTATCGGCAAACAAGGACAGATGGATGACCACTTGGTCAGCCAATAGGGAGGGGGAGCAGGGATGCTTTTGGCAGCAGTAAACGATCAATAGATAGCCTCTAAGATCAGGTGCACCGGCAGCTACAAACCCCCCCAAGTACATTGCTGAGCCATGTCGAAAGAGGTCAACTATTGATGACACGAGCAGGGTGAAAAGGCGAACAGCAGAGGACGAAAGAATTACGAAGGAAACTAATGGAAGCCACAGCCAAAATGGCTGTTGCTTATGCTAATGTAAAATATTACACGTTTCCACAAACGACCCTTTTAGCATAAGCTAAGACATTTTCTTGTCTCTTCTGCGGGGGATGGTATAAATCATGAATATCAATTAACATCATGTCACAAATTTCTCGTTCCATTGCTAAAAGGGCATTTGCATTTCGGATATTCGTTTTAGATGGTACACAAGTAGAACAAGTGGAAATACAGAGGGGAAAAGAATTGGTCCACATTGTATGCATAAACAACAAGATAAGATGATAGCTATTAATATGAACAGGACTGATAATACTTTTAAACCCCAAACTGAAAGTAAGTTCCAAAACCACCCAGTCCAAGTACATGTTCCTGGGTCTTGATGTATTTTGGTGGTTATCTTGTGTAATTTGGAGATGGCCGCATATGTAGAAGGTGATTTGTCCAGTATGAAGACACACCAGCTGGATCCGATGATAAGGCATGCTCCACCTCGATCAGCCAGAATAACATCTAGAACAAAACCATTCTGCAAACCAACCATGCGGATCGATGCTTGTTCTTCTGTCAAGTTCCCTAAGGCCGCAGTTGTCCGATTGATCATTGCTTCCATTGTACAGGTGAGGTGACGGACCAGCTTACTGTTCTGTACTAGGCAAACAAAGAAGAAGAATCCTCTGTTAAAGCCTGTATATTGTTCCCATGTAATCTCTGTCTGGTCGACTACAGAGACATCGATTGCACGTTTTCCCCTACTACCAGCATGGTGATCGAACAAATGCAAATCTTGGTGGTAGGTTGGGGGAGCTAAAAACACAGGTGGTAGAAGGAAGGCTATGTAACAGGTACCAGACCAGCCTGGAGGTAGGAAGTAGTATGCCTTAGTTCTGCAAACAAAATAAGTGTGACGTGATGCAAGGAAGCTGCTTCGGCCTCTCGTAGACATCTGCAACACTGTAGTACAGTTACTGTGGCCCACTGGCACATCGCCTGTACTCTGTACACAAAGGGGGCCAGTAGTCATGGCAACAGAGATAACAGGGGGTCCATTTTCTTAGCCGACCTACAATTTGGATACACATAGTTTGTTGCTGCACTTCCTTTACTGTATTCTTCCATTTCTAAAGCAGTCCCTTTTGCTTGTGGGTCCCCATCTTCGTTGGGGTAACCGACTTAGTTCAGTTTGGCATGGAGGTCACCCACATCCCATGTTTCTGAGGGATTAAATACTTTAGAGGCATATAGAAGTTTAAACCAAGCTGGGTATGAGCCATTCTGAGAGAATGGCAGCGGTGACAACGGGATTCCTTTTATGTTCTGATGAGGAGGAATCTTGCCACAAACCCAACAGTTAGTAGCATTGCTTAGCTGGTGTGTTTGATGGAACATTTGAATAAATGAATTGTTTCTCAGATTTTGGCGGTATCCCTGTTCATGTTGCGGCAAATCAAAATGATGGAGCTCTTTTGCAGCAAGTGATATAACAGTAATGTTAGGCAAGGACGCTACAGGTATTACTTCCTCCACTACCCACATTACAGTAGCGATGATCGCAGCAGTCAAAGTCAGACCAAGAATGCAGATTGTACAGCCGTTGCACGTTGTCGCAGCGATCTCCTTCTTGGGCGAGCTCATTTTCATTGGCAAACAACAAATCGAAAGGTAGTGCCCTAAGAGTCCTGACTGGGCGTTGGTTTCTTCACTGACATTGAGACGAGTAGCCACTAATAGGAGACCCCCCTTTGAAGTCAGACTTTACCACTCAGGACAATGGCTTCACCTATCTTGTTTTGCATCGGAACGCTTTTCTTCTTGGATCGGAGTAGGTATCTGGATACACCAGGGATTGTGTGGTCAGAGAAGACTTCCTCAGTTCTTTCAGGTGATGGAGCTCGCCCTGTTTCTGTGACCGGGATGTTGCCGTGATCTTTCAGTGCAGTAGGATCCACCAAGCTGAACGGAATTTTCTTGCAGTGGGTGGCGTGCATCCAATTTTTCCTGTGGGTCACTCGCACTGCAGTTCGGGTGGCGAGAAGGACCTGTTCGGGGTCCTTCCAGCGAGGTTCCAAGGAATTCGTCCGCTGGAAGGCCTTCACCATGACGAAGTCACCCGGACGTAGGTCATGTCTATCACCTTGTGACTGTCCGGGAGAGCTTCTTGAACCTGCTGATTAATAGAAAGTAAACTGTCAGTCAACTGAGACGGGTAATCACTCATCAGCATATGTGGTACATTGTGTTTAGGGCGAGGTTTAGGGACCCCCCAAATGTTCAAGGGCCTGCTGAACATGACCTCATATGGGGTAAGCCCAGAGCATGTATGAGATATTGATCTGATGGAAAGCAGTGCCAATGGGAATGCATCAGGCCACCTCAGAGATGTGAAAGCCTGTATTTTTGCCAATTTTAATTTCACTGTGGAGTTGTAACGTTCCACCAGGCCTGCTGACTGTGGGTGAAAAGAAGCATGGAACTTCCGCTTGACCCCTAGCCCTTTCATGACATAATCTACAACCTGTCCAATGAAATGGGGCCCGTTATCACTCCATAACATTTTACAAATTCCAAATCTGGGGAAAAACTCCTTTAGACGTATTTTCGCAGTTGTAAGGGCTGTATTGTCTTTCGTAGCATAGGCTACTAAGACATATTTAAATGATTACAGCGTTCAAACTGAATGTAATCCATTTGTAGGACCTCAAAAGGTGCAGATGGTGTCGGAAACCCTCCTGTTGGAGTCTGCGTTCCCTTTCCAGGATTTTACTGGAGACTGACCAGGCAAGACTGAACTATTTTTTTAGCAGTACCAGCAATATCAGGATGGTCCCAAACTTGCATAAGCTGTTTTGCTACCGAAGATGCACCTACATGTGCTGGACCATGTGCCAAATGGATCAAAGGATATAGGTATGCAGTGGGCAACTTCCATTTAGTCATATCTTTGCTCCTCCAGAAGCCCTCATCATTCAATGCTCCCTCCTTAGACCATTGGCCTAATTCATCAAAGGAGGCAGATTGCTGCATATCCAATACTTTCTGTCTAGCATCATGCCAACGCTCAGCTTGCGATTTACCCACATACATAAACGTGGTGCTTCACTGCGTTGCAGTCTCACGAGCTGTATGATTCGCAAAGGCATTACCTGCTCCTATTTTATCTGTCACCTTTTTGTGTGCACTGCACTTAACGATAGCTACTTTCTTGGGATAAGTTAAGGCAGTAAGAAGATTGTGCACTAGTTCTCCATGCAGTATATGTGTTCCATGTGAAGTGAGGAAACCACGTTCCTTCCACAAGCGGCCAAAATTATGCGCTACTCCAAACGCGTACTGGCTATCGGTATAGACATTGACAATCAGGTCTGTACTAAGCTCACATGCTCTTGTCAGAGCAATCAGTACAGCCGCTTGGGCCGATTTCTGCGGAATGCGAGCTGTCTCAACTACTGTCTGGAGTGTCGAAATAGCATAGGCAGCAGATGTGGTGCTATCGGGTAATTTAAAATATGACCCATCAACTCATAACATCCCATCTGAAATAGAAAAAGGAGTGTCTTGTAGGTCAACACGACCCTTTGTCTGCTGTTCAGTGAGAAATGTACAATCATGTGACTCTTGTGACTGTGGCTGAGTAGATGGAAATGGCAAAAATGTGGCAGGGTTTAGTGTCAGGCATCTTTTTAACGTGATATGGGGGGCCAAATGTGTCAATTCATATTCTGTCAAACGAGCACTATTCAAATGTTGCGTTTTTGTTTGGTTTAGCAAAGCATCAACTGAATGGGCTACTAACACAAGCAATTTATGTGACAAAACTATTCCTCACTCTGTCGTATAGATACAGCCGTTGCCGCCACCGCTCGGAAACATCCGGGCAGCGCACAAGCGACTGGGTCAAGGACAGCTGAAAAATATGCACACAGGCATTGTTTATCGCCGTGTGCCTGTGTTAAAACCGAGAGGGCACAACCTTCCCTTTTGTGGACATAGAGTGTGAAAGCTTTAGTATAGTCTGGAGTACCTAATACTGGTGCAGAGCAAAGGGCTTGGCGTAACTGTTGGAAGGTGCTCTGGCACTCAGCAGTCCATGGGAGGGGCATCGGAGTGTCTTTGGTCATGAGAGCTAACAGAGGTTTAACAATATGAGAAAAACAGGGGATCCACTGCCTACAAAAAGAGGCAAGGCCAATCAATGCACGAACATCCTTTTGAGTGCGGGGTACAGGAGTGTATAGAATGTTCTGAATGTGATCTGGTGTAAGCGCACGTCCCTCCTTAGAGAGGAGGTGACCTAAATAGGTAACCTGCTGTCTACAATATTGAAATTTCTATCTAGAGACTTTGTGATTATGTGATGCAAGAAACGATAAAAGTAACAATGTACCTTCTTCACATTGTTCAGGAGTGTCAGCAGCTAACAAAATATCATCGACATACTGAATGAGGGCAACCCTTTTTGGGACAGGAAAGGAATCAAGTTGTCTTTTCAAAGCCTGACTATAAATACTGGGACTTTCTGTATAGCCATGTGGAGCTCTACAGAACCGGAAGGATCAATTTTTTAGTGTAAATCCAAATAGATAGCGGCTGTCTAGGTGAATAGGTATTGAAAAGAACGCATTCTTCAAATCAATAACTGAAAATGTGGTGGCAGTGGGAGGGACCATAGTGAGGAGAGATGTTATGTCAGAAACGAACGGATATTGGGGCACCACAATCTTATTAACCTCATGCAAATCAATAATGAACCAGTAAATCTTAGTATCAGTGTCCTTTTTCAAACTAGGAAGGATAGGGCTATTGCAGGTATTATAGGGAACCTCTTCCACTACACCTACTTCAATCAAATCTTGGACAATACCTGCAAATGCCTCCTCGCCCCCTCGAGAAATCTTGTATTGAGGCAAACAGGGCAATGAGGCACCTTCTCTTACTTGGATTTGTACAGGAGGAATAACCATTTGACCCACATCAGTATCTGATCTAGCCCACAGGGTGCAAGGTAAGGAAGCCAGAGCGACGTCCTCTTTGATAAGGCAAGATCTATCAATGATTACATAGTTGTCATTAAGGATAACACGTACACCTTCCAGAGAACAGAGTATTGTAGCACGAACGTATTTAAGCATATCAATACCTACAATGTTATCTGGAGTGTTAGGGAAAGCAAAAATGGACACAAAGTGGCTGTGATAGTGGGCTACATGTAGGTGTTCCGTCGAACCCTATCGATGTTATCAATGTGCCAGACAGGGGAGCCTTAGGAACCAGTCTTTTAGACAGGGCACTACGGGTAGCCCATGTATCAACCAGAAATTGATCAGTAGATCCCAAGACATTTGCGTCAATGTAGGGACCCATTTGATCTACTGGCACCTCAACCGGTCCCACACCCCGTCCTAGGCACCCCTATGCATAATCAGAATCTGTGGGTGTATCAGCATAATAGTCAGTCATTTGATATTGATGTCGTTTATCAAAAGTATTGGGATAATTCGGTCCTTGTTCAACTGCCTCAAACCGGGGGCGAGCACTTGCGACTCCCCTGTTTCCTACATTCCCTGGGCGCCATCTCATACTTCCCCTTCCCTGCTGGTATTGCTGACCTTGCAACCGGGGACACTCAGAACAGCAGTGCCCAGTCTCTTTACAATAGGCGCACTGATCAGGAGACAGATGGGCCCGTTGAAAAGGGAATGCTCCAAGTGCATGCATTACACGTCCGTCTCTTCCACCTCCCCTAAATGGTGGACCATACACTTGAGCCATCATAACCTTTGTTTTCGATTCCTTAACCTTTTTGTCCTCTCTTCCCTTTGCTTCTAGTTCCTGGCGTTCATAATATTGTGGCATTGTCAAAAGGGAAACTCGGGAAGACGTGGTCCAAGAAATTTCACGTGCTTTAAGGCGACTAGATATTTCTGGTAACATATTAGCAAAAAATTTGTCGACAAACAGATGTTTGCCTGTCTCATCTGCCAGGGACGGGCCACTAAAGTTATTAAATGTCTCAGAAAATCTTGAAAAGAAATCAGAGATTGACTCATCCTTTTTCTGTTTGCAGGACGCTATTGTAGTCCAATCTATCTTAGGGGGTATTAGAGTCTTCATATTTAATTACAATAGCTTTAGGAAGATCTAATATCCTTGTTGGGGCTTCTGAGCAGGCTCCCTATCCCTATCTATTTCTTCCAATTTTACCCAAGTGTCACCAAATGCCGCAGCATCATCAATCTTACATATTGTCTGCCACATATCAGGAGGTAACATAAGCCCAAAGAACATAGCTCTGCCTGCTAACGTCATGGTACAAGAACTAATGGCTGCCTCCACCTCCTCATAGAAGGCGGCAGGGTTTTTTCGGGGGTTAGTCAAGGCAGTCTTAAGGGCCATAACATCTGCCCTACTCCACGGAGTGTAGACCCAGTTATATATAAAATATCCCTTTGCACCATCGGAAGTCTTATCATCATTTGTTCCTGCACCCTTCGGGGGAACATACAGGGGCGTGGCTTCACGCATAGGTCTCATGGCAGGCTCACTACTGATAGGATTATTCACATCTAATGGGAAAACTACATTCTCTGTCTGAGACTTTTCTATTGCTATGTTTTTTTGCCGCCGTTAAGCTAATTCTTGTTCCTCTTTCATTCCTAATGTCTCATCCCGTATTTTAACTGCTCGTCTAATTGTATCAGGTATATTTTTAACAGGATAAGCCCCATCTCCTAATTGCTTATAATCTGCATTTAAATTCTTTGGTTCTCTTTCACCTGAGATATGTCGCCAATTATATAGGATCTCCCAACAGAATTTCTCCCAAAGATATAACTGTTTGGCGTCTTCCTAAGTCTGAACTATAACTGTGAGGGCCGTCGCTGTAGTAGTCCGACATGCTTCCTCTCTAGCAATGTCCCGCAATTTATCTTTCTCTTCTCTAGATAAAGCAGAGCGAGTCTGCCGCATAGATCGCTGATCTTTGTCCTTATTGTCTGATGAGGAGAATTCTTCATTAGAAGCATCTCTCTCTGGGGCACTCGGATCAGGAGATTTATACAGGGGTGGGGGCCGCTCTAATAAAATAGCATCATCATGAGGTTTATTAAGTATCAAATAGATAGGACGTCTAATAGGGTACCTGCCATTTACCTGTAATCAACGTTCTCTCTCTACCTTTTCTATCCCTTACTGCATCTCCTTATCTTTCAATTCAACACACGTCTGATACATCGTTTTCCGCTGCTCTTTCTGTGCTATAGCTTCCACTTTCTTCGCTCTCCCTCGCACTTCCTTATTCCACAAACACAAACAATCAAACATATCCTGTGTACTCCTCCTTTTGAACAGACACTGTTCCACATACTGAACCTTCTTACAACTCAAACGATCCATTTACTGGCCACTGTAGATCAGGTTCTTTCTTTGTGTATTTGTTCAGCAATGAGCCATACATTATGGGAGAAATACCATATTTTATATACATTTCTCTATTCCGGGTCCCTTCTGGGGGAGCCGGCTGACTTTGTTCTAAAGCAGTCCTAGGACCACAACAGCAGCACCACTTACGAAGTGTGCTAAGAGCAGACATGTTTTCACAAATATATGTAAAATATTACTTATCCAAACAAGTTCCAAAAGGAGAAAAGTCCCCACAATACCTGCCTCAGTCTTTGCAAAGAATGAATACCAAAACCAAACCAAACAAACAAAAGTGCGCCTTCAGCGACCTTACCAAGCAGAAGTCTTCAAGTGTCACCTGCCGATCTCTGGCCGACCTAATGGTCACTTCAAAATTCGCCAAAGCAGCCCCAGTCGAGACTGGCCACCACCGGAGGGTCAAGTCAGGAAAACCAGAGTGTTCACGTTGGCTGCAAAGACAAAGGTCTTCTCATGCAGTGCACGTCCTCAGGGAAAATTTCAACCTTCCGTCGAGTCCACTCCTTCAGACAGCCAAGTCTCAGATGGGGCCCCACGTGCTGGTTACCAATTGTGAAAATGTACCTTTTTAGGGGCACACTGGTGCAGGGTCAACCTCTCGTCCACGGGTCCGTAGACCAACAAAATAGAGATCAGCACTGGCGTTGAAGTAAAATAAATCAAGTTTATTAGTCACTCATGAGTGGGACTGCATCCAAACAACACTCTTGAGTGCTGCAGGAGGAAGTACACTGAACTCACAAACCATCGTCCTTATATATAGGCGTCGATTCTGATCCTGGAAAAACCGGGTACGAACCGTCGGTCGGAGCGTTTTCTCCGTCCGACTCGTACCCGGGAAAAAAACATTACAAACATGGAAGTACGATGCGCACGGAAACACCATTTCCGTACGAGTTGTACAAAACACCGACCGACGAAAATATACATACAAATGTGATCCGGGGAAAGCGCCGACGTGACGTCGGGGCGCTTTCAGGCAGCGTTTCACGAACCAGGAAGTACGATTCGAACTGACAGCAGTCCGGACGGCAATATTTTTACGGCACCCAAAAAGTGCCGGAAAAGTGAAGTACGCCGCGAAACGACCAGATTAGGGGGCCCGGTATGCGCCGTACCCCCCCCCCAGCCCCCGTGAGTACGCGCCGAACCCCCCCAGCCCCCGTGAGTACGTGCCGAACCCCCCCCAGCCCCCGTGAGTACGCACCGAACCCCCCGTGTATGTACACCCGTGTACGTACGAGTCGTACCCCCCGTGTATGTACACCCGTGTACATACGAGTCATACCCCCACCCGTGTATGTACACCCGTGTATGTGCGGACCGTACCCCCACCGTGTATGTACACCCGTGTACATACAAGTCGTACCCCCACCCGTGTATGTACACCCGTGTACGTACGAGTCGTACCCCCACCCGTGTATGTACGGTGCGTACCCCCAGTGCGTACACACGGTGTACATACACGGGTGGGGGTACGGTCCGCACGTACACAGGTGTACATACACGGGTGGGGGTACGACTCGTACGCACATGGGTGTACATACACGAGTGGGGGTACGGTCCGCACATACACGGGTGTACTTACACGGGTGGGGGTACAACTCGTACGTACACAGGTGTACATACACGGGTGGGGGTACGGTCCGCAAGTACACGGGTGTACATACACGGGTGGGGGTACGACTCATACATACACGGGTGTACATACACGGGGGGGTTCGGCGCGTACTCACGGGGGCTGGGGTTCGGCGCGTACTCACGGGGGCTGGGGGGGTTCGGCGCGTACTCACGGGGGCTGGGGGGAAGTTCGGCGCGTACTCACGGGGGCTGGGGGGGGGGTTGGCGCGTATGCGGGCACATGTCTCCATGGTTGCTATGGGAGTTCGGTCCTTACGGTGCATTTTCCATACGGTTGTAACATCGGACGCACGGGATGGATCGTACTTGCGCGCTCGGACTTCACTTTTCACATTTGTACATAAAATCGTCCGGGGATGTGCCGGACACTTTTTCCGACCCGAGGACGTGTGGGGAAATTTTCCAAATGCGATTCGTATGGACTTTTTCCCATACGAATCATACTTGCCAGTTTGTACGCTACTTGTACGATTCGTACGGTAAAAAGACCGGATACGAGTCGTAGGGGGAAAATTTTTCCAGGATCGGAATCGGCACCATAGTGTTGTTGCAATGCAAGCATATGGACAGAAATGGAAAGAACAAGTTTAAACCCAGAAATAGCTATCGGCAAACAAGGGCAGATGGATGACCACTTGGTCAGCAAATAGGGAGGGGGAGCAGGAATGCTTATGGCAGCAGTAAACGATCAATAGATAGCCTCTAAGACCAGGTGTACTGGCAGCTACAAACCCCCAAGCACGTACCTTGCTGAACCATGTCGAAAGAGGTCAACTAAAGTTGATGACACAAGCAGGGTGAAAAGGCGAACAGCAGAGAACGAAAGAATTATGAAGGAAACTAAATGGAAGCCACAGCCAAAATGGCTGTTTCTTATGCAACTGTAAAATACTACACGTTTCCACACAGCCACCTCACTGCCTTGGGAGAACCATCCATTTAGATGCCCTCCTGGGTTTGCGATACCCCCATAAGAACCTGTAAAATATCCTTTCCAGTCTTGAAATCCAAGTTGAGGAAATTTCTAAAGTGATAGACCTGAAGACATTGCACCTTGGGTAGAACTGCCATCTTGAGCACATTGCTCCTACCGAACAATGAAAGATGTAGATGATACAACCTTTCCAATTCTCTACTCACATTATCTAAGATCGGAGCCATATTCAAATCAACGAATTTATCTATGACAGCTGCAATTTGAAACCTAGATAAACCGCCTCAGAAACTACTAATGAATCTACGCTCTGCAAATTTTCTGACCATAAGACCAGCGTTTTATCTACAGTTAGTTTGTATCCTGAACAAGCCCCAAACTGATCAGCTAAGGTCTTGATCTCCGGGAGCGCCGTAATCAGGTCAATGGTAAGTACTGCTATGTTGTCTGCATACGCCAATGCTCTGTACTCAACCTAATTCATTGTCACCAGTCTGATGATAGTATTTAACTCTAATTTCCTTAATAAGGGATCAATATCCAGGGAAAATAGCAGAGGAGAACATGGTCCTTCTGGCCTAGTGCCCCTTGTGATATCAAAAGAAGCTAAATCTTGCCCTGCTATGCGTATGGCAGTCATTGGTAAAACGTATAGTGCTTTAACTGCCTCAACGAACTCCTTACAGAAACCTTTACATTGAAGGACTGCCCAAAGGAATTGCCAAGAGACCCGATTGAATGCTGTCTCAGCATCTAATAGGATTACTCCTAATGGTGACTTTGTGGCCTGTGCCCAATCCAAAAGGGCTATGACCTGGCGGACGTGGTCTATCGTGTCACTACCAGGAATGAACCCATGTTGGCACATTAAAACTAAAGGGGGAATAATCTTACCCAGGCGATTTGCAAGTATTTTAGAATAGATTTTACTGTCACAATTATTAAGAGATATTGGTCTATATGACCCTGGGTTCAATTCTGGCTTCCCTTTTTTTTTTAAACACAACTATAGTGGTCATCTGCCGCGAAGGGGGAACATATCCACTTTGGACCTGCAGAAAAATGTGCAGCATGTCCTGTTGTAAAACCTGGAAGAATTTTCTATAAAATTCCAAAGGGATCCTATTGGGTCGAGAAGCCTTACCTGAAGCCGATGAATATATAGACTCTTCCCCTATGTTGCACAAATTTCATTGCCACCTCGGACCCAAAATATTGATTACATTTGGATTTTAAAATTGCTATTGCTTGTTGACACCCCTGAATATCTTGACCCTTAGTCACTTTGTCCATGAGATCAATTTCTGCTATTCGTAGTTGCTCATACCAACCGCGGATGGAGGGAGAAGCTCAGGCTTTACCCTCGGACCCCAGTTTTGAAGGTATCCCAAACTATAATGTCTGGCACCGAACCCTTATTAATGTAAAAAAAAATCTACTATCCACTTAGCCATATGATCTCTATATGCTTGATTGAATAAAAGCTTTCTCTTGAAGGTCCATGAAGTCTATCACCAAGGTATTATGGTCTGAAACAGCCCCCGGGGAATCTCTGAATCCTGACTTGCCCCGCTAGTGTATTTGATACAAAAAATAGTCAAGCCTAACTAGTTTGTTAGGGGAGGCTAAATATAATAAAAAACCTGGGTCGGATACTTCATGTTTACACCAGTTGTCTTCCAATCCATGTTCCCTCACCAGACCTTGCAGAGCCTTGAAAACCTTCACTTTCCTCCCATGATATAGTTGATCCCCATTAAGATTAAATTGGCTATCTAAATGGCTATTTAGATCTCCACAAAGGATTAAGGGGTGTGGCCATATGGCAAGCTCTATTTTTAAGTAATCCAATACCTCAGGGTCATCTAGATTGGGCCCATACACAAAACAGATCTTCAAAGATGCATCCCCAGTAGCCAACCCAAATTCCGTGATGGTCCACTGTTCAAACTTATCTTCTCTTGCTTACAAATACCTATTCCTTTCTTTGTTAAGATTGCCACCCCTCTTGATCTTGTCCCTTGATGAGTGCATGCTAACATGTTATACCCCTAGGGCCAGATGTACGACCCACCAATTTGTGACTTGCAAATTGCGTCGCATTTGCAACACGCAATTTGTGACTCGAAAATTGGGATGTATAACAGTGTGTCAGACACTGTTTGTGATTCCTAATGAGGTCACAAATTGCATGCCTCATGAATATTAATGAGGCAGGTGCAGTTTGCGACCCCATTAGGAATTGCTGGCACTCCCAGGGATGGTGGCCTGCTGGGGGCCAGCAGACCACCATGTCTGAGACTGCTTTTAAATAAAGTAGTCTTTTTTTTAAATGCATCCCGTTTTCCTTAGAGGAAAACGGGATGCATTTAAAAAGAAAAATTAAACTTTTCATGAAGGGGTCCCTGGGACCACTGCCTGCTCTTAAAAATTTCTCACATACTCACAAAGGGGGACCCCTTCCCGTTTGCGAGTGGTTTACCACCTACTTGAGGTAGGTGGTAAACTGCGAGTGTTTTGCGGCCGTAAATGTGGTTGCAAAACAATTGTAAATGGCATGGTTACTCGCTATTAGTAAGGGACGCCCCGTCCTAATACCGGGAGTCGCAAATGCTATTTTGCGAGTCAGTGATTTGCAAAATAGCATGTGTACATGCCATTACCTTTTTTTGTGGTCGCAAGTGGTAGGATCTCCTGTTTGTGGCTGCAAAAAAGGGTCGTACCTAGGGCACCCCAATCCTTCAACCATCATCTCTTATTCCATGATATGCTGAGTTTCTTGGAGGCACACCAAATAAGCCTGCATAAATCGAAGACTTGTCTATTTTGCCCCTTTTATTTTTATCATTGAGGCCACAAACATACACCGAACTAATCCGAATTTTACCGCTTCTCATTATATTTAAGATCCAATATCCATAATCTTTTAATACTGCACATCAGAGTAATGCTCTCTACAGTGACCATTTTCTTGCTCCTTGCAGAGCTGAAGATGCTATTACAATTACTACAAAACATACCGATCTTCACTTTTCTCTTACCCTCCATACAAACCCTCCCAAACACTTTCTCCCCGCCCCCACCCCATCAACTCTCGCACGCAGTTGGACCAATCAGGACCTATGATGGAATGTTACCCTTCCCGCATTCCCATCACGGCCATAAACCTAAAAGGAGCAGTCTCCCTCACTGCTCCTACCCCGCTCTGTAATAAAGGAAAAAAACGCTTGCTTCTTCCCTCAATCATAAACACCCTTATGTGAGGGTTTATAAAAACTCTTTAGCCTTAATCTCTGATGTGAAAAAATGAGGATTGTCCCTCCAGACTACTTTTAATCTAGGTGGGTTCGTTAGCAAACCTAGGCTCCCTTGCTCTGAAATGATTGAATCAGCTGGCATAACCTCCAGCGACGTTCCACCGTGAAATGGCAGAAGTCAGGTCTAACATAAAAGGTATGACTATTAAAGGAGCGCTAATTAATAAATGAACACGTACACACCCATGGACTAATATAATTCAAAAATTCATTTTTTTATTCTTCAATTTTAAATAAAGTTGATATAGAAAAAAAAGGTGAAATTAATTTATACAATGAATACAAAGGTTTTGTGTCATTCTATTCCTATGGATAATTGTCCATTAATATAATTTTTATGGAGCCATATAGTCTAATGATCTAATCATACAAAATCCTATTAATACATTCAATATACATCTATTTGCAATACATTTCAACAACAAATGTCTTGCATGGCTAGAAATAATCTACGCGCGTTTCGGCGTTGAGCCTTCATCAGGTAGCCTTGTATTGATCATTCCTAAAAAAATAATAAGAATGAAAAAACCTAAATTATACAACAACATTAACATATATTCCAAAAGGTTACATGTGTACATTCCTACTCAATGAATTTTATCTACATAAAAATGACAATATACATATTTACAATGATTTCAGTGTCACAAAGAACAGTGGTTATAGAAGCTGTGAGATGAGATAAGATAATGTTTGTATAAACAGAACAAAAAGAAGAAAGGAAAAGATTAAAGAAAAAAAGGGGGAGAACAAAGATAGTGAAGCCAGGCAGCTGACATTAATGCACCTCCTAAATTCAACATGTCGATTTAAAGCAAAGTACCTGGCTGAACAGCATTGTGGTCATATGTTCTTAGTTAGTGCTGAGGGCAATAACGAACGGGCTGGAATCTACATGTCAAGACTCCCAAGAGAGGCCACAATTAATTTTATGAAGTAAAAAGCAGGCATGTAGCATGAGAGATAGGAGGGATGACAAGGGAACACTCACCCTGTAAACGACTGTTGCTTAAAGATAAGAGTGTGTGAAAACTCTATCCAAATAACGAGTTCCTGAAAGAATAATGAATAAACCAAGCTGTCATGGATAGCGACATGTGCACTGGAGAATACAAGAACCGATCCTGAGATAGATAGAAATGTCCTAATTATGGACAAAGGGTAAGGTATAGCACTGATACTAAATGTTGCAAATAATATGAACGTCATATTTAAATGGCTTGTGTAAACTAACGGGCAAATTCATTAGAAGTAAACATATTCCAAATATTTCAGTGGTTATTCAATTACTCGAAGGTACAAGTATCAAGCGCCTAGTGTATATGAACCGGTACGTAGGTATCTAATACATCTCGGGCGATTTTATTATTAGGGTAAATGTATGTACCTGCAAATGTATCAGCTTGGCCTCATATAGATTCCCGCTAGTATAGTAAGCCTTCGTCGCTCCTCGTAATAGATCATGGGCTTAAGGGCAGTTCGAGGGTGATCTGAGTTGCCTCCATCTATCTGTTACCGATACCAGGAAACATCGTGCTGGCGGGTTGCCGTGTAATTAGGGAACGTGACCAACGGAACGTGTACACGCCTGCATGTGGTTTGGTTTAAATATTGAGCCTGAACACAGCGCATGTGTGCCACGTCAGAGCAGAGCGTCAAAAAGCATGCAATGCCTAGAGTAAGGAAGGCAAATATGAGCGCCATCTTAGCCATGTATTTTGCAGCGGAAAATGCAGAAAAGATAATGATAATGGGCTGTATATTACAGATATTGGAAGGAGTACTGAAATTATGTACCTCGGTTTTCCCGATGAAGATTTCGTCTCATTGTTGGGTATATCATCTAGAGGTGGTAACATACTTAATTCAACCAACACCATTGGTAATGAAGACATCAATAAACTTACATCCCTTAAGAAAAAACGAATTGAATTACACGGACATTTTATGCTGGAATATTTTAAAACTGGCGTGATCCCGCAGGGATTAAGAGTAAAAAACATCCCCGGTCTATTTGTAAAAATTTGCAAATTCTTAGAGCGTTGGTCATTAATTGCCAATAGATGCTCCCGTGATCTAATGATCTTGATAGTAGAGACAGCTAAAGAACTTGCACAAACATTACTGGAAGAGATACAGGAGTTAGAGGCTAAGATCAAAAGTAGCCAGGCAATTGAAGAAGCAAAAAAGAAGCTAGAAGAGGTTGAAACTGAAATGGCCTCATATACTGAATACCTACTAAAAAGGAAGACAGATAAGTTAAAAAAAGATATTAGGTACGCTAGCCAGGAAAAAACGGACCCATATCTGGCAGACAATTTTTACCAACAGGAACCCTTACAGGAGGACCAATATCAGCCTACATTTAATAGATACCCCAAAAAGGTTATTACCTTTTCTGATACATCAGATTCTGAAGGGGAAGGGTATAACCAGTATCAATCACGTAATTCAGGACGTGATATGCCAGGCAACAGAGGAGATCGTTCAACTTTTTTAGCCAGACGTGGAACACAGAAAACCAGATGGCGACCGAGATATCAACCACGATATCGAGGCAATTACCAACAACCTCAGAATTACCAGCAAGGACAGAACCTTTACCAAGACGATCCCCAGTTCCTGGTGACGAGACATGCTCAATATTGGCGCAAGTAAGCCAAATACCCATCTTTAATTTGAGCAACCAGACAATTGACTGCCACACTGAATCCCTCTTAACAAAAGGTCTCTCCTTGTTCCACATACCACAGCAAATAGATTTGAAATCTATTTAGATCTATTGTCCTTTTTCTGAAAAATCAGATTGCATGTATTTTTTGAAGGCCAAATAGATCAGAGTCAACAGACATTGAATAGATCATGTCTTTCACCTCCTTCTACATTTCTTCCCACCCTTGAACAAGTGGGTCCCGAAATTACTATTTTTGAACATGTGGTATTTAACAAGCTCACGGCTGCCCTGAAATACATTCCCATGCCACCATATAATTTAACTCAGGATGAACATAAAGCCCTACACAATTTGATCCGCAACAAAGGAATCACAGTTAAAGGCTGTGATAAAGGTGGGGGTATCGTACTTATGAATACTTATCAATATGTTGCAAATATGGAACGAATGCTCTCCAACACAGACCATTACATTCCGGTCCAATTGGACCCCACAAAAAGAGTCTCCAAATTAGTTTTGGAGACAACAAGTAAAGCCCTAGGTGAGAACCTAATCTGCGAATAAGAATGGCAATACCTCAATGTCATTATGCCCAGAATGGCACCAATATATGGGGTTCCCAAAATTCATAAACATACCACCAACCCTCCCTACAGACCTATAGTGACCACTATTGGGTCTGTAACTGAAACCCTCTCTAAGTATGTAGATGCAATTTTGCGGCCCCATGTCCCCAAGATTCAATCATATGTACGGGACACCGGGGATATCATTAATAAAATAGAACATCTTGCGTTTAATGATATGACACAAATTCTGGTCACAATGGACATAGAAGCCTTATATAGTAAAATACCACAGATGGGGGCTTTAGAATCAGTCCTATGGTTCATTGAGTCTTTCAATATAGATTGCCCTAAGACTTTCATTATGTCCTGCTCAACTATTGTTTTACAGGAAAATACTTTTGAATTCAATGGGTCACTCTTTCAACAAACTAAAGGGGTCAGCATGGGGGCATCATGTGCCCCCACTGTAGCGAACATCTTCATGGCACAATATGAACACAAATTTGTTCACAATGAGGTAGCACCCTTTAGTGAGTCCATCACTAGCTGGTCTAGGTACATAGATGACGTGTTCTTTGTCTGGAATGGTACTACTGAGATACTCACTGAGTTTGTTTCTTGGCTAAACTTATGCGATAAGAATATCACCTTCACAGCTACCAGCAGCAATTGCAGTGTAGAATTTTTGGATATCACGATTAGCAGTGTAGAATTTATGGATATCACGATTAAGGTCAATGAACAGAAATTAATAGTTGATCTATATTCAAAACCCACTGCATGCAATACATTGCTACATTTTATCAGTTACCATCCCAAGGCACAAAAAACCACCATACCATTTGGTCAGTTCCTGCGATTACGCAGAAACTGCACAAATTTGGCTGATTATGACAACAGGGCCATCGAAATGAAGGCTAAGTTCATAACCAGGGGATATCCAAGAAGACTAGTATGTGACTCCTATAAAAGAGCAAGTTTCTATGATCGCCAACATCTGCTTACGCCCAAGGGCCCCAAATAGAACGCACGTTTGGTGTTTATCACCCACCACTCTACCATGAATGACAAAATTTGCCAAATTGTCAACTCTAGTTGGCACATCCTGAATGCTACAAGGGACAAAAATGTTTTAATACCGAAACCTATGTTTGCCTAACGTAAGAACAAAAATCTCAAAGACCTCATTACACGCTCACGAATGACCAATACATTGAAAGAACCCACACAGACTACTTTGAGTGGAGCCACCACCTAGTTAGGGAACTACAAATGTATGTCATGTGTGGCGTGCCAATTTGCCATAGAAACCAAAAAGTACTCAGTGAATGGAATGAGTGGAGATCTTCAAAGTCTAACCAATTGCAAAACCACCAACATAGTCTATTCCATTACGTGCCCATGCAACAAGGCCTATGTGGGGGAAACCTCACGTTCGATGGCAACACGCCTTACCGAATATAGGTCTGCTATCAGAACTAAGAAATTGCACGCCCCATTAGTCCAACACTATGTAGATGCGAATCATACTACCAAGGATATACAATGGCTTATCCTTGAAAAAATCCGAACCAATGGCCCCACAAGTACAGAAATTCGAAAACGCAGGGAGGTCTTTTGGATTTTTACTTTAGACACATATAAAAGGGGCCTCAACAGTGAAATTCCTTGGAGCCTGGCAATACGATTCAATAATAATTAGTATTACCTTTACTTGCCTTGGGCTAGCCACAGACATTACCTTTCAATGTTACCTGAATATCATTACTGTTTACACCCACACATCATGTTTTGCATATAATGTGGCCACACCTACCACAAGTTCAGCCTAATAAATTGATAGGATTTCATATAATATACACTTTCCATTAAAGAAGGAAAGTGCTTTAGATAAGCCTCTGTGTTCCAAGCGGCATCCAGCCCTAGGATGATTGCCTGTAAATATCATATTGAACACACTGCTAAGATGGCGCACATATTAGCCTTTCTTTAACCTAATGTTTCGGACAGGAAGTAATGTCCAGTTATATTGCAGCATATTATATTAATAAATCAAGTTTATTATTCACCAATTTGTAGGTACATAACATCAGTACTCCTTCCAAAATCTGTAATATACAGCCCATTATCTCATTATCTTTTCTGCATTTTCCGCTGCAAAATACATGGCTAAGATGGCGCTCATATTTGCCTTCCTTACTCTAGGCATTGCATGCTTTTTGACGCTCTGCTCTGACGTGGCACACATGCGCTGTGTTCAGGCTCAACATTTAAACCAAACCACATGCAGGCGTGTAGACGTTCCATCGGTCACGTTCCCTAATTACACGGCATCCCGCCAGCACGATGTTTCCTGGTATCGGTAACAGATAGATGGAGGCAACTCAGATCACCCTCGAACTGCCCTTAAGCCCATGATCTATTACGAGGAGCGACAAAGGCTTACTATACTAGCGGGAATCTATATGAGGCCAAGCTGATACATTTGCAGGTACATACATTTACCCTAATAATAAAATCGCCCGAGATGTATTAGATACCTACGTACCGGTTCATATACACTAGGCGCTTGATACTTGTACCTTCGAGAAATTGAATAACCACTGAGATATTTGGAATATGTTTACCTTTAATGAATTTGCCCGTTAGTTTACACAAGCCATTTAAATATGACGTTCATATTAGTGGCAACATTTAGTATCAGTGCTATACCTTACCCTTTGTCCATAATTAGGACATTTCTATCTATCTCAGTATCGGTTCTTGTATTCTCCAGAGCACATGTCGCTATCCATGACAGCTTGGTTTATTCGTTATTCTTTCAGGAACTCGTTATTTGGAGAGAGTTTTCACACACCCTTATCTTTAAGCAACAGTCGTTTACAGGTTGAGTGTTCCCTTGTCATCCCTCCTTTCTCTCATGCTACATGCCCGCTTTTTACTTCATAAAATTAATTGAGCCTCTCTTGGGACTCTTAACATGTAGATTCCAGCCCATTTGTTATTGCCCTCAGCACTAACTAAGAACATATGACCACAATGCTGTTCAGCCAGGTACTTTGCTTTAAATCAACATGTTGAATTTAGGAGGTGCATTAATGTCAGCTGCCTGGCTTCATTATCTTTGTTCTCCCCCTTTTTTTCTTTAATCTTTTCCTTTCTTCTTTTTGTTCTGTATATACAAACATTATCTTATCTCATCTCACAGCTTCTATAACCACTGTTCTTTGTGACACTTAAATCATTGTAAATATGTATATTGTCATTTTTATGTAGATAAAATTCATTGAGTAGGACTGTACACATGTAACCTTTTGGAATATATTTTAATGGTGTTGTATAATTTTGTTTTTTTCATTCTTATTATTTTTTTAGGAATGATCAATACATGGCTACCTGATGAAGGCGCAACACCGAAAAGCGCGTAGATTATTTCTAGCCATGTAAGACATTTGTTGTTGAAATTTATTGCAAATAGATGTATATTGAATGTATTAATAGGATTTTGTATGATTAGATCATTAGACTATATGGCTCCATAAAAATTATATTAATGGACAATTATCCATAGGAATAGAATGACACAAAACCTTTGTATTCATTGTATACATTAATTTCACCTTTTGTTTCTATCTCAACTTTATTTAAAATTGAAGAATAAAACAATTAATTTTTGAATTATATTAGTCCATGGGTGTGTACATGTTCATTTATTAATTAGTCCACTCGTCATTAGGTTTCCTGTATGTTTTCTTCATATATGTTTTGTGGACCCTGATACAGGAAACGTTATTAGGGGTACCCCTTCTTTATTACAAAGTATTAAAGGAGCGCTCCCATCTGGTCGAGCCAGATCGAAAATCGGCTGGTGAAGCAGAAAATTTCCAATATATATATCAGGATTGCTCAAGGTTTATTCCCTTCCATTGTGCCAGACTTTTTCAGCTTAAATGGAAATCTGTGAGCACGTTGGATCTCCTGAGCCCAATCTCAATTCCCCAGCTCGGGGAGAGCACCTTTACAAAGGTCAACAACAAATTTCAACACATTATCCCCCTCTACTCCTTCCCGTCTACCTAAGACCCTCATGTTACTTCATCTCGGTCAATTTTCAAAGTCTTCCAATTTCTATTGAGTGTCTATCATTCGATTTTTCAGGGATGGTGTTATTTCTCTGTGTGATGAAACCTTGTTTTCCAGCATGACAACCCTATTCTCCACCTCAGTCATTCTCTCAGTACACTCAGAACACATACTAGAGACTTTGCGGATGGCCCCCTGCATCTTCCTGCAGGCTGTCTGGACTCTGGGGCTTTCTAAATGTCTCTTCCCTGTGAGCCATGATACTTTGATATATAGACTCCAATGAGGCAGCCCCCGCTCCTCCCTGTGGAGTATTACCAATTACTATGCCATCCCCTTCCAAAACTGGGAAGATTGATAAGTCCCAAAGAAGCCCCTGAGCTCTTGCTTCATTTCTGCTTGAAGACCGCACATACATACATACATACATACATTTTCTAGTGAAGATAGATTTTTGCTTCTTTTCACTGTGCACTATCCTTTGGGATATCATCTTGTTTCCCCTCTGTGCTGCTGGATTCACTCTCATGGCTGTGGCTCTCTGCATCTGACCAATCAGAGATATCCGATTGTGAGAAGAATTTGTCCCGAAACTCAGCCTCCGTTTACCACTGGATTTCCTACTGGGTGTGCTCGCCTTGCAGATAAGATGAGACAACTTATGTACCTTATGGGTCCCGACTGAGGTCAGTTCTATGTTGGGTGAAGATCTATCTTCCCTTCCCAGTTCCTCGGGCCCCTGTACCACAGAATGACATGGCAGATTTTCAGTAGAGAGAGTCTTGCTCACCTCTTCTCCTGTGCTTGCCGGCTCGGATTGTTCCTTACAAAGTGCTGAGTCCAAATGCTGCAGGGAGGCGCCCCCAACCCTTGGGCCACAAACATCTCCTCCTTCACCTAGAGTACCCTGGGAGGGTTGACCAAGCACCGCAGCTGCTTTCCCCGCAGGAGCTTTCCCACTCTCTATAGAAGTTGTATGTGGGGACATTTTAAATAAATTTGACCACCCTTCCTCAGGTTCAGTTGCAGCAGAGCCCTTCATTGCACCCCCCCCCCCCGAATCCAGATTTGATTGCGGGCTTCTTTGACGATATCCCAGTTTCAGAGTGGGCGGGCCCGATTGCGGGACTGTAGCCCCTTCGCGACCCTTCATGCTTCTGACAGCCTTCAGCTGAGACATTGCTGGTCTCCTCTCTTGAGCAGCTCCGCCCCCAACAGCAACGCTGACCACGAGAATGGCCAGTCGCCGAACCGAGTCATTGCCAAACGTGGTAAACCTGGGCTATTCGGGACACAAACAATCCCGAAGAATTCAATCTGCAATCCTGAGGAGTACCTCAGTCCTCTCATCCTTTTTTAGCAGGTAAGGGAGATCCTGTCATGGTTAACAGGGTGGGCAAAATGAGAGGGTGCAAACAGCCGTAATCAGACGACGGCTATCTTGCCTGCCTTTTAAGTGTTGTAATCTATATGAAGGTAACTATTGTTTCATCTTCCCATGCCTTGCATGGCTAACCATAGCTTGGAGTGGGTGACAAAGTCAAAGTCGGCTGATACGTCCATAAATGCCATATAGATTTGGCCTTTCTTAGCCGCCGTGTATTTGGAAATGATCAAATTCAGATTAAGACATTAGTCCAGTGTCCCTTTCCCTTTTTTAAAACCATACTGTGAGGGTATTCATATGTTCTCACCCGGGCCCAATCCTTCAATCAGTTAAATAGTAAATGACCCATCAACTTAGCTGTACCGTCCAATAGGAAGATGGGTCTGTAATTTTGGGGCAAGGCCTTGTCCTCATTTTTAGGTCGAGCATTCAAGACCTCTTGTATATACTTTAGTATATACTTATATGTGTATGTACTTTGTGGGCTCTGGAGATCAGCCCTAGGACTTGTCTGCTTCCGCTTAGGGACCTTTTTTTCTGTTCAACTGCCTCTGCTTAACTGTCTTGATCGAAAACGACCAGTAGAGGTTGGTAAAATACCAGAATTGCTTTCTGCTGAGGGACTTTCTTTTTTACATTTTTCTGGCAACTGCCTCTATTTAATTTTCTTTTTTTTTAAATTCTTTTTTATTAAATTACAAATAACATCACAACTTGACAGTTCAGGAATAATTTGTTGTTAGTTACGCTTCATTACGTTCTTTACGTATATTGGGTCCATCTGGTACAATTATACAAGAATTACATTCTGCTGTACAATAAGTGGATTAATACATTGCCCCACTTCTATAATTCAACTCGAGCTCCCTGGTGATCCATCCGGGGGTGGATCACAAATGTTCCCTCTGTAAATGTTCCACTTGCCCCATATTCGGTCCCATTTTTTGAGGCATCCCGATGTATATATGCTGCCCTCTCGGCCACCATTGCCCTATCGATGTCTCCACACCCTTCTCGATATGTCGGTGCGAGTTGAGCCCCCCAATGTTTAACTAGATTACGTTTTGCCAATATCATACCTAGCGTTGCCCAATCTTGACCCGCATAGTTGAGATCTGTTGGCTCCTATATGTTTAAGATACATCTCCTGGGCTCAGGGGTGATCGTCACTCTACCAACTAGCGTAAATAGGTTAATTATTGTCTCCCAGTAGGATACTATTGCTGGGCATTCCCACATTGTGTGATAAAAGGTGCCTTCTCTCCCGCATTGTCTCGGGCAGAGTTGGTTGTCAATTTTCCCCATCTTATGAAGGGTTACTCTAGTGTAGTAAATACGGTGGAGTATTTTCTCTATTGATAGAAAACGACCAGCAGAGGTCAGTAAAATACCAGAATCACAATTCTCTAGATTCCAGTCCATAGAAATGGTCTTCCATGAGCATCCGTAGACCATAACATTTTTTTCAAATCTTGTATTTTCAGTGATATGACCACCAAAGGCCCTGATTTTATATTAAAAACAGAGCTTTGGACTATACCATTTCCAGCTGAAAGCAATATTTCTCTCCATGTGTTCCCATATCGGGTATGTCACGCAGTTTGGTGCTTACTTTCCCTCCATGATAAAGAACAGTAGGTGTTTCAGCACCCAGGCTAATGTGCTGCATAGCTAAATACATATAAAGTCCCAAAGGTGAGACCGATTGCATTGCAAATGCTTGTTATAGATGGGGATTATTACTGTCTTTTTCCAAGAAGGTGGCGGGCCCATCTTGGCTATGACGTTCAGACCATTTGTCAGTAACAGTGCCCATATATCTTGATTATCAAAGAAAAAGTCTATGGGGACCCCTTCGGGGCCAGGAGCCTTAGCGGTGCTGCACTGCTCTAACCCGTGTCTCACCTCCACCAAATCAAAAACCATATTACCTTTTTGGTCAACCTGTGAGATGCTAAATAGGGGCATCGTGTCTTCAACAGACACCCCAAATAGTTTTACAAAATGGGCCACCCAAGCCTCCTCATTCACATGGAGATCTAGATTAGAGTCATCTTCATTTTTAAGAAATGGTGCATTAGTTAGGCCCCAAAAAGTCCCTACTATTCTTTGAAGCCGCTGCCTGGTATAGTTTATCCCGTGCCTCCTCCTTCAGGCCCCTTAATCTGGATCTCCTGGCTTCTTTGTATTGGCAGCGCAGGTTCCTCACTAGATCCTTGTCTCTCTGTGTGTAGATTTTTTAGTGCCTTTGTACAGGGACCATGAAACCAGCGTACGGTTTTAGACCTATTAGGAGGATGAGGTCGAAGGAGATTACTTTTGATTTCGCCCAGAATCCCTTCAAAAGCTTATGAAATGTATCACATATCTGAATTTAGAGCTAGGCAGGTCATTACCTTCGCCTGCATTTTGGTAATAATTCTTCGGGTGAATTCCGCCATGTCAATCTTATCCCATTTCAGCACAATACCATTCCTCCTAGCTATAGATGGCTTTATTACTTTAAGAGCTGGGGGCTTATTCCCGTTTACCCATTTCATTTGGCATGCAATGGCTACATGATTGCTGAAGGCAAAAAATGTGGATTCAACATGTTTGAGCTGCCCATGGAAGGCTTCAGAGGCAACAATAACATCAATGAAATAACCATTAGGCAGGGTGCCAAATGTATGCTCTAATAAACCTGTGTTAGGGTCGGGTGTGGTAATTATCTTTAGATTCTTGATTGTTAACAATCTGGTAGGTGCATTACCATATTCATTGTGGGCAAAATGTGGTGTAAAACTTCCCTCCCCGTCAATCAATCCACACACTGGTTTTCCCATCTTATTGCAGCTATGCGCATTGAAGTCTCCCAGCCATAATATGTTAAGACAGTTATGATGTTCTTTCGAAAAGGAGGCAATATCTTTCTCCAATGCATCCACCACCATAGCCAAATGCCACCACAGTTTTATCAGAATCCAGTCCCGCCCTGACCTTCACATAACAGGATATGGTATTATGGGGACTCATTTAGAAAGTTTATAACCTTGAACCTTACTGTGTTTGCAATTAAGGTTAGTATGCACCCGCTTGCTCAGCCAGCTCTAGAGGGAATGGCTGCTGGAGGAATGAACCGCAGCCATCCATACAGGTCGTGCCTATTTCCCAGGTTTCCTGAAGGCATATTATATCAACGTTCTCCACAAAACCTACTCGATTAGGGTCATCTAATTTCTGTCTAAGACAGGCTATATTCCAGGTGATAATTGTTAGTGTTTCTGTGCCCTCCCATATTGATTCTAATTACTTCAATAGTTAGTAGACAGGGCTCTTATTCTCAGATAAAGCCATAGGGTCTTTGTCTAGTCAGTCGCATTCTTCAAGACCGTCCAATGGGGAAAATCTATTTATCATACCTATTACCACACTTTTGGGTTCACAGTTAGGCAGGGGACGGGGGAAAGAGAGTGCGGTTCTGTCCCTGCTTTGCTTAATGGATTTTAGCCTTAGGGGTTTATATAAAAGAACCAAGGGAAGAGAGAGTGAAAATCTGGGTATCAAACGTGAGTGTATTTGGGAGTGTGCTCAATAGGTCCCTTACCAGTCAGCAGCTGTTAAAATTGACAACTATGCAGTCTCCCCTTACAGTTTTGGGCGCATTGCCCACCCATGCCACTCTCCTTGCCACAATGATATGAATAGTGAGCTCTTAACCCCCTTTATTGAATTTTGTCAGCCGATGTAATACCTTGGTCAATAATTGCTCCGTATACTCTGTCTGGGTACTTTTAAACTCAGGGGTATTTGTAATATGGACAGGCAGCAGGAGGGAGATCTAACGTCGATAACATTTTAACCCCCTGTTCCCTCTGTATATTTACGGCCTCCCAACTTCTCTACTCACATGACTCACCCCTACCAATCTTATCACCCACATTGGGGAGTTTAGAGGCCCTTGCACCCCGGGTCTGTATACCCTCTACTGTTGAAATATCCTGCCTCTGCAGAGGCTGGGATAACAGGCTGGAGCTTTAGGGCATCCTTTGGTTAATCATGGATAGCAATTGTGAGTTTGAGTGACTGTCCCTCCTCTTCGCCTCCCTTGTTATGATTGCTCCCCATTGTTAGAGGGAAAAGGACTCCTTCGGGCCCGAGGTCACAGTTGGTGGGGCTGTTGAAAAATGGGCATCAGTTTTTGACTGTCCTTGGGTGCACCCCATCTATAAATACCCCTCCCCAGTTGGTGCCAACCCCTCGGTTCGAAAGGATGGCTAAGATAAGTACAGAGTACCAGTTGTAAGAGCAGTGAGATAACCTGCTCCATTCTTTGGTGAAGTTCATCATAACCAATCAATGGCCCCGGTCTTAGCCAGGGGCGTAACAAAAACCCCCGTAGCCCCCGCTGTGCAGGGGCCCCCTCCAGTCTTCGGTAGGTGAAGGGGGCCCTCTCAGCTCTTTGGTTGAGAGCTGTGAGAGAGAGGCTTGCTCTAAAGCAGCTGCAGTATGCAGCCTGCTCTGAGCACCTCGCCCTGAAGTGAAACAAAGTAACAAGTTACATTGTTTCTCTTCAGTCAGAGCCGGGCCTTCTGCTGAAGTATTATTTTTCAATTTTAAGGCAGAATGCTTTAACAAATGTGGTGCTTATTTCTAAAGTGCTGTAAACTCCTTAACCCCTTCGATGCTCATGACGGAACGGTTCCGTCATGAGCATCGGTTGGGCTGTGCTCATGACGGAACCGTTCCGTCATGAGGACAGCCCCCGGGGGAAGCGCTGGCGCTCCCCCCCTTGTGCCTCGATCTTGCCCCCCTTTACGGGGGTGGCAGCGGAAGAGCTTCCGCTGCCACCCCCGAGCCCCCCCGAGCCCCCCCACGCTTTCTGATGACGTCAGCGCGCACAGCGCGCGCCGGCGTCATCAGGAAGCGTTGGACGCGCTGGAATCCATTTCTTCCAGCGCGTCCAAGGGGAGCAGAGGTAGGTGTTTGTCGTCTGGTGGGGGCCGCGGCGGTGAAATCTGTAGTATTGAGGCATCGGGGGAGAGGAAAGAGTATTTCCTCTCCCCCGATGTCTCAATACAGGGCATTCCTGCTCCACGATCGCGCACAGCGTCGCGATCGTGGAGTAGGGATGCCCCACTAGACACCAGGGATTTTGTATTTTGAGTTTGGGAAGCGACCCCTTGGGCAAGGGTCGCTTCCTTGGGGGTGAAAATTTGGCAAAGTCTTTTCTGCCCCCCCTGGGGGCAGATCGGCCCGCTTTCTGCGCGTTTCTGCCCCCAGGGGGGGCAGAAAAGCCCACTAGACACCAGGGATGTCGTTTTTACTATGTAGGAAGCGACCCCTTGGGCAAGGGTCGCTTCCTTGGGGGCAAAATTTGTGGAAGTCTTTTCTGCCCCCCCTGGGGGCAGATCGGTCCGCTTTCTGCGCGTTTCTGCCCCCAGGGGGGGGCAGAAAATCCCACTAGACACCAGGGATGTCGTTTTTACTATGTAGGAAGCGACCCCTTGGGCAAGGGTCGCTTCCTTGGGGGCAAAATTTGTGGAAGTCTTTTCTGCCCCCCCTGGGGGCAGATCGGTCCGCTTTCTGCGCGTTTCTGCCCCCAGGGGGGGCAGAAAAGCCCACTAGACACCAGGGATGTCGTTTATGCTATGTAGGAAGCGACCCCTTAGGCAAGGGTCGCTTCCTTGTGGGGTCAAATAATTTGAAGACTTTTCTGCCCCCCCTGGGGGCAGATCGGTCGTCTTTCTGCCCGTTTCTGCCCCCAGGGGGGGCAGAAAAGCCCACTAGACACCAGGGATGTCTTTTTCTTTATGTAGGAAGCGACCCCTTGGGCAAGGGTCGCTTCCTTTGCGGCCTAATTATGTAGAATACTTTTCTGCCCCCCCTGGGGGCAGATTGGTCGTCTTTCTGTCCGTTTCTGCTCCTTGGGGGGGGTAGAAAAGCCCACTAGACACCAGGGATAGAAATATTATTGTAGGAAGCGACCCCTTGGGCAAGGGTCGCTTCCTTGGGCCCCTAAATGTTTTGAAGACTTTTCTTGCCCCTCTGTGGGCAGATCGGTTTTATTTTTTTGCCGTTTCTGCTCCCATTGGAGGCAGAAAAGCCCACTAGACACCAGGGAATTAGTTCAATTAGAAATAGAAGTGACCCCTCGCTTCCAGGGTGCAATTTGTTATATGTATTTGGCTCACCTGCCCCGGGACTGAATAGCCTTTTTTTTCCTGCTGTTTTCTGCCTGACCTGGCACACAAACCGATTGACCATTTGGGTAGTGACATGGCATGTTATAATGTTTATTGTTATATTTTTTGTGATTTCCAATTGTAATGTTTTTTTTGTTTACTTTTTTGTTCTAGGTGAAGGCTTTTCTTCTGTTCACGGTGACGTTTTGGTTCTGGTGGTTTTGCTGTTTGTGTAGTTTGGTAAGAGACTGTTTTTTTGTACAATGCAAATGTGTTTGATTTCTCTGCCTGTTTTTTTTTGCAAATGGTGTAATAATAGCAGTATGTTTGGTTTTTGAGTTTCAAAAACTTTTTGCATTGGTGCACGATGTGTATTTTGTTGTCTTGTGAGTAATTTGTTTTTTTTTCTTCTTTCTAGTTTGATATCGTTGGTCTTTGCTGTGTCACTGCAGAGTTTGTTTCTGGTGAGTGTAGCTGTCTCTTTTGATTTTGGATTGTATAGTTTTTGAGTACATTGATCTTATTGATATAAGGTACACATTTCTTTACTTACTTGGTTTGCACATTGTTGGTTGTTGTTGACTTGTTTGTGCAGTCTTCCATCTTAGTAGGTATAATGGCTAGCCGCAGGATGACTGCTCAGCAGGTTGTTGGTTTGCTGTTTGAGTCTTCCTCTGATATTGGGTCAGAGACTGACTCTGCTTCTGAGGGAGAGGGGGCAGGGGACGATTCTGGCAGTGAGTTTTCTCTCCGTATGGGGTCATCGGATGATGAAGATACTCTTAGTGCGGATGAAGTGCCTGTGTTAGAGGAGGAGACTGATGTGCCGATAGTGCGGCAAGAGGCATCTGGGCTGCAGCCTGCGGCTGCAAGGCTTCCCGTTGGTGTAGTGCGGCAAGAGATATCTGGGCTGCAGGCTGGGACTGCAAGGCTTCCCGTTGGTGTAGTGCGGCAAGAGGCATCTGGGCTGCAGGCTGGGGCTGCAAGCCTTTCCGTTGGTGTAGTGCGGCAAGAGACATCTGGGCTGCAGGCTGGGGCTGCAAGTCTTCCCGTTGAAAGTGATGACCTCTGGGTTGCCCCTGGCATGGTGCAGCCGGAATTTCCTGAGTTTACTGGTGTACCAGGGTCTAGAGTGAATACCGAGAACTTTTTGCCTGTAAATTTTTTTCAGTTGTTTATGGACGATGTGTTTTTGGCAGAGATTGTTGAGCAGACTAATTTGTATGCCGAACAGTTTTTGAGGGACAACAGTGCCAGTCTTAAGCCACACTCTAGAGCTACCCGGTGGACTCCCACAAATGTTGAAGAGATGAAGAAGTTCTTGGGTTTAACTTTTTTGATGGGCTTGCTAAGGAAGCCATCATTGGCTTCATATTGGTCTAGCAGTCCCTTGATGGCAACGTCTATTTTTCCGGCAGTCATGAGTCGTGACAGGTATTTGCTTCTGCTTCGGATGATGCACTTTGTAGATAATGGTTTAGCGTTGCCACGAGATCACCCTGATTGTGACCGTCTTTTTAAGATTAGGCCTGTCCTTGATCACTTTGTTGATCGATTTTCTGAGATTTATGCCCCTGGTAGAGAAATTGCAGTGGATGAGTCTTTGGTGTTGTTCAAGGGCCGCTTGGTTTTTAGGCAATACATTCCTAGTAAGAGGGCACGCTATGGAATAAAGCTGTATATGCTGTGTGACAGTAGGACTGGATATGTCTCTAATTTCAGGGTGTACACCGGTAAGGAATCTAGGTTTAACCTCCCTGGTTGTCCGTCCACTTTTGGAGTGACTGAGAAAATTGTTTGGGAACTTGGAAGAGGATTTTTTAACAAAGGCCACCATTTATATGTAGATAACTTCTACACTGGTGTGCGGTTGTTCAGGGAATTGGCCAAAGTGGACACTTTTGCTTGTGGCACAGTCCGCTGTAACCGTAAAGGTTTTCCGAAAGAACTTGTTTGTCAAAAGCTTGTGCGGGGACAGTGCAGTGCGTTGCGTTGCCAGGAGCTTCTTGCTGTGAAGTTTACAGACAGGAGAGATGTCTACATGCTGACTTCCATCCATGATGAAAGCACTGCACCTGTGACTGTTTGGGGTCAGGTCGCTGAAGCGCGCAAACCTGTATGTGTTTTAGACTATAATAGGTACATGGGTGGTGTTGACAGAGTAGATCAGAGGTTGGAACCTTACACTGCTCTTCGTAAGGCTTACATTTGGTACAAGAAGTTGGCTATCCATCTTTTCCACTTGGCAATGTTTAATGCTTTTGTTGTGTTCCAGGATTCTTGCCCTGAGTCAAAGATGACTTTTGCTTAGTTTCAGGAGTCTGTAATAGGCAGCCTTGTTGTAGTGGAACAGGCAAGTGTTCCTAGAGTTGGACTGGTGGAGGATGTTGCTAGATTGAAAGAACGCCACTTTCCAGATCACATTCCTCCCACACCCGCAAAAGATTTTCCCAGTAGGAGATGTAGAGTCTGTTGGCGAAGAGGTTCGCGGAAGGAGAGTCGTATGTACTGCCCCGACTGTCCTTCTCATCCTGCACTGTGTCTCTCTGCTTGTTTTAGAGCATACCACACGCGAAAGAATTTTTGGGAGGATTCTTGAGTGGTAAAGTGAACTGCCTGGTCTGTATTCTTTGGATAATTTGATTCTGTTTCAATGTTGGTGTTAGTGCAATGTATTTAGTTGCTGATTTTCTGTTAGAAGATTTGTATCTATTTGCAATTTGTTTGTGTTTTTATTTTTTTCTAAAAAAATCCAAAATGTGATGGCGGTGTGTGTAGGCTTGCGCTTGGCTGTTGGTGTGTGTGGACTGGCACTTGGTTGGTGGTGTGCGTGGAATGGTGCTTGGCTGACGGTGTGCGTGGACTGGCGGTGTGCATGGACTGGCGGTGTGCGTGGACTGGTGCGTGGCTGGTGGTGTGCGTGGAATGGTGCTTGGCTGGCGGTGTGCGTGGACTGGTGCGTGGCTGGTGGTGTGCGTGGAATGGTGCTTGGCTGGCGGTGTGCGTGGAATGGTGCTTGGCTGGTGGTGTGCGTGGAATGGTGCTTGGCTGGCGCTGTGCGTGGACTGGTACTTGGCTGGCAGTGTGTGTGGACTGGTGGTGTGTGCGGACTGGTGTTTGGCTGGTGGTGTCCGTGGACTGGAGCTTGGCTGGTGGTGTCCGTGGACTGGAGCTTGTCTGGTGGTGTGTGTGGACTGGAGCTTGGCTGGCGGTGTGCGTGGAATGGTGCTTGTCTGGTGGTGTCCGTGGACTGGAGCTTGGCTGGCGGTGTAGGTGGATTGGCGATTGGCTGCCGGTGTGCCTGGACTGGCGATTGGATGGCGGTGTGCCTGGACTGGCGCTTGGCTAGCGGTGTGCGTGGACTGGCGTTTGGCTAGCGGTGTGTGTCGACTGGTGCTTGGCTGGCTGTGTGTGAGTAGTGACTTTCTGCTGGTCACTACACACACTGCTAGCTGAGTGCCACTCCACGCAATCCTTCAGCCTGTGTAGTTGCTGTGTCTGGATTGTGGGCGTGTGAAAGTGATGGGCCCTTGAATGGCGCTGTGTGCTGGTGTGAGTTTTGTTATGTGATGGGCCCGCGGCTGGCGGTGTGAATGGTTTTGTATGTCTCACACGTATGAAAGGTGTATGAATGGCCTGTAAAGAGGTTGGTGCCTTGTCGTGGCTTTACAGCTCACGAGCTGTGAGTCAATGGTTCAGTTTCTTGCCCTTTCAATTATTACCAGTGCATTTCATGTTTTGTGAAATCACTTGGTAATACAATTTTATCTACTGAACCATCACTCACCCTCGTGCCAAATCCAACCAGTATGTGTGTGTGCTTGCGGGTTAGATGACTGTGCAGTAATATTTGTCTTTCTGAAGCAGGGTGTACCTTGTCCCTTTTTGGTGATTTTTGTACTGTGTTGCTTTTGTACCTGGTGGTGCGAATGGTCTTGTTTGTATCACGTATGAAAGGTGTGTGAATGGCCTGTAAAGCGGTTGGTGCCTTGACGTGGCTTTACAGCTCACGAGCTGCAAGTCATTGGTTTGGTTTTTTGTGAATTTAATTATTGACAGTGCATTTCATTTTTGTGAAATCTCTTGTTAATAAAATTTAATACACTGAACCATGACTTGCCCTCGTGCCAAATCCAACCAGTATGTGTGTGTGTTTGAGGAATAGATGGTTGTGCAGGAATCTTTGTTTTTTGTTTCTCTGCCAAGGTACACTTTCCATGTAAGAATAACCCACCAACTGTAGATATTGTCGAAAACCTTTGGGAGTTCATGGTGATGTCTCTCTAGTGATTTGAAAAATATTTTTTATCCCCATTGTCCTGTAAACCTCAAATTGTCTGCCACATTTTCTTTGCAGTATTATTCCTAAATTCTCACGCTGTAGTAACAATAGGTAATCTGGTTTTGCAAGGGGGGTTACTTTGGTTTTTTGCCCAGGGCTCGGCGGCCATCTAGGGAAACCTTTCCAACCCACGCATTTCTGAAAACTAGACACCCGGCGGCTTCCAGGGAGGTATGGCTTGCGTGGATCCCCCAACGTTTCCTTACCTAGAATCCCCTGCAAACCTCAATTTTTGCCCAAAAAATCACTTTTTTCACACATTTTGGGGTGGGAAAGTAGTGGCATCACCGGGCTCACACAAATTTACCACCACCCAGCGTTCCCCCAGGTCTCCCGGTAAAAATGGTGCCTCACTTGTGTGGGAGGCCCAAGTACCCGCGGCAGGCAAGGGCCCCAAACGTAGTGAGGCGACCTCAAGATGGCCTATCGCCAAACCACCTGGTTTTGCAAGGGGGGTCACTTTGGTTTTTGGCCCGGTGCGCGGCGGCCATCTAGGGAAACCTACCAAACCCAGGCATTTTTGAAAACTAGACACCCGGCGGCTTCCAGGGAGGTATGGCTTGCGTGGATCCCCCAACGTTTCCTTACCCAGAATCCCCTGCAAACCTCAAATTTTGCCCAAAAAATCACTTTTTTCACACATTTTGGGGTGGGAAAGTAGTGGCATCACCGGGCTCACACAAATTTACCACCACCCAGCGTTCCCCCAGGTCTCCCGGTAAAAATGGTGCCTCACTTGTGTGGGAGGCCCAAGTACCCGCGGCAGGCAAGGGCCCCAAACGTAGTGAGGCGACATCAAGATGGCCTATCGCCAAACCACCTGGTTTTGCAAGGGGGGTCACTTTGGTTTTTGGCCCGGTGCACGGCGGCCATCTAGGGAAACCTACCAAACCCAGGCATTTTTGAAAACTAGACACCCGGCGGCTTCCAGGGAGGTATGGCTTGCGTGGATCCCCCAACGTTTCCTTACCCAGAATCCCCTGCAAACCTCAATTTTTGCTCAAAAAATCACTTTTTTCACACATTTTGGGGTGGGAAAGTAGTGGCATCACCGGGCTCACACAAATTTACCACCACCCAGCGTTCCCCCAGGTCTCCCGGTAAAAATGGTGCCTCACTTGTGTGGGAGGCCCAAGTACCCGCGGCAGGCAAGGGCCCCAAACGTAGTGAGGCGACCTCAAGATGGCCTATCGCCAAACCACCTGGTTTTGCAAGGGGGGTCACTTTGGTTTTTGGCCCGGTGCACGGCGGCCATCTAGGGAAACCTACCAAACCCAGGCATTTTTGAAAACTAGACACCCGGCGGCTTCCAGGGAGGTATGGCTTGCGTGGATCCCCCAACGTTTCCTTACCCAGAATCCCCTGCAAACCTCAATTTTTGCTCAAAAAATCACTTTTTTCACACATTTTGGGGTGGGAAAGTAGTGGCATCACCGGGCTCACACAAATTTACCACCACCCAGCGTTCCCCCAGGTCTCCCGGTAAAAATGGTGCCTCACTTGTGTGGGAGGCCCAAGTACCTGCGACAGGCAAGGGCCCCAAACGTAGTGAGGCGACCTCAAGATGGCCTATCGCCAAACCACCTGGTTTTGCAAGGGGGGTCACTTTGGTTTTTGGCCCGGTGCACGGCGGCCATCTAGGGAAACCTACCAAACCCAGGCATTTTTGAAAACTAGACACCCGGCGGCTTCCAGGGAGGTATGGCTTGCGTGGATCCCCCAACGTTTCCTTACCCAGAATCCCCTGCAAACCTCAATTTTTGCTCAAAAAAGCACTTTTTTCACACATTTTGGGGTGGGAAAGTAGTGGCATCACCGGGCTCACACAAATTTACCACCACCCAGCGTTCCCCCAGGTCTCCCGGTAAAAATGGTGCCTCACTTGTGTGGGAGGCCCAAGTACCCGCGGCAGGCAAGGGCCCCAAACGTAGTGAGGCGACCTCAAGATGGCCTATCGCCAAACCACCTGGTTTTGCAAGGGGGGTCACTTTGGTTTTTGGCCCGGTGCGCGGCGGCCATCTAGGGAAACCTACCAAACCCAGGCATTTTTGAAAACTAGACACCCGGCGGCTTCCAGGGAGGTATGGCTTGCGTGGATCCCCCAACGTTTCCTTACCCAGAATCCCCTGCAAACCTCAAATTTTGCCCAAAAAATCACTTTTTTCACACATTTTGGGGTGGGAAAGTAGTGGCATCACCGGGCTCACACAAATTTACCACCACCCAGCGTTCCCCCAGGTCTCCCGGTAAAAATGGTGCCTCACTTGTGTGGGAGGCCCAAGTACCCGCGGCAGGCAAGGGCCCCAAACGTAGTGAGGCGACCTCAAGATGGCCTATCGCCAAACCACCTGGTTTTGCAAGGGGGGTCACTTTGGTTTTTGGCCCGGTGCACGGCGGCCATCTAGGGAAACCTACCAAACCCAGGCATTTTTGAAAACTAGACACCCGGCGGCTTCCAGGGAGGTATGGCTTGCGTGGATCCCCCAACGTTTCCTTACCCAGAATCCCCTGCAAACCTCAATTTTTGCTCAAAAAAGCACTTTTTTCACACATTTTGGGGTGGGAAAGTAGTGGCATCACCGGGCTCACACAAATTTACCACCACCCAGCGTTCCCCCAGGTCTCCCGGTAAAAATGGTGCCTCACTTGTGTGGGAGGCCCAAGTACCCGCGGCAGGCAAGGGCCCCAAACGTAGTGAGGCGACCTCAAGATGGCCTATCGCCAAACCACCTGGTTTTGCAAGGGGGGTCACTTTGGTTTTTGGCCCGGTGCGCGGCGGCCATCTAGGGAAACCTACCAAACCCAGGCATTTTTGAAAACTAGACACCCGGCGGCTTCCAGGGAGGTATGGCTTGCGTGGATCCCCCAACGTTTCCTTACCCAGAATCCCCTGCAAACCTCAAATTTTGCCCAAAAAATCACTTTTTTCACACATTTTGGGGTGGGAAAGTAGTGGCATCACCGGGCTCACACAAATTTACCACCACCCAGCGTTCCCCCAGGTCTCCCGGTAAAAATGGTGCCTCACTTGTGTGGGAGGCCCAAGTACCCGCGGCAGGCAAGGGCCCCAAACGTAGTGAGGCGACCTCAAGATGGCCTATCGCCAAACCACCTGGTTTTGCAAGGGGGGTCACTTTGGTTTTTGGCCCGGTGCGCGGCGGCCATCTAGGGAAACCTACCAAACCCAGGCATTTTTGAAAACTAGACACCCGGCGGCTTCCAGGGAGGTATGGCTTGCGTGGATCCCCCAACGTTTCCTTACCCAGAATCCCCTGCAAACCTCAAATTTTGCCCAAAAAATCACTTTTTTCACACATTTTGGGGTGGGAAAGTAGTGGCATCACCGGGCTCACACAAATTTACCACCACCCAGCGTTCCCCCAGGTCTCCCGGTAAAAATGGTGCCTCACTTGTGTGGGAGGCCCAAGTACCCGCGGCAGGCAAGGGCCCCAAACGTAGTGAGGCGACCTCAAGATGGCCTATCGCCAAACCACCTGGTTTTGCAAGGGGGGTCACTTTGGTTTTTGGCCCGGTGCACGGCGGCCATCTAGGGAAACCTACCAAACCCAGGCATTTTTGAAAACTAGACACCCGGCGGCTTCCAGGGAGGTATGGCTTGCGTGGATCCCCCAACGTTTCCTTACCCAGAATCCCCTGCAAACCTCAATTTTTGCTCAAAAAAGCACTTTTTTCACACATTTTGGGGTGGGAAAGTAGTGGCATCACCGGGCTCACACAAATTTACCACCACCCAGCGTTCCCCCAGGTCTCCCGGTAAAAATGGTGCCTCACTTGTGTGGGAGGCCCAAGTACCCGCGGCAGGCAAGGGCCCCAAACGTAGTGAGGCGACCTCAAGATGGCCTATCGCCAAACCACCTGGTTTTGCAAGGGGGGTCACTTTGGTTTTTGGCCCGGTGCGCGGCGGCCATCTAGGGAAACCTACCAAACCCAGGCATTTTTGAAAACTAGACACCCGGCGGCTTCCAGGGAGGTATGGCTTGCGTGGATCCCCCAACGTTTCCTTACCCAGAATCCCCTGCAAACCTCAAATTTTGCCCAAAAAATCACTTTTTTCACACATTTTGGGGTGGGAAAGTAGTGGCATCACCGGGCTCACACAAATTTACCACCACCCAGCGTTCCCCCAGGTCTCCCGGTAAAAATGGTGCCTCACTTGTGTGGGAGGCCCAAGTACCCGCGGCAGGCAAGGACAACAAACGTAGTGAGGCGACATTTGGGATAGGCAATGTTGATGTTGCCTCACTACGTTTGGGGCCCTTGCCTGCCGCGGGTACTGGGGGAACGCTGGGTGGTGGTAAATTTGTGTGAGCCCGGTGATGCCACTACTTTCCCACCCCAAAATGTGTGAAAAAAGTGATTTTTTAAGCAAAAATTGAGGTTTGCAGGGGATTCTGGGTAAGGAAACGTTGGGGGATCCACGCAAGCCATACCTCCCTGGAAGCCGCCGGGTGTCTAGTTTTCAAAAATGCCTGGGTTTGGTAGGTTTCCCTTGATGGCCGCCGCGCACCGGGCCAAAAACCAAAGTGACCCCCCTTGCAAAACCAGGTGGTTTGGCGATAGGCCATCTTGAGGTCGCCTCACTACGTTTGGGGCCCTTGCCTGCCGCGGGTACTTGGGCCTCCCACACAAGTGAGGCACCATTTTTACCGGGAGACCTGGGGGAACGCTGGGTGGTGGTAAATTTGTGTGAGCCCGGTGATGCCACTACTTTCCCACCCCAAAATGTGTGAAAAAAGTGATTTTTTTAAGCAAATATTGAGGTTTGCAGGGGATTCTGGGTAAGGAAACGTTGGGGGATCCACGCAAGCCATACCTCCCTGGAAGCCGCCGGGTGTCTAGTTTTCAAAAATGCCTGGGTTTGGTAGGTTTCCCTAGATGGCCGCCGTGCACCGGGCCAAAAACCAAAGTGACCCCCCTTGCAAAACCAGGTGGTTTGGCGATAGGCCATCTTGAGGTCGCCTCACTACGTTTGGGGCCCTTGCCTGCCGCGGGTACTTGGGCCTCCCACACAAGTGAGGCACCATTTTTACCGGGAGACCTGGGGGAACGCTGGGTGGTGGTAAATTTGTGTGAGCCCGGTGATGCCACTACTTTCCCACCCCAAAATGTGTGAAAAAAGTGATTTTTTGGGCAAAAATTGAGGTTTGCAGGGGATTCTGGGTAAGGAAACGTTGGGGGATCCACGCAAGCCATACCTCCCTGGAAGCCGCCGGGTGTCTAGTTTTCAAAAATGCCTGGGTTTGGTAGGTTTCCCTAGATGGCCGCCGTGCACCGGGCCAAAAACCAAAGTGACCCCCCTTGCAAAACCAGGTGGTTTGGCGATAGGCCATCTTGAGGTCGCCTCACTACGTTTGGGGCCCTTGCCTGCCGCGGGTACTTGGGCCTCCCACACAAGTGAGGCACCATTTTTACCGGGAGACCTGGGGGAACGCTGGGTGGTGGTAAATTTGTGTGAGCCCGGTGATGCCACTACTTTCCCACCCCAAAATGTGTGAAAAAAGAGATTTTTTGAGCAAAAATTGAGGTTTGCAGGAGATTCTGGGTAAGGAAACGTTGGGGGATCCACGCAAGCCATACCTCCCTGGAAGCCGCCGGGTGTCTAGTTTTCAAAAATGCCTGGGTTTGGTAGGTTTCCCTAGATGGCCGCCGTGCACCGGGCCAAAAACCAAAGTGACCCCCCTTGCAAAACCAGGTGGTTTGGCGATAGGCCATCTTGAGGTGGCCTCACTACCTTTGGGGCCCTTGCCTGCCGCGGGTACTTGGGCCTCCCACACAAGTGAGGCACCATTTTTACCGGGAGACCTGGGGGAACGCTGGGTGGTGGTAAATTTGTGTGAGCCCGGTGATGCCACTACTTTCCCACCCCAAAATGTGTGAAATAAGTGATTTTTTGAGCAAAAATTGAGGTTTGCAGGGGATTCTGGGTAGGGAAACGTTGGGGGATCCACGCAAGCCATACCTCCCTGGAAGCCGCCGGGTGTCTAGTTTTCAAAAATGCCTGGGTTTGGTAGGTTTCCCTAGATGGCCGCCGCGCACCGGGCCAAAAACCAAAGTGACCCCCCTTGCAAAACCAGGTGGTTTGGCGATAGGCCATCTTGAGGTGGCCTCACTACCTTTGGGGCCCTTGCCTGCCGCGGGTACTTGGGCCTCCCACACAAGTGAGGCACCATTTTTACCGGGAGACCTGGGGGAACGCTGGGTGGTGGTAAATTTGTGTGAGCCCGGTGATGCCACTACTTTCCCACCCCAAAATGTGTGAAAAAAGTGATTTTTTGAGCAAAATTTGAGGTTTGCAGGGGATTCTGGGTAAGGAAACGTTGGGGGATCCACGCAAGCCATACCTCCCTGGAAGCCGCCGGGTGTCTAGTTTTCAAAAATGCCTGGGTTTGGTAGGTTTCCCTAGATGGCCGCCGCGCACCGGGCCAAAAACCAAAGTGACCCCCCTTGCAAAACCAGGTGGTTTGGCGATAGGCCATCTTGAGGTGGCCTCACTACCTTTGGGGCCCTTGCCTGCCGCGGGTACTTGGGCCTCCCACACAAGTGAGGCACCATTTTTACCGGGAGACCTGGGGGAACGCTGGGTGGTGGTAAATTTGTGTGAGCCCGGTGATGCCACTACTTTCCCACCCCAAAATGTGTGAAAAAAGTGATTTTTTGAGCAAAAATTGAGGTTTGCAGGGGATTCTGGGTAAGGAAACGTTGGGGGATCCACGCAAGCCATACCTCCCTGGAAGCCGCCGGGTGTCTAGTTTTCAAAAATGCCTGGGTTTGGTAGGTTTCCCTAGATGGCCGCCGCGCACCGGGCCAAAAACCAAAGTGACCCCCCTTGCAAAACCAGGTGGTTTGGCGATAGGCCATCTTGAGGTGGCCTCACTACCTTTGGGGCCCTTGCCTGCCGCGGGTACTTGGGCCTCCCACACAAGTGAGGTACCATGTTTACCGGGAGACCTGGGGGAACGCTGGGTGGTGGTAAATTTGTGTGAGCCCGGTGATGCCACTACTTTCCCACCCCAAAATGTGTGAAAAAAGTGATTTTTTGGGCAAAAATTGAGGTTTGCAGGGGATTCTAGGTAAGGAAACGTTGGGGGATCCACGCAAGCCATACCTCCCTGGAAACTGCCGGGTGTCTAGTTTTCAGAAATGTATAGGTTTGCTAGGTTTCCCTAGGTGCCGGCAGGGCTAGGGTACAAAATCTACAGCTAGTCACTTTGCCAAAAAAAGGGTCATTTTTCACTCCAAAACCACGTTGCGTTTTGCGCCGTTTCCTGTCGCGGGCACTAGGCCGACCCGCACAAGTGAGGTACCATTTTTCTCGTAGGACTTTGGGGAACGCGGGGTGGGTGGAAATTTGTGGATCCACGCAGATTCCAGAACTTTCCATCACAGAAATGTGGGGAAAATGTGTTTTTTTTGTCAATTTTTTACGTTTGCAAGGGATTCTGGGTAACAGACCATGGTGGGAGGCAGTCAAGTCACCCCATCCTGGATTCCCCTGGGTGTCTAGTTTTCAGAAATGTATAGGTTTGCTAGGTTTCCCTAGGTGCCGGCAGGGCTAGGGTACAAAATCTACAGCTAGTCACTTTGCCAAAAAAAGGGTCATTTTTCACTCCAAAACCACGTTGCGTTTTGCGCCGTTTCCTGTCGCGGGCATTAGGCCGACCCGCACAAGTGAGGTACCATTTTTCTCGTAGGACTTTGGGGAACGCGGGGTGGGTGGAAATTTGTGGATCCACGCAGATTCCAGAACTTTCCATCACAGAAATGTGGGGAAAATGTTTTTTTTTTTTCAATTTTTTACGTTTGCAAGGGATTCTGGGTAACAGACCATGGTGGGAGGCAGTCAAGTCACCCCATCCTGGATTCCCCTGGGTGTCTAGTTTTCAGAAATGTATAGGTTTGCTAGGTTTCCCTAGGTGCCGGCAGGGCTAGGGTACAAAATCTACAGCTAGTCACTTTGCCAAAAAAAGGGTCATTTTTCACTCCAAAACCACGTTGCGTTTTGCGCCGTTTCCTGTCGCGGGCACTAGGCCAACCCGCACAAGTGAGGTACCATTTTTCTCGTAGGACTTTGGGGAACGCGGGGTGGGTGGAAATTTGTGGATCCACGCAGATTCCAGAACTTTCCATCACAGAAATGTGGGGAAAATGTGTTTTTTTTTGTCAATTTTTTACGTTTGCAAGGGATTCTGGGTAACAGACCATGGTGGGAGGCAGTCAAGTCACCCCATCCTGGATTCCCCTGGGTGTCTAGTTTTCAGAAATGTATAGGTTTGCTAGGTTTCCCTAGGTGCCGGCAGGGCTAGGGTACAAAATCTACAGCTAGTCACTTTGCCAAAAAAAGGGTCATTTTTCACTCCAAAACCACGTTGCGTTTTGCGCCGTTTCCTGTCGCGGGCACTAGGCCAACCCGCACAAGTGAGGTACCATTTTTCTCGTAGGACTTTGGGGAACGCGGGGTGGGTGGAAATTTGTGGATCCACGCAGATTCCAGAACTTTCCATCACAGAAATGTGGGGAAAATGTGTTTTTTTTTGTCAATTTTTTACGTTTGCAAGGGATTCTGGGTAACAGACCATGGTGGGAGGCAGTCAAGTCACCCCATCCTGGATTCCCCTAGGTGTCTAGTTTTCAGAAATGTATAGGTTTGCTAGGTTTCCCTAGGTGCCGGCAGGGCTAGGGTACAAAATCTACAGCTAGTCACTTTGCCAAAAAAAGGGTCATTTTTCACTCCAAAACCACGTTGCGTTTTGCGCCGTTTCCTGTCGCGGGCACTAGGCCGACCCGCACAAGTGAGGTACCATTTTTCTCGTAGGACTTTGGGGAACGCGGGGTGGGTGGAAATTTGTGGATCCACGCAGATTCCAGAACTTTCCATCACAGAAATGTGGGGAAAATGTGTTTTTTTTGTCAATTTTTTACGTTTGCAAGGGATTCTGGGTAACAGACCATGGTGGGAGGCAGTCAAGTCACCCCATCCTGGATTCCCCTGGGTGTCTAGTTTTCAGAAATGTATAGGTTTGCTAGGTTTCCCTAGGTGCCGGCAGGGCTAGGGTACAAAATCTACAGCTAGTCACTTTGCAAAAAAAGGGTCATTTTTCACTCCAAAACCACGTTGCGTTTTGCGCCGTTTCCTGTCGCGGGCACTAGGCCGACCCGCACAAGTGAGGTACCATTTTTCTCGTAGGACTTTGGGGAACGCGGGGTGGGTGGAAATTTGTGGATCCACGCAGATTCCAGAACTTTCCATCACAGAAATGTGGGGAAAATGTGTTTTTTTTGTCAATTTTTTACGTTTGCAAGGGATTCTGGGTAACAGACCATGGTGGGAGGCAGTCAAGTCACCCCATCCTGGATTCCCCTGGGTGTCTAGTTTTCAGAAATGTATAGGTTTGCTAGGTTTCCCTAGGTGCCGGCAGGGCTAGGGTACAAAATCTACAGCTAGTCACTTTGCCAAAAAAAGGGTCATTTTTCACTCCAAAACCACGTTGCGTTTTGCGCCGTTTCCTGTCGCGGGCACTAGGCCGACCCGCACAAGTGAGGTACCATTTTTCTCGTAGGACTTTGGGGAACGCGGGGTGGGTGGAAATTTGTGGATCCACGCAGATTCCAGAACTTTCCATCACAGAAATGTGGGGAAAATGTGGGGAAAATGTGGGTTTTTTTTCAATTTTTTACTTTTGCAAGGGATTCTGGGTAACAGACCATGGTGGGAGGCAGTCAAGTCACCCCATCCTGGATTCCCCTGGGTGTCTAGTTTTCAGAAATGTATAGGTTTGCTAGGTTTCCCTAGGTGCCGGCAGGGCTAGGGTACAAAATCTACAGCTAGTCACTTTGCCAAAAAAAGGGTCATTTTTCACTCCAAAACCACGTTGCGTTTTGCGCCGTTTCCTGTCGCGGGCACTAGGCCGACCCGCACAAGTGAGGTACCATTTTTCTCGTAGGACTTTGGGGAACACGGGGTGGGTGGAAATTTGTGGATCCACGCAGATTCCAGAACTTTCCATCACAGAAATGTGGGGAAAATGTGGTTTTTTTTTCAATTTTTTACGTTTGCAAGGGATTCTGGGTAACAGACCATGGTGGGAGGCAGTCAAGTCACCCCATCCTGGATTCCCCTGGGTGTCTAGTTTTCAGAAATGTATAGGTTTGCTAGGTTTCCCTAGGTGCCGGCAGGGCTAGGGTACAAAATCTACAGCTAGTCACTTTGCCAAAAAAGGGTCATTTTTCACTCCAAAACCACGTTGCGTTTTGCGCCGTTTCCTGTCGCGGGCACTAGGCCGACCCGCACAAGTGAGGTACCATTTTTCTCGTAGGACTTTGGGGAACGCGGGGTGGGTGGAAATTTGTGGATCCACGCAGATTCCAGAACTTTCCATCACAGAAATGTGGGGAAAATGTGGGTTTTTTTTCAATTTTTTACGTTTGCAAGGGATTCTGGGTAACAGACCATGGTGGGAGGCAGTCAAGTCACCCCATCCTGGATTCCCCTGGGTGTCTAGTTTTCAGAAATGTATAGGTTTGCTAGGTTTCCCTAGGTGCCGGCAGGGCTAGGGTACAAAATCTACAGCTAGTCACTTTGCCAAAAAAAGGGTCATTTTTCACTCCAAAACCACGTTGCGTTTTGCGCCGTTTCCTGTCGCGGGCACTAGGCCGACCCGCACAAGTGAGGTACCATTTTTCTCGTAGGACTTTGGGGAACGCGGGGTGGGTGGAAATTTGTGGATCCACGCAGATTCCAGAACTTTCCATCACAGAAATGTGGGGAAAATGTGTTTTTTTTGTCAATTTTTTACGTTTGCTAGGGATTCTGGGTAACAGACCATGGTGGGAGGCAGTCAAGTCACCCCATCCTGGATTCCCCTGGGTGTCTAGTTTTCAGAAATGTATAGGTTTGCTAGGTTTCCCTAGGTGCCGGCAGGGCTAGGGTACAAAATCTACAGCTAGTCACTTTGCCAAAAAAAGGGTCATTTTTCACTCCAAAACCACGTTGCGTTTTGCGCCGTTTCCTGTCGCGGGCACTAGGCCGACCCGCACAAGTGAGGTACCATTTTTCTCGTAGGACTTTGGGGAACGCGGGGTGGGTGGAAATTTGTGGATCCACGCAGATTCCAGAACTTTCCATCACAGAAATGTGGGGAAAATGTGTTTTTTTTGTCAATTTTTTACGTTTGCAAGGGATTCTGGGTAACAGACCATGGTGGGAGGCAGTCAAGTCACCCCATCCTGGATTCCCCTGGGTGTCTAGTTTTCAAAAATGTATAGGTTTGCTAGGTTTCCCTAGGTGCCGGCAGGGCTAGGGTTCAAAAACTACAGCTAGACTCTTTGCAAAAAAAGTGTAAATTTTCAGTGTGAAAATGTGGTGTGTTCACCTTAGGTTTTGAGCCACTTCCTGTCGTGGGCACTATGCCTACCCACACAAGTGAGGTACCATTTTTCTCGGGAGACTTAGGGTAGTTCAAATTTGTAAAGCAACTGTTATTACCTGTTGATTTTTGATGCATTTCTCCCTTCCAAATGAAAGACATTGTGTAAAAAAAAAGTCATTTTGAAAAATGACCAATAATTGTCATGCAAATATGAGTATTCCCAATTTCGAAAATGTGCAAATATGCACTGTTTCTGAACTCTGTAATTTGTTCCCATTTCAGAAATACATAGGTGACTTTCATACCGATTTTTCCAAGTATACATTTTCCCACAATAATTGCTATATACCCGGACCAAAAAAAAAAAACATTACAAAATGCTGCTCATTTTTCTACTCTGGGTTCGTTGGGCTCTTGATGAACCTACAAGTCCTATATGTCCCCACAACCAGGAAGGTCTACCGGATGTAACGGTACATTGCTTTCAAAGAGATGTCATAATTCGAAGAAGTTACAGGTAAAAACGTTGACTCAAGAGGCTGCTTTTTTCAACAAATTTTTAATTTCTCCTATATTTGCCTGTAAATTTCTATAAAGAAACCTTGATGGATCTACGCAAATGACCCCTTGCTGAATTCAGAATTTTGTCTACTTTTCAAAAATGTATAGCTTTCCAGGATCCATTATTGTTTTGTTACCCTTTTCTACCGTTAACTGGAAGGAGGTTGAAAGCACAAAAAATAGCAAAAATAGGGTATGTCCCAGAAAAATGCCAAAACTGTGTAAAAAATGTTGGTTTTCTAACAAAAGTCTGTCATTCCCTAAAAGCTGGAGAAATTGTGATTTCAGCCCCACAAACCCTTTTTTGATACCATTTGCAGAGAAAAACCCAGAAGCTTTCATTTGCAGCCCGTTTTTCACATTTTTCACAAAAAAAAAAAAAAATTGCTGTATTTTGACTAATTTCTGTGACCCCTCTAGGAGAATCCACAAACCCTGGGTACCTTTAGAATCCCCAAGATGTTGGAAGAAAAGGACGCAAATTTGGCGTGGATACCTAATGTGGTCAAAAAGTTACAGGGGCCTAAGCGCGCACTACCTCAAATAGCCCAAAAAGGGCTTAGCACAGGAGGGGAAAAGGCCTAGCAGCGAAGGGGTTAATAGAGCAATGTCCAGTCAGTGCTTTATTTTTAGAAAAAGATAGAGTTCTTTAACACACACTAGATACTATAAATTAAATAGAGATTAACTATAAAAAAAAGAGAGAACTCCGTAGCTTCTTTCCTGCTGGAGTTCCAAAAGGATTTATAGTGTTTGAGGCAGGGGCGTAACAAAGAGGGGGGGGGGCAGCCTTCAGTTTGTGAAGGGGGCCCCTCAGCTCATCTGTAGAGAGCTTTGAGAGAGAGGCTTGCTCTAAAGCAGATGCAGTCTGCAGCCTGCCCTGAGCTCCTCACACTGACCCAGGACTGAAGAGAAACAAGTTACACTGTTTCTCTTCAGTCAGAGCCACGAGCCAAGCCCGGAAAAAGGATGGGGGTGGGGGCCCTCGGAGAGAGCATTCCCCACAGGGCACTGCTCAGGACCCTGACAAGGGTGGGAGTGGGGGCCTCAGAGAGAGCATTCCTCACAGGGCACACAGCCTCTGAGAAGGGAGGTGGCAACACAGAGCTGACAGGGCCAGGAGAAAGATTGCAGCTCCAGGAACAGGATCTGCTGGGATGCATTGGAAGGTAAACAAGCATTTGCAATATATGGTTTTGCAATATTTGCATTTGCATATATGCAAGTCATATATGGTTTGGATTGGAATTGTTAGTTGTGGAATTGTGTTGTGTGGATTGGATCTGTGTAGTGAAATAATGTGGCATGGTGTGCAGTGTAATTATATGGATAGTAATTGCGTGGTATTGAGTGTACTGTAATGATGTGCAGTGGGATTGTGTGTCATGGAGTGGGATTGTGTGTCTTGGAGAGAGATTATCTGGAATAGTATTTTGTGGAGTGGTATGCAGTGGAGTTTACTTATGTGGTGTGCTGTTAAATATTGTAGCATGATGTGTAATTTTGTGGTGTAGCTTGGATGTATGTGGTGTGTTGTGTAATTGTGTTGTTGGTTTGAATTATGTAGTTTGTTGTTGAATTATGTAGTGTGGAATGGAAATGTGTAGAGTTGAATTTGTGTGACGAGGAAGTTGAGTGAAAATTATGTTGAGTGATATGAGGCATGGTGTGAACTGTAGTTTTGTGGAATGTTGCTACGTGGCATAGACTGGATTATTGTGGAGTGTATTTATGCAATATGAGTAGAGCATAATTATGTGGAGGTAAATTATGTGGTGCTGAGTGATATTATGTGGAGTGTAATTATGTTGTTTGATGAATTGTGTGGGGATGAATTGTGGAATTGTGTGACGTGTGGAATTATGTGGCATGGTGTGGTGTATAACTGTGCAGAGTGGAATTATGCAGCATGTTGGAGAGTTGTATTTTGTGGAGGGTAATAATGTGTTTTGGAGTGGAGTGTAAATATGTTGTGTGAAGTATAATTATATAGGTTGAAGTGAAATTATGTTTAGTTTAAATTGTGTTGTGTGGAGTGGAATTATGTGGTTTGGAGTGGTATTAAGTTGTGTGGAATGTTATTATGTGATGTGGAATTATGTGGTATGGAGTGAAGTGGAAATATGTGTTTTTTAATTTTTAGGATTGTAATTATGTGGTATAGAATGTTGTAGGGTTAAATTATTTATAGTTGAATTGTGTGGCATGGAATTATGAGATGTTCAAATGTGCTGTGTGTGGTAGACTTAGCATAGCTGCCAAGGTATCAGATTGCGATGTGTGACATTTTCATAATTTCACTGTAATTATGAGTGACATTTCAACAACCATGAGTGACACTTTCTCGTGAGCAAAATCAAGCAATGACGAGGAGGGAAACATATAAATATTTGAAATTACGCCCATTTGAGCAACTAGAAACTTTAAGGAAGTCACTGAACTAAAGTGCGCTAACAGCAGGCTACTGAAAACTGAGCAGAGTTAGACTGTGTGAATGCCACCCATTATTACAGAATTATGAAACGTCACACTTACCAATCTGAAACCTTGGCATCTATGAGTGAATCAGTGTGAAAATGTGCTCCAATTTAGGTGCATTCCTCTGCACCCTCATGGTGACCAGCCTGCCAGGTGTCTTTGCAAACTTGCAAGCGCCAAGCAGTTTTCCATCAGCTACATGTTAATGTAACTCTACAAAATAAAAATACATAGGATGTTCTCTGCAGAAATCAGAGGTTTGCCTGCGCAGGTTACACTTACTCCAGCACTTTAAAAGTGGCAGTTCATTCAAAGTCTCATCAGGCCTCCCATAATTACCCTGTGTAGAAATGCTGCAAAGTTTTTTTTTAAATGCTAATCTGTGGTCAGATTAAACCTTCCAAAAAGAGCTGCTTTCATGTACGAGTAATCAGTCTGTTTCTGGGATGCTAAAATCACAGTAAGACCCTCTGACTTACCCTCTAGTTCCTCCTCAGTGATCTTCTGTCTGAGGTAGGGTGCAACTGGGATCTAACATGTTTTAGGACTATGTGGTCTAGACTGCCCTGGTCTGAAGTGTTTCGTCCATTTAGCCAGGAGTGTGAGGAGGGGAGATCCGAGCCTGAAGCAGTATGTGCAGTGGTGCCTCTGATGCTCCCAGACTAGAGTTAGGACACAACTCCCTGCGCCACGGTGGTCACCTAGACCATCGGCGCAATAAGCTTGTCTGCGGAGCAAGCTCTGTAGGTGCATTAATACAACACCTGCTGGACGGAGGGGAACCTGAGGCCTCTTCCGTGTGTGTGTAAATTGGGCATCACAGGCCTGCGACCAGCAGGCAGAGGGCGGGAGGCTGGATGAGCATGCCTTTCAATGGACTCTAGTCAGAAGAGGAGCATTGAGGACCGCGGGAGGGCCAATAGGCGTTGGATGGCTGCGAGGTGACTGACCACAGTAACAGGCGGAACTAAGAGAGATGACTGGAGGCGCTAACCCTCTGAGGAGCAATGATTCATAGCAATAAGGGGAAGGGAGGTTATGTCCATGCACTTCGAGAGTGTATTGTGCGGTATCAAGTAACGCTTTCGGAAACCATTGTCACTCATTTAGCAATTACTCAATGTAACACCCCTAATCAGTGCAGCTATATATCTATCTTGCATCTGAAGAAATCAACGCTCTGACACAGGTAAGAGTTACCAATACACCTAGGTCACAGGAGTTACTGGACCTTCACAATTAACGTTTTTGTTTTTCATTCCGGTATGTCTGCTGCTGAAAGTAGCTATTACCACCATGTGAAAGTTTAGAAGAAAACAAGTAGGAATCAGCCTGGAAACAGACTCCCGCATGTTATTTCTTTAACACTTACTCATCGTTATTTCCGTTCCCCCAACAAGAAAACAGCAATGAAATTGGGCACTTCAGCTCTGTGGTGTCATTGGGTTGGAATCTTAGATCCCGGCTCCTCCATGCAGTGCGGCCGCTTTTGCACATCGCTCCCCGCAGGGCGGTGGAGGTTATCCCTGGTCACATCACCCACTCCAGAGCTCCGGTGCCCTTCTCAAGCCCCTAGCTCCTTTCAGGAACCAGTCCTTGCATATGTTGCACTTGAAACGGCTGACATCGTAGGGCTGCCGGTGCATGTGGGGTGCCTGCAACAAATCCTCGCGAGACCTAACTTTATGGACATACTACTGAAATATGGCAAAATGTTGTGGGCATAGTACAGGGACATTCATCACAGGACTACCACACAGGCAGCTGTACTGCAAAACGAAATTTATCGCATCGCGTTTAGGAGACAGGGGAAGCACCAGAAAACAGACAGCAGCCACATGGAAATAATACTACACCAGCATTGATTAGCAGCACTGGTACCCGAGGAGGCGCGATGCCTGTTAATGCGTTATTTTGCATTTGAGTGCGGTGATGTGGATCACCACACTTAAATGCGTTAGTATAACGCCAGATGCGTGGTACTTGGCAGGGCTGAATTAGGTGGCGGGGATTTGGACAAGCTGTGCACGCTAATGCTTTTATGTCATGGGGTATAAAGTGGATATTTGTCTATTTTTCTTTGTAAAAATAATATGGGCTGTTTTTTTACCTTCTGGTACATTTCTGAACAATTTGTTAAGCTAAATTGTATTGTTGCATTGTGTGCGCATGCAGGGAAGAACAAGTGTCTGGCAGACAGTCAAAAAATCATCCTACGTCTCAGTATTAACATCCACACTTCTAAGCAGTAATTCCAATCCTAGAATGAGTTACCTGTTTGCTTTACAATGACAGTTAGTAAAACGAGTAAGTGCTTTGCGAGCCTGTATAAGTAGCAAAGGTTTTAAAGGGACTTTTTTTCGTGCAAGGAATTGCTTTTCCCAGTTCACGGAAGGGATAAAAAACATCTCCAGGTAATGATAGAGTTGTCAGGAAGGTGCGATAGCAGAATATTGATACTTGTGGATCTGGTGAGGAATGCGGGCAGCAAGTGCTTGATACGCTATTTTTTTCATTATCCTCCATTAGTTATTAGTAAGGAAGGGGGAAGAGAAGTGTTCACCGACGGCATTCAGTTAGCCTTACAGAGACAAAGAATGCTGCGGTCTGTGGTAGATGCTGCCCAGAAGTCATAGGTATATGTATCAGGAGCTGCCATTGAAAGGAAGTGGAAATGCGCTTTAGATGTTGCCGGTATTGATGGCTACTGTGCGGTTGCAGACTTCACTGGCCTGACAGTGGGTGGGGAAATGCTACGTTGTCACTATAGGTTTAATTAAATGAATCGCGCATTCTCTCTGGTGTTTGTCCTTGGGGTACTTGCTGACAGGTCCTACACATGGGATCAGGTTTGCCTTTGACAGGAGGTATGGTTTAGTGGGGTACATAGTGTAAATTAATGTTGGCATGAGGCACAAGGAAACAAAAATCGGACTCTTTGTACATTTAATATTATTGTGTGCATCATGCAGAGGATGAAAAGTAGCAGGAACGGCTTTCTTGCCGTAGAGGCTAGCAGGAAGAACTGTTTTGGGGTGGTCAATTGAACAGATTGTTTAACATGTTTTGAACTACTACAGTGGCATTGGGGAGGGCAGCAGCTGAAAGGCTCTGTCTTTACTAGTAGGCAGCAGTTACATGGGGACCGCCATCAGTCTTTCTGTCGGTGGTGGACAGGGGAGCAGTGGGCGGTGGTCACGGGTTCATAGTTATATCCGAGGAGTGGTTTTAAAGGCAGGCGGAAAAGCATAACTGCGGGTTTCGTAGGGGTGAGAGTAGAGTTAATGGATGCGTTAGCAGGCACAAAGGCAGTGTTCTGTGTTTGGAGGTGGTTAACAGAGCAGTCTTGTCTTGAAGGTGGGTCATCAAGTAGGAGGATGTGTTTGGTGGTCCGGCTGGAGGCAGTGTTATGTAACTTTGCTGGAGGGCGCAGCAGCAGTATTTACTGATATATGTAAATCGCCCAATGAAAGGGTGGATGTGACCAATCGAGGAACCAGAATCCTTTTTTTATGGCTGGGGTGAGCCCCTGCAGTATGGCGGGTCGCTGGCCTGAGAGCTCTTGACTGACGCGGAGAATGGGGGGCCCCCTCCATGTACTTTGCAGGGGGGTTCCCTCAAGTTTCGTTACGCCACTGGTCTTAGCGTTGCCTCGGACCCCATAGTTTTATTGATTTTAGTGGCCTTGTGGTGCTTTGTTACTTCACTTTTTCTCTTTACTGGCGGTTCTGTTATGAGGCTACCGTCCGTTCCACATAGGCTTGAGTGGGAGCTACAGAGTCTTATGGGGAGATCCTCACGTTTAGTCATAACGGCAGAGCTTCTCAGATCTGCTGGTTGGAGCATAACACTAGATTCCAATCCGGGTCTTACTTCCTCTAGGGAAAGGCGGCGTTCGGTGAGTTCAATCTCCTTAGATAGTACGTTAGCCGCCCTCGTCAGGAATGAGGCCGGTGTATTAATAATTTCACCCCCATGTTCTGCAGCTTTGGCCTCATGCTTGGCCATTCTACGAGTGATGGAATCCCAGATGCAAAGCCAGGAGGTTAGAGGGGTGGCCCGGCCTCTTCTGGGCGCTGACTGGTGTGGACAGACCCGCCCTTGGCCCAGGCGTGCCCATGCACGCATCCCACACTGGGGGTCGGCGTTGCGCTTAAATGCGCGTGTGGCATCCAAGGGGATGATGGGGAGTGTGGTTTTTCCCAGCGTGCAACGATCTAGCAGCAAGGCATGGCTTCTCCCTCTCTCACCAGGCTGTGTCCAGTGGCTACAACTGCCGTGGGTCGGCATCATGCTTAAATGTGCGTGTGATGTCCCAGGGGATGATGGGAAGTGTGGTTTACCCCAGTGGTGCAACAATCAAGCAAGGATGTGTTTTTTCTCACACTACTGCTGATGTTTCATCAAGGATGATAGTACAACTGATTGTGATTTTGCAAGTAAATACCATTTGCTCTTAAATGTGATGCCGCAATGCTGAATAATCTGTACAGAGTGTGACTTTGCCCCTATAAGTGATTCATCTTCTAAAAGTTATTTAACACAGAATTGTTATTTGAACTCCTAAACGTTTTCCACACTCATGCTGAGGTTGAGCCAAGGTTGGTGTTGCACCTGAATGTGCGGTCTACCGAATTTGATGTCATACTGATGCACTTCTTTGAAGCATGTTGTAATATCTTACTACCACATTTCTCTCTGTAGCAAGTGACTTTGCACCAAAGATGAGTTTGATCGGAGAAGTATTTATGCACCTAAAATAGACTTTTAAACACAAATCTGTCTAAGATCTACTTACTTTACAGCAGTGTAATTTTGCATCTAAAAGTAATTTGCACCTAAATGTGATTTCCACAACTAAAAGTATGACATTACTCTTGCTGATTTTTCCCAAAGGTAATTTCAAATGTAAATATGATGCAAAATGTGTTATATCTTTTAATGTGAGTTGTAGTCCTAGGTGTGTTTTCACATTCCTGATGGTGTTGCACCATGAGTGATTTGGTAAAAATGTGATTTTTCACCTAAATATGCCCCACCCGAATTCATTTTGGCCCCTAGTAGTGTGTCTACACCTGTGGGGATATTGCACCACAGGTGGGTTTGCCCCTGTATGTTATTTATTTATTTATTTAAAGAGTTTTATATAGCGTTGGCTAGACCCGTAGGTATTAGAGTGCTTTACATAAGGATCAACAATGTTAACAATTACACATTACATCATATATATGCGACACCTTTAAGAGCGAGAGGGAGAGACAAAATAGAGCGGAAAGGGGGAGAGGGGGAGTGAGAAGGGAGAGGAAGAGGGGGTGGAGGTATGAGAGATGAAGGGAAAGTCTGCTCAATGGCCGACTAGGTAGGTGAAGGCAGAGGAGGGAATCCACAGCCAATCACCCCTATAGCTCTCAAGGTAGCTCCATCGCGCGGATGGATGGATAGATAGAAGACAAGGAAAAAGCAGAGTTACAGAAAACGATGAGGGGAAATGGGCGAGACAGGGCCCAAAATCTGGCTGGGCAGGTGACGGTCAAGGGGATGAACCAAGGCCGATCTCCTCAATAGCTGAACAGAGCAGCTCCACCGGGCGTCGGACATAATGCTCAGACTCTGCTGTTAGGATAGGCATCGTCAGATAGATAGATATCTAGGAGATAAGGAAAAAGCAGAGTTACAGAGAAACGATGAGGGGGGAATGGGCGAAACAGGGAGACAGGGAGAAACTGTGCCCAAAGTCCGGCTGGGTAGGTGACGATCAAGGGGATGAAACAAGGCTGATCTTCTCAATAGCTGAACAGAGCAGCTCCACCAGGCGTCGGACATAAGGCTCGGACTCCACTGTGAGGATAGTGATCAGGTGTACTCATAGGTTGTCAGATTAACGTGGGGGGTAAGTGAGAAACCATGGTCCGAATGAAATCCAGATGCCATCTTGAGGTCAGGCACAGTCCTGGTAGGGTTATGTAAGGAAAAGTTCAGCTCAGCAAAAAGAAAGTCATCACTGGCGGCCATGTAAGGGTCAGGCACCCATCAACCTCAGCTTCGAGTAAATAGTGGCCCCAGGGACTTAGACTGGGGCTTAGAAGGAAGTCCTAGATATACGCGGGCATCCAGCACTATAGGGAGGTTGGAGGGGCTTCTCGCTGCAGACCTGTGGAGCGAGAAGGGGGTGGGTGGAGGCCAATTTGGTGGTGGTCGATTGCAGGTAGGTCCGCCATATTAAGGTCAGGCATCTGAGGCAGGATGGAGGTTGGTGAGGTGAAAGGGCTTGATAGCATTAGGCAAGGTAAGAAAGCCAGAAAAGGGCTTACTTGGGTCTCTTTGGAGGTAGAATAACTGTAGATGCCCTCCGTCGAGTCATGCAAGTACCATTTCAAGGTCAGGCATGGGTCCTCCCCTTCCACAATGCCTAGGTCCTCACAGCGGTCCACTCCTACACATGTCTGCTCAAAATGCCTCCTCAACCCCGGATGCTGCCAGTACAGTTATTATTGACCAAAGCGGTCGCCATGTTGGAATCAGGTTACCCGCTCCGGTGAGGTTTCTTTCTGTGGGACACGCTGGGGTAGAGGTGCCCCGTTTTCTTGGCTGAAGTTCCCCTCTCCTTGCCACTTCTCGTCAGGGACTGTGATGCTGCTCCCCGCAGCGCGCCCAAGCCCCTGTCGCTCACCTAGGCGAAGGTTGAGGTGTTCGCCGTATCTCATCGAACGGCCACCATCTTAGGGTCAGGCTGCATCGATAATTTACCTTGCAACTTCAAGCATCATTCAAACTGCCGCAAAGGTGCTTTTACCTTATAAGAGGTAGATTTTAGATAGATTTTACCTTACCACGAAGAACCCAATTTAAACGTGATTGCCCGCCCTGAGAGCCCAAGCACTGACTCGGCGTTAGGGATTTGGGTGTTCAGAGTGCGGCAGGAGCAGCGCTGTAAGGGTCCGGGTCAGGAGTCCGGTTGTTGGATTTTCGTTGCGGCAGCAGAAGGTCGATTGCCACACGGTCAGGAGTAGTTTACCGGGGGCCCGCTCCCAATGTCGCGGCCCCCGCTCTACTACGACCAAGCGCGAGTCTGCTCAATCCCAGGCGCCATCCTGAGGCGCGATCACTGGGCGAGAATAAAGCCGATATCACGGCAATGCAGCAGCCAGGTGAACGGTGGCCACAGCGGCAGATGCTCCCAATCTTCCGATGTCGGGAGTTGGCCTTTTCAGCTGGTTTTGAGGGGATTCAAGCACCGCCCTAGGTTGTTGAGCGCTAGGCTTCCACGGAGCTTAAGCTTCGATCAGCCATGATAGAATTGGCTCCACCCACACTCCACCATCTTAAATGTGATACCACAATGCTGCTTACTTTATACCAAGGGTGGTATGTGTATTCCTAAATGTGATACTACACATAAATGTAATTTGTGCTCCTAAATGTTTCCCACATTCATGAGGATGTAACAAGTTTCGTATTTCAGTGTACTGTCAATCAAATGGGATGTCATACTGATTCAGACCTTTTATATCTAATTTGATATCTTGCTACAGCATTGTCTCTTTGAATAGTTTTGCACCCGCATGTGTGACCACCCTGCGGCTGATTTTGTACCTGGTTTTTGCATCATAGTGTTTGCAGACCTAAATGTGATTTTTGTACTTAAATATATTTTGCCCCTAAAAACATCTCAAGCTGCATGTACATGTAATTACCTAATTGTAATTTTTGTTCTACAAGGGTTTCCACTATCCTTATAATTTTGCACCTTAATGGGATAGCACTATGCACATAAATGTTAATTGTGTTCTTAAAAGTTTTCCACATGCTGATGTTGCAACTATGGAGATTGTGCGCCTCAATGTGCAGTCAACCAAATGTGAGGTCCTATTGATGCACACACACCTTTTACACCTAATGTAACATTGTATTACCACATTTCCGCTCTATAATGCGATACCCCACAGCTGCATAGTCCAGCAGTATATACTGAATCTACTTCTCCACAGTTTTGACCCACAACCTTTTCTCATGCTGTTTATATGGAATCAAATGTAGTAAAAGGGTAAGATCATGGTTCAATCCTCTGAGATCAACCTCCATATTGTCATTACAATGGCAAATAATTTGGAGGTGTGAAAAGATTTGTACATTGGCAAGGGGCATTAACAGTCACACCATGCCTACCATCAATTGGGTCTATGACATCCTGCAATATGTGATAGGAAGTCTATAAAGCACAATCTCCATCCCTCTCCCACAAACATTCTCATCCCAGTAACCCCACTCTTCCACTACAACTCAATCAACTCACCTAATTTTGAAGAGCACAACACACACCACCATCGGGGCTTTGGAGTATTACTCCATCTACATTACCTTTAACACACCCAAAAGCAACCTCAGGACATCACCTCCTATCAAACCAGTGTTCCATCTCTTACATATCACATCAACAAGTGGATTTAAAGTTTAGGAATAGAAGATGAAACAAGAGGTATTCTGCTGATATAGACATAGCTACATCAACTAGATTCAATTTGCTAGTCATAACGCTCTGTATATTTACACAGGAATGACTCTCTGCAGATTGGCAAAAGGATGAGTGAGAACGAGACATTATTGACAATGAGAACAACCTAGTGTCCAGAAGAAAATTGTTTGGCTAGTACCATCAAATTTTTCGATGAAATGATTTATAAAGAGACATAAATGGAAGTCCCGGTCGAAAATGCTTTTATTTCTGACTACACTTGCAACTCATATGATGTTTTCTAGGTCTCAGGTAAAAGATATTTAACTAAGAAAATGTTTACGTTTCATCCCTAGAACTGCCAGTTTTGAAAGATGACAAGCAAGGTGATATCTTGTGTTATTTTGAGAGACAGAACTTTTTCCTGAGTGGAGGCTGTAGTAGGAAATATCATGCGTAACTGCAGACCTGCCTTGCTGCCATGGAATGGAAGAAGATATTGCATATTTTCTTCCAGATGTGGCTCCTGCATCTCTACTGTAAAATATCCTTGAGTCAAGGCAGACAACATTACAATTCTGTGGGCCAGCCACAGCTTTGGAGGCAGGGGTGCTGTCACTATTGCACCAGCCCCTAGGCTAAAATTGTAGTTTCCACTTTTAATCATACTTTCTTAACTCAGAGGAAATTGTTGTAGCTCCCTACACCACAATCTGCAAATACTGCAATACTCCAAACTAAGGACCCATTTCATGTGCTAGGTTATAATACATAGAAAATAATAAGTCTCATCTTTATATACGTTATGTATTCAGTTCCGCCATTTTATTAAGTTGGTTAAAAAAGGCATGGAAGAAAATATCAATTCCAATTATTTACTTACATGACATCTTTACACATGCGTATAATGAATCGGAGGTGTTCCAAGGCCGCATCTCTCAGCTCACACAATCTTAGATCCATCACGTTGAGTATGGAGATTTGACAGCAATAACACAATGCTTTGATGTCTAAAGAGTTAAGTGGTATATTAAACAAATTAACGTTCTTGATGGAATTTGAGATATCCTCTCTCAGATCGGGATCCTGCAATTCGAATGCACAATGCAAGAAGTTGAAGAATTTTATTTTTTGTGGCTTCCTCTCAATCCAGGTCTGAAACCAATGTTTTAGAAACTTCTTCATATCTTTGCTGAGAGAAAGTGGCTGGGATAAAAGGTTGTTTTTGTAAGACAGAAGACCAAAGAAATATCGAATAAAGTTCTGAAACCTTTTCCAGTGATCAGGGGTAATTTTAGCAAGGAGAGGTACCTTTAAATCTTGGGGTATCTGCCCAAAAACTAAGGCGTTCAGGAATATTTCAAGCTCGTTCTCTTCCTGGATTTGCGTTACACAGTATAAGGCAGCAAACATGTCTCGTATGCTGGCATGTCGATATTCAAACTTGTCTCCTTTAGTGTCTATCTTGAAAAAGAATTCTGAAAGATTTTTCAAGAGAACATCTGTCTCTGAACAATTCACCTTGTCTTTTTTCTTTGTTTCCCGCACTCCAGAAATAAGATTGTTTACCTCAAGATCTTTTTTCTTTATCTCTTGCACCCCATCAATAAGATTATCGTAAGACATCTTGCACAGCTGAGAGATAGTATTTTGAATGCTTCCCGGGACTTCAGATTTTTGAGGCATTTCTTGATCAATGTGTCCTGTCTCTGTTAACGTGGCCTTCACACTAAGCTGCAGAAGCGAAAACATTAATCTGCTGCTTGTGGTCATTGATTCCTCATTCTGGGAATAGTCTCCTTTCTTGTACAACTGACACAGAATACTGCTTAGGAGGGGGATTGATACCAAACTGATTAAGTTATGTTTGCGTATAAATTTCAAGAAAGCTTTTGAGATGTGGTTGCCAGGCATGAATTTCTCACAGTATTCCTTGACCTGATCCTCAGTGAATGCTTCCAATATGAATGCAGAGGTGAAACTTTTTCTTATTTTACACACATAACTCAACCCAGAAGTGACTAAAACATTTGTGTCTGGGAGAAGCTTCTTGGATATGACTTTTGATATCAGAGTGCTTATATCAAGGGGTGTATCAATATCACACGTGTTATTGGGTGGTGGTGAGCTGTCCTTCAGATCCTTCAGATCATGATTAAACTCGTCCAGGCCATCCAGAATGATGAGTATTTTGTCTGTGTTGAGCAGCTCAGGGAGCACTGGAGACAACTCTGGGCACTTGCTTTCCAAGAGGCTTCTAAGACTTATTTTTTCCTTAATTGCATTTAACTCATTGAAAGTCATATAAATGATACATGTGTAGCAGAGATCCCTTCGCCCAGATGCCCATTGTTTCAGAAGCCCTTTTGAAAAGCAGCTTTTTCCAAGCCCAGCATCTCCGGTTATCAGCATTCGCTCCGAAATCAGCTCCAGCGTTTTTTCAGTGAACAGATCTTCAGACTGTACAGTACCCTCCTTTTCTTTGAAAGCAAATCCCATGTGTGGTTTCTCTTTATCAAAGCGTTCCTGAAGCATTTCTTCATCCATTGTATGAAGTATTCTAGTCAAGCAGTCATCTTTTTTTTCTTTAGATCCTTCTTCATTGAATGCAGATTTACAACAGCTTTCTATTGTGCTGAGGACTTTTTTTCTATAGGACTCAATTGCACCTGTAAAGAGAAAACAACTTTAGATACATTTTTACATGATTCAAAATAGTTGGTTTAGGATTTTTTGCCTTAATCAAGGTCACATGTGAAGTACTCAGGTTCACATCTCTACTACCCAATATAGTAAACAGATTGCAAGTTGGGAAACCTATGGACCAGGATAACGTCATAAAATTATGAGTCTGTTGGTACAAGATTAAGGAAATATTGAGATGGATAAAAAATAGTCAACTTCATCCAATTCAAGACTGAAGAATGGACCCAGAGTGATAGAAAGAGAGAGGTGGTAGGGTTATCATTAATCTGCTCGTGAAGCACCCTGCGCTGGTGACCGGTTACACTTCTTTTTACCAACGCTAAACTTTGCAAATCAGTCTAAACGTTTGAGCAGCTCTCTTGGCATTTATTACATGCAGTGAATGTGAAGGCATTTTAAAGTAGGCCGTAAAGCTCTAGTGACAATTGAAATTATTCTCTCTGAATACTATGCTGAGATATCCAACATCAAGGTTACAGGTTTCATTATTTTCATCTGATGTATAAAACAAGCAATAGGGACATTTCAAGCTATTTCTAAGGCGTTTTAAAAACATTTTTCTGAAATCCAAATAATGTGAATAAATCAATAACAAATGTGAGAAAGGTCCTGCAAATATTTTGAGTAATTGTCCTTCTTTGAGGGTCATAGGTTTCTCCTCTTGCTCTTAGGCAATGAAATAACGACAATCAAAAGCTTTTGATCAACTATTCCTCAGCCTGGCCTCCTGTCTGACTGTTACAGTTATGCTTTGGTCAGTGAATCTTTTTTGATCAGGACCTCGGTCCAGATTTAGTGAAATATTCTTGCCGTACATAATGAGATAATATAAGCATATTGCTTACTGCCATTATTCCTTATCATTTATTTAATAAACATTGTTGCCAAGGACAGATAGTGCTCAGGTTCTACGTTTAATTGTTGCAGCCCACAAATGACTAGCGTTGCCTTGAATTACCTTCTTCTAAACAAAGCTTTAAAGATGACATATGCCTTGTGAACTCCAAAATATGTTGGGCTTGATTCACAAAGGTAACTTACTACAAAGTGGAAATAACTCAAAAGTGTGCGTTTACTACTCATCATAATTTACACACCAAGCTCCTGATTCACAAATGTAAACCTACACTTAGGTGTAAATGCACTTTTTTTTTAATTCATTCACAAACTACTAGTTTAATTTGACTAATAGTACATTTATATCTGCGGAGGCCTATCTTAGTATGTGCACGAGTGTGCAGTCTTCGGAGTAGTAAAATTACTATTAGTAAAATTAAACTTGTAGTTTGCGCATACCAAAAAAATAGTAAACTTACACAAAAGTATGTTTACCTTTGTAAATCAGGCCCTCTGGGTGTAAATTTACTACAAAAGTATATGTCTTATGTTACCACTCCTGTAGTATTGCAAGTGGCTTACTCTTGTGTTGGTGAGTAACATCCCATCCTAAACCCCTATTACTCCTCTCTAATCCCACCCCCTTTTGGGATCAGTCTGCCTCTTTGCCCACCCACGGTCTCCAGTCCAACCCCACACTACTAAAATGTATACTTACTGCACTGAGACTACAGTTTGGCGGAGAACTCCACAAACATATGTATAAGCAAATAGTTTGTTCATAGCACTTAGTATGGTTTGTAGTACTTCAAATTGCAGTTTGTGAATTAAGTCCACTGTCTTTGTTTGCAGCTTTTTTTTTTTAACTACACTGAGGTATAAGTTGTATACACCTGCATTAGTCAAAATGTGCTTCTGGTAATCTAACTAATACTTCGCTCATGTGCACTTCATACTCGTAGCAGAGAGGCATAACAGAGTATAGACCTAGTGGTGTGCATGTAAGGACTTCATGAGAGCTTGCAGCCCCTGTTCTGTTTGAAGCATGTCACTTTTAAGAGTGCCATGGAGTGGAATATTTCTTAACCGCTGCTGTTGAAAGCTCACCCACCAATGTATTATATGTAACACGTTATAACATGAGTATAAATTCATTATTCATAATTCCGACATGGTAGCGACAAGACATATGCAATTTGTTGTTTGTCATGTTTATTAGTTGAGACTGTTTTGAACTAATAATTTTATAATAATCTACGAAATCTTACTGCAAAGGCGGATGCCCGTTTGTGCATTATACAAACAGCAGTCTGGCTGACTCTGCCTTACCTGTACAGTATTCAAATGATTTCCTGAATGGGATGGCTGGGGGCACTCACAGCCTGATGAGCCTCCTTGGGAAAGCACAGAGTAAATCACATATTCTGACATCTTCCATTAAGGCTACATCGCAATGATTATGTGGTGAAGAATTTTGTCCATACTGGTAGCAGGCCACCAATGTAGGCTGAAGACCCAGCACTGGTGACCCCTAACCGATTTACCTCACCAGATTGGATCCTGTTAAACAACAATAAGATTTAGAACAATGACATAATATGAGTCCTGCAATATGTTGGAATTACAGGATATTGTGAAGGAGACTTTAGTGAAATAAACAAGATTTTGTTGAGGTCACTTTGTTGTAAATTTATATTAGAATTATTTGGCTAGAAAAGGCACCAATAGAAACCCTGCATTCCATTGTGTAATGCTTTTCTTATGACCACAGAGTGTGCAGTAACTCTGGACCAAACTGATTTAGATTCCTGAGAGAAAGAGAGAGTGCAATGCCCTCTTGAAAGGAACCTCTCTACCAGTGTTGGACTATCGGCTCCAACTTATCGCTTGGACGAGAGGATGGTCTTCTTGCAATTTTGTCTTGCTGATATGTTGTAGGATTTCCAAGTACCTAGAAGGAATCTGTGCAGTAATAGCTTTGAGATCCAAGATGAATAGAAAGGTTAGACACTGTAGACAAGCATCCGGATAAGCTGGGAGGCCTATGTAGCACCTTCTACAATGTGCCTGGCTGTATGAAAGAGGTGTGAGACTTGAACATGAAATGTTGTGCCTTACATGTGAATTAAGATCTGAGAATGCAACTGAAGACTTTCACTCGGCAGCACTGGCAGTACACGTTAATCACCAAAAAATTAGAAATCCTTTAACTTCCTTTGTAAAACTCTGGTCAAGAGCCTGCATCGATCTTAGAAAAGATGCATCTCTACATCCTGCTCCACTATTTCCGCGCTGGACCTTTGTCAGCACTCACAAGCCTCTCCTACGTACATTGAGATTATGCAGTCATGCTTGGCACCAGCCTTCCAACTCTGCCTACTGGATAAAAAGCCCCTTGGTAAAAGCTGCATAGAGTAATGGGTCAAGAGAAGCTGCCCAGTGCACCATATACATTTGCATCATACGTCCTCACATTGAGCTTGGTGGTTATGGGAAATGTATACTATCTTGTGATTTATTGACTTGGAAGTGATCTCACTAGGGAAAGTTAAGCAGTGTATTGGGCCTTGAACAATATTTCCACAAGACCCTCTCAGCAGTTAAATCCTTTTTACCCTTCTCACTGCTGTAGTTTTGCTTTGGTAAACTGACTACAAATGAAGAGAACTTTCTTTTTTAGGCCTAATGTTGTGAATTTGTGGGACCGATCCTTCTTAATCAAGGGCCTGCTGAAAAGACCATTAGTAATTTAGTTAAGCTGATTTCCCAGAAAGTGTCATCATTCATCCAAAGGGTTTTGGATGCTTAAAGTAGCAGAACAGCAGCCCAGTGAAAGAGGTCAAATAGATGAGCCATGTATAGATATAGAAGTGAGAACCAGACTGTTTTTTTTTTTTTTGAAATCTTTTTATTGGTTTTATTCAACAAAACAGAAAATAAAAACCACTCTTTCGGTGTGAGGCTTAGGACAAAGCAGATTTGAATACATCTTGGCAAGTCAGCACTAGCAGTACAAATATAAATAGGCAAGCAAAGGGCCAAACACATTAGTCTCCATCCCAACTCAATGTGCGAGACAGGGCAGCTAGTCATGATCGCTGAGGTCAGATTCTGGAGCATCGGGTGGGGGCTCGCAAATGTTCCCCCTATATACATTCCAGCCACCCCACACCTGGGACCATTTCTTTGGGCACCCTCTGTGTACATATACCGCTTTTTCCGTCACCATTACAAGGTCCATGTCTCGGATCCAGTGTGCCAGGGTCGGTGCCTGCCCGGAACCCCATCTCTGGGCTATGATACGTTTTGCGAGCATGAGCCCCAATGTCACCCAGAGCTGGGCCACTCTTACGTGGTCGGTCTGCTCCCATACGTTAAGAAGGCATAGCCGAGGTTCAGGCAGGGTGGGGATTTTGGTCACTTGGGAGAGAATACGGAACACCCCCTTCCAGTAAAGCGCTATGACGGGGCAGTCCCATAGGGTGTGAAGGAAGGTTCCCTCGTGACCACAGTTCCTGAGGCATAGTGGGGATTCCGTACGCTGTAATTTGAATAGAAGTGTACGGGTATAGTATGTGCGGTGCAGAATTTTGAGCTGGACTAGCCTTAATTTGGACGATATGCCCACCTCCCTGGGGGATGATAGCGCGGCCTGCCAGTCAGTATCGTCAAAGTCTCCAAGTTCTGCCTCCCATTTCCCCTTAAGGACCAAAAAGGGGTCAGGGCGATTATTGATTATTTTCCGGTATGTTAGGGACGTCGCTTTTTGAATCAGATGTTCAGTGAGGAGCCGGTCCTCCAAGGGCGATGACTCAGGGAGTCGAGTCCCGAGTGGAATCGCCGTCTGAAGTGCGTGGTGAATTTGCAGATAGCGAAAATGCTCGGTGTTGGCCAAATCGTATTCTGCCTGGAGTTGGGAAAAGGTGATCACCTCTCCCCGTCGCCAAAGGTCCCCTACCCTCGAAATGCCAATTAGATCCCACTGATGGAACCCCTTGGTGGTACGCAGCAGCCCAAGCAGTTTAGCGTCCCAGAGTGGCGTTGCCTGGGTGATCCTACCCGCCCAACCCATCGCACGCTGTGCCGCAAACCATATCTGTAGGGTGTGCGCTGCGGGCCCTGCCTGGACACGACCTCTTCTAGGGTTATAGAGGGCTCCTAGCACCCCCCCCGGAGCAAGCAGTTGCCTATCCATACGGTAGGCAGGGTCGTCGCTTGGTACATGGAGCCACTGATTTATGATCATGAGGTGCGAGGCCCAGTAGTAGGTTTTAATATCTGGGAGGGCTATTCCCCCGTCGTACCAGCCATTGGTGAGCTTATGGAGCGCAATTCGAGGTGCCCTGTCCTCCCAAAGGAGACGGGTGATCTCTGCATTCACAGCCGTGAAATAAGAGGGCGCCACCGGGAAGGGGGTATTCTGTAGCGCGTAGAGGAATCTAGGGAGAGCGAGCATCTTAAAGAGCGAGGCCCTTCCAAGCAAGGTCAGGGGCAGGGCTCGCCAGTGCTTGACATCAGTACGAAGCCGTTGGAGGGGCTTCATTAGGTTTTCGGCCACAAATTATCCCGTTCTGTAGTAACATATATCCCTAGATATTTGAATCCTTCTCGGGCCACAAGAATATTGCATCCCCTCGGGGGCCGAGGCGGGGGGCCTCGGAGCATATATAAGATGGATTTCTCCCAGTTGATTTCGTAGCCCGACCGTCGCCCGTATGACTCACATATGTCGAGGAGACAGACGATAGAGCGCGCAGGCGAGGCCAGATAGAGTAATACATCGTCTGCATAAAGGGAGATCCGATCCTCCCAGTCTGGCCTCCATTTGAGGCCACGGATCACCGGATCCTGGCGCACCCATGCCGCCAAGGGCTCGAGAGCCATGGCAAAGAGGAGAGGGGAAAGGGGGCACCCCTGCCTTGTCCCCCGCCCCAGAGGGAAGGGGTCCGAGACACGCCCGTTCACCACCACCTGCGCAAGCGGCTGGGTGTACAGAAGCTGAATCCACGCGCAGATCTTGGGGCCAAGCCCCATGTGGCGGAGAACGGCGAACAGGAAAGGCCACTCCACCCTGTCAAACGCCATCCGAGCATCTAACGAGAGTATGGCCGCATCCTCCTCTATCGTGGAGCGGCAAGCAAGAATGCTATGCAGACGCCGTAAGTTTAGAGCGGTGTTCCGGTGCGGCATAAAGCCTGACTGGTCAGGGTGGATTAGGGTGGAGAGGTAGGGCTGCAGTCGTGTTGCCAGTAACTTTGCCAGGATCTTAGCCTCGGCGTTGAGCAGCGAAATCGGGCGATAAGAGGAGCACTCGTGCGCCGGTTTGTTGGGTTTCGGGATCGCCACTATTGTAGCCATCCTCTGATCCAGGGGGAGGGTCCCCCTAGATAGACAATCCCTAAACATGGCTCGCAGGTGCGGGACTACTAGGGAGGAGTTGTGCTTATAGAACTCGATCGGGAGCCCGTTGGGCCCCAGCGCCTTCCCTGTGCGAAGGGACAAGATTGCCAGCGTTATCTCGTCGTCTGACAGGTCCGCCTCGAGGGCCTCTGTTTCAGAGGGAGTCAATCGCGGCATCGCGATGTCCCGAAGGAATAACTCATTTTCTGCCACGGTAGAAGTGGCTTCAGGCGTATAAACGGATTGGTAGTGGGCCGCGAAAGCCTCCGCTATGCGCTGGGGGTCTGAAGTAAATTCCCCCTCGTGGAGCCGGATCCGAGCCACCCATCGCGACGCTCGGTCCCCCCTCTCAAGCCATGCAAGCAATTTTCCCGCCTTGTCCCCAAGTTCATAGACTGTGTGTTGGGTTGCCACCTGCCGAGCACGCGCTGCCTCCCATAGATGAGACCTATACTCCTGCTGCGCTATGCGGAGTGTATGCGCCGAATCCTCATCCCCTTGTTGTGTATGGGACGTTTCAGCCTCGGTTACCGAACGCTCCAGCTCTAGCACCGCCTGCCGCTGGGTGTTCTTGTGATCAGAGATGACGGAGATGGCCTGCCCACGGAGGACAGTTTTGAAGGCTTCCCAGAGGGTTGCCGAGCTGCTGACGGAGTCAGCATTTTCGGCGAAATAGTGCTTGGTCGCGGTTTTGAGGGCCTTATTGATTTTGGGGATTTTGAGGTACCCGGGATGGACCGGAAACATGGTGCGTTTACACGGGTCGTTGGTCGCAAACGTTACAACCACAGGCGAGTGATCCGAGATGCCCCTGGGGAGGTGCGACACCTCGGTCACCCCAGTGAACCCGGCAGGCGAAGTGAAGATGTAGTCTATGCGCGAGAGGGTGCGGTGTGCGCCAGAAAGAAAGGTGTATTGTCTCTCATTGGGCCTATATTCTCTCCAAGTGTCTACCAGGCCTAGCGCGGCGGCGAATTCGGTAAGGATGGAGGTGTCCCCTCCGTGTGCCCTGTGTGACGACCTATCAAGTGTATGATCCATGGTTGCGTTGAAGTCCCCACCCATGATAAGTTCCCCATGCGGGAGTGCCAGAAGGAATTCACCCAGTGCCCTAAAGGAGACCTGGTGCAGTGTAGGGGGGATGTAGACGGTCACTAGGTTGTACACCTTCCCCTCCCATTGGCAGGTGAGTGCTGCAAAGCGGCCATATTCGTCCCTACGGGAGTCTAGAAGGATTAGGGGGAAACGTTTGTTAATCAGTGTGCCTACCCCTCTGGAACCTGTCGTGAACTCCGAGTGTGTCGCCATCTTGAATCCCAGCCTATCCAGGGCCTTGGTGGCAGAACCCACCAGGTGCGTTTCTTGTAAGAGTGCCACCGCGGGCCCCCTACGCTTGAGGTATTGTAGCACCAGCCCACGTTTAATCTTGTCCCCTAAACCATTGACGTTCCAGGATAGGACCGCAAAGGAAGGACGTCGGTGCTGAGTAGGGACGTCGGGCATTGTGTCAATGGTTACGTGGGGAGAGCTATGTGATGCCATCTACTGGGTGGGATATAGAGATAGTCCACTGTAGTACGCCACCCCTGTGCCCCTGTGCTTGCCTAGTCAGCCCGAAGTGTCCGTGAGTGGTAGGTGAACCTAAACTAAAACACAATTCAACATAACAGCAAAATCCCCTGCCCTCCTCCCCCCTCCCTGCCTCCCTGCCATGCGGATTTAAAACTACCCGCCACCCCAACTCAGCAGAGTGCTTAGTTCCCATAAACTGGTTACGTGCGTGCGGGGGGAAAACCGCTCACTGTTCAGCTGCCGGTCCCCACACCAGAGGCTTGTCCCTTCAAGCAGTCAAATGTCCGATACTAGCCGGGGGCCCCGAGTTCGCAGCCTCATGCAAAGTTAAGGCCCCCTTGGGCCGTCTGGAGCATTAAGGCCGCAGATCGCCGGGTGACAGCAAGTCCGATCGTCTCCATACCTTCATGTTTCACGGCGTTCCATCTCCTGCCCCCGACTCCTCGACACCGTCCCCGGAGGAGGCTGAGAGGCCGCAAGGGGTATGGTCCCCCCTGCCCCTCGATTTAGCAGGACGCCATCCTTCCAGCCACTCCGAGGCCTCAGCTGGCGATGTAAAGAACCAAGTGCGCCCCTCCGCCTCCACTCGGAGCTTTGCAGGAAATAACATCGAGTATTTAAGTTCTCGAGAGCGGAGGTCCGCCTTGACCGCCATAAAGTCTCTCCGCTGTCGCACCACCGTTGCTGTATAGTCCGGATATAGGGTGACCGTACTGTTTCCCACCCGCAGTGGGGGGGCCGTACGCGCCACCTGGAGGATTGCATCGCGGTCACGGAAGTTGAAAATGCGGGCCAGAATCGGGCGCGGGGGGGCCCCAGGCCGAGGCCTCCCGCCCGGCACCCGGTGGGCCCGTTCCACCGAGAAGAACTTGGAGAGCCCACGAGGCTGGAGTTGGTCAGTAATCAGTTTTTCCACGAAGAGGTCTAATGCCGGGCCGCGTTCACTCTCCGGCACACCAACGACCCGCACGTTGTTGCGTCGGGACCGTCCTTCCTGGTCCTCCAGTTTGGCCAGCAATTGCTTTTGCATCAGTTCCAGGGTCTGTATGCGCTTGTGGTGGTCCGCCGAGTCCTGCGTGAGGGTCGTCGCGGTGGCCTCGACCTCTTTAAGTCTTGAATTGATTTTGGCGACATCTGCTCGGAGTAGCGCCACATCCGTGGAGATCGTACCAATGGAAGCCTGCATCTGCGTCAATGTGGCCATGACGTCCGCCAGGGTAAACTCCACGGGTTTGTCGGAGGGGGGGGACTGCTTCCGATCCGGTAGGAATGCAAATTTGTCCAGTTTGGCCTGCGCCCCACCACGGTGGCCTTTCCCTCCCATGGCGCCAGGCGGCACCGAGGGTGTGCCCGGACGTGTCCCGCGTGTAGGGTGGCTACCAAGATGCCCCGTCAGACCCGACGCCAGGAAGCACCAGAGCCGGGAAGCAGCACCGGGCCCCCAAAGCACCAGGGCCGTGAAGCCGTTCAACAACAGGTCACCAGATGGTCAATGTACCGGTGAGGTGCGACCGCCGCCACCTGGCAGCACAGGAGTCAGGGGGAGGCAGCACCAGGCCCCAGGGCGACGTCCAGTAGGTCAGTGTCTCAGGCCTCAGCAGGTGGTGCGAAGGGAGTGTCGCCCGGGGGCCCAGCACGACCCGGTCAGGCGAGTCCTCCCTCCTCAGCAGGCCGCAGGGGCCGCGGCGAATCCACCCATGCGACGCCGGAGCCGTTCAGGGGACTCCGCCGTCAATGCGCACACCGACCTCCGAGTTGTAGGCCCCAGGCTGCCCCTTCAGGATATCAAGTCTGGCCGGGGCGCAGGCGGTTGGACGCGGAGGCCCACTCTTCCTCACCGCTGTCGGACGGGTCCGGTCCCTGGTCCGCCCCGAGGGGACGTCCCGATCTCCACCGGACCCGAAGCGCTACGATGCTAGGCAGCCGAGGGCCGGGCGAGTCTCGTTGTGTCCGCTCCAGAGACCGGCACGTCTTAGTGGAGCCCAGCCGCACGCAGGGCGACGCAGCCACGCCCCCCGTCCAGCACACCTCGGGGATGTGGGGCCTAGCCCTCCGCTCGCCTCTCTGCTCCGCTGCCCAGGAACGGGGGGGTTTCGGGGGCCCCAGGCTTCAGATCCCGGGCGCCGAGGCTTTCGGACCCAGAATTAGCCGTCCAGAAGTAGGTGTGTGCTGAAGGGTGACAGGATAAATGCCGGATTAAGTGTCGGTGCGGAGGAGCTCCGGGCGCAGGCGGCCATGTTCTTCAAGAGCCAAGCTCCGCCCCCAACCAGACTGTTTTCAGAGCAGTCTTAAATAGTTGTTTTTGTCACTGTTATTCCTACTCGCATAGATGTTCATTGTTTTTCATAGGAAAAGACAAGATGGCTGCTGTGATGATTTCATATAAAGATTCACATGTATCAACAGGAGGATCTGCTCAACAGATGAAAGTTGGCGTTTTTCACCAGAGTTGTAATTTAGTGTCCAAAGAAGAGAGTATCATCAAACCATACTCCTAGGTTTTTCTAATGGATGAGCACTGGATGAGCACGAGTCGGAGAGGCTCGTAGACTATTCAGCCTGATAAGTTTAAGGCTGTCATCTTGAGGTCCACTTCTCTAAGAACGTCTGTCTTACAGTCTTTCAGCCACAGGCAGATCTGCTTCACGCAATGCTATGCATGAGTTAGGCACAAGCTGATGTTTTGTTCAAACCATCTGGCCTGCCCAACCAAATATGTAATTGGATGTACCCGTCTCAAAGGACCCTCGCAGCACCATTCACAACTTTCATGCCTGTATGGGATAGGTGAGCAAATGGATGTCTGAGAACTGCCTTAAACTGAACTCCAATAAAACAGAGGTTCTTCTCTTTGGCAGAGATGTCTCCCATTGGTCCTCAGACTGGTGGCCTAGTGAACTTGGCCCTCTCCCCACTCCAGTCTCCAAGGCTAGGAACCTGGGAGTCATCTTTGACACCACTCTTTCATTCAACCATCATGTGAATGCAATTACATCAGCCATCTGTTACATCCTAAAAATTCTGAGGAAACTCTTCTGCTTTATACCACCTGACCTACAGAACACAGTAGTCTCGGCATTAGTGCTGTCAAGGCTGGACTACTGCAACGGCCTCTTGATTGGTATTAATAAAGCCCTTCTCATCAAGATGCAAGTCTTGCAGAATTTGGCCACCCGCCTGCTATTTAGATTACCTAAATATGCTTCTGCAAAGGCGGCTCTTAATTCCCTCCACTGGCTCCCGGTGGAAAAGAGGATTACGTTTAAGGCCCTCTGCATCGCCTTTAGGGCACTGCACAATCAGGGTCCTGCCTATCTGTTGAACCGCTTTCGTTGGTATTCTCCTCCCAAAATGCTGCGGTCTGCTTCCCATCAGTTGGTGGAAGCACCCAGGGCACGTCTCTTTAACTGGGGTGGAAGAAGCTTTCTATACATTACCACCAGATTATGGAATCAATTGCCATTCTCATTGAAAAATTAATCAGACCTGTTATCCTTCAGGAAGAATCTGAAGACCTGGCTTTTTCAGGCCTAAAGCTAAGCAGTGATTAGAAGATTCCCCATGGCAGGCTGGAGAATGAATGTCAGCGCCTAGACGCCTCTGGGTATTAGTGTGCTAAATAAATAAATCTGAATATATTTGTCATTGAAGATAGTTTTGTGATAGCATGTGGGCTTGAGGTCTCATGTACATGTGAAAGACCTCTCCGTAGCCTTTAAGACAACTGATCATAATGCTCCAGAGAACACCACAAATCTATGTAGCTAGTTCGGGCCAGGCACCCGCAATTTAGGCTGCCTTCTGTGTTTGTTTCCAGCCACTCTCGCTTTACCGCAACAGCCGCTACAGCTGTCTGCTGCTATTCGGCAGCCCAGTCTGCAGTCACAGGCTCCTTGACATTGGTGAGCTGGGCGGAGAGTTTGGTCGGGCTGTGGTGAGGGCGATCTTGGGGTGTTTCCCGCTTCCCGCTCCCCCGGCCCCTTCGTAATATCTGGGCTGGTTGGGCCTTTGCTGGGGCTATGTTCTGGACTTATTTCGTGAGCCTCTGATCATGAAGTTCAGATGAGCTAGAGGTTGCATGTAATGAATGTTCTGTGATACAGAGTAGCCGATTTGGATATCGTGTTAAGATGGCTGCCGTGTTTTCCATAATGGTGTAGATTGGGTTTGGTGATGATGATACCTCGCGAGATGCGAGTGCCGGCAGTTGTAAGAGGCACGTGGCGAGGCAGCGCCGTGGTGTCCGACTGTGCTGCCGCCTGTGCGTGAATACGTGTGTTTTGCCCACGAAATAAGTCCAGTAGCATAGAGCTGTGTAATGATGGAAGCTCTGTTATGATGGCCGCCGTGTTTCCCACAGTGTTTGTGATGGGAGCCGGCGCTTACGTATTCTCGCGATACGCGAGTACTGGTGTTTGTAAGAGGGACGCGGTGAGGCGGCAACCCGATGCTGGGTTGAGTTGCCGCCCGTACGTGAAGTTATGCGGTAAGCGTCTTGTTTGCAGAGACATTGGAAGTGCTTGATGAAACTCAATCTGACTCATCTAGGAAGTAAACAGGAGTCAAACATGCCGTGGGTGGGCAATTGTGTTTTTATCTTGATTTTTATTCTTCACGTGCAGGACACTGTAGCTTGACACACGATGGGGTGGGATGATTAGTTACGCGACCCCCAGTGAGTGTGTCCCTGCATTGATTGGTCCACGGAAACGGGTCGGTCTATGCGCCCTCACCTGGTGTACACTCCTTTTAGATCTGTTTCACATAATTTTGGGTGGGTTGAAACCAGGAGAATATTGTTGGGGTGATAAGGGAGCGCATTATATAGCGCGAGTACGATGATGGGTGGAAAATAGGGGTCAAGTTGGCCCATCACTTATTAACCTGCACTGTCTTTCCACAGACGCAAGCACTAGCAACGACTGTGCTTTTTTGAAAGGGACGCGATATTAGACATTGTACACGTCCTATTGACCGGTTGGGAGCTGGTATGTGGGCCCATGGCTCCCACTAGGTAAATATCACATGCAATAATCATGGGATTGACTATGACTGCTTTTAAATGTACCAATGAGGATATATGTGTGGACAGCCATGTGTTCTAACCAAACTTGTTTGTTTTCCTGTGTGTTCGTCAGTCCTTTTTTATTGTTGTGTGTCCAGGGAGGTGATTGTTGACCTCGTAAGCCCTGATGAATTTGCCACAAATAAATTGGCAATGAAACATGTTGGCCGTCATTAATATGGTATACAACATGCTGTGTTTTTAATTGTGGGATAGACTCCTAATTGGAATAAAAGATAATAACTGTGAGTCTTACCCTTTCCTTTTTTCTTTATATGTTGTAATTTTGAGACGCTCTAGTCTTTGTTTTCACAGGGGACACTTATTTGTGTTGTTTTTTCCATTCTCTTCACTGGACATATCACTTTTCTCTATGAGAAAGCTATCGATGATGAAACAAACGTGGGCAAGCTGGTGAGAACCTACCAGTAGCTCCTCTGGTGGTGCACACGTGAGATACTTTCTCTTTCTTTACACAATTTTTGTGTCACCTTGCTCTTGGACAAGGGAGGGGGTGTGTGTAAAGTGAGATAAGTTATAAAACTGTTATAGGACTGACTGTTCACTCTTTCTTTTCTCTTTCTTTGAATTTTTAGAGTTTGTGGCACACTGGATAGGGTTATACCATATGTCTAAATGGGTGATGGAGGTTCTTGATTAATTTGTCTTTCCTCCTCCTATTCCAGATTACAACAATTAAATAATATGTGCTACTTGGTGCCAGTTCTTGTTTTGTTTAAATGGTAATTGAGTGGAGAGTGTTCTGGCACCTTTTCCCTCTATAGCTCCTTTTTGATTCAGTACCCAATTTTTCTACCAAAAGTAGTTAAGTCAACGGTGCCCCCAGAAAAAAAGCAAGAAGACTCTATATTGGAGAAAGGCATTGAACGAAAGGAGGTTAAATTGACCTTTACTCAGGTCAAAGAACAACTAACGAGTAAGGAAAAGGACCGACAAGTGGACCAGACCGAATGATTGCCTGCCCATTCCCATTCGGGGGAAAAAAGGAGCCAACATTTCAACCAAAAGCAGTAAAGTCAGCGGTGCCCCTAGAAAGAAAGCAAGAAGACCTGGTAGCTGAGGAAGGCACTGAAGATAAGGAGGTTAAATTGACCTTTACTCAAGCCAAATAACAACTAACGAGGAAGGCAAAGAACCAACAAGAGGACCAGATCCACCAGCTGCCAGTCTACTCCTGTGTGGGGAAAAAGAAGCCAGATACAACAGGAACCAAGATAAAAGTCAATTCAGTGCAACGTAACATAATAAGGGTCAGTGAAACATGCAACTTGACTTTAAAAGAAGGAAATATACAAACCTCCAAGGAACAGCCAAATGCTCACGAGGTCGAAAAAGAAAAAAGGCAAAATCTGAATATTGAACAAGATACTACAGTTCTACAACAATGTTTGCATATATTTGAGCAAGGTCGTAATACCCAGCAGGTAATAGTTGGTACCATACAGCAAGGCCAAAGAGAATCATTGACTCACTCTAGTAACACCTGGTAACCACTGTAAAGTGAAACTTTTTTCCTAAATACAAGTCCAGGGGGCATTTTGACAGAATAAATAGAAGGACTGTGATACATATGGCCAAAGAAATACCGGTGTTAAACCACATTGAGTCTTCGGATATATATTCAGTCACATTTGTAAACATCTCAACCTGGGGAGGTGAAGAACCGACGATGATCGCGTGGGCTACACCTGCCTTAGCAGATCAAGTATGGGCAGAAAGGGAGACATTTGAAAAATGGGGAATAGACATGAAGAGGGAAAAGGAGGAAGCCTATCCACAGTTTCTCCATCCGGTCGGTTCTGAAGCTCGTCTTAAGGCAGAAGGAGTGGGGGACGGTAAGGGTCTTCAAGGAGAGTTAAAAAGATGTTAATGCCTAGGAGAAGTCCATTAAAGTGTAGGAAAAAGTGCCAACTGGCGGCAACTTCGATTTTAAAAAGGGGCAAGGAGTTGTTCAATTTCATCACACAGTGCGACTACAGCCCCCAGGGAGTTAATTGTTATGAGGAAAACGTAGCGAGCCAAGTCATACATCAAAATACTGATTGGTCTTGACTTCCGGGAGCCCTGTTGTCTGGTACACATGAAGAACAAAGTATTTGACTGAAAAATGGCTTAAAGTGAACAAGGTTGACGTCTGCTCTTGGAATATTGAGGGATTGTGTCTGCAAAGATAGATGATAAGGAATTTATAACCTTCATTAGAAGATATCAAATAGTGCTTTTCCAAGAGACATGGGCAAAAGAGAAAATTGATCTTCCAGCATACCCATGCTACAGCAAACCATCAATTAAAACAAAATTGATTGGGCATGCTGCAGTGGGCTTGGCATTGTATGTTACAGTGGATCTTAATATCAAAATTAAAGATGTCGGAGTTGATCACCCGAACATACAAGCGATTAAGGTTTGGCCCCTCTTTCCAGTTAACGTGGCCCCCTTGTTGATAATAAATGCTTACATTCACCCCCTCTGAAGTAGGAAAAAAGAATCAATTGAAATTATACTGAGTCTCATATCAACTCAATGTGCAAGTAATCCAGTTCCCTTGATTCTTTTGTCGAGAGGCTTTAATATGAATCTTTTTCAGGTGACGCCTATGGTTCAAATAATGGATATCACGACCACATTTGGCATATTCTGGCAACTGAAGCATTTAAACAACGACCTGATAGAATGGGGAAGGTTGCGGTGCGTAACCTGGAGCACCACGGCTTACGAGTATTGAACAGCCGGATGTCTCCAGACATTCCGGCACAACCGTCTCACCACTCAGCAAAATCCCAAGCATTTATAGACTACTCTTTAGTATTATTTCCACTATATCATATGGTCATAAGCTACAGTTTGGGTAAAAGGCTGGAAAGCGACCTCCAACCACAAATGATCAGTTTTAACTTAAATATCACCTCAGACGACCAATCGGCCCCGAAAATAGACTACCCTATGGTCAAAATTACAAAAAGCTACAGTGGTCGGTAGCCTGTATTGAGAAAGATGAATATTAAGCACGAGAGTTGTGGGAAGACTTATATGATGTAGATCAAAATATTCTGATCTCTGGGACCAATTTGAAAAGTGCCTAGTAGGAAAAAACGTTGTTCCGCATACAGTTAGAGTAAAAACAGCTACTTCACTTCCCAAGAAAATTTCAGCGCAACTCATAACAGCCAAAAAGAAATTGAATCACGCTCTGAGGATCTTAAGTAATAATTTGCCCACTAGAGTCCAGTGTGAGACTTTACCTAAACTAAGGATGCTGTACAAAAAAGCGGTTTGGGCCCAAAAAAAACCAAGCTTGATCTGTACTGGTATAAAACCTAAAATAGCGCTAAACGTAAAGACACAAGAGAATTTTGGAGATTGGTAAATGAATCCCCCAGTAGGAAATTTAAACAAACAACGTCAAATATATCTGAAGAAGCTTGGGAAAAGCACATGGGCATCATGTCAGGGGGTATAAATGCAGCAACTGGCTTATCAGAATCAACCACTTGAAATTATGCTAAGGAATACTTGCCTATTGAGATCTATCCTAAAATCATGGAGACAATTATTAGTAACAGCCGCCGGGATGCTGCTCTGGGGCCGAACGGTCTCCCGCAAGCACTTTACAAGGAGAATCCACAATTTTGGGTAAAAAAAATAGTAAATTTTATTTAACCACATTCCAGATAATTGGAGGGGCTCAATCCTGGCTCCGATTTAAAAAGCTGGACAATCCACGGACCACGCCAATTATCGGCTGATAGCAATTGCCATACCATATGTCAATTGCTTTTGGCACCTTCTTGTAAGCTGAAGCTACCATTTTGATCTATAAAACCAGCAAACTCTTGATACAGGCACCTAACAATAACCTTAAACAAACGTGTGGGAAACAAGATAACCGACCAGCAGAAAGACGTTTGTCACGATTATAGGGCTGATTCTCAAGATGTCTTGAACTTGGAGCCATACTTTGACGTTTCTCTGCCTGATGGCCCATCTGTTTATGATGTAGTCAGGACACCGTAGCACCATAATGTATCCATGGAGGTAGATAACACGCCGGATACCCAGGAGAAAACTCGTGGCAAATGGGTAGATGATGTCGGGGACATGGATGATGACAACTTGCGGGAAGCCCTGGCTTCTCCCCGCGAGGTGGCGATCCATTCCCGTTTCAAACTCATCCAACTTAAACTACTCCACCGAGCATACTATACTAGCTCAGCACTTGTCAAAATAAGGGTACTAGACTCCCCGGCCTGTCCCTGAGGATGCGGTCACACCGGTACCTACATACACCAATGGTGGGAATGCCCGATCCTCCAGAAGTACTGGGGTAAGGTTCTATCTGCTATGTCCCGGCTAAGTAATGCACCCATAGACGTCTCCCCCCGGCTTTGTCTTCTAAATATCTGGGAAGCCACGGATTTGTCACAAACTGAGAAGTTGTGGGTCTCTTTGGGCTGCATGGTGGCAAAGCGCAATATAGCCAGAACATGGAAGGGAGTGGTCAAGCCAAGATACACTGACTGGGAGTGAGATATGGATTGGTGCATGCAAGCGGAGAGGGTTATCTATGAGAGCAGGGGATGGTCGCATAAATGGACAAAAATCTGGTGCCCCTAGGATGAGAGTAGAGGTTTGCTATGTACCCCTTTCAGTGATCCTCCCTCATCGGTGATTGATAATGAGGACATTTAATGTTTTGAATATAATGGGAACTATGAAATATGTGATTGCACTGTAGACCCTGTGCTACGATTTGTCTTTATTGTACTAATATATTGCGACTACCCGAAAATGTTGATGACTGCACCTCACTGCACCTGTTTTGTTTGTAATGTTTTTATGTTGATTCTCTCAATAACAAAAATAAAAAAAAGGGAACAGGACTGCAAACTGCTCTAACAACTGCTTGTAGTCTCTGTGCTGCTGTTCTGTCAGTTTTGAAGAGAATATCACTCCCTCCACTGACCCATCTTGCACATTATTGGTGAGGAGGTCAGGCACTGGCTCAGTTTCCTCCTCCACTTCCTCATCAGTGACCAGTAATGTGGTCATATCTGCCTTGTCATGGTGGGATTACAATCTGTTCACATGCAAGACCCTATTAGGGTTCCTGGGAGTGTCAAGGTTGACCAGGAAGGTAACCTCACTCTTTTTTTCCAAGATTGGAAAGAGCCCACTCCACTTGTCATGGACCACAGGCCCCAAAACCGACACCAACTCTCCTGGAGTTTACTCAGGCATAGTAGCCTTCTGATCATACTAGGGCTTCATGAGCTCTTGGCTAACCACCAGTTTTCTGCTTGCCTTTTATGTGTACTCTGCCATTGTGGGTCTTAGGCCTAGCATATAATCAAGCACATTGTCCTCTGCTTCTTTGACAGGCTTCTCTAAAGATTCGCTCAGCAGGCACAATGCGCCCCTCACAGGGTGTCCAAACAACTCAAAGGGACTAAAACCAACCACTTTCTGTGGAACCGCCCTGTATGCAAAGAGAAGGCATGGGTGGAGAACATCCCATAGCTTCCTGAGTTTGTCAGACAGCCCATTGATCTTGCCCTTCAGGGTCTTTTTGAATCTCTCCACCAGACCATTTATCTGGGGGTGATAATGGGTGGTGAACTTGTAATTGACACCACACTCATCCCACATCGCAGTCAGTTAGCTGGACAGAAAGTGTATGCCCCTATCTGACACCACCTCTTTCCGAAAACCCACTCTGGTGAACACACCAAGCAGTGCTCTAGCCAATGCAGGATCATCCATGGTTTTAAGAGGGACTTCATCAGGGTACCTGGTGGAATGGTCCACTGCCATCAAGATATACCTATTCCCTGATGCAGTAGGTGGGTCCAGGGGACCAACAATGTCCATCACCACCCTTTCAAAGGGAAGCCAAACTCCCGACAGTTGAATTAGGGGAACCTTTGTCTTTCCCCCTGTCTTGCCACTGGCCTGGCAGGTGACACAGGAGCAGCAAAACTCCTTTAACTTTTAGACATATGGGGCCAGTAGAAATGTTTGACCAAACGGTTCGAAGTCTTTGTCTGTCCCAAATGTCCTGCCAAGGGGATATCATGAGCCAAGGTCCGGATGAGCCATCTGTACTTCAGGGGCACCACCAAGCTCCAGGTGGCCCGCTCCCTGAGGCTTCTGGCCTAAGTATAAAGCAGTCCATCTTCCCAGTAGATTCTGTGAAACCCACTGTCACCCCCCTCACCCTGTACTGCTCTGGAGTCAGACCAAACTTCTTGACTAAGCACTGCCTCATGTGATAACAGGATATTGCCTTTCCCCCTTCAGGGTCAGGAGCCTATTCCTCCCAGCTATTGGAATCAGTTCCCACAAGAGTGAACCCCCGAAATCTCAAGGAACCTCTCAAATGCAGTCAACCATTTGTCAATGTCATTCCCCTCTGTGTACCTGGGCACTATACCCTTGGGAAGCTTGTGGTGAAACCCACCATCCCATGACATCTCAATCTCTTCTTCATTGTCGCTGCCACCATTTATTTTTGCCTTCTTCTCCTCCCACTGTTCCTTAACTAGTTCCAGTTACCTCTGCCCAAAAGCTATTAAAGCTAATTGGTCCCCAAGTTGCCTCACTGCAAGGGACAGCGGTGGTTCCTGAGTAGAGGACCCTGCCCTCCTCCCACCATCTGGAATTACATTGCTAAAACTGGAAACAATGGAGGAGGCATCATCCTCACTCTCCTCCTTGGTGACATTGGGAGGGTCAACTTCACCCTGTACTTCATTCTCTGGTGCTGGCCTGGCCCAGGCTTTCAGGAACCTAACTAACTCTGCCTTCCTAATCTTGTGAGCAGCAGGTAAACCCCTAGCCTTACACAAAATCCTAGGTTCAGCCACACTGAGTTTAATCAGTTTAGCCAGATCCAGCTCCATGGTCTCTCTAGTTTTGGTTCACAACAAATAGCAAACAGACTTAGAACAATTTTGGAAAAATCTACACAATACATTAAATATCAGTTTAGTCCAAATTCAAAAAATTAAAAACGCAAAACTTTTGTTCTAAGACAATTTAAAGAATTTTTACAATCTTATTTCACTTCACTGAAACGTGTACTAACACATCTCCTCATCCACAGCCCTGAACACCAGATGTTAGAAAGTGGGTTATTAGCAGTGGCAAATATGCATTTGCCACTGGCAATAAGGCCACTAACAGTCTCGGCCTCAGAATAGGTCTCAGAATAAATATTCCCATGCTCAGCCCTTGGTAGCTTGGCTGTAAGCAGGCAGGCTTATCTTCAGAGACAGGTATGCAAAGCATTAAAAAACACCAATTCAGTTAATAATTAAGACACACCACACAATAAAGGTTCAACTCCAATTTATAAAAATAGCAAATATGTTTATCCTCAAAATGACACCAGAACGAAAGAAATCCACTGAAGGTAGATTAAACACTTTCTAGTGCATAGAAACCAATACTGACACTTCTGGACATTTGGTCGCCTCGGACCAGGACAAAGTCAAAGTTTGAGGCCGACTGCGATGTACCCCTGGTGAGATACACTAAGCGGGAGTCCTCGGTCAAGATTTTGGTGAGGGTTCGCAAGTTTGCCTTTCTGTGAGGGTCCAGTCACCCTCAGGAGCTTTTTCAAAAACGTTCAACACACGTTCCCAAACTCCTGGAACTGTAGCTTGCAGGGAGCCGACTCTTTATTCCTCTTGAAACAAGGTACATCTACAGGGCTGTAGTTCCAGATAATGCAGCAGGCGCAGTCAGTCAGAATGCAGACCCTGATAGTGCAAATCAAATTTCCACCTTGGTGTCCACTCTTCATTCCTCTTGAAGCAAGGTACATCCAAAGGGCTGTAGTTCCAGATAATACAGAAGGCGCAGTCAGTCAGCATGCAGGGCCTGATGGTGCAACTAAAGTTTCCAGCTTGGAAATCCTTCTACTTCTCTCAGTTTCGAGCAGCTGAGCTGAGAGGCACTGCCCCTCTCAGAAACTTAGTCAGTGTTTTCTAGGGTCACACAGGAGGGCACTCCTGTCCAATGAGGTGCGGGGAAACACCCCACAGCATAACCATTTCCTCTAAAGTGTGGCACAATGGTGTTGCAGAAAGCCCTATTTCTTCAAAATTCAATATGGTTCAAGTCTCAGCAGAGAGGCAAGAGCTGGCTGATCAAACCTAAAGGATGGCTCATCTCCATAGATTCCCTCGCCCCTTGCATCTGACATTCCTTCCTTAATCCTGTCATCTGGCTGGGTTCAGAGAGTAGGGGCATAAATGAAACTGCTTTCTTCTGCCTGTGCCTTCCTTTTGAACATCATGGTTTACAACCCCTCCCTCCCCCTTGCTCTGGCACTCCTATGCAGCAGAACCCTCTTTTTCCAGAATGGCTCTGTCACCCAAGGAGCTACTTTTATCCTCATCAAAGCATCCTGGATAATCCACTTAACTCTGACCAATCAGGGCAGATTACTGGAAGGCTTAATTTTGGCTTACAGACAAGAAAGTCGTATAACTTCTTGTTTGTACATTTTAAGATAAATTCCACAATAGCATGCTGTTGGATTTATCAATACCATTCTAGTAAGCCCTTCAACGAATTTGTTTTCTCTGTTTCCAGGCAGGAATTATTAATTAATAACTTCTTGCCATGTTACCCTATGTAGCTAGAGATCTGCAATGGGGAAAATAAACTGAGCAATTTTTTCCAACACCAGGGCTTATAAAACATATTTTAAAAAGACCCTGCATATATCTACAGGAACCCCCACCCCTGGAACACCTATGGGAGACTTAAGGGATTCTGAATAAGCACAGATATTGCAGATCCTCAATCCACAGTGCTCCTAGCACAAAAGTCGATTTTGGGAAGCACTTTACTACAATGAGGGAAGTAAAATGTGTCATTTCACTATCCCCAAGACATATAAAAACTATTTTATATGGGTCCGCCTTATAAGTATTGGACCCACCCACTACTGGGACACCTAGGGGAGACCCCGGGGATACCTAATATGCCAAAGTATTGCAGTTTAATAATTTATAAGTGCCCCAAACACCAAAGTCGAGTTTGGGCACAATTTACATGTTAAAAGCAGTCCTGGAGCACAGGGCTACTTTTAAACTCACCTCAGGCCTCAGCAGTGCACACATGCAGTGCAGCAAGGGCTGCTGGCCTCTAAACTGCCATGCCCTATTATATACTAGGGACTTATAGGTAGTTTTGATTCCCCTACCCTATTATGTACAGTGAGTCAGTGCACAAGTGTCTCAGTGGGTGTGTGAGTCAGTGTGTGTGTGTCTCACTAGGTGGGCGAGTGAGTTTTTGAGTGGGTTTGTGAGAGGGTGTGCGAGTGTCTGAGTGGGTGTCTGTGAGAAAGTGGCTCTGTATATACTGTTCCTTAATAGGTACAGGGTGTACAGAGTCCACAGTCCCCCAGGGTTTGACAGAGGTTAAAGTTAGATATAACCTTACTCTCTAAAGTGGTAGCTTGGTCGAGCAGTAAGGCAGTATCAGAGGACAGTGTAAAGCATTTGTTGTACACACTCAGTCAGCAAATGGTCTCACACACTCCATAACTGAACTCTAGGCCAATGGTTTATATATAAAAAATATATGCTTGTTTTATTTTAGAACCAACACTTGGATTTAAAATATACTTTCTCAGAATGAGATGTTTCATATAAATACGTTTGCAATATGCAATTGACTTTTGTAAACAGTTACAAGTGGTTGCAATAGGCAACTCTATTTTAAACACAACAATGCATTGAGCTCAATAGAAAATTCAAGTTATTTGCAACAGATTACTTTTTAGATTACTTTTGGAATTCCAGAACTGGATCCTAGATTCAGTCCTGGGTCAGTACTCAGAATCAAGTGATGAAAGTCGACTTAATTACTGTAATGATTTTTAAACAATATTTAGCTACTTTAAAAGTTGACACTTAGAAAATATTTCAAAGAAAACAGTCAATGATTCCCTATGGAAGAAAATTCAAGTTGCAGGTACAGTATGTTCTCGTTACTTTTGTAATCCAGTACTGGGTGCCTAGACTCAGTACTGGGACCTTTATCCAAAACAGGTAAGTAATTACGTTATCAGATATTATACGATTTTTGAAGAATATTTAAAGATTGCAGAAATCGACACTTAGAAGAAATTTCACAGAAAAACAGTCAATGATTTCCTATGGAAGAAAATTGGGTTACGGGTAAGTACAGTTGTAAGTATTTTTCAGAGTCAATGCTGGGCACCAAGATCCAGCACTGGGAGCTCACCTAAGAGCAGGTGAGTAATTTCGTTTTTGTTACTCGGCTGATTTTTGGTGAATATTTTAAGATTTGAAAAGTCCACACTTAGAAGAAATTTCAGGAAAAAGCCAGTCAATGTTACCCTATGAGGAAAATAGAGTTATCAGTTTAAGGGTAAGTACTAGGCTGGCAGAGTTGAGGTTCTGGGCATAGACTCAGGGGTCCCCCAGGGTCAGGTAGGTACAGTTGGTTCACCCTCAGCGACCCTAGGGCGGCCGGGTGCAGAGAGAGTTAGGCCCAATGTTATCCTATGAGGGATAGGGGGGCCTTGGTTGGTGGCTGCTGACTGGCGAGCCACGCGGCTGTGGGAGCTGGGCTCCTGGTCACTTACTCAGGGCAAGTGGGGAAGTAGGTAGGTGTAGAGTTTTCACTGCCAGGGCCACTCGGGCGGCTGGGTGCAGAGTGCTTTTGAGCCTTCAGGCACTCAATTGATTTCAATGGGAAATCTCTGGTTAAGAAAAAGACTGCAAGCTCGGGGACGAGGACTCTTCAGGTGCCACCACCACTTCGAGAGGTAAGTTGGGTAGTTGGAGGATAGGTAGGTACCCCGGGATTGGGTACAGGGGGCCGCGGGGCGCCGCGTGCAGGGGTGCCTTTTGGTGTCGGGAAATCTTGCCCTCTGTTGATCGCGGTAGGGGGGGTAACTTGTTCTGAGGCTGCAGGCTTCTTCAAGAGTGTCGAGGGAGGTCCTTGGGTGCCGGACTCGGGGTCACAGTCGCCGTGGGGTCGTCCTCGGGGTCTTTGTTCACTCCGGCACTGGCCAGGCTTGGCGGGTGCAGAGTGTGCTGGGTTCGCGGTTCCGGGCTGCTGCCAGGGTTTAGAGGTAGGTTTTGAGTAGAGCCTCTACTCATGGGAGTCCCAGGGGCTTAGAGCCAAAAGGTAGCCAGGTCCTCCGGGGTTGATGAGGTTGCTGGCCACAAGAGATGCCGGGTTGGAGCAGGAGCAGGTTCGAGGGTCGACAGGCCGGTAGGGCTGGGGCCAAAGCAGTTGGTGTCTTCCTCTTTTTAGCAGCTGCAGGGCAGGTCTTCTTTCTTCTTGCTCTTTGTAGTTTTGAATCTGGAATCTGGGGAAGGAAGGTTCAGGGTGCCTCTAAATATTAGATTTAGGGGTGTTACAGGTAGGTGAAGGGCAGGGACCAATGGGTCCCTGTCCTGGGGTGGGTACACCCCCTATCCAGCCTCTCTCCTGTGGGAGGGGGCAGTAGCCTAGTCCTGATAGGGTAGAGCTCCCCATCTTCAAGATGGCGTGAGCCCGGAGATGTGCTTCACCTCGCCTCCCCCACCTGAGGGGTGGGGTTGGCAGGCTGGCACATCCCCTGTCCTTATTTGGGGTTTCCGGCCAAAGCTTCCCGCCAGAGTGGGGGGTTGCAGTGGCCTGGGGAAGCTCACAGAGGCGGCATGCCTTTGAAGCTTCCCCCTGCCCATCCTGGGGGAGGAGATTTAGCACCTCGCCCAGGATGTGCATTGTTGCAGGCCCAGGAGAGCAGGGGCTCTCCTACCCAGGGGTCCAGCAACATGTCTGCTGGGTGGCAGCCTAGGCAGCCTCAGAGCAGACATGGATTGTAGGTTAGGTTTAAGGGGGCACCTCTAAGATGCCCTCTGGGGTGCTGGGTACATTAAATCCCACACTGGCATCAGCGTGGGTTTAATGTGCTGAGATGTTTGATACCAAACTTCTCAGTCTTTAGTGTTGCCATTATGGTGCTGTGGAGCTCGTGTTTGACGAGCTCTCAGCACCATGTACTCTTCAATGGCAGCACTGCACTTACAGTGCTCAGGAATGGACCTGGGCACTGTAGGGGCACAAGGCTCCTGCTCCTGTGCCCACACCATTGGCATAAGGCACCCAGCTAGAGGGGTGGCTGATGTATGCCATGGCAGTGTAGGTGATGGGCATGGCACACAGGGATGTGTGTCATGTCGACTTTGTTTTTGTCTTGCACCCAAACACTCAGCCTGCAAAGGCAGCGTGCGTGTGTAAGGGTACAGGGCCTCTAAGGGTGGCACAAGGAGTGCTGCAGCCCTTAGAGGCCTTCCCTGGTCACAAGGCCCTGGGTACCTAGGGTACCATTTACCAGGGGCTGACATGTGGCCAGGGTTTGCCAATTTGGCTTTGGTTTAGGGAAGGAACATAGGTCCTGGGCACCTGATTGGCAGGAGTCCAGGGCACACTCAGTCAAAGTACATTCAGCAATTCAGCAAAAAGTGGGGGCATACCATGCAAGAAAGATGGCACTTCCTCACAGTGTCTGAGTGAGTTTGTGAGTGCCTGAGTTGTTCTGTGAGTGGGTGCATGAGTACCTTAGTGGGTTCTGATCGTTTTCTGCCTTTTTTCTGCTCACTTATGACCTTTATTTTGCCTCTTTCTGCCCATTCCTGACCTTTATTTTTCCTCTTTCTGCTAGGCCTAGGAAAAGCTTGAGGAGCGTCACTCTGCAGAATTCCGCTGAGTTACCGTAAAACTCCGCTAAATTCCACAGGGTCCTGTGTGCAGGTGGAGTTATTGCTCTGCCATCCCTAATTAAGTCCCCTTGGTTACTGTGAGTAGTTAGGGGCCAAGAACCCCTCCTGTTACCATCAGTAAGTCCCCCACAGCAGATTTTTTGAGACCTCATGGGAGGCTCGCTCCTTTCTCGACCACTCTGCAATCGCACCTCCTGGAGCACTACAGGTTGGGGGATGAAGTCTCCTCGGCTTCTGAGGGTCCTTGGGAGCCAAGAGGTTTGAACTCGCCCCAGGAGGGGGGACTGTATGGCCCCCTCCAAGTTGAAAATAAAGCCCAGAGGACCACCACTTCCCTGGGGCAGTGGTGGTCCCCAGGGCTCGAAAAGAGCTGCAGGAAGGGGACCCTGTGCGCCCACTCCCTTTATTAATACTGCATGCCCTCGGGACCAGGCTCACCCAGGGGCTAAAAAGTAGAGAAGCGCAAGATCCTGCACTTCTTTTTTCTTCATTTTTCTGGAGGAGCCGCAGATCCAGTGCAACTCTCGCCCCCAAAAAAACCAAAAAGTCTTTTTTTGCCCCAAAAAGAGGCCTAGGGGGTCAGGGTATTCCTAACCTGTCCCCTTCTCTATTTTAACGTATTTTTGTGGAACTCCGCTGAAGCCGAGTCCCAAAATGGCTGCCAACACTTCCTGGTTGAAGTGTTGACAGCCAATAACTTTTCAGCACGGGGACTGTTGGATTCATGGAGGATCCACATCCCTACATATATAAATTTACATTCCCTTCAATATATCAAAAACCACTAAACTGATTTACACCAAATAACCAAAAGCACTTTTTCTGGACCAAAAACTACCTTTCTGCCAAAATTTGGTGTAATCCATCCAGCGGTTTGGGCTGTAGCACCCTTCAAAATCCCTATGGGAATTAACATTGGAAAAACACTTTTGACACCGCCCCCCTTTTTGTGAGCCCCCGCTTGACGGATTGCCCCGAAACTTCCCATGAGCAACAAGAATCACCTGCACACTTTTTCTGGAAAATTTGGTGAAGATTCTTCAAAGAGCGCCAAAGATATAGGCAAGTCAAAAAATTATTTTCCTATGGAAGCATGGTCCTAACTATAGCAATCGCCAGTAGGTAATAAATATACACACACACACACACATATATATATATATATATTTTTTTTTTTTTAAATGACAGAATAATCTAATTATTTTTTACTATGGGGTGGTGTTATTTTAAGTCCCTTTCTCCATTATTTTCTATGAGTGTGTTGCTGTAGCTATGAGTGGCCCTGTGTTGTTCTAGACTTACTCCAAGATTGGCCTGGAGTACATTTACAACTGTTGTGAGACCTTTAGGACTGTAGTAACATCAGAATTATAGGTTGTGATGAGAAATAATCGTACTCTTTTGTGGGATTTAGTTTGTATTAGCATGTCCTTCCATAAACCCCTCCAGACATTCTGTAGAATATTAGAATATGAGTTTTACCACTGTTGTGCTACTTAACATACTACAAAATCCGATTTGTGAATAGGCCCCTATTTGTTCCCCTCAGCTCCTTTAATTGCAGGGTAAGATCTTGTTAGAACAAATGCTTCTCATGGTAGAATGGTTGCAGAAACCCTAGAGCCATTTGATGAGGTTAAGTTAAGTTCCATCATTCTTGGGTTTTGTCAATAGAAGCTTGTTGGCATACGCCTAAGAGGAAAGGCAGATTACACTTTTCTTTGGGTGATGCTGGAGACAATTGGTGTTCGTGTGAGTGGTCATGTGTGTAGGTGAATGCCACTGTTTGTCTTGGCTTAAGAGGAAGAACTCTGTCTATCATGATTAGCCATTATGGAGAAACATTTGTTGGTAAAAGGCAGCAGTAGACTGTTTTTAACTGATAGACAAAGAAAGCCGGCCTTTTTCATACTGGATATAACCATCTGGTTTTGATGGATTGAAGAGCCATCTTATCTGTGTTGCTTCTGCAGCTTCTTGGGTCGCCTGTGCTCCAGAGAACCACAGTACATTGCGGGTTCTTGCAGGACCGGGGCTCAGAAGAGGCAATACGAAGCCAGCAGCTGCAGGCTGGGAGAGTCTCTCACCTGGGCCTGTTTCCTCCCGGGCTCCTTCTCCTTTTTCCTTCAACTTCAAAATGGGAATCACCTTCCTGAGGGTTTGCAGTTGCCTTTTAGGGCGACTCCATAAATAGTCCATTTCAGGCGTTTGTTCTCTTTTCTTTTCATGGGTGTTCCTCCCTTGGTTTCTTCCTGACTTTCTCAAATCACTATGTTTCCTCTCATGTGATGTTTGATGTCAAGACTTTTTCATGTTGTTTCATTATTTGAAGGCCTTGGTCTCATTGGGGAATGTGCCATGTCCCTTCGCTTGTTTCTTTGCACCCTCCACTTACTCATTCTGCCACTTCGATCGTGGGACTTCCTCGCCTGCATTAATGACTCCTAGTTTTCTCCAACTCTGTGAAGACCTCATCAGCAAGAAGCTTTTTCATACCTTTGGCTTTTTCCTCTTGAGAAGGTGGCAGCTTCGTGAGGGCACTTGAATTCCACATATTTCAGTGTTTTGTGACATTGGGCTTCAGGAAACAGTAACCCTTACCTCCCTGAGCCTTATTAAGCCCTAGTGAACCCACCCCCAGGGGTTAAATTCTATTATTAAGGGGAGGGGGACCATGCCCTCCCCAAGCCTTAAAAGGCTCCGGGGCGCCAATCCCCTGGACCAAATTCTATTATTAAGGGGAGAGGGCATGTGGCCTCCCTCCCTGAGTCCTATTCATGCCGACCTCCCCAAATATTTATTTAAAAAATGGTGGGCATTTTTTATTATATATAATTTCTTCAATCCCTTGGCAGGCATCTGCCCACATTGTCATGCTATACAAGTGGATGTTTTGCATATGATATGGTCCTGTCCGTTGCTGCAATCATTTTTCCAGGTGGTACTTCATGATGTTGCACAGGCTACTGAGCGCCCCAAGCTTACCAAAATCTAACGGTGCTTGTTAGGGTTGTTCCCTAGACCTAACGATAAGAAGGCCACAATGAGATTCATAGATTTCTCTCTTCTACTGGCTAAATGAGTTACAACAATAGAGTGAAAGTCCCCATTACCCACCAAATTTAGCAGTGGAAAAAAGGTTATACAATAGGCGGGGGCCAAAAGCACAGCTCTCCTCAGGGAGAATCATAGAGGGTTGCTAAGTACCCATTAGCGGAGTACTGGGGCACAGTCCGGCATGATTACATGTAACGCACAAAAAGGAAAATGCTACTTACCATTATGCATCTGTTCTTGGCATGTAGAGCTGAAGATCCACACTATGCATAGATCGCCATCTGGTGTTGGGCCCGGATGTTTGCACTTGTTTTTGTCTTGGAAAAGTCTTTGGAAGTCACGAGATAGGCGACTTCTCCTTTGGATGATAGTACGCATGTCCATCGGCTCCATCTTCAGATTGTTTTTCGCCAGCAGGGTAATGATGGAGTTTTGTGAGAAACAGATAAGATGCTCATGTATGTTGAATCTAAATAAGATAGTACTGGAACAGATAAAGGTAGCCAGGGAGGTGGGTGGGCGTGTGTGGATCTGCAGCTCTACATGCCAAGAACAGATGCATACTGGTAAGTAGCATTTTCCGTTCGAGACATATGAGCTGCAGATCACACACTATGCATAGATTGTATAGCAGTACCCATCCTTAGCGGTGACCACCAGTATCTGCTGCAGTAGTTTGAAATAATGTTTTGAGTACAGCCTGGCCCACACTAGCTTGCTGTTTTGTTTACACATCTACAGAATAGTGCTTTGTGAATGTGTGTGGTGTAGACCATGTAGCTGCTTTGCAGCTTTCATCTAAGGGAATGTTTCCTAAAAATGCCATTGAAGTCCCTATCTTTCGGGTAGAGTGGGCTTTAGGGGGAACTGATAATGTACGTTTTGCTTTGTGATAGCAAATCTGTATGCATTTGACAATCCACCTTGCTATCCCAGATTTTGATATGGGGTTGCCTTTATGTGGTGGTGAGAAGGACACGAAACGTTGTTTGGTCTTGCGAAAAGGTTTTGTTCTTTCAATTTTATAAAGCAGTGCTCTTTTTACATCTAGAGGGTGAAGAGCTCTTTCTGCGACTGTTTGTGGTTGCGAGAAGAATACTGGCAATTCCACAGACTGGTTGAGGTGGAAAGGAGAAATAACCTTAGGGAGGAATTTTGGATTGGTTTTGAGAACCACTTTGTTATGATGGAGTTGTAAAAAATAGTGAGTGCCTGTAGCTCACTGACTCTTCTAAGGGAAGCAATGGCCACTAGGAAAGCGACTTTCCATGTTAGAAATTGTAGCTCGCATTTGTGCAGAGGTTCAAAAGGAGGGCCCATTAGTCTTGTGAGAACTATGTTTAAATTCCACACAGGTGAAGGTGGTACCCTGGGGGGAATTAATCTTTTGAGGCCTTCCATAAATACTTTGATGGCAGGTACCCTGAATAGCGACAGGTGTTGTCTATTTTGCAAGTAGGCTGCAATGGCAGCGAGGTGTAACCTAATAGATGTGTATGCTAAGTTATACCTTTGGAGATGCAATAGATAACCTATGATGTGTTGAATAGACACATCTAGAGGATTGATGGTGTTATTGTGACAATATATCACAAATCGTTTCCACTTGGCTGCATAGCAGGCTCTAGTAGTGGGGTGTCTAGCTTCCTTGATAATGTACATACAGTCAGGGGGAAGGTTAAGGTAACCGAACTCTAAGACCTCAGGAGCCAGATCACTTGGTTGAGCTGCGCTGGGTCCGGGTGTCTGATCTCTCTACGGTTCTGGGTTAAGAGGCGTGGGGAGAGGTGTAGTTTTTGGTGTGGGACTACGGATAGTTCCAGTAATGTGGTGTACCACGGTTGTCTGGCCCATGTTGGAGCAACTAGGATGAGAGTCAGTGAGTGTTGCTGTTGTTTGCGCACCACCAGTGGAATGAGTGGGAGAGGCGGAAACACGTACGCAAATCTGCCTGACCAATTCATCCATATCGCATTTCCTTTGGACAATGGGTGTGGATATCTGGCGGTGAAGCTTGGGCATTTGGCGTTTGTGTGTGGTGAAGAGATATATCTCTGGTTGCCCCCACATGTGGAAAAAAGGTTGAAAAACTTACGGATGAAGTTCCCACTCGTGAATCTGTTGCGTCTGACGACTTAACAGATCGGCTATGTTGTTCTGGACTCCAAGGACATGTTGGGCTAGGAGAAAAATGTTCTGAGGAATAGCCCATCTCCACATGCTTTGCGCTAGTTGAGAGAGCTGTAGGGAGTGTGTCCCGCCTTGTTTCTGTATGTAGTACATGGCTGTCATGTCAGTGCGGACTAGGACAGCTTTGCCTGATATTTGTTTCTGGAATGCCTTCAGAACTAGAAGGATGGCTAGTAACTCCAGATTACTGATGTGGAGTAGCTTTTGTTGAGGCGTCCACCTGCCCTGCATGGTGGACGTAATAGATGAGCTCCCCAGCCGGAGAGCGATGCGTCCGCTGTTAGCACAAACTGTGTCTGCTGTTAGCACAATCTGTGGAACTGGCTCGATGAACGGTCACCCTTTGGAAAGGTTTTTGGTGTTCCACCACTGCAGAGAGCGGTGTGTGCAACCGTCCACCAACACCAGATCTGTCAGCTGACCTTGAGCCTGGTTCCACTGACGTGCTAGACATTCCTGCAGGGGACACATCTGGAGTCTTGCGTGAGGTAGTATGAATATGCAAGAGGCCATCATCCCTATCAACTGCATGAACACTCGAGCTGGAAGAGAGTATTGCGACTGAAATTGTGATATGACGCTTTGTATGCTTGCTATCCTGGTTGGGCTGGGATATGCAAGTGCTTTTGAGGTGTTTATTGTGGCACCGAGGTACTGTTGTATGTGGGATGGTTGTAAGTGAGACTTTGCATGGTTTACTGTAAACCCTAAGTCGTGGAGTAGTTGGATTGTGGCGTGAGTGTGATGTACACACTGATGGTATGAGTTGACTTTTATGAGCCAGTCGTCTAAGTATGGGAAGACATGGATGTGCTGTCTTCTTAGGTGAGCCGCAACTACCGCCAGACACTTGGTGAAAACTCCGGGTGCTGTGGTGACTCCGAATGGGAGGACCTTGAATTGGTAGTGCTGACCGTCCACTACAAACCTGAGATATTACCTGTGAGAGGTGTGAATGGGAATATGAAAGTAGGCGTCCTTGAGATCTAGAGTGGCAAGAAAATCGCCTTGTGAGAGAAGAGGAAGGACCTGTTGAAGCGTGACCATGTGAAAATGGTCTGAGTGTATGTACAGGTTTAAGGGTCTGAGGTCTAGGATAGGTCTTAGAGAGCCGTCCTTTTCGAGAATGAGGAAGTATAGGGAGTAAACCCCTGTGTTTTGCTGTTGCAGAGGGACTGGTTCCATTGCATGTTTGTGCAGGAGGGAGATTACCTCCTGCTTTAGCAGCGATAAATGTTCCGGTGACATTTGACTCTGTCTGAGTGGTATGTTTTGGGGGGGTTGAAGTGAGTTCTAGACAGTAACCCAATTGAACGATTTGTCTCACCCACCTGTCTGTGGTGATGTTGTTTCAGACAGATAGGAAATGTAGCAATCTTCCCCAGACAGGAGTGGAATGGTCTGGGGGGAGTTGAGGGAAGTCATTTGGTAGGGGTGTTGCCGGAGGGGGTATTATTGGTCTTGCCTCTACCTTTGTTATTATTGCCTCTGTGCCTCCTCTTTGATAACTTCTGGTGAATGAGGTCTGGGTGGGAGTTTTATAGGATGTGGAGGGATTGTGAGAGGAGTAGCCTCTGGAGGTGCCCCTGTAAGAGGAGCGACGAAAGGAACGCCTGGAACGTGTGTTTGCAAAGCTCCCATTGATTTAGCCGTGTCTGTATCTTTTTTCATCTTTGAGAGATGAATCCACGGCAGGCTCAAATAGATGCTCCTGGTCAAATGGTTGGTTGAGAATGGAAGTTTGTACTTCCAGTTTAAACCCTGAAATGCGTAGCCATGCATGCCTACGCAGGAGGACACTTGTGTTGATGGCCCTGGAGGCAATGTCTGCCACATCTAGAGCGCAACAAATGGAGGTGATTGTGATGATTTTACCCTCCTGTATGAGGTCGTTGGCCTTAGTTTTGTATTTATCAGGGAGGTGTTGCAATAGGGACTTTAACTCATCATAGTGTGCTCTATTGTATCTGGCTAACAGAGCTTGAGTATTGGCGATGTGCCATATATTAGCCGCTTGCAACGCCGTACGTTTACCAGAGGCGTCCAAGAGTTTGGACTCCTTGTCGGGAGCTGGAGCGTCGCCAGAGGTTTGCGAGTTAGCCCTTTTTCTGGCATTGAAAACCACTAATGAGTCCAATGGAACCTGCCCTTTAATGTAAATAGGGTCTGCTGGGGCAGCTTTATATTTCTTCTCTATCCTGAGGTGTATAACCCTAGCCATCACAGGATCTTTGAACACCTCAGGTGCATGTTTGATAACCACTTGTAACATAGGCAGGACTGAGGTGGACTTTTGTGAAGTGTCAAAAGTATTCATTAAGAAATCCTCGTCCACAGGGTCTGTGTGTAAAGCAACTCTGTGGTATTGTGCAGTTCTGTGAACGAGCTGGGTGAACCCTATGATATCCTCTGGAGGGGAAGGTCTAGAGGGGTAGATGTCGTCCTGTGGTACTTTAGGGACATCTGGTGTGTTGTAAGCATCCCAGGGGTCTGGAGTATAAGGTGGGCTAGTGTCCCCTAGTGGTTCATCGTCCGCCCCCTCCCCTGTGTCATCCGAGGTGTCATCATCGTCCGCTTGTGGAGGAGATGGTGTAGGAGAGTGGTGTGGTGGGGGAGGTGGAGGTGGAGAAGGGACTCTGAGAGGCGATGTCGCAATGTCTCTTTTCTTAGGTGGTGGAGCTGGTGGAGGCGTGCCCAGTGGTCTCTTTTTAGAACTGAGTCAGTTGGCCAGTCTTTGGGTCTTTTAGAAGAGTTTTTTGTGTGGGATCTGGTTTAAAAAGCTCTTCTGTTGGAGGCTGTTTCGGTGTCAATTTTTTCGGTTCCAAAGGCTTGTGTGGCACCAATTCTGGAGTGGACTTGTGCTCCTTAGTCTTTGACGCATGAGCATTTTTAGTCTCTGCCGGAGTTTGTGGAACCGTTTGTTTTTTCGTTCCAATGCTTTTTTCGGTTCCGATGTTTTCTTAGGTTCTGATGGTGTTTTCGGTTCTGAAGCTTCCGAACGGGAAGTCTTCGGCGTCTGTTTGCTTGGTTTCGACTGCTTTTTCGGAGTCGAGGCATCGTGTCGGTAGTTTTGGGTGCCGAGGATGTGGAGGCAGCGGTCGGCACTGATATGGAGGAAGGTCTCTTTTTCCGTGCCAGGGCTTGAGTTTGGGCACCGACGGCAGGCTGACTCGAGCCAGAGTGGCCTGAAGGCTTTGTTGTGGACTTCTTTGCCGGACCGAAGGCGGGGCATGAGAAGTATTGTCTCGGGGTGCACCTGGGCCCGAAGGTGAAGGTTCCATCGAAGCCTTTTTGGGTGCGGGGGAAAGGGGGTCGGGGTCGAGGTCACTACTTACGACCTGCTGCCCAAGAGTGGTGTCCTCGAGGTCGTATTCATCAGCTTCGGAGGCGCTGACAGGGCCTTCTTAGATTTGCTCCTGTTCTGGTACATCAACGCCCTCCTGGAAGATGTCATCGGGAATGGGTGCCGACAAGCGAGCCATTGTTCTTCAGACTCGACGATCCCGGATGGTCTTTTTGGAGCGGAAAGAGGCACAAGCTGGACAGTCTTTGGCCTCGTGCTCTGGTGAGAGTCAGAGGTTACACACCTCATGAAGGTCTGTGTGTGGGAACTTCGACTCACATTGAGGACACTTCTTAAAAGGAGTCCTTTCCATGAGCCAGATGGAAAGGCCTAAGTAGGCCCGAAGGCCTTTGTCGACGACCAGAATCAAGGGCTTCGAAATTGAAGAGATGTGCGACGACTAGGGATCGCGATCGAGACAATACCGGAGAAAGGGTGAGGATTGCGCGTCGAAAGTTGGATCAGTAACGGCACCGAACTGGAGCGCGATAAACACATCTGAGCCCGGATTAGATGGAGCCGATGCCCATGCGCACTATCATCCAAAGGAGGAGTCACCTATCTCGTGACTTCCAAAGACTTTTCCAAGACAAAAACAAGTACAAACATCCGGGCCCAACACCAGATGGCGATCTATGCATAGTGTGTGATCTACAGTTCATATGCCTCGAACATTATGTTAGACTGCTGTGAAGTTGCTGGACTGCCGTCTATATTCCATGAATTTAACAATGTGGCCTCCCTCCACTCCACTCTGCACAATGGCAGTATCCTACTGCCCTCTAAAATATTACCTATCAGAAACCCCAGCATGGCCCCAAGCATCGTTATGGAAGAACTGATCCTCAACGACTAAGGCAACAACGGAGCTTGGTTCGCACCATCTAAACTTTCCTTGTGTCGTGATGCAGCAGGAATGGGCAATGTACAATGTTTGTTACAGAGTTTTCCAGGCCTACCCAGTTGGCAAGCCTTATTTGACATAGTAAATTCTGTAAATGCTTATTGTGGCACTGTATGTACCAGATTGCAGGGTACGACATTTGTTCTGAATCGCGAAGTATGTATAATGCCACTGCCATGTTTTGTCTCAAGTCAAAAATAACAAAAATATATTTTACAACAATTATGTAATATTAAAATAAGCAAATTTGTAATGTACATTAATGTAATTTGCTTTCATTGTATAGCCCTGTTCATCAGCAATCATACACACTAATTTGTGTAACTATTCAGAATACCATGAGCTCGAAGAGATGTGCGGTTTATAAATAAATACATTAAAAAATAAGACAAATAGATATCTGAAAAAATTCATTTAGGACACAATTCTGCCCATTTATGTTTTTCAATTTCTGATTTACAACCCGGAGAATATCCATTCAATCCTGAGGTGATGATGGGAAAGACCAGGGAAGCAAAGTGGTGTCTTAAGTAAAGATATACACATCTATTCTCCTTCATTTTTTTTTACATATTGTGTGAGACACTGGGTAAGCTTTTGTTTCACAGTCTAGAATTTCGATAGACAGAACACCTCATGGGGAGGCACAATTCAAACACTTTCTACAAACAGGGGAGGTAGACGATGACCGATCAAGCATCTTAGTCGAGCTGATTTTTCACCAATGGCAGCTTTTGTTTATGTCTTATCCTGCCACGGATGCTGCTCTGACTGAAGGCTTCTTTTCAGTTCCACCTGTCTCTTGCAAGACATTATATTTACATAAAGGGGGCTTAGAGCCCACCTATTACTTTCCCTTTGTTGGCTTCAAAGTCAGTCTCATTTGCTGGATCCTATTTGGTAAGCATGTGCTGGCTTCACTTTGGCTTCATTTTCTGTTTGTATGCCTTTTTTTTTTTTTTAGGGCGGGTCCTTCCATTGCTTCCACTTTCTGTCATGGACTAGTTTTCTCATCTGCTTGCAGCACTCTGCAAGAGTGTATGCGTTTTTAGTAAACCTGAACAAAATTGTAATATTCTGGAGTAATCAGAGTAATTTCAGTAATTCAACGGTCCTCTTTGACGTGCAAATTACTTAAAATAAAGTAAATACATCCGTTTGCATAATTATGAGTAACTTGGCACAAAAATCTTGTCTCAGGAGCACAGGAACAACAAACTTTGCGAGCATGAATGGTTGCTGGCAGCTACTGTTTGTGTTCTTTTGAATTTAGCACTATTTTCTTTGCGCAAAATGCACCCTTGGGTCGATTTTGGACACAAGGCTGAATTTTGCACTAAGAAAAAATGCTAAATGCTGGGTTACACCCCCCACAGAATTCTGTGTAATTTTGCTGTAATCTTGTGTAATTACAATACGGAAAATGTTGTGAGTTACGCCTATTCCAAATTCATAGGTGATCTTGTTCCTGGTTTTACTCCATGCTCTGTTTCGTGAAGCATAACACCAGCAGCCGACAGGTTATTAACATCCCTTTTAACAATGATTTCAAAATACCTTAATGTCTTAGTGCTATCGATATTAAGTAATCTCTCATGTGGGTTGTAACCACATACTTTTTTGGTACGTTTCATGATCTATAGGATGTCTTGGGCATGATTAAAATGTTTCATGCAAAAAACAGGGTGTGCTTTAAATTGCTTTATGCTTGCATAGTTACGAGTTAGATAGAACATACTAGCATGAAAAGACATTATATTCGAAAGGGGTTTGTTTGGCCGCTTCTCTTGCCCTACCTCCTGTAGCTTAATGTATTCAATGACAGGCCATAACATTTCATACTATACAGTGACAGGCCATACTATACTATAGAATGACAGACCATAACACCATGCCATATCATACTATACAATGACATGCCATATCATAACACACTATACAATGACAGGACATACCATAATCATGCCATAATATACAACAGGTTATACCATACCATACTATACAATGACAGGCCATGGCTTCAATGACAGGCCGCACAATCCCATACCATACAATCACAAGCCATACCATATCATACTCTACAATGACAGGCATACCATATCATACTTACCATACCATACCATGCCATAATGTAATGACAGGCCTTATGCTACACAATGACAGGCCATACTAGAACAGTGCCAGGATACCCTCGCGGGAAATAGTGCACTTTAAAAATACACATAACATAATGCTATACAATGTCAGGCCACATCATACCATACCACACTAAACTAAACTAATTAATGAGAGGCCATACCATAAACAATGAAAAGCAATACCATAACACAAACCATACTGTACAATGACAGACCATACAATACCAAATTATACGACAGGCCATATTGTACAATGACAGGCCATACAATACAATACCATACCATACGACAGGCAATATCATACCATGACAGTCAATACCATAGCATACCATCCTATGCAATGAAAGGCCATTTCATAACACAATATCCTATACAAGCCATTATTTGTACTTTCAACCATGCTCCACAGCAGCTGCACTGTTTTACAACATGGCAAAAAAAAAATTGACAAAGCCAATAGATCTTGCATAGGCGAAACATATTGGGCTTCGCCCATGCCTGTTCAGAATGGGAGCAAAGGACACATTTGCCACCAAGTCAGGCTCTCACTAAAGTTCATTTCGTTCTAAAGACAATTATCACTCTAGGCAGCTGTCACACAGGCAGTTATCTAAACAAGCATTTGCAATGCAATAGGTCTCGCATTTGCAAGAGTTTAAGCCATAGGCATTGTAAATGACAATGCCTTTTATTTATGTGTTTTGAAAACTAACACATATATAAAAGGCATTGTCATTTCTAATGCCAATAGCTCAAACTCTCACAAATGTGAGACCCCTTTAATGGTGGCCGCGCCCCTTTCTTTAGACGCTACTCAACATATTACAGCGAGCCGCATCTAAAGAAAGGGGCGCGGCCACCATTAAAGGGAAAGCACGGCATGAGGCACTTTTACAAAAAAACACCCCAAAAAATGTGTTTGTGAATTTCACAAACAAATGCTTTTTTTTTTGTAAAAGTGCCCCATGCAGTGCTTCACTTTAATGGTGGCCGCTCCCCTTTCTTTAGGCGCGGCTCACTGTAACCTAAATATGGCGAGCAGCGTCTAAAGAAAGGAGCGTGGCCACTATTAAAGTGAACAAAAGACACATGGGCTGGACTGTTCCCATTGGGCACAGAGTCAAGACTGATTTGCATATGGCTAGGTTCAAACTGGAATGGCATGGTGAGGGGAAAAAGGATGGATTAAGGCCCAGATCTCTATACTGGGGTGAATGTATGACATTGTTCTGCTTTCTTGTCCATCAATTGTTCTTTTTGCGTTTGTGACCCAGGTATGCCCAGACGTGGGTCCCGTGCTCTCCTTGCCACCGGAGTCAAGCTATCCTGCCTGATAAGATTGTGTTCGGGTTCCCATAATCTGTAACCCAGACATTCACTCTGCGGCTACACGGCGTTTCATCTCCTGTCGTGTCGACAGGAGATAGAACGTGTAGGCTGTGAAGCTGCGGAGTGAACATCTGGGTTACGGATTATGGGAACCCGAACATGAATGAATATTGATTCTGGATACTGCCATTATGGAAATAAATAGTTTAGGACCATCAAGAAGAACTACACATTATACTGAATACATATGAGTACGTTTTACTGAGACACGCCTATGATACCACCGGGACAGAAGTAGAACTAGGGAGAAGGTTGATTATGCATATACCAGGAAGAAGACAGCCATGAGGAAGTCGTGGGAAATACCTGATACAACGAAACACATGTTGGCTGGGCATTAAGAAACAAAAGAAAATAAAGAACATATGACAAAGACTGTCCAAGATATTGCATATTGTGTATATTTTCGAATTGAAAGTGTGTGCTTGGGAATCCCTTTGTGGTACTTAAAGAGATCACTTGGATCTAAATTTTAGAAGGTGGGGTGATTCCTCCTTCCTTTGAGCACCACTAGTATAGATAGGAGTGGAAACTGATATATTGACAATTGATAGCACCTACTATAGACTCAGGAATTTATTACCCATGGTGCCTATCTCATGCCTGAATACAGCATGGTTTCTAGAACAGCACATGCTGTATTCAGGCCTAAAAATTAGATTCATGAATTTCAGCAGTGCAAGGACACACGTCTTCCAATCAAAAAGGATGGTAAAGGAGCTGTGTTCCCAGGGAGGAGCATACACAAGAAGAGGAAGGAAAGCCATTGAATAAGAAGCAAGCAAATTACAGTGACATGAAAGTCAGCGAATGGTAGGCAATGGGCTGGACCCTCAGCCCACTGTAAGTTTTTGGTGTGGTCCACAAGAGGTCATTCGACAACAAACAGCTAAAAGCCCTCCATAGGCAAGACCTAGTAAAAGGAAGTTCCAAGCATCTAATTTATACTAAACATTAAACTTTGGGAATGCAACTTGAAAGCATACCCATGCGGATCTGTGGCAGTCCTTCCTCTGGCCCAGAAGTGCCTTGATGTGAACTGTTGTTGCTGTTCACGATATAAGTTCCTCGTTCATTCAAGGTGGCGTTGTAGGCTCAGTGAGGAAACAGAATTACAAAAAAATCCCTTTAGGGGAGGCAAACAGCTCTTGGCTCGCGCCAACTTTGTACTCTTTGGAGAAAGAGTAACGATGGTACAAGGTTACAAAACAGTAACCAGAATTCAGCTGTTTTCAAGAGAAAGATCCACAGCCCGTTCGACAGTCTGCCCTGTCGCGTCCTCTGGTGAACTTCACGGATTTCTATAAACTATTACAGCACAGGATGCGTTGCAATAGAATTTCCTCCAAGCACTTTAAAATCCCCGCAAGGATTCATTTGCAAAAAAGTGTTGCAGAGTTCTGACAGCGGGATTCCGGTGAAAAAAAAGATTCCAGAGCAGATGCCCGGAAATAAACTGCTTCTAAACTTTTTATTAATTTTTTTTGTATTTATCTCCAGGTATAAATCAAAAGCACTATATGTCAATGTGAGGTAATATAAGAAAAAAGAACCTATACAGGTACAAATACATAACAGAGAGACTCCAAGCACAATGAGCAAATACATATGTCAATATTTAAATGTTATCATAATGCCTGACATATTATCTATCCCACATTTGACATCGTCACCCAGATTTGATAAAATTTCCTCCTGAGACGACTTCCCCTAGTCTTGAGCATAGCCATTTCTCTTTCATACGTTTCTCGTATCATCCCACACCATTCCAATGCTCTAGGAGGCACCTTAGAAATCCACACCTGAGCAATGCATAATCGAGTTGTTACTATAATGACAGAAAGAATAGATCTTAAACCAAAGTCAGGTGTAGCTTTCTATCACAACATGCTTTCTGCCTCCGTTAGTTGCATACTAATACCTAGACGTTCGCCCACAATTTGAGCAACTTCTTTCCAAAAAAGTATCAAACATAGACAGGAAGAAAACATATGTAAGATATCTGCAGCAACCAATCCACATTTAGCACACATACCCTTATCGCCGACAACTGTCCCACTATCGGCAGCCCACTTTGTTACTCGTTCCGGAGTATAATATAGCATATATATGGTTCTAAACTGTTGCAGCTTTAAATTAGTAGAGTACACTGCATTATCCAAAGTCCCTAATGCATCCTCGATATCTACAGAGCTGATATCCTCACCGAGAAGTTCACTCCATTTAGATGCTAACTTCACGCTATAATTATCCCAATATTGGGAAAGTAATTGATAAACCTTACTGATAGTCAGCTTTGTAATTGAGTGTAAGTAACTCGGTATGTAAGATTCTACGGGTATTCTTATATCACCACGTCCCCATAGACAGTCTCTAACCTGTAGATACTTATAAAACAAAATTTTGGAAGACCAGTTATCCTCTGTAAATCTTCAAAGGTTCGAAAACCATTACTATTGTATAGATGCCCAAGTTTGCTAATCCCGTACCCAGTCCAAAGTTTATCTTGAGTATCATGAAATATATCCAGGAGGATAGGGTTACCCCAGAGTGGGACACTAGTATCCATTAAGGGCAGGGAGCATTTAGCTACTATCTCTCGCCAAATATAGGCTATATCTCTAAGAGTCTTAAATTCTACTCTTTTAAAATTGTTCGGGTCATTGATCTTATATATGAACATTCTGCTGTCATTACCGACTGCAAGGCTATAGCAGCAGTATTGGTTTCTGGTAGAGAGAAGATAAGTCGTCAGGCGAAGGAGGCCCAAAAATATAGCTTAAAATCGGGAAAATAGTAACGAGAATTCATCTGTTTTCAAGAGAAAGATCCACAGCCCGTTCGACAGTCTGCCCTGTCGCGTCCTCTGCGTGAACTTCCCGGATTTCTATTTATTATTATGGAGCAGGATGCGTTGCAACCGAATTTTCTCCAAGCGCTTTAAAATCCCCACGAGGAATCATTTGCAAAAAAGTGCTGCTGAGTTCTGACAGCGGGAATCCGGTGAAAAAAAAGCTTCCAGGGCAGATGCCCGGAAATAAACTGCTTCTAAACTGTGCAATAGGATCCGGTTTAAAAGGGACAACTTATGGTTAAAGTAAAAGCCGATATTCGAAAAAGTGGAAGAAGGAAACATTATCCGGAAGCTTCCATGTCTCAAAAATACAGTACGCGATTTTATTCCTCATGCAGGTTGCTGAGTACTTTTTCCCCTCATTCACGGTAGTAGGATTTCAATTAACAACAAAACCCTATGCTTGTCTCACGTGTGATTTAACTACTGCAAACAGGGCCACTGGAATTATGTCAGTGGCGAAAGAAATTAAGTGGACAGGATAATTTTGAGGCAAGTACATAAAGTATGCAACAATTAACTGTAAAATAGGGAATCATTATGGGATAAATCAAATTGTGCAACATTCTCTCGTCATTGTTGAAGCATTTTTACACATTAAAAAAAATAATTCATTTTCTATTAAAAACATGGATATGTTAAGAAAACTGCAGTTTCTATTCAAAATGCTACCCCACAATTAGTTAGTCTTCGATAGGAGCACTGGATTACCACTTTATTAACACTGCCCTTTTCCAATTAAAATAGATTGTGTAACACTCATGCAACCATGCCCTTACCGGAAAACACGCCTACTCTCAATAATAAAAGACGTGGCACACTTAATGTTACCCTCTCACTAACGTTCTACAACTTGTGTTCAGAATATGCAAAGCAGGCAGGACATGAAGAGTTATGCCACAAAGGAGGAAAATTCACACTTGCACAAAACTGCCATGGCCATTCAAGCAGATGTTTTCATACAACTTTACAATAGTTCGCATCCATTAGTCGTGGAGTGCCGTGCCCGTGAACAGAAGATCTGAAAGAGAGTGCTGGTGGACACAGCGAATGAAGGCATGGACAACAGGAGGGCTGGTGTGCGGTGGGGGGCAAGACGGCATGGTGATCGGGAGGGCGGGCGGGCGTGGGGGAGGGGCAGAAGGCACGGATAACGGGAGGGTGGGTGGGAGAAGGCATGGAAAACAGGAGGGAGGAGAAAGCACAACAACAGGAGGGAGGCGAGGAGAAAAGAAGGCACCAAAGCATGTCGTGCCTGCAGTAGGAGAACCTCATTAAAGAAAATAGTGCTCACAGTCTACATAACACTTACCTGTGACAACCGAAGTAAAGGGGCCAGTCGCCATGGGAGGTGACAAATGAAGAGGAGGCAGTACTAAGGAGGGACTAACAAGCCTATTGATAAATCAGAAGGCAGCATTTAGGATGGACAATGACACAAGCCAATTGCAAATATGGACGGAGAGTGGACGGGGCTTCAATTCCCTACTCTCGCAGCACATACGCGTTGGGTCTAGGCTCGACCTAAAAAGGGAGCACTCACAGTTTGTCTAAGGAAGGGCATTCTCACCAAGGACAGCTCTCCCTAACACTATTTCTCACATTGCTTATCAACAGAGTTCTCACTAAGGCTAAAATAGTTACATAAAATTCAAAAGCAACACACTGTACCATATAAGGTAGGACAGCTGCCCAGTAAAGCTTCTTGATCTGTTGAAAAATGAAAGAATGACAAATTAAAATGTATCAAAATAATGATGCATCCCACTAAAATACATATAGTTACATAAAGTAGAAATCACAGTAGCTGAACATCCTGATTATAAATGCATAATATTATTATGTCTGTATCACATATCTACTATCAAATTCATAAATAATAAGTAAATACTTTATTTATAGTGTGGGCCTATAGTTGTGTTACTGTACTATGGAATACAACAGCCACTGTCAGGCTGTTGTGAGAGCCTGGCTCACCAGGGCAATATAGGGTCAGCTGCAAAAGTGTACAGGAATTGGAGCCCTGATGATGTCATTTCGGACGAAACGTGTTGGCTGGGCTAAACTGTGATGAAGTATATTGATTGAATAAACATCGGGATTGAAATGAAACGCAAGGCTGTCTAGTGATTATTTGGATGGAAAAAGTTATGAAATAACAAACACTAGTCCAGGAAACATTGGAAGAAAAATTGACTGAATTGGACGTGCTCCTTTCTATAATAAACTAGCGACTGTCAGACGTTTAAAGACTTGTGGTCACTAAAATGTTGGCTAATACAAAAAATAGCATTTAATACTCTCTTTTCAAGAACATTTCTGGTATACTTTATGGATTTTCAACTATAAACCCTGCCAGCTACACAGTCACACTATCAGCAAAAATGTTTTTAAGAGGGCTGATAGATTTTCCCTTGGCTCACCCTATTAAGTTATCAGATACCTGGACTTCAACTGTCTGCTAATTTGGAATGACTGCAGGAAGAGAGGGTGAGTGGAGCGGTCAATGAACCCTAACAACCTCCCATGACCTTGTTTCTGCTGAACGTATGACATCCCATTGCCTACACCATGTTTAGTAATGGATTGAGAGGTCATATTTATACATTTGCTCATGTAAAAGTGATGTGATGCCTTTGGGTCAAGTTTGCGCTATATAAAACTGCAATAAAAAAAGAAAGAAAAAGAAGGCACTGCACTGTATTTTAAAGCGAAAAGCGACCAGCCTATGCTAGTTTTCAGTAGTAAAGTGAACTTTCAGTACCGACATTTTGTCTTTGTGGATATTGTGTTTACTACATTATTTGTTTCCTTATTTTATATTAAACTTGATGCTGCTTTGAAAGTGTTAACATGCATATTTGAAGGGAGTGGCTATACGTCGCAAAACCAATGTGATCCTCGCCTCTCCCAAACTAATGATCACACCACTCCTCTTCGTTTGAGTACAAAAGGCCGCTTTATTTTCCTGTGGTAGGCAGAGCACCTAGGCCTTCGGCTGAGCCGCACAAGCTGCCCTGTCAACTGGGCTAACAAAAGGATCTAAACCAATCTGCCTCCCCTGAGTAACTCCCACCCCCAACATCCCCCCCAAACACTATCCATCCTTTGAAATGATATGAGTGCTTGTGGTCCATGCATCGGAACTCACATTAACCATCTTGTTGAGCCTGCCCATTCTTAGACCAGGCTCCCGTTTTTGCCACAAATCGTGGCTTCATTGTTCGTTGCTTGTTCTTACAACCCCCCACCCATCTTTCCTCAATCAGCTGAATAGTTTGCCTTTCTCCACCAACAGAAAGACTACCCCTCAAGGTGTCTTTCTGTCCCTCCAAATCAGAGCTTCTTACGGTCCTTTATCCACTCTTCCAGTGTCACCGTCAATCTTTCTAAATACAGGTTACTGCCCTGGTCAGACACGCACACCCTATTGTGTCTGCGAAAATGCGGTGGCTCGAAAGGAATGCACCAATGCACTATCTTCTGCACCACTCTCACCTTTCAGAAATCAGAAATCTTTCTATTCAGCTCCTTTCTGGCACTATTGATCGCAGCTGGCCGCTGCATGCCCCACCAATGCCTCCTAGGCAACAGCCTAGCCCAGAAAACTTGTGGAAACCTAGCTCACCTTCAGCATTTCCAAGTCCCGCTTCATGGACTTCAGCAAATCCAGCTCATTTGACTGCACCGTATCATTCTCCCCTGGTGGTCTGCATCAAATGACCCTCAAGGGGGTCACCAATCAGGTTAGAGCGGTGGGGCAGCAGAGTTAGGGGTGGAATTCGACTGACGACACAGGAGGAAAATTCAATAAATAATTAATTTTCCCTTGTCGTCTGTCGAACCCCCCCACCCTGACCCACAGCTCTTACCAGCACAGGCGGCGCCTGTCACCAATGCCCGTAAATGGAAATACAATATCAATTGTCTTCACTATGGTTTCAGACCCCGCAGAGTATCCCTACGTCCTCTGAGGAATTATTCCGCTTCTGTCCCACCTGTGTCGAAGCATAGCTGTCCTCCCTGCTGAACCAATCGCTGCTGTCTGTGCCGCAGTTGGCCCTGCTGTTAAGCCCTGCCCCTGCACCTCATCACCAATGCTCTCCACACTCACGTCTTGTTTTCCCGTATCCGGCGTGCCTCCATAAAACGCTCCCTCAATTCCCACCATATTTTCTGCATCCTCTTGACATCCTCTATGCCACCAAGGCCCCAGGATCTCCGATAGCCATGACCTCTTTCTTCTACCTACCGAATTCCCCCACATGAGTCCGCCCAGTCATTCATATACTCCCATCTTGAATTCCCTCCCCGGGAGCACTAGTTGTCTTCTCTCCTTGGTCACTTGCCACCTTCTGAATCCGGCCCATGCAATTCTGGCACCTGCCTTTTGCCCTGACGTCCACTTCCCCATCCCAGGCTACTCTCCCCACTAACGGAAAGCTCACCCTATACCTGTTCTCCTTCTGGACTACAGCCACCATTGTACGGAGCTCATTCCAGATCACACCCCTCTCCCTCTGAAGAGGAGGCCCCATCCCCCCAGCTGTCACTGTCAATTGAACCAACATGTGCCCAAAGAATTCTGCAGTCCTTTGCAACACCCCCCCCCCCCCCGCACACCCCTCATTAGGTACTGCTGGCTCCATGATCCTTACCACCACCAACCTGAGAGCTGGGACGCTGTGCTACACCACTGGTACAGGCGTATTTGCCGCCTGTTCCTCGCCTGCAGCCCTTCCAGGGACCCCAGCACCACTTATAGTCCGCCTGCCTCTTCCTGCTGCCTCAGACCCTGTTCAAATTACAAATTTAAGAACCCAAGAACAACCCTCCTGGGGAGTGAGCCGGTAATAAGGCCGCTAACTTGTGCAAAAAGAACTTGTTGTGAGGTCTCTGGGGGAGCCTCCCAAGCTACTCCAGTGGCCCTGTACTGCCGTCATTCCCCATAGGCTGTCACTGGCTGCCCTCTCCATCCCTGCAGCTCCTGCCTTCCAATGATTCTCCAGAAGCAATGGCGCTGCAAAGTCTGCAGCATTCTCGTCCCCTGCGTGGCCCAAACGCTGACCACAGGGATTCCCAGCCCTCAAGGGAATTGGGAGGAGGGGTGTCAGTACCCGTAGAGCCCACACCTTTCTTGTGCATCAAGGAGCGGTAACATGACGACCTGGACTTTTGCCTGGACCCTCTCACTGGTGCACCCATCACACTCAGCTCTCCAGGCCCCTGCGACCCGAGAAGGTACCCACCGGGTGCCTAACACAACACTTATTGTGTGATGTCAATGAATTATTGCCAAGGCCAGGACCTGCACCTGGGCCAACAAGGTATACTTGACCACCTCCTTCTGACAGAACCCTGGTTGCCCAGAACTCCTTGTCTGATACCTGTTGGCCCCAGGACTGGCGTCACTGTTCTTCCAGTGAGCACCGGAGGGGGGGCACAGAAGCATGCCCCCCCAACCAATCTGCTTAGGGTTGCTCGCACTTCTTCTGCACCTGGAGGATGGAGGGGGCTTAAATCCACAGTAAAAAATCATTGCAGAGACACCTGCAGAGAGGGGAAGCCACAAACAGCTTGACTCTGCCCGAGAAATGGATGCCAGTGTGAAGGCGCCCCACTGCTTCCAAAGCGTGTATGGGCACTGAATTTCATGTTCTGAGGGGTCAACTGAAGCCATCATTTCGCCCTTTAATCACAATTTGCTGTCTTAAATTGGCATGATTAAGGCAGTGTTGCACCCAAATTGAGAAAAATTGCCACTTTCAGGAAAAATGTAGGCCTTCAATAACACTGTCACAAATTCAGGGGCTCTAGAAGTTCCCTTGAGCTCGACAGCGGGCACAAAGAAAAGTGCGATTGCCGCATGAACGAAAGGCTTCATGGATGGGCCTATGGCCGCGATGCCACTGCTTCGTTCCCTCCCCTTCTTCCAAGCCTTCCCAAGCACACTGTGATGCATGTGCTCAGCCCCTAATTAAAGACTTCTGGGATGTTAGGGATGCGTGAGCACATGCAGAAAGTGAGAACACATGGACAGCCAACTGTTGGAAATGAGCATCTCTTGTGTGGTATTCCCCCAGATTTTTTTGCCTTCACTACTCTATATGTGCTAGCCAGTGCAAAGCCAGGCAACATGACCCTCAGCGCAGGCAACTCGCCAATGGAAATTAGATCTGAGGCGGTAGAAACATACTGTACTCGAGCTGTATGGACAAACCCTCAAATGGTTATTAAGACTATTAAGAACATGAAGAACGACGGGGCGCCAGGGCCCAACGGGATCTTAGCTCCGGTCTTCAAATTGGCCTCCGATTTCTGGGCAGCAATCCTAACTCCGCTCTATAATCACACCTTTTTGACAGCTACAACCCCCGATTCTTGGAAGGGCTTAATACTGGTTCCTATTTTCTAAAAAGGGGATCGACTCAAGCCATCAAACTACAGGCTTATCGCTCTGCTTGACCTAGAAGCAAAGGCATATGCTCACCTACTATTGAAGGATTTAGAGAAGTGGGCCGAAGAGAAAAGCATAATACCCTTCTACCAGACCGGCTTTAGGTCACAGTTATCAACTTCGGACAACGTATTGACACTGACTTATTTATCATCTCAGGCAACCCTGAAGGATCATCCACCACTTTTCTGCTGTTTCGTTGATTATAGTACAGCCTTCGATAAAGTGGTCCGCAAACGATTATGGTGGAAGCTAGAGAACTGGGGCATTCCACCAAACGTGTTGAAGGTAATCAGATCACTCTACGAAGACACCTGGGTGCGGGTTAAAACCAGCGGCCGCACAGTGTCCCCTAAAGTATGCACGGAGAATGGGTTGAAGCAAGAATGCGTGCTGGCCCCCATCCTGTTCTATCTATACATAGCAGACCTATGGGGAAAAAAAGGAGCTAGTCTAGTAGTTCCCAGACTTGGAAGCGTGAGGTTGCCGGTGCTGCAATACTGCAATACGCCGATGATACAGCTATTCTGGATCATACAAGGGTGGGCCTACAAAGAGCCTTAAATGCATTAAACTGTTTCAATAACACCAACAACTTGACAGTCAATCAAGGAAAGACCAAGGTGGTCATTTTTGAGACATACCATCGGAAGAAGAACACACAATGGCTAATGGGTAATCTACAAATCAACACAGTGGAATCATATAATTATTTAGGAGTTTGGCTGACGGAGCAGGCCAAGGAGAAGGCCCACCTGAAGCAACTGAGCTCCAAGGCCAGCAAGGTCACACACCTATTAAAACAATTAAGCCATCACTTGATCAGTCCGTCAGCTGGTCCAATACTAACTGTCCTGAAAGCTAAATTACTACCAGCTATTAGCTACGGCCACCTGGCTTTCCCCGGGATATTGGAAGCCGCCCTTAACTCAGCCCAAGTTAAGGCATATAAAGCTGTGCTCCATATTCCAAGGTCAGCCAGGAACGCAAAGCTAAGACTGGACCGAGGCTTAGCAAGGCCAGACCTGACATGCCAGGGGGAGATTATAAAGCTATATTTAAGGATTCTGAGGGCCCCGGTCCACTCTCTGAAATACCACCTGAGAACAATCTTTGAGGGGTCAGGCACAGCCTGGCACATCAGCCTAGGGAAAGCGCTTAAAACATTGAAGATCAAGGAAGAAAGCATACCAAGGCTGGACATCCCCCTGAACGCTTGGAAAAGATCAATAAACCAGCAAGTCCGCGAAACTTCCTCTGATTTGGACATTAAATCTCTCCGTTCAAGCGCCCACCTAGATTCTCTGAATAACTCCTACAAAGCAGGCAAAGCACAACCTTACCTAAGTGAGGCTCTCACTCCACTGGCCCGAAGCAAAATACTCTACATGAGGCTAACCACACTAGGAATTGCCGACTTTAACCCCGCATGGTCCCGTAAGGGGTAATCTATAAACTGCAGACTATGCCCCTATACGAGGACATCCTGGCTGCACCTCCTATGCTACTGCCCGATTATTAACAACGACCGCTGGCAACGCCTGCGCCCAATCTGCATCACAAATGGAATAGAGTCCTGCAGTGAAGCGTCAGCTTTGTGCCTATCCACCACAGACACAACGACACTAGCAAGACTGGCCAAAATCATCCACCAAATCAGGATTGCCCTAAAAGCTGCTATGAAAGCAACAAAACTCTGGTGAAGGGTACCGCAAATCAGGTGGAAGTAAGCTCAGCTGCCCTGAACATCCCTAGCCCACTAGGCTAAGACAGCGCCATGATCAGCGAGGACCAAAAGGGATGTAAGAGGCGATGTCCAGTATTCTGTATAGCTGCTTACCCAGTGAGGCTTGAAGGGGACTCTATGAAAGCGCGCAAGGCCACACGGCACAGACTATAATTCCCGGGGAGGGACGATCGTGTTGGCACAGGGGTGGGGTGCTCAATTTTATGTAAGATAAACAGATGTTTTTAGTATCATGGTTTTTAGCTTTTATTTTAATTAATTGAACATTAATAAATACACATACTTTTGCTGAACCTTTTTTGTTGGCTATAAGACTCTATGCACGTTATCCTTGCTAATTAGTGATAAGGTGCTTCTGGACTTCCTTTTAAACATAGGGAAATTGGTATATACCTAATTGGCACATTTAATTTACTTATATGTACCTAGTATATGATACTAATGCTGTCTGAGAATCCTGAAGGAAGACTGGACCTGCTTGCCTTGAACTCAGGACCCCAGTAGTTACTCCAAGCTGACCTCCTGTTTCAGCTACAGGGGCTTAACAAGCTTCCATAGGCATTCCTGCTTTTCAGATGACCAGACACAACTGGACCTGACCTCATCCTCTCTACTGGCCTCTAAGGTAGTGAGTCCTGATGCCCAAGTGTTGTCCTTAGGGTCCTGGAGCCCTGACTGGAGTTACAGTGCACTTCTCACTGCATAGTTGAAGGTTTCCATAGATTCAATGCAGAGCGGCGCAACTCCTGAATGAGAGCCTTATCGGCACAATGGAACAAAGTGTTGGGTAATGGTGAGGGTATTGAGACCTGATCCCGATGGAAACACCCTCCATTTTACCTCATCCTATCACCAGACTTATAAGCTCTGATCAGCACCATAGGACAGTTGAAAACGGTGCATTTTGAAGTATACACGGAGCATTGCAACACATTACTTAGTTCCTGTGCACATGCATGGATGAGAACTCTGCTCTTGTATGTTTATTTGTTATCTTTTAAAAGTGTCAATTCGTAAAATAATTATTTTTTTCCATAAAAGACAGGAAAGAGTAGATCAACGTCTTCAAATGTAGCCTCCTATTGTAATTAATACAATCTGTCAATGCTGCTGAACTCAGTATCAATCCTGTGTTGTCTGCAAATACAGACTAGGAAGAAATTATTTTCTAGCACAAGCATGGTTTCTGACAGCATTACTTATGTTTGAGCATTTGTATATGACTGCTTGGAACACTTTACATACCTTCTGGTGGTGTCCACCACTTTCTGGACTTTATCAACTTTATCAACATGGCCAATAACAGAGCAGCTATAATCAGTGGCACAGGAAGAAGGCATAATCGCCAAAACCTGGACCTTCTGTTGTTCTCTGTAAAAATATACAAACATACATTACATACAACTGTAAGTAATCCTTTTCAAAGTAATTCGTTTAATTAAGAATACTAATTTAGTTCCATTTGCCCTGTGCTTGTAAGACACAAGGCATACTTTCCTTCTGTATCAACAACAATGTATATAAAAATACCTTTTTGTTTCACTGAAAGCCATCACAATACCACGCACTCCAACGCTAAAGGTAGAGCCTTGCTTGAGCAGATGGCCTTACGCACCAACATTTTAAGAGTCTACATCAAGTATTCGATTTTTATAAACATTTAAAAGACCTCAAAAAACAATTTTGTTGCACATTTAAAAGATCAGCAATTACTTCGTTGCATAAGTCTAACGTTGCATAAGTCTAACATTAATCTGGAGGGTTTAGAGTCAGCTAAAATTCAACCTGTTTTGGGATTTAGTTAAGTGCTTTGCCTTTTTCCCCTTTCTCTCTACTTAGCAATTTGTATCAACCTTGTAACGAATTTACGAAGGTTCACCACATTCCTGCAGAGAACCCTACCCTGCAACACTCAAGGGAACACCCATGCTCCTAACCCTATACAGTGCAGGAAGATGTCCATAGTTGTAAGTGAAATATAGGATTAGAAAATACTCAAATCCATCTTTGAATCACAGTTTGGAAATTCAGAAATAAATCCAACTTCTAATGAATGTACTTCCATTTTCTAGCATCTGCATCTCTAATACCTTCTCTTACTTACAGGGCGCAATTGAGTCACATTGCACATTATGACAATCAGCTTCGCAACTCGGAAATTCAGTTTCTTGAACTAAAGGTTCACGATACTGCAGGGCTCTGAGGCTTTGCTATCTGACCATGATCACAAATTGTCTGTTAGCGAGAGGTCCAGAATGTAGTGAATAACACTAATTTGGTTCTCAACAAATTTCAGGTCTAAGTCTTGAATATTCTGAACAAAGATTCTGTTCTAAAACCTTTAAGCAGTCAGTGTGGCATTGAAAAAGATAACCATTAACTAATAGTCACCAATTGACATCAATTCTTTTTGTCTGCTAAAAAATAAAATATACAACCTGTTAATGTTTTACTGTGAATTACGTTTGTTTCCAAGAAGGTGTTTTGGATATTGAAGTACTACAAACAAAGAGAGGAGGTACTACAAAAGTCACTTCTAAAGAAACCTACCCTTAACACCTTGGAATTAAAAAGTTATCGCCCTATAGCAGCCCTTCCTTATCCATCAAAAATACTTAAAAAAGCTATAAACAAACAGTTGGCTAGCTATATTAATCATAACAACCTGTTAGATAACACCCAGTTTGGGTTCAGGAAAGGACATGGAACGGAGACGGCGCTCATCAAGGCTTCTGAAGAGATCAGACAGATCATGGACCAGGGTGGCTCGGCTGTTCTGATCTTGCTTGATCTCTCGGCAGCCTTTGACACGGTCGATCACAACATTGTGATCGACCGTGTCACAGCCATGGGCATAAAGGGCAAGGCTGCGGAGCTTCTGGCTTCTTTCCTGGCTAACAGAGAACAGTCAGTAAAGATGGGTAATTTCTATTCACCAACGTTTGTGCTGCCTTGCGGAGTCCCCCAGGGATCCTCGCTGAGTCCGACACTTTTTAACATCTATGTGTCGGACTTGGCGAGGGTCATTAAAACCCACGGAATGGGAGTGACTTCGTACGCCGACGATACCCAGTTGGTGTTGGCAGTGCATAAAAACGGGACCGAAGTGGCAGCCAACTTTCAGACGGGCATGAGAGCCATCAGTCATTGGATGGACAGTAATTGTCTAAAGCTGAACACCGATAAGACCGAGGTAATGGTGTTTGGAGACCTAAAACCATCTTGGTCTCCGATCTGGTGGCCACCGGAAATGGGCAACCCACCCATCCCAGTCTCAAAGGTCAGAAACCTAGGAGTGTTGTTTGACAACAAACTAAGTTTCACTAATCATGCCAATGCAGTAGTCTCCTCTTCCTTTTTTACGCTACGGAAAGTGAAAAAGTTACTACCTTACCTTCCCCTGTCTGCAGGGAAAACCCTGATGTCCTCCTTGGTGCTATCCAAGGTGGACTACTGTAACGGGCTTCTGCTGAATGCTCAGGAGCAGGTCTTCAAAAAGTTACAAATGGTGCAGAACGCCGCTGCACGAATCTTGACCAAAACTCCCAAGTTCGCGCCTATTTCATCCGTCGTCTACCAACTGCACTGGCTCCCAGTAAAAAAAAGAACAAAATTCAAGGCTTTGTGTATTATATACAAGGCACTGAATAGCCAAGGTCCCGACTTTTTTAGGGAATCACTGCAGCTGTATGTTCCCAAGAGAGCGTTAAGATCTGCCTCATCCGCATCCCTATGCATTCAACGAGTGAGAACAGTCACTTGGGGAGACAGACGTTTCTTGGTAGCTGCCTCGAGGCTCTGGAACTCCTTGCCCCATCACATAAAAAACAGCTCTTCACTGCTGCTCTTCAGAAAGCAAGTGAAGACTTGGTTATTCACTCAATAATGCACAGGAAGTGCCTCTCTGTCTGCCCAGCGCCGAGACACCATTCGTGGTATTTGTTCGCGCTCTAAAAGTTTAGAAAATAAATAAATAAATAAATAAACAAAGAGGGGAGGCAGTGGTAGAGGCTAGGTTTATCCTCCTTAAAGATACGTATCACACAATAATCGAAAGATTCGAATAAAACCTGCCCAGGGAGTCAGTGTGTAGGATACAACACGGTTCCACTGTAATCGCTCAATAGGAAATAGGAAAAAGGAAAATGCTACTCACCAGTATGCATCTGTTCTTGGCATATAGAGCTGTAGATTCATATACTTTGCATAGATCACCATCTGGTGTTGGGCTTGGATGTTTGCAGTTTGTTTTTGTTTGAAAAAGTCTTTATAGTCATGAGATAGGTGACTCCTCCTTACGATGATAGTGCGCATGGGCATCGACTCCATCCCCAGATTATTTTCGCCATAAAGGGTGATGATGGAGCTAGTAAGAATAGAAAAAGATGTCCATGTGTGTTGTATCTAAGTAAGATAATACTGCAACTGATAAAGGTAACCGGGGAGGCGGGTGGGCGTATATGAATCTACAGCTCTACATGCCAAAAACAGATGCATTTTCCGTTCAAGGCATATGAGTTGTGGATTATATACTTTGCATAGACTATACAGCAGTTTTGTTTGTGTCAGGCTAACCTGTATCTGTTGCAGTGGTTTCAAAAAGTGTTCTTAAGACAGTCTGGCCCTATACAGCAGTTTTGTTTGTGGCAGGCTAACCTGTATCTGTTGCAGTGGTTTGAAAAAGTGTTCTTAAGACAGTCTGGCCCACACTAGCTTGTTGTTTTACTTGCACATCTACACAATAGTGTTTTGTAAATGTGTGCGGTGTAGACCAAGTTGCAGCTTTGCAGATGTCATCTAAGGGAATGTTCCCTAAGAAGGCTATAGAAGCCCCTACTTTGCACGTAAAATGAGCCCTAGGGGGAATGGTTAATGTACGCTTGGCTTTAAGGTAGCATATTTGGATGCACTTAACAATCCACCGTGCAATTCCTGCTTTTGAAATGGGATTGCCTTTATGAGGTGGGGAGAAAGCAACAAAGTTGTTTACTCTTTCGAAAGGATTTAGTTCTTTCAATGTAATAGAGTAGTGCCTTTTTAACATCTAGCGTTTGAAGAGCCCTTTCTGCCACTGACTCTGGTTGAGGGGAAAAAACTGGTAGTTCAACAGATTGGTTAAGGTGAAAGGCAGGCACAACTTTAGGTAAAACATTTGGATTAGTCCTGTAAAGCACTTTGTTGTGATGCATTTGCAAAAATGATTCTTGTATAGCTAGTGCCTGAAGCTCACTCACTCTTCTAAGAGATGTGATGGCTATAAGGAAGGCTACTTTCCAAGTGAGGAACTGTAGTTCACATTTGTGCAGAGGTTCAAATGGTGGGCCTATGAGCCTTGTAAGAACGATATCAAAATTCCACACTGGAGAGGGCTGAACTCTAGGGGCAATTATTTTCTTAAGTGCTTCCATAAAAGCTTTAAAAGCGGGTACAAGTGTTGTCTGTTTTGTACATAAGCTGCTACTGCAGCTAGATGTAGTCTTGTAGATGTATATGCTAGGTTACAGCGTTGTAGGTGTAATAGATAGCAAGGAAAATGCTACTTACCAGTATGCATTTGTTCTTGGCATGTAGAGCTGCAGAGATTCACACTCTGTGCATAGATCGCCATCTGGTGTAGGGCCTCGGATGCTTGCACCTTGTTGTTGTCTTGGAAGAAGTCTTTTGTAGTCACAAGAGAGGTGACTCCTCCCCTGGACTATAGTGCGCATGGGCATTGACTCCTTCCTCAGATAGTTTTTCGCCATGAAGGGAAATGATGGAGTTTGTAAGAAACAGAAAGATCTCCATGAGAATGTATCTAAGTAAGATAACACTGGAACGGATACAGGTTCCGGGGAGGTGGGTGAGCATGTGAATCTCTGCAGCTCTACATGCCAAGAACATATGCATACTGGTAAGTAGCATTTACCGTTTGAGGCATATGAGCTGCAGAATTCACACTCTGTGCATAGACTATACAGCAGTGTCGCCCCTAGCGGTGGTCACCTGTATCAGTTGCAGTAGTTTGAAAATGTGTCTTAAGAACAGCCTGGCCTACAGAAGCTTGTTACTTCGCCTGCACATCTACACAGTACTGTTTTGTGAAGGTGTGTGTCGTAGACCATGTTGCTGCCTTACAAATGTCCTCTAGGGGAATGTTCCCTAAGAATGCCATGGAAGCCCCTAGTTTGAGAGTTGAATGCGCCCTAGGGGAAAATGTTAGTGTACGTTTTGCTTTCTGATAGCATATTTGAATGCATTTGAATATCCACCTTGCATTTCCAGCTTTAGAGATGGAATTGCTTTTATGAGGTGGTGAGAAAGCTACAAAAAGTTGTTTTGTCTTTCTAAAGGCTTTAGTCCTGTCTATGTAATAAAGTAAAGCTCTTTTGACGTCAAGCGAGTGAAGAGCTCTTTCCGCTACCGAATCAGGGTTTTGGAAAAATACTGGTAATTCTACTGATTGATTAAGATTGAAAGCAGAGGTTACCTTTGGAAGGAATTTTGGATTTGTCCTAAGAACCACCTTGTTACGATGTATTTGTAAGAATGGTTCTTGTATGGTTAAAGCCTGGATCTCACTTACTCTTCTGAGAGAGGTGATTGCGACAAGGAAGGCTACTTTCCATGTAAGGAATTGTAATTCGCATTTGTGTAAAATTTCAAATGGGGGACCCATGAGTCTAGTAAGAACAATGTTTAGGTTCCACACTGGAGAGGGTGGCAGTCTGGGTGGAATTATCCTTTTAAGGCCTTCCATAAAGGCTTTGATAGCGGGTACCCTAAACAAAGGCAAATGTTGTCTGTTTTGTAGGTAGGCGGCAAGGGCAGCCAAATGTAATCTTATTGATGAGTATGCCAGATGGCATCTTTGTATATGTAGCAAATAGCAGATAATGTTCTGAATTGAAGCATCTAATGGGTCAATTGTGTTATTATTGCAGTAAATGACAAATCTTTTCCATTTAGCTGCATAGCAAGCTGTAGTAGTGGGGTGTCTGGCTTCTTTAATAATTTTCATACAGTCCGGTGGGAGGTTAAGGTAACAGAACTCTAGGATTTCAGGAACCAGATCGCTAGATTCAATTGTGCTGGATCTGGGCGCCTTATCTCTCCACGGTTCTGCATTAGCAGCTTTGGGGAGAGACATAATTTTTGGTGTGGAACTACTGAGAGTTCGAGTAGTGTTGTGAACCATGGTTGCCGTGCCCATGTTGGAGCAACTAGGATCATCTTGAGAGACTGTTGTTTGAGCTTATGTACTACTAGTGGAATGAGCGGGAGTGGCAGTAAAGCGTACGCAAATCTGCCTGACCAGTTCATCCATATTGCATTGCCCTTGGACAACGGGTGTGGAAACCTGGCAACGAAGGTTGGGCATTTTGAGTTTGCTTGTGTGGCGAACAGATCTATGTCTGGTTGGCCCCATATCTGGAAGAAGGGTTGAAGAACTTGCAGATGGAAGTTCCCATTCGTGTATCTGTTAAGTTTGACGACTTAACAGATCCGCTATATGATTGTTCACCCCTGGAAGATGTTCTGCAAGAAGGCATATATTTTGTGGAATGGCCCATCTCCATATACTTTGCACTACGTGAGACAGCTGCAAAGAATGTGTTACTCCTTGTTTCTGTATGTAATACATTGCTGTCATATTGTCTGTGCGGACTAGGACAGCTTTGTTGAGGAGATGTGTTTTGAACGACCTTAACGCTAGAAATATTGCTAGTAATTCTAGGTAACTGATGTGGAACAGTTTTTGTTGGGTGGTCCACCTGCCCTGAATTGTGTGGTTTAGGAGATGGGCTCCCCAGCCGGTGAGTGATGCGTCTGCCGTTAGCACTATCTGTGGAACTGGCTCTAGGAATGGCTGCCCTCTGGAAAGGTTTTGTTGTTCCACCACTGCAGAGAACGATGTGTGCGGCTGTCCACCAACACCAGATCTGTAAGTTGACCATGAGCCTGGATCCACTGACGTGCTAAGCATTCCTATAAAGGGCGCATCTGAAGTCTTGCGTGAAGTACAATGAAAATGCAAGAGGCCATCATTCCTGTGAGCTGCATAAACACTCGTGCTGGGAGAGAGTATCGGGGCTGAAACATGGAGATTAGGGTTTGCATACTGGCTATCCTTGCTGGAATGGGGTATGCTAGAGCTTTGGAAGTGTCTATTGTGGCTCCTAGATACTGATGGATGTAGGAGGGTTGAAGGTGTGACTTGGTGTAATTTACTGATAACCTCAAATTGTGTAGCAGCTGAATGGTTTGATAAGTGTGGTGAACACATTGGTTGTATGACTTGGCTTTTATGAGCCAGTCGTCGAGGTATGGAAATACAAGGATTTGTTGTCTTCGCAAGTGTGCTGCTACTACTGCAAGGCACTTTTTGAACACCCTGGGTGCTATGGTCACCCCAAATTGAAGGACTGTGAACTGATAGTGTTGGCCGTCCACTGTGAACCTTAGTTATTTCCTGTGAGCAGGGTGTATGGGAATATGGAAGTAGGCGTCCTTGAGATCTAGTGTGGCAAGGAAGTCGCCTTGTTGAAGCAGTGGAAGAACTTGTTGAAGAGTGATCATGTGAAAATGATCTGACTGTATGAAGAGATTGAGAGGTCTGAGGTCCAGTATTGACCCTAGGGTACCGTATTTTAGGAAATATAGAGAGTAAACTCCTGTTCCTTGATGTTGTATGGGCACTGGTTCTATTTCATGCTTTTGAAGCAGCGAAAGAACTTCCTGTTTGAGGAGTGTAAGATGTTCCGTGGACATTGGACGCTGCTTGGGTGGAATGTTGGGTGGGGTTGCTGTAAGTTCCAGGCAGTAACCATACTGGATAATTTGTCTTACCCACTTGTCTGTAGTGTTGGAATTCCAGACAGGTAGGAACTGTGAGAGTCTCCCTCCGACTGGAGTGGAATGGTCTGGAGGAAGTGGAGCTAAGTCACTGCATATTAGTTGGAGAGGTGCGAGTAGTGTTGTTACCTCAGCCTCTTCCTTTGTTGTTATTTCCCCTGTACCCACCTCTAAAATATCCCTAGTTTTGAGATACTTGTGTGGTGTTTTTGTAGAAAGAAGAATCAGTGTCTGCACTGATGTTCTTGGATGCGCTTCTATAGAAGGAGCGTCGAAAGGAACCACGTGTGGATGGAGACTGTAATGCTCCCATGGATTTAGCAGTCTCCATGTCCTTTTTCATTTTTTCTAAAGTTGTATCTACAGCAGGTCCAAAAAGTTGTTCTTGATTGAATGGCTGATTGAGGATAGTTGTTTGTACCTCCTGGTTGAAGCCAGAAATGCGCAACCAGGCATGTCTCCTTAGTAACACACTAGTGTTAATGGACCTAGACACAGTGTCTGCCGCCGGAAGGCTTCTCCTTTGTCTTCGGAGCCAGGCCCGGGGGCGGGGCTTCTGAAGCTTTCTTTCAGTCGCGAATGGGGCCAGCAGGCGAAGTCTTGACCAGAGCCTTCTTTTCTTCAGGTGGGGTTGGGGTAGGGGCAGTTGTACTCACTCGTTGACCTTGAGTGATGTGGTCGTCTGAGTCGGAGTCATCTGCCTCGGAAATGATTTCCAGACCCTCCGAATCCTCCTCCCGGACATCGGGACCTTCGTTGAAGATGTCCACCGGCACCGGAGTTGCTCGTTGCGCCATGATGTGTCGTCAGGCCCAGCGATCACGGATAGTCTTTTTAGATCGAAAGGAGGCGCAGGCCTGGCAATTATTCTCCTCGTGCTCGGGCGAGAGACCGAGGTTACAGACCTTGAGGTGGTCGCTGTGTGGGAATTCAGCTCCACACTGGGGGCATTTTTTAAATGGAGTCCTTTCCATCAGCCGTAGGCGCGAATGGCGTCGATAGGCCCAGCAGCCCGCATAGACGACCGGAATCGTATATTTGAGGAGCGCGTCGAAAAGCACGCGATCGAAAACAATACCGTTGAGTTTTTGATGGTTTGCACGTCGAAAAGGTTTGGATGATAAAGTACCGAACCGGAGCGCAGAAGTTACAGCCGAACCCGATGGCAGAAAAAAACAATCTGAGGATGGAGTCGATGCCCATGCGCACTATCGTCCAGGGGAGGAGTCACCTATCTCGTGACTACAAAAGACTTCTTCCAAGACAACAACAAGGTGCAAGCATCCGAGCCCAACACCAGATGGCGATCTATTACAAACCGTTTCCACTTGGCTGCGTAGCATGCTCTGGTAGTAGGACGTCTAGCCTCTTTAATGACGTTCATGCAGTCTGGCGGGAGATTAAGGTAGCTAAACTCTAAGACTTCAGATGCCAGATCGCAAGGTTGAGTTGACTGGGATCTGGATGCCTTATCTCTCCATGATTCTGAGTGAGAAGGAGGCGAAGTTTTTGATGAGGAACTACTGACATTTCTAATAGGATTGTGAACCAGGGTTGTCGAGCCCATGTGGGAGCAACCAGGAGTAGTGTTAGGGAATGCTGTTTGAGCTTCCGAACCACTATTGGAATGAGTGGGAGTGGTGGAAAAGCGTAAGCAAATTTCCCTGACCAGTTCATCCATATCGCATTGCCTGTGGACAATGGGTGTGGATACCTGGACGCGAAGGTTGGGCATTTTGCGTTTTGGTGTGTGACAAACAGATCTATTTCTGGGTAGCCCCACATTTGAAAGAATGGAAGAAGAACTCGAGGATAAAGGTCCCGTTTTTGGATTTGTTGTTCTTGACGACTGAGCAGATCTGCGATTTGATTGTGTACTCCTGGGAGGTGTTCTGCAAGGAGATATTTGTTTTGTGGAATGACCCATTTCCATATGTGTTGAGCTAAGTGTGAAAGCTGTAGAGACTGTGTCCCTCCCTGCTTTTGTATGTAGCACATTGCTGTCATGTTGTCCGTACGGACTAAGACAGCTTTGCCTACTAGATGGAGTTGAAAGGATTTTAATGCCAGGAAAATTGTCAGTAATTCCAGGTGGTTTATGTGGAATTGTTTTTTGTTGTGTAGTCCATATGCCTTGAATGGTAAGGATTTGGAGATGAGCTCCCAAGCCGGCGAGCAATGCGTCTGTTGTTAGCACTATCTGTGGAACCGGGTCGAGGAACGACCGCCCTTTGGAAAGGTTTTGTGTGTTCCACCAGTGCAGAGAGCGATATGTGCGGCTGTCCACCAACACCAAATCTGTTAGCTGAGCTTGAGCCTGGTTGATGTGCTAAGCATTCCTGTAGAGGACACATGTGGAGTCTTGCATAATGGACGATTAGAATGCAAGAGGCCAGCATCCCGATTAATTGCATGAATACTCGAGCTGGTAATGAGGGTTGAGACTGAAATTGTGATATTAGAGCCTGTATGTTGCGTATTCTGAATGGGTTGGTGTATGCTAAAGCTTTGGAAGTGTCTATTGTATCTCCTAGATACATTTGTGTGTTGGATGGCTGGAGGTGGGACTTGGTGAAATTCACGGTGAATTCCAAGTCGTGAAGCAACTGAATTGTTTTGCGGGTGTGGTGAACACAGCAGCTGTGTGACTTGGCTTTTATGAGCAAGTCGTCCAGATATGGGAACACGTGAATGTGTTGTCTTCTTAAGTGAGCTGCAACTACTGCGAGGCACTTGGTGAAGACTCTGGGTGCTGTGGTCACCTCGAACGGGAGGACTTTGAACTGGTAGTGTTGACCGTCCACCAGGAACCTGAGAGATTTTCTGTGAACTGGTTGAATGGGAATATGGAAGTAGGCGTCCTTTAAATCCAGAATGGAAAGAGAATCGCCTTGTTGAAGCAATGGGAGCACCTGTTGGAGGGTGACCATGTAGAAGTGATCTGATTGAATATAGAGGTTTAGTGGTCTGAGGTCCAGTAATGCCCTGAGAGAGCCGTTCTTTTTTGGAATTAGGACATATAGGGAGTAACCCCCTGTGCCCTGATGAGGCAAGGGGACTGGTTCTTTTGGAATTAGGAAATATAGGGAGTAAACCCCTGTGCCCTGATGAGGCAAGGGGACTGGTTCTATTGCATGTTTTGGTATCAGGGTGAGAACCTCTTGTTTTAGGAGGGTCAGATGTTCTGATGACATTGGATGTTGCCTGGGAGGGATATTTGGGAGAGTGGAGGTGAGTTCAGAGTGGAGGTGAGTTCTAGGCAATAACCATACTGGATAATTTGTCTTACCCACTTGTCTGTTGTGGAATGGAGGGGGGAGTAGTATAGGGAAGTCACTGCTTGGTGGTGGGGAAATGGGAGTTTTGTTACCTGTGGCTCTTCCCCTATTATTGTTTCCTCTGTATCCACCCCGAAAATATCCTCTAGAGGAGTTAGATTGATTGGGGCTTTTGTAAGAGGAGGAGGGATTTTCAGATGACATTGTTTTAGAGCCACCCCTGTAAAAGGAGCGGCGAAAGGAACCCGTGTTGTGGTAGTTGCAAGGCCCCCATGGACTTAGAAGTGTCGGTATCTTTCTTCATTTTCTCCAATGAAGTATCGACTGTAGGTCCAAAAAGATGTTTTTGATCAAAGGGTTTTTGACTGAGTAGGGTGGTTTGACCTTCTTGCTTGATTCCGGAGATTCGTAGCCAATCGTGCTTACGCAGTAATATGCTGGTGTTAATGGCACAAGATGCTGTATCAGCCGCATCTAGGCTGCATTTTATGGAGGTGTTAGTTATAGGTTTGCCCTCTTGAATGAGTTCATTGGACTTGCTTTGTTCCTCTGGTAAGTGCTGCATTCATTTTTCCAGCTCGTCATAGTGCGCTCTATCATAGCACGCTAAGAGAGCTTGAGCATTGGCAATGCGCCAATGGTTAGCAGCCTGTGATGCAATTATTTTCCCTGAAGCGTCTATAAGCTTTGACTCTTTGTCAGGAGGAGGGGTGTCGCCTGTAGCTTGGGAATTATCCCTATTGCGTGCATTAGACACAACAAGAGAGTCTAAGGGTACCTGGCCTTTGATATACACTGGGTCTGTGGGAACTCCTTTATATTTTTTATCCACCCTTGGTGTAAGTATTCGGGCTCTAACAGGGTATTTGAATACTTCGGTAGCGTGTTTTAACATGCCCTTTAGAATGGGCAGGGTGTGGGTGGATTTTGTGAGGGTGCGAATGTTTCCACTAAGAAGTCCTCTTCTAGGGGATCAGTGTGTAGTTCCACCCCATGGTAGTGAGCAGCCCTATTATTAAGTTGTGCAAAACCAATGTTATCATCCGGTGGTGATGGCCTGGAAGGATACAGATGAGGGTCATTGTGTAGATCTTGATCATAGTCATCCCATGGGTCTGTGTCGTGTGGTATGTTATGGTTGTCATCATCCCCTAGTGTATCCCCATCCCTTCCTAAACCACCATCATCATCCTGTGGTGCAGGTGAGAGTGTTGGTGATGGCGAGTTTGCTGGTGAGATAAATAGGTTAGGATCAGGAGGAGGAGGAGAGGGAGAAGGAGGTATATAAGGGGGAGAAGAGTTAGTACCCATGTCCTTGCAATTGAGAGGTATGTGAAAGTCCTCTGGGAGGTCTAGTTTCCATTTCTTAGAAGGTTTGATGAGAAGGTGGCCAGTTTCGGGGTCAATATGTAGTGTTTTCTGCGCTTTGGATCCAAAAATTCTAGAGAAGAAAGGTCTTTGAGTGGTATGTCTTGTTCTTGCATCGGAAGCTTAGGCATAGAGTGTTCCCTAATGGCTTAAGCTGTGAAGGTTTTGTAAGGGTCTTTGACTCCGAAACCTTTGGTGAGGGAGTTTTCGGCTCCGAGATTTTCTTCAACTCTGAGACTTTTGGTTTGTCCTGTTTCGGCTACGAAGCTTTCAGTTTGTCCTGTTTCAGCTCCGAAGCTTTGTCTCTTGGTGGCTTCAGTGTCGAAGTTTTTGGCGTCAAAGGTGTCTTCGGTGCCGGCAATGAAGGGTGGGGCACCGGCTTGGTTTTAGGCTTCAGTGCTGAAGGTGTATGTTCGGTGCCGGAATGGAGCCGACTCGAGCCCGAGTCAGAAGGCTTTTGTTTCGGTTTCATAGCCGGGCCCGAGGGTGGGGCATCTGAAGTATGTTCACGGTGTCGACCTGAGCTTGAGGGCGAAGGTGTTACTGGAGGCTTAGGTTTGGGTTTGGTGGCAGCCTGGGTGTTAGTACTCACTGTCCGTTGAGCCGGGGTGTCGTCGGCTTCGGACACGGAGATATCCTCTTCTGCAGGTTGGAGTACTAGATATACATTAGAACCTGCTCCGAAGATGTCTGGAATCGAGCTGCTGCCGCTGGACATTTCGTGACATCGAGCCCGACGATCACGGATGGTTTCCTTTGACCGGAACGATGTACAGGCCTGGCAGTGCTTTTCCTCATGCTCGGGGGAGAGGCAGAGGTTGCACCCTTTGTGTAAGTCCGTGTGTGAGAACTTAGCACCACACCTGGGGCATTTTTTAAATGGAGTCCGTTCCATCGATAGCCAGCGCAGTCAGCGCGGGAAGGCCCAACGGCCCGCATCGTAGCTCTTGGTCGAAGATTATTTGAAGGTAGAGGATGCGTGTCGAAAGGGGAACGCGATCGAGAACAATACCGTCGAGTGGTGAAGAATTGCGCGTCGAAGGGAGTTCGAAGACAATAACGACCTGAAGCACAGCAAATCACATCCGAACCCGACGGCGGAAAAAAACAATCAGGGGATGGAGTCGATGCCCATGCGCACTATCATCGCAAGGAGGAGTCACCTATCTCATGACTACAAAGACTTCTTCAAACAAAAACAAACTGCAAGCATCCGAACCCAACACCAGATGGCAATCTATGCAAAGTATATAATCTACAACTCATATGCCTCGAACACTTTTTTCCTAGAGACCCCTCACTCACCAGGGTTGCCCCTTGGTGGCATGCTTCATCATTGGGGTTCATCCCAATCCTCTACGGATTGAGGCATGCTGCGACTTGGCAATTACGCAGGAGCACTTGTTGTTAAATAATAATCAATTATTATTATTCAACACACCACAAGTGCTCCTGCGTAATCGTCAGTCGCAGCGTGCCTTGATCCGTAGATGATTGGGATGAACCCCAATGTGGAAGCATGCCACCAAGGGGCAACCCTGGTGGGATATAGGTGTGCCAGAAGTCGTTTGATAGCCTGAAGGAGGCCATGTGCACAGCAACAGTGCTCAAGGCAGCTGACTTCTTCAAGGAATTTCAAGTCCAGACAGATGCTACTGAACTGAGTTTTCCCTGATTTATACTTTGGATATACACTCCCACTTACTATACAAGTTTCAGGCTTTCCCGATTTGGGTCGACAGTGGATTTTTCAAACAAATACAATACCCAATTCACTTTGTGTGGAGCCCAGAAGGCTCCCAGAGTCTCTCAGAAACTCTTGATGCGGTGTAGAGGCGGGTGGGCTGGTCCTACCTGATATTTCTCTATATAATGTGGCATCTCAGCTGAGAGTAGCAGTCAATTGGAGCATGTCAGACTCACAGATGAATTAGAGGCATATTAACCATGCTATTGTCCATAGGCTTTTATGGGATCTTGTTTGATTGGACAAAAGGCTTAGGCCACCGAAGACATATCTCCGCATACCAGCTGGTACAACTCTTCGGGTTTGTGACACCTGTATAGCTGCAAGGGTTCTGGTGATTTATCCCTCTCCAAACAATCCCCCATCCACTATATAGATTATTTTACCCCCTGCAGCTGAGGGCACTGTATTTCAGGTATAGAGGCTAGGGTGGGGGGTGAGGTGGGACACGGAGGGTGAAGGATGCTAGGCGACATGCTTGATGCTTTCACAACTAAAACATTTATACTATGCAAAATGGATTTGGGCCTGGCCAGCTTCAACAGTGGGTCACTCCTCCTGCAATTCAATTGGGTGCAAATAGAGACAAAACTGCACTAGAGTACCTGTTTCCCAAGCAATTGGGCACTAGAAGCACTATATCTAACTTTTATCCGGCATTGCTAGCACAAGATGACTCCCAGACCTAGCCCCGTAATAAGGAGTGGGAGCAGTTTTGGGTAAACCAGTATCATAAAAACAGTAGATATGGCTATGTAAGGACATCAACTCATCATCTAAGTCTGTAGGCGCCAGCATGCACATTTGGAGGGAACACGCAGAGGTAATGTTCTTTCAGTCAGGAGGTGGCAACTCTCTTAAAGGAGATCAAGATCCTAAGGGATACCCGATACCCTTTGTTCCAGAGGTTAGGTTGCTTGGTCTGAGGCCTATTGAATTGGAAGTGATATCTAAAAATGATTGCCACATGGCGCTACAGTGTTTTTATAGACAGCTAAAAATACAATAGACTTTCTTTGGAAGGATACTCCGCCACTCTCCCAGTGGTACCATAGGTTTTGGGTTTTCCTAGCTATGGAGCAATTGACTAATATTATAAATGGCACCCCATCGCCCGCCACAGCTAAATTAAAGCTGATGTACAGGATTATGTGCAAGGGCATTCCAAGCTCTATTCTTCTTCCCTGATGGAAGGCCCTGGACCTCTTTGACTGATGGTAGCATGATGGACCCTCATTCAAGGGGGAATGCGCACCCTGACCTTCGGGCATGGATTGGGAGATTTAGGTTAGGTGCCTGAACTGTATCTTTCCATGGGAGTGGCTTAGGGTTGGGGAGTTACAGCAATTCATAGGAATGTTAGTATATTTGGTTTCTTTTAACATCCTGTGCCATTCTTTAAATTCGGTCCCCTATACCTTCTACATTGATATAGCTTGAATTGTTTTGCTCATATTATAGCAGCCTCACTGTTGATACTATGCAGGTTGGATAAGATGCAATGTTTTATAAACAAAAATCTGTAATAAACAGATTTATAGAAAAAAGAGAGTAATAAATTGGTGCATATTTCCGGTTGATAAAATAATAGCCTCTGTAATATGTAATCGTATCAATATCAACTACTGCACCTTGATTTAAAGAGGCCGAATTTAAGGGAGGATATTTGACCCATATATTCCTTACGCTCACAGAGGCTATCAGCAGTGATCAATGAAAAGGTGAGGAAAAGTTAGCTGGGTAATGGCCTATGCACAACTGAAAGGGAATTCTGAACATACTGGTTTAACAAGAGATCCTCTGAAAGACACTGTCATGACAAACTAGAAAGAGCAGCTTTATCCCAGACCACCCTATTTACATTTCTCTATTTCCTTGATGCACCCTTCAAGTCCATATAATGTTTTAATCTCAGAATACACCAGCCCTCCCTAAAATGCTTTTGTTCTGGGCTGAAAATATTTAAAGAAAAGAAAGCATACATATTTCTGAAGTGTACAAACACACCGCAAGAAAACAATTCTCAGTATGCATCAACTGTCCTGGGCCCAGATTGCGTGGATTTGGCAGGGCATTGATTTTCATGTTTAAATCTTGGCACAGTTGATCCTCAAAAGGTTTAGTTTGTGAGCAGAACAACTGCAATCGCTGGTGTTACATTTTCAGGAAAGGTCAATTTTTTAGCAGCTATTCCCCATCCTTAATCCCATCCTCCCTCACCACTCACCAAAGATCTTTGAAAGTTAATGTCACAGGAAGAGGCGAAGTGTAGTAAACTGTGCCACAAGAGAAAAGCCACAAAAATATATGGGTTGGGGTCAAAGATGGCAAGAAGTCATTAAAGTAGCAAGTACAACTTCCACATTGTAAGGCTATATATACTGGTAAGTTCATTATGTCCTCCTTCCAGAGTTATGAAATGTCCTGGCCGCATGCCTTGATGAAACACATGTCTCTTGCAAAGTAAGGGTTTAAAATAAATCCTAAAGGTAGCTTTGATGCATGTTCCGAGTAGTCTCCAGCTCTTGGAACAGTACATGGCTCGCAACACCACAGCTCTTAATCAATTTCATTGCTCCCCACACCCCAGCCCCAAATGTAGGCGAGTTAATGTAGAGGAAGGGTGATTAAGAACTACCAGTGCAAGAGTCCTTACTGTGAGTATCTTGAATGTACCAAGACATCTAGTCCCCTTTAATTCAGTTAGGTAAAATCTTGATGTTAACTTTAAGAGGAAGGTAGTAATTTTACAACTAACTTGCCTAAATAAACATTTAAAATATCCAGGCTGGGGCGTGGTTTGCAGAGTCAAAATGGCGGTCGCACCTTGAGTGCACTTCTGGACCCCTCCGCTATCCGCTCGCTATCCGCCCAAGGATAGAGCCATCCAGCTATAATTCCGCTGTCTGGGTGACTGCCGAGCACCCGGCTGCACCCCTGGCCGCCGATTTCCATCGGAGGGGCGCCTTGACGATGCAGACTGTGCGATCGGCGGGCCTCGGCCTCCAAGATGGCTGGCCACCCTCGTTGATCGGCGAGCTCTGCAGCTTCTCGACTCATCAAGCACCTTCACGGCCGGCGCTGGACAGAGGCACCTAGGAGTGCTTCCCGTGATAGGGAAGGTCTGGTGGTGCGCTGCGAGCCCCGGAGTGCTGCTGGCCCTTCCTCGGGCACTTGTCTGCAGATACGTGGCTGAAGGCCCGGCCGGGCATGCTGATCGGGCGGACTGTGTGCAGCGAGGAGCTGTCAGGCGGGCCCTCCCCGCCTGCGATCGCCGCCGCCATCATTTACCGGGGTTCCTGTGGCGGGATGTGCCCTTCGGCCGCTGTTTTGAGCGGTGGGGACGGCGGGCCGCATGGTGGCAGCTTGAGGGGCGAAGAATCCGGAGATCGACGGGGGCCGGTGCCAGCATCCGACTCGAGCGCCCCTGGCCCGCGCCTGTGTGCGTCGCCGCTGGAGCCGGCTGTCGGAGGGGGGGCCCATAACCTGAGGGCCTGCGGTGCAGTGCATCATCTATGGCGGTAAGTCCCTGCTGCGGGAGGGGGTCCCGTGGTCGTTGAGAGGGGGCCCCCTTCTGCAAGTGCAGGCGGCCCAACGTGGAGGGAGGCCCTGGGGCCCGAGCTACACCTTAACGAACCTGGGCCTCCTTAGTCCTGTTTCAGCCGCAATCACATATCTGCGGCGGAGTCCCCCTGGCCCTGGGGCAAGAGGCAGTGAGGAGATGTTGGCCGCTTCTTCGAGCGGCGGTGGGGATCCTTGTGGAGGTACATCCTTCCTGCCTTCAGGCCCAGGCCCTGGGTCCACCAGGCCTATGTTCCCTTCACTTCGCCAGTGTCACTACACTTACCCGCTCTGCTTCCCGGATGGTGCTTTGGGGACAGGGGTGATCGGCCGCGTGTATTGGGTGGCGGGGGGGGGGCCGTACCGTGGGCCCTCCTTCACCCTGGGCCGCTACGGAGCTTGGGAGAGGGGTACTGGTGACTAGCATCTTCTCTGGCGGCTCGCCTGGATCCTGGTCCCCCTTCCTTGGAGACTAGGCCTGATCTTTTGCAGCTCTCCTTTGGATTCCCTGGTTCAGGCTCCGTGAGGGTCCTGGGGCTCGGGAGACCGGGTGGTATCGGCCGCTTCATCGGGCGGCGGCAGTGTTCCGGAGACTGGTTCGTCCCACCGAGTCTCGGCGCTAGAGCCCTGGACCCATTGGGCCCCAGACTCTTCGGGCCAATCTTGGCACTGGGCTTAGCGCCTTCCCCCCCTAGGTTGGTGCGGTGTTCGGCTGCGTTTATCGAGCGGCGTGAGGGCCTCCTCACGAGTCCCCCCAACCCCCCCCCCCCGGTCCACGTACTGAACCCTGCTGAACTAAATCCGACAGCCTCCCCAGCGGCCCGCATTCGCCTCCAGACCTCACCCTCCGTCACGTCACCCCACTAGGTCTCTACATCGGCCACCTTGGTTGGGCTGCGGATTGCCTCGGAGGGGCTACCGTGGGTTGCCTGTCGGCCTCCTGACCGTCCTGTTGGCCCCCCTGTGACATCTGTGCCTCGAGCCTCTTGGAGGGGCCCTCCCCCCTGCCCGCGGAGCACCGCCATGGACCGGAACAGGCCGGGCAAGACCCCGGCCACCCAGACCAAAATGGACCGCTTCACAACCACTGACAATGGGGCTACGGGGGGTGCCACCGACAGGGACGCACCAGCGGCAACAGATCTATCCACCATCCTGCAAGCCATCAACACCTCTTAGTCCTCGGTGGAGGGGAAGATCGCGAGGGTTCGGGTGGACATGACCCTCATCCAGCAGGACCTCCGGAACGCCACGACCTGGATTACAGAAACTGAATCCCGTATATCATCAGTGGAGGATGATGTTCTACAACTTACGGGGCAGGTGGCGCGCCTCCAGGCACACACCCAGGAGCTGCACCGGAGGGCCGAAGACGCTGAAAACAGATCGCGCCGCAACAACCTCCGCTTGGTGGGGTTTCCAGAGGGGGCAGAACAGGGCTGCCCTGCTGAATTCATTGAGAAATGGTCAAGATCCTGGCTCCCGGAGGGCGCTCCGTCTCCGTGGTTCGCAATAGAAAGAGAGCACCGATCCCTTGCCCCGAAGCCTCCGGCGGGAGCGCCGTCCCATCCGGTCATAATGAGAATCCTCAATTACAAAGACCATGACTCCATCTTGGCCGAAGTCCTCAAGCAGCGACGCCTCCCTTACGAAAATCACTTGATCCTGATCTTTCCGGACTACACTCGGGAGGTCCAGGGCCAGCGCCGCTCGTTTGGGGAGGTCAAACAGAAGCTAAGAGCCCTCAATATCCAATATCGCCTCCTCTTTCTGGCACGCCTACGGATGGTGTTCGCCAACAAAACCTTGTTCTTTGACTCTCCAGTGGATGCATGGACCTGGGCCACGGAGGAGCGTCTCCTTCGGCCTACTGTTCAGATTCCTCTCCAGGATGGTGCAGAGGGTCCGCCTGCTCGCACCGGCTTGCCAGAACCTAGGCCCCAGCGTAACCACTCCCGTAGGTGCCGTGGGCACAGGAGGGCCCGCTCTGACTTCCTTCCCAAGTGACTGGGCTGACCCGGAAGGACCATCGGGCTGTGCAACGCTCAGGCTCATCGGGCCGCTTGGGTCATGGGGGGACCTCACCAACCTCCTCAATGCCTGATCTTCCGGACACTGATCTTTCTCGTAGCCCAACTCTTCTCAGTAATCCAGTCTGAGTCCGCTTCTGCCCGCCGGGTCTGGCTCCGCAGCCGTAGGCACGGGCCAGCTTACCCCGTTCTCTCTCTTCTTGGACTTGATTATGGACATCCTGTCATGAGGAGGAGTCCTCCACGCCTTGTTCGATCCCAAGCGTTGTAGTTTGGTTCTGTACTGTTGTTAATGTTAGGGCGACAGATGCTTCTGTTCCTGAAGTATGGGGGTGGGGGTAGTGTGAGGGGGGGACGACCGTTGTCCCATGGTTTTCGATTTTGTTTTTTTGTTTCCTTTTTACTTCACCACACCAGCATTCACAGGACGCCCCGTCCCGGGTATCAAGGGACATGATTCATGGTATCAGGGCCCCAACCGCGCGTCCCGGCGTCAACGTCCTGGGCTGAGCTCCCATCCAGGGCCACCCCCCTTCTCGAGACAGTCCACTAGGATGACAGTCATGTCACAACAAGGCGTATCCTTAAGACTCCTGTCCTGGACGTCAATGGTCTCATCGACCGCCTCAAGCGATCGGCGGTTCTTCACTACACGCAGCGACAGGGGGTAGAGGTTTTAATGCTGCAAGAAACACACCTGCTGGGTAACCACTGTCCCATTTTAGCGAGATACAGGTACGACAGGGTCTGGCATTCAGGCTTCACACGCGGGTCTCGCGGGGTTGCGATTTTGGTGCAGCGTTCCCTTCCGTTTGTGGCGACGCGAGTCATCCATGACGACCAGGGCACCTTCTTGGCCCTGTCTGGCTCCCTGAACGGTGTCCCCCTTAACTTGGTGTCATTGTATTCTCCCCCATCACGATTTACCATGCCCCTGCCCGCCTCCTTTGGACTCCTAGCTTCCTTGCCCCGGGCCCTGTCTTTCTGGGGGGTGACTTCAACACGGTTCCCTCTCCTGTGCTCGACATGACTGGGCCCCCTTCCCACGGCAGACTGGCGCAGGCGAAACACTTAACGGACTGGGCCGAATCCCTGGGTCTTTGCGATGCATGGCGTGTGTGGCACCCACGGTCTAGACAATTCACGCACACTTCGGCTGCGCACCACACACACGCGCGTATAGACACATTTTATATTCCCTCGACTGACTGCCTTTTGCTCCAGGATGTCGCTATTCTGCCTAGGGGTATATCCGACCACTCCTCGGTTCTGCTCACAGTGGGAACCCGTCCCGCCTCCATGCGTCAGACATGGAGAATGAATGCGTGGTTTCTCCAAGACAAAGACTTCCAGACTAACGAGGGGTCGGTCTCATCCCCGGGTGTCTTGTGGGAAGCTGGCAAGGCCACGATACGCGGAATTGCCAAGGGGCAACTAAAAATCCAGCGGCGCACGCAGCTGGAACAACTCACCTCATGTGAAGCGCAGGCCTTGTGCCTCGAACGGTCCACTGCCCTGAACCCGGACGCCTCCGAAATGAGGCTCCTTGCTCACATTCATGAAGAGATTCGCCAATTGTCGCTTGATGCGGCCAAACTCCTCTGGCGCTCCTCCGTCGCCAGGGAGTACGGTTGGGGAGAGAAGAATGGCTCTCTCCTTCACAGACTCGCCACCTACCCCAGAGCGCATCGCATAATTCCAGAAATTATAGATCGGGATGGCTCGGTGTGTAATTCCTCGGCCGACATGGCCCGGGCTTTCGCGATGTACTATCGCCAATTATACACGGCCGGGACTCCATCCCTGTCCCTTACAGATCTGCTGCAGGCCAGAGCATGTCATCTCCCTCAATTGGTCTCAGAAGTCCAGGGCGATCTGGATCGTCCTATCTCCCCGCAGAGACTGGAGAAGCGATTACCCTCGTCTCATCTGGCAAGACGCCGGCACCAGACAGCCTTCCCTAGGAGTTTTATGCTCTGTATCGTGAGACGTTGATTCCATATCTCGCCCAGTTATTTAGGGAGGCAATAGAGAAAGGTTTCTTCCCTTTCAAGACTGATATGGCCACTACTGTGGTCCTTCCTAAATCTCAACCACCGTCGCCGCGGTGCGCGGACTATCCTCCCATCTCCCTCATTACTACGGAACTGAAGCTGTACGCCACAATACTCGCCCAGCGTCTTAAACCCCACCTACGCACATTGGTCCATCCGGACCAATGTGGGTTCATGCGAGCCTGTGGTACCCATCTTTGTTTGCGGAGGTTCCACACAGCTTTGGCTCACCATAACCTGCTCACCCCCTATCTATCACTACTCCTGGTAGATTTTGAGAAAGCCTTTGACTCAGTAGACTGGGGGTTCTTGGACGACGTCCTGGCGGAGATGGGTCTCGGACCCCGCTTCCGTAGTTTTGTCCGACTACTGTACGCCCGACCGAGGGCACGGGTCCTAGTAAATGGAGTTCTGTCCGAACCCTTTCCGATACGCAAGGGAATGAGGCAGGGATGCCCCCTCTCTCCCCTGCTCTTCATTCTGGTGTTGGAACTCCTGGTGGCCCGGATACGTTCGAGCGGGCAGGTACAGAGTTGGGAATGGCCCAAAACGGAAGTAGATAAAATCGCCCTTTACGCGGACGATGTCCTGATTTATTTGGCGGACCCCGCTCTTTCTGGCCCTCACTGCCTCCAGATCCTTCGGTCCTTTGAGCAGGCTTCGGGCCTTCGGCTTAATCCTGAGAAGTTGGTCTTGGTTCCCCTCCACATGTCTAGGGAGTGTTTTGATTGGCAGTCCACCATACCACTCCGTCGTCAATCCTTTAAATACCTAGGGATATGGGTGACTTTACTCCTTGAACTCAGCTGGGCCCTTAACGTCCCTCCCCTGGTGAAGCGGGTTAAGGCGGACCTGTCGAAGTGGCAGTCACTACCTCTGAATCCCATGGGAAGAGTCGCTCTGTTTAAAATGATGATTCTTCCCAGATTCCTTTATATGCTCCAAAACACCCCCCATTAAATTTCCGAGAACGTGGTTCCGAGAACTTGACAGCCTGGCTTCCAAATTACTCTGGGGAAGGAGCAGGTCCCAACTGGCCCTGGGCGTTTGTCGGATCCCCTCCTTTGACGGGGACTTAGGGATGACCCATCTATATTTGTATTATCTAGCCACACGCCTGCTCTCCCTGCACGACTGGCTTAATAGAGGATGGTCGGATCCGGCTTACAGACTGGAACTCAGTGAATTGGGCTTGTCCAACCTCCAGTCGATGATGTATGAGGTGCCTGTCCCGTCTCGCCTGCCGGAAGTGACGCGTTCGGTGTTCCTGGCCTGGCGAGCCGTGCTGCGCCACACCGGGTGGACCCGCAAGCTGACCCAGTGCACACCCCTGTGGCTGGGTACCTGGCTCAGAGAAGTCAATGGGCTACAAGGCTTTCGGTCCTGGGACCTCATAGGCATTTCCCAGCTAGATGACATTTGGGTGGGTGACCACATGCGCTGCTTCCAGGACCTCCAGGCTAGACATTCCATGCATCACTCACAGTTTTATAGATATTTGCAGCTTCGCCACGCCCTTCAAGTACACTTAGCGACTGGTACACAACTCCCGGACCATAGCCCTCCCGAGGCACAAATCATGCTGGGGGACCTGGGGAGAGGGGGCATCTCCCGCATTTACCGGTCGATCATTAACAACACTCCAACATCACTTGACCGATTAAGGGCTCAATGGGAGGAATGGGTGGGTTCCTTGGAGGAGGAGGACTGGCGCGATGCCCTTATGTCCCCAGGACAGTCACTGCTTCTGCTAGATTGCGTTTGACACAGCTTTATTTCCTGCACGCTGCCTATTTGACGCCGGCGCGCTTGCCTCGCGCAGGGCTCCGACCGACTCTCTCCTGTGATAGGTGCGGTCATGAGCCCGCCGACTTTTTTCACATGGTATGGACGTGGCCACGCTTGGCGCGCTTCTGGGAAAACATTGAGGAGGAGCTCACTGAGGTGTTGGGGTGGGAGATCCCACACGACCCAAGACATGCGCTGCTGGGCATCACAGACAGGTTGGATGGGTCCAGGAACGAAAAACAGTTTTACAGTACGGCAATGGTAGTGGCCAAAAGAGACATAGCTTCCGCCTGGAAGTGTACTGACCCTCCCTCCGAAAGGAAGTGGCGGGTCGGGGTGGACTGGTGTGCCATGCAGGAGAAGACAATGTACTAGCACGTGGCTGCCCCAAGAAATATCGTAGGGTCTGGGGGAAGTGGTTGGGGGGATTGGTCTGATCTCGATGGGGTTGCTCCAATATCTGTCCTTTTGAATTTGTACGTCTTTGGCCTTTGGGTTGTCCAGATTAATGCAAATAATCCTTTGTTATCATGGCATCTTGGTGATTGGCTGGTATTCTGTGAAATCAATATCCAGGCTATATTATGGTCTGCCCAAGAGCATACATGCACAGAAAAGGTGTTTTCATAATGCATATGTAGTAGCCCACTTGGCCGCCCTGCAGTTGGCATCCAATGGAGCACGCAATGGATCACACTTGTGCTCTTATCATTAGCACATGCCTTCCCTAGCACAGTATTTGAAAGTCTTCACCTTGAAACGTATTACTCCCATAAGCTTCTATTTCGTTACACTCAATGTAAAATATTTGGAGAGTTATTACACTACATCCAAAGACACATTTTTCAGGACTGCACTACCTTTAGGTTTCTTTCCTTTTTCATTTCTAGTTCATTCTTTCTTTTTTCTCCATTATCTTTTCTTCCCCCTTTCTTTCTCTTCCCTATCTTTTCTTTTCTCTTCTTATCTCGCTTACTTTCCTTCATCTTTCACTTTCTCACCTTTTTTCCTTTCTCCTGCTTTCATTCTTTTCTCTCCTCCTTTCTTTCTTTTCTCTTATCCTTTTGTTCTCCCTTTCTCACCTCCTTTTGTTTCATTACTTTCTTGCTCAGATTCTTTCCTTATTGCATGCCTCCTTTCTTCAATTCTTCCTTTTTCTTTCTTCTTTTTTACTGTTGCTTCTCCTTGCTTCCTTTACCCCCTTTTTTTCTCCTTTCATTCACATCTTCTTGCTGTCTCTTCTTGATGCTTCTTTCTGCTTTTATATTTCCTTTTTGTCTTTTGTCTTTAGTCATCTCTGTCTTTTTAGTACTTCTCATTTCCATGTCTGTCTCCTTCTTTTTCACCTTCATACCTGCTCTCCTTCCTTTTTTCCTTCTTGCTTACATTTTTTCTTTCCTTTCTTCTTCCGTTTAATTGCCGCAGTTTCCCCATTGTTCCTCATCTTCTTTGGTCCTTCTTTCCTTTCCCCCTTCTCGTCTTCTGTCCCTTGTTCCTTCCATCCTTCTCTTATTTGTTCCTCCTTTTCTTGTTCCACCTTTGTTCCTTATTTCCTCACCTTATTGCCTTTGGTTCTGCAATCCTTTCCCTCTCATCACTCATTTCTGTCCCTCCCCTCCTTTCTTTCTGTCTCTCACTTTTCTCTGTTTCTTTCTTCCTTTCCTCATCTCCTTTCTTTTCATCTCTTCTACCTTTCATTAAGAGTATTTAAGTTACTATTAAGCTGTAGCTCTGGATGGATTTCATTGGTTAGATGTAGCTCTTAGTGCATCTAGTATGCGTTTTAAGAACCTTGTAGACCACTGCCGCAGGCCGCTGAATGCTCTAGTGTGCTACATATTGCCAAATACATCAGCGATGAAGCAGATGGTCCCAGCCTTCTTTCTTCACTCAGAGCATCCAGACCCTCCATCCAATTGAGACCAGGGTGTGCTAATTCTCAGTTCAACAAGTAAGCCCCATCTGTGCAACACAGCACACTCAGAACACTTTCTGGAATGTTTTTAAATGCCGGTTTGTCTCCTGGAGCTGTGCTGCTACTCGTATATTGTGTGGTGTCCCCTCTGTGCCCAGGACAGGAATATGATACGAGTGTCATTTTAGTATTGTGTTATAATGAAAATTTCAATAAAGAGCAATTTAAACAAAAGTCACTCTCTGTGGTAGCTGCTCAAATGGTACACCCTTATGATAGAATCATCTGATGTAACAGAGACGTCATTATATGTGGTGAGTTGTGTGGACAGTTGCTGAAGGAAGGCTGGAGTGAGGAAGCGGGCAGTTGATGACTGACAAAATATACTATTCTACCTGAAATAAAGGCACACTCTATCTACAGATGGCTGATCCATCTTTACTGCACTGGTGACGAGCTTAAGGACAAGGACCTGGTGTGTTCCTGGCTTACTGGTCCATTGTCAACATCGCTGACCTGCTGTCTGTTGGATCGCTCGCAGGAGATTAAGAATACGATTCATCCTGGTGGATTTTTATGTGATGCAGTTACATTAACCGTAGGTGCTTTTTTGTTTTTAAACATTTTTAACACCCACCCAGGCACCTGGTCCCCACGCTTCACTTGCCTGTTAAAGGGAGAACCCTAACTCAGAGTCAGCGCATGCAGCATTGGTGTCGCGCGACCCTGGCGAAGTGACAGTGAACCAGCATGAGCAGTTTCTTCAGTGTGTTCTCTGATACGAAATCAGTTTGAGCAGTACTAGTGCTGCCTGACTCTATCAAAGGCAAAAAAACAGAGCCCAAGCCCAATGTAAAACCCGGCATTCCTTAGTGTGCTCTAGTATTCTTCCTGCCTATAGCCCTGCGAGCTGTGGTGTGCTCTGGTATCTCTGCCGAGTATCTGCCGGAATGTCTTCCTTTGCTGCTTGACGGGTGTGTGTTGCATGAGTGTGTCGTCCTCTACGCGTTTAGCATGACTTCACCTTGGATAGGGATTTTAGCAGCAGAAGTCTGTGGAGCTCAACTTCTATTTGCAAAACAACCTCTTGTGGTCTCAGAGGTTTACTTTTGTTGGATTCTTGCACAGTTTCTTGGAAGTACAGATCTTCCTTACCTGACAACATTGCTGTGTTTTTTTCCTTCCTCAACTTTTTACATTTGTGGTATTGAGTTAATGTACCAGCTGTGTTTATTCACTTCACTAGGCAGACTGTTACTTCCCAGCAATTTTGCTTGGTCAATCCAGGAGAGCCCATCATATCTTAGAGCAAGTGGAAGAAAGGGTTCATCCATTATTCTAGGGTGTGAACACAAACCTACTGTTTGATACCTGAAGGGCAGGAGGGGTTTTCAACATCTTCCAGAATTATTTGGTAAAGATGCTCAAGGTCTGAATGAGTATGACGTGTGCTTGAAAAAAATTAGACTTAAACATTTTCACGAATTAGACAACTATATTAGAGCTGTACTTTTTTGGCAAACACATGCAAAGGAGTGGTGAGACAGTTGAGGAGTACCTGATTTGAGAAAATTGGCCTGTTTTGGCAGCACCGTAGGGCGGGGGAAAGATGGCGGGCTGATCCCGCAATGAGAGATCAGCTTCTCCTACCTGCCCCCATGAGCGCAAGCTGATAGCTTAGAAGAAGCCCGTCTGTGAACACGGACGCCCGAAACCAAGGAACTATGGTCCAGACTCCAGAGGCTGCTGATGGGGATTTGTTCATGTGGCGCCGCAGCTCTGCTATTGGAGTCACCTATGTCACTTGGCACTGGCTTGCAGTGGACAGTATACCGAGGCTCCCGGCACTGCCTGTGGCTTTCTAATAGGAATATGCTGCTGTGATCCAGTGTGCTCAGAGGGGGCACGGAGCTTGCAGATCAGCACTGACAGGCTCAGAAGTGAGCCAGCTGGGAACCACTAACAGTGCAACCTGTTTGTCGGCAGGTAACGTAGAATGCCGCACCTCTAAAGTTGGACGGCTGTTAACACTGAGTGAGTTTCCTTGCAACCTCCTATTTGGTGCTAAGCTGGAGGGTAGGCGCATTGTCATCGCTGAACATATGTACACAGCAGTGAGTTGTATTGTTTTTAGTTTGTTATTAAAAAATGCAAATAAAAAGAACTAAAAAAAAAAAAAAAAAAGTTGGACGGCTGATCTTGAAGCTGCTGGGGGGAGGCACGGCAGCCACCCTGCTTCAAGCATGCTCCAGGGAATCTCTGGTTGCTAGTGAAGAGACTTCCTTGGTGGATGTTTTAATGGTGCCGATCCCCGCTGGAAGGATTGTCTCACCTACAACACCTGCTGCTACAAAGAATACTGAAAGCAACATTGTAGCAGAAGTGGACCCTTGAGAAGCTTCAGTGGCCCAACATAGTAGCAGCACTTTACAGCTTACGTCCTATGAAGTCAAAGCCAAGTCGATTCCGTTGAAGCCTCTGAAAATGGCAGATGCCTAAGCTTAGGTGGATGCGGTAGACGAAACTGTGAGTACCCCAGGCTTACCTGCTGCATTGTTGGGGGGAGACTCTGATGGGAACTGTTGGCTTGGCCACGGCACGGCACGGCAAACACTAAATAACATTGTAATGAGTAATACTCTTCCACTACTGGCAGAAGAGGCAGCAGAATCAGCTAATGCAGATTGCTTTCTGGCAGAGGAAAAACTAGATCTGATTGTGGATACAAGTTTGGGAGCTACAGAGGAGGTGGATAGTGCACCATCAACTAGGCGACAATCTTCAACTAACCAGGGCAACCTTAAAAAGCAAAACGGAGTGCCGAAGGGCCACCAATCTGGCAAGAGCAAGGCCTTTCGGGCTAAGAATCGCACTGCTAGCAGTAGCTTTATAGGCAGCCCAATGCGAGACTGGGTAATGTCGAAGGGTGAAGTAAAAGCAATAGTATCCCTCCTGTTTACCCCCAAAACAGAAGCTCATCTAACAGTTAAGGGGGACAGACTGCAAAACATGAAGCTAATATCTGTTGTAATGCCTAGCTCAGGCGCTGGCGTTTCTCTAGACACTCACCTCAGATCTACTGGTAGTCATTCTCCCAGTTTTTCCACCCCTGGAGTACTAGAAGACTATCCAGCCGATAATGAAGCTCAGGAACCATCTCATCGGGCAAATTTACATCTCCTACAGGTGAGGTAATTCAGTTTTCCGATTCCGTTCGTATTTAGCCACCATTTTGTGTCCCGCCGCCATTTTGTGTTGCCCTCACTCAGGCAGCACGGTGAACGTGGTGTTGTTTTCCCTCTTCCTACTGCGAAGTGTCAAATAACCTCCTGCCTCTGTTTAGAGCTGGTGTCAGGGTCTGGCCGGCTCCACTAATCCTCGTCTGGTTTGACTGATCCCTGTCTCGACTATCTGTTGGTTCGCACCATTCTTTCCTGACTTTATCTTATCCTCTGGCCTTCGCTATTCTTTACTCGTATTCTCTCATTTCACAACTGTCCTCCGGGGCATACAAATGTGTCCTGCCACCTGCAAGTCAAATTATAAACACTAACACTGATTAACTTGTCGGGAAGGGTGACAAACACAGTTGGAAGAAAGGCTTATTTGAGTTACTTAATATCTTGTTTTCACATTCTTCTCATTGGTTAACCCTTTATACATTGGGAGTGTTCTTTGTGAATATGTGTGTTATAAAAGATTGTGCGCCAAGAGGTAAAGGAGCAGTCTCCTAAGAACATACCGAGTGTACTTCTGGGACAACTGTACTTAGCTGCAGCTAATAAACCTTATCTTCTACGCCTAACGGAGTGTCCCGTGTCTCTGTTCGACAAAGCAGGTGAACTCAGGAGATTAAGGCGTACCCTGCGCTGCCAGGCCCATAAGGTCCAGGTTCTTCAACTGGCACCCAACGTTGGGCGGCTTCAGAGGTAGCAGTTCTGCCCGAGGATCGTGAGGAGCCCCGCAAGAATATTCTGGAGGAATCGCGAACCACGTCAAGCGACCCCTGTATGTCGAAGTGGTCCGAAGGTCTTTTGCAGCGCGGTTTCTTCTTTCTGACGGCTGCTGACGACTGCTGCCCTGACTGCCGCCCTGCTTTGGTCCCTTTGATGATGTTTGGTATCGCTAGACATTAGACGGGCCTCTGTTGGCGTAAGAAGACACTTAGTTAAGTATTGGTGGGTAGCTCCCACTATTTTGTTTTGATTTGGGTCTTTGATTCGGCTATTGCAAAAGCCGAAGCCGAGGGGTGAGTACGTTTGTGCTGTATTATTTGATTTAACCCCTTGATGTTTGTGAACAGTCCAGTGAAATAACGATGCCTGGTCTGAATAAGTTTAGAAAGTTCCGTTGCCTTGGTTGTAATAGGGATTCCCGGCTGGGGGACTCTTGTCCGATTCTTACGGTTGGAACTCCCACCTATGAGCTTTATTCAAAACATGGTGTCTGCCCCATTGCCTTTAATAAGGCATGGATCCGATACACGAAGAACGATGGCGTTCTACAGTGGCCACAGAATGGTAGTTTTGAGCCTGACATATTAGACAATTTGGAAGCGATATTGTTCAAAAGACAAGCCCGTCCGGCAATGTTTGACTCTTTCCGCCTCTGGCTTAAGGAAGCCAAACAGAAAGAAATTAAGCAGGCAAAACGAGATAAGAAAGCACAAAATATGACGATTATACAGGCTGCCCAGCAGTTTAAAGATAATGAGATTGATAATGCAATGGAAATTTCAGAGAGACAGCATCGTATGGCAATAGATAGATGCTATCCGGTGTTGCCTAATTCCCCTTCTGATAAAAGTAAGGATCTGGAGGAAGACCCTTTGATGTCTCACCTATTGAGATTGCCTCCACCCTATGTACAAGGTGCTAATGCACCCCCGTTGTTACAACCTGTTCAGTTGCCTGTTGTCCCCCCACCTGTTCCAGTTCTTCCACATTTGCCCCTTCCGGTATTGCCACTCCCATCTCCTGTGCCACCGATTCCTTTGTCTCCATCTCCTGAACATCAATCTCCTTTGCCTTCGGCTCCCCTTATAACTGCCAGTTCCTCTCCTGTATCGCCTAATACCTTGTCCCCTGTCCTTATGTCTAATTCTCCTACTGTGCGCAAACGAATAACAGATACTGTCTCTGGTTTCTTGTCCCCTTTCTTTGGGACTCTGAACATGTCTCCGGCTTTTTCTCGAAGACAGTCTCATAGTCAACTTACAGGTTCCGATGAACGGGTGGTGTTGGACTCTCTCGCTCGCAAATGGATCGAGAAGGGTCCCCAGTATAGTGTGAAAGATATCATGATCCCCTTTCATCAGTGGGATGCGCCCACGCAGAGATATGTATTTAATGTTATGTGTGACACTCTTGCTAAAGGATGGGAGGATATGGATTTGGGTTTACTTCCCCAGGGTCTGTTGGATGTTCAGGCTAATTTCGATAAAGGACTCATTGTGGGTTCTAAGGTTGAGGACGCCGTAGGGACACTTGTTACTTTTAGGTCCTAAATTTCTTCACAAACTTTTCTTGATTCTGATCCTGCTGTTCGGCAGACATTGAAACATTACCCAATGAGAGAGGTTCCTCCGATATGGAGGGAAGAGGTTGCGCAAGCAGGTAATAATCCAGCTATTCCCGCTCACTTCCAGCGTATAATGGTACATGTCCCCTGGAAGAGATCTGATGTTTTGGCCCTCAAACAATCTTTACCGGATCCTCGTAAAAACCCTGCTGGTTACTATAAAGAATTGTCCCAGACTGTTGATGCCTGTATCATGAATTTAGCCGATATTAACATGTTGATGGGAAATGTAGTCCCACAAGCGTTATGGGCTCGGATTCGTAGAGAGGATCACGTTCAAGAATTGGGTGGTACATGGGCTGCTATAACTGCCTCGGATAGAGCACAAGTGGGTGGTGCTAAGCCTGATGTTTTGATCACAGAACTCCCTGGTAGGATTATTACTTTAATGAAAACAATGATGCCCGCCTTACGAGTTAATTGGGATAAATTAGCTGCGTGTAGACAGAAGAAAGATGAGAGTGTCTCCGATTTCTTCACTCGTTTTGAGGAGACGTTTATTGATCACAGTGGTTAGGATATGACTACGGAGGGTGGACAGCGATTATTTGTAGATAAATTCGTATTTAATTTGCTCCCCGAGTTGTCACATAAATTAAAAGACTTTGAAAGTTCATGGGCTGTTTCTTCTTCTGCTCAGATATTGGCTACTGCTCAATATTAAGAAAACAGGGGCAAAGAGGAAAAAGATAAGCAAGAGAAAAAGACTAAAGAATTAAAAACAAAGGTTCTTCTGCAACAAGCTTATCCTCCTCGCTCTGCTCAGCGCCAGTTTCAACAGCCTCCCCAGTTTCAGAAGGTGTTTCAAAAGCCTGAGCCCTATATTCCACGGCCTTTGTTAGGTCCTAACCAATGCACCTATTGTAGGGAGTAAGGTCATTTTAAGAATGGCTGCCCGGTTTTATTACAGCGTAATGGAGGACTATCTACTCCACGAGGTCGTGGTGGTTCCCAGTTAGCGCCCAGGGGTAGAGGTAGAGGTATGTTGCCCCAGACACAGCGTTCCCTTCCACCTCCACATTCTATGAACTAAAAAAACAAATGTTCTTCTGCAACAAGCTTATCCTCCTCGCTCTGCTCAGCGCCAGTTTCAACAGCCTCCCCAGTTTCAGAAGGTGTTTCAAAAGCCTGAGCCCTATATTCCGCGGCCTTTGTTAGGTCCTAACCAATGCGCCTATTGTAGGGAGGAAGGTCATTTTAAGAATGGCTGCCCGGTTTTATTACAGCGTAATGGAGGACTATCTACTCCACGAGGTCGTGGTGGTTCCCAGTTAGCGCCCAGGGGTAGAGGTAGAGGTATGTTGCCCCAGACACAGCGTTCCCTTCCACCTCCACATTCTATGAACTACTTTGATCAGCAAAATACTCAGTCTACACAGTATTACAATGATGATTACTATGTTGAAGGTGAGAATGACGGTCTTCACGCTAACTAGGACAGCCATAGACAAAGTGAGGAAGTTGTATCGATTCCAGTAGATCAGAATGGGCCTTATGTTAATGTCACTACAATGGGCGTTTCAGAGCCATTTCTTTTAGATTCTGGTGCGATGAGAAGTTCTATTATTCACTCCAAACTCCCTGGGGCACCTTTGTCTGGCTTAACAAACGTATCCGTAGGATTTTCAGGTGCCCCAGTTCATAGCCCGGTCTCTTGTCCTCTGCCTATTTCAATTGGTTCTTATGATTTGGAAGCTCCGCTTCTTTTAACGACTGGTTGCGGCGAAAATCTGTTGGGTTTCGATTTATTGAAAAGATTGCATGCAACGATATATTTTTCTCCTTCTGGTGTACATCTGGCTTTGGGCCAGAAACTGACTTCTCCAATGTATTTGTCTAAAGATCAATTTCCACCTGAATTGCTCTCTCTCCCCGCAACACTTTGGGCCGCGGGTCCAAATGATGTTGGTTGTCTGGAGATCCCACCCTATGTCGTTACCCTCAAGCCCAATGCTAAATTGCCACGCATCCCTCGATACAAAATTCCCAATGATGGTGAAAGAGCGCTTTTTGCTATTATTTTTGATTTGGTTCAGAAGGGTGTGGTTGAGGAGACGAGGGGAAATGTATGCAATAGTCCTTTTCTCCCGGTTATTAAACACACTGATCCTTCTCAGCCTCCTGTTTATCGCATTAATATTGATCTCCGGGAGGTTAATAAAATTGATGTACCGCAGTTTCCTGTTGTTCCAGATATCACTGCCCTGTTAACTATGATGCCTGCCTCGGCAGCTTGGTTTTCTGTTATTGATCTGAAAAATGCTTTCTTCAGCATCCCCATTGCTGAAGAGAGTAGGGATGTTTTGGCTTCTCTTTAGGAGGCCGAAGTTTCCGGTTCAAGCGCGCACCCCAAGGCTATTGTGAAAGTCCCTCCATCTATAGCCAAGCTCTGAAGTGCCAGCTTGATGCTTTTCCTTTTCCGCGAGGTGCTACCCTTATTCAGTATGTGGATGATTTATTGATTGCTGCTGATTCAGAGGATATTTGAAAGAACGTGACTATTGCACTATTGCGTCACTTGTCTGACCTTCACCATAAGGTTTCACCTTCTAAATTACAATATGTCCGCCAAGAGGTTACCTATTTAGGTCATCTCTTGTCGAAGGAGGGAAGGCGAGTGACCCCAGAACGTATTCAAGCAATTGCACAAATGTCTGTGCCATCCACACAAAGAGAAGTGCGTGCCTTTCTGGGCATTACCTCTTATTGTAGACAGTGGATTCCAAATTTTTCTTTGTTGGCTAAACCTTTGTTGGCACTCACTTTGAAAGACACACCCCAACCCCTTCCTTGGACGGACAAATGTCAGAAGAGTTTTTCTGATTTACGTACTGCTCTGTGCTCTGCTCCTGTGTTGGGTACTCCGGATTACAGTAAGCCCTTCACGCTCTATGTCCATGAAAGAGAGGGTTGTGCGTTGTCAGTCTTAACACAACGATTTGGAGACAAGCAGCGGCCATGTGCCTACTTTTCGGCTACATTAGACCCAGTAGCCAAGGCATTGCCTAGTTGTCTTAAAGCTACAGCAGCAGCAGCAATTTCTATTCGTCAGTCTGCTGGAGTGGTGCTGGATAACACTCTTATTGTTATGGTACCTCATGCAGTGGATACCTTGCTAAATAGGACGAAAACGCAGCATCTCACAAGTGCTCGCTTGTCTGGGTGTGAGCTGACGCTCTTGGCTAGTCATGTGCACATCAAACGATGTAACACTTTAAATCCAGCCACATTGTTACCTCTTCCAGGGGAGAAAGGTATTCAGGAACAACATGATTGTTTTCACCGTACTGAGGAGGAGACAAAAGGTAGGATTGATTTGAAAGATACACCACTAATGGACCCGGATGGGTTCCTATGGGTGGATGGTTCTTGTTTTAAACTCCCTAATGGTGAAACAACTTCAGCTTATGCTGTTACCACCTTGCATACAATCGTGGAGACAGCACGCATCAGACATAATTCAGCTCAGGCAGCTGAACTGATAGCTTTGACCAGAGCGTGTGTGTTATCTAAGGGGAAGAGAGTGAATGTATATACTGACAGCCAGTATGCGTTTGGTGTGGCACATAGTTTTGGTCGTTTGTTGAAGGAAAGAGGATTCTTTACCTCCCACGGTACTAAAATACAGCATGGTCAGTTGGTAACTGATCTTCTTGAGTCACTTGCTTTGCCTACCCAGATAGCAATCATAAAGTGTAGTGCGCATAAGAGGATTACTGATGATGTTGGTCGCGGGAATGCATTTGCGGATGAGGTAGTGAAAGAAACAGACAGAGATGCTATAAGTCGCATGTATGTTGCGGGCCCTGCAAATTGGGTCAAGGAAAAAGGAATGTGTGAGGATACAATAGAAAGTGTGAGATCGATTCAAGGAGAGGCTACAGAGAAAGAGTTGAGTAAGTGGAAAGGGAGTACAGGAATGTTAGACGCGAAGGGATGTTGGATAGAATTGTCAGAACATCAGCGTTGGCTGTTACCAGATGACTATGTACTGCCTGTAGTTGCTATGGCACATGGTCCAGCCCACATCAGTGCGAAAGGAATATGTAAGCTTCTGGCTCCAGTGTGGCTGAACGAAGGGATTCCAAAATGTGCAGATAATTTAGTGAAGCATTGTATTGTTTGCTTGATGCATAATCCAGGAAAGGGAACCCCAACTCCAGCAGGTCACTTTGCTCCCCCAACATGTCCGTTTGAGGTGTTGCAAATTGATTATATTCACATGGAACGATGCAACAATCTCAAATATGTTTTGGTGGTGATGTGAGCCTTCTCCAGATGGATAGAGGCCTACCCCCTGAAAGACAACACTGCTTTGTCCACTGCCAAAGTTCTTCTAAAAGAGTTCTTCCCTAGGTTTGGTTTGCCACGCATTGTCTGGAGTGACAATGGAAGTGAATTTGTGGGCCAAATTATGAAAAAGGTGTGTGCCAGTCTTGGTATCAGGCAGAAATTCCATGCGGCGAACCATCCCCAATCAGCGGGTGTGGTAGAGTGCTATAACGGCACTCTCAAACTTAAGCTTGCAAAGGTACAGGCTAGCACGGGACTTGCCTGGCCCGATGCTTTACCTTTGGCTCTCCTATCCACTAGAACAGCTGTAATTCTCGTTTGGGACTCAGCCCATACGCGGTTGTTTTTGGGCGCCCGGCTAATGTTTGGGGAGTCCCTCGCCCTAAAAAGTATTCTGACATACAGTATCCAATGCTGATTGACTACTTACATGACCTCGCCACTAAATTACGTGTTCTCCACCAACAGGTTCAAAACGCTTTACCAGAGCCCTCCACAGACCCAGGTCATTCTATCCAACCGGGAGACTGGGTCTGTGTGAAAAAATTTCAGAGGACAAGGAATTTGGAACCTCCTTGGAAGGCGCCTCGACAAGTTCTTCTGGTGACACGTACAGCAGTGAAAGTCGAAGGGAAAAAGAACTGGATCCATGGCGTGCACTGCAAAAAGGTGCCCTTGCCCTTGCCTTTTGACCAGTGGGTCCGTAAGGGTGTAGGTGATTTTGAAGGCGAAAGGGTCCCCCGGTTTGTACCTTTCAGTAGTGCACACCTAGATGGAGCTCGGTCAGAGAAAGAAGATGACGACGTTTTACAAGAAGCCGTACCGCCACATCTCCAATTGAACACTACAGATCCACAGACACTATTTCAGGACCAAACTGTACTGAACAGAACTCGATATAATTTAAGGCCTAGACTGCTCAAGGACACCTAAGATTTTCATCTCTTTCGTGACATGTATCATCTGTCCAGGTTGCAGGGTCACGGTAGGAGTCTTGGTTCGTGACCTGTATAGTGGCTAGGCCCCCAGGACTTGAAGTGTCATAGGACGGCTAATAATCACAGCCAAGTGAGTAAGGAAGATTGCCGTGAGCAACAATTTTAGAGGATGGATGTCAAATTGGGAAAGAATAATAAGAAGGAAGAGATGAGAAAGAAATATTGTAAATTAGTGTACAGTCAATGTGGCATAACATTGTGTGTTCTTATGTTTTTTAGTACCTTATTGGCTTGTGTAGGTTGGATTGTTCATGCTATGCAGCACAAATCTGTCCCTACTTCTATTTCCTTGCCTCTTCATTCTACTATCTCCCCACATCAATTACATACGCTTCCCCAACATGAACTAATCAGGAGAACAGAATATTTTAACAATTCATTTGTCCAGTTGTTGCATCAACACCAATTGGTAGTCAACACAACCGACTGTTGGGTGTGTGGACTTATGCCTCATACCACAGACAAAGGGATGCCATATTTAGCCCTTCCATTTTCTTATGAAGGTTCCGCTTGGGCCTATTTTGTGATGTTTTCGAAAGCATATCAGAACCGATTTAGACGTCCAGTTGGTTCATATGGTAGTGGACAAGATTTTAGTCATAGTTCTCTGTTAAAAGGAATAGTGGCTATGGCTAGAATTGTGGAGAATAGTAGGGTTCCTGTTGATGAGAAACGGGCATACGATGGCTGGAACGTGACTCGTTACGTTACTAGCCTTACAGATAGAGTTAAACAGGGAAAATCTCCACCAAATTGGACTGTGCCTTATCGAGGTAACTTTTGTTTGGTCTGGCCGGCTCCACTAATCCTCGTATGGTTTGACTGATCCCTGTCTCGACTATCTGTTGGTCCGCACCATTCTTTCCTGACTTTATCTTATTCTCTGGCCTTCGCTATTCTTTACTCATATTCTCTCATTTCACAACTGTCCTCCGGGGCATACAAATGTGTCCTGCCACCTGCAAGTCGAATTATAAACACTAACACTAATTAACTTGTGGGAAAGGGTGACAAACACAGTTGGAAGAAAGGCTTATTTGAGTTACTTAATATCTTGTTTTCACATTCTTCTCATTGGTTAACCCTGTATGCATTGGGAGTGTTCTTTGTGAATATGTGTGTTATAAAAGATTGTGCGCCACGAAGTAAAGGAGCAGTCTCCTAAGAACATACCGAGTGTACTTCTGGGACAACTGAACTTAGCTGCATCTAATAAACCTTATCTTCTACGCCTAACGGAGTGTCCCGTGTCTCTGTTCGACAAAGCAGGTGAACTCAGGAGATTAAGGCGTACCCTGCGCCGCCAGGCCCATAAGGTCCAGGTTCTTCACAGGCCCAGCAGGAAGACGCACAGCAGCATTATGCACAAATCCGAGCAAACAATCGCAAGAGGAGGAATAACCTGCAGGCGCTTGGTATACTGAAAGGGAAAGAGGGGGATGACCCTTGACGGTACATAGTGCAGCTGTACGAAAAATCCTTCTCTTACCTCATGGATTGGGACATGGACTCACAGATTCAATCGGCACATCAGCTGCCTATAAATCGAAATAGCAATACGTCTCTCCCTGATCCACTTTCTGTGCATCCTCACCCAATAATAGTATATATAGGCAACTTTTTGCTGAGACAGGCAATTTCGATGAAAGCACGCCCAGCTCTACTGATGGCAGTGGATACTATGTTGATCTTCGTTCGTTCAGATCTCAGCAAGGCTACAATGGATATACAATGGAAACTACACCAACTGATTGCTCATCTAAAGGCGGCCAGGGCACAAATTTTCCTGAAGGAGCAAGCAAGGCTCAAAATTATCCGCAATGTGTGGATTCAGATGTGTTTTACATAACAGGATGCCAGGACAGCCCTTAGCAATATCAATGGGACAATCAAGTTATTGAGACTTGGATACTTGAAATGTCAATAATAGTTCTTGTCCATCAGAACATGTTTCCGAATATCAAGGGTCCAGTTGCTCAAACATTACTTACTGGGCTGCTCTATTTTTGAATTTTGTTTCCATTCTATGCTTCACAGGGTAATTTGTAGGGTGCTCAGGGGATAGTGGGTGGCAATCTCTTGGGGCTGTATCAAAACTACCAACAGCCCAAGGGTGGGGAAGGTTTCTCTATCCAGAAATGGGGGGGGGGGGGACTCCTGTGACAGGCAGGGGATGGTTCTGCATGGGGTTCACTGCCACGATATGCAGATAGAGTTCTGGCACTCTGCAGATGGGGGGGGGGGGGGAGAAAACAAATCAGAGGATGCACTATAAGTCAAAATCGATTGAGGTGTATAAAGGCATGTTTTTTCAGGGCTGGATAGTTAAGTGTGGAATCAATACAACACTGATTTGGCTAAAGTGGTGTATGTGTTGGAATGTATCTGGCCTGATTTCCTCCAATAAACGACAATTGGTATGGACGGAGATTAAAATATATCTAGCTCACATATAATCGCACTAACAGAGACACATCTGGCATATAAACATTGGAACTTATTTAAACAGCTTGGTTATAAACTGGTTATACATGCATCACAAACTGCTTCTATCCGATGGGTTACTATATTGGCAGCAAAGAACCCAAAGTTTAAGACTGAGGACTGCATCTGATGCTAGTGGCAAATGGACGATTGCTCAACTTATGGTATTTGACCAGAAATTTGTAATTTGTGCAGTTTATGAGCCACATGTAGATGATCCTGCGATACTGAATGCACTTTGTTTGGAACTATTAGATTGGTCTGGTGAAATGCTAGTTATGGGTGATTTTAACTGTGTGATTGACTACACTATAGATTCAAACAATCATCTTGCCTCTCCACATATGGCTAAGACAAGGGATTCCATTTTGGAACTTGCCCGGTGTATGGGCCCATGGATGTCTGGAGGGCATTATATCCTACAATACCAGGATACACGTTTTATTAATCTCTATACAGGCGGTATTTCAAACGGGGGATCGCTGGAGAAGTTGAAATGAAAGTATTTCCTAAGGTTTCATCGGACCATAACCCTATATTATTTTGTATAAACATATTAGGGGTATGGGGACAACAGCATCAGTTTTGGTTCCCTAGACATCTTCTTACTAATACAGATTACTGTAATGTTGTTGTAAATTTTCTTATGGGCTTCACCTTTGGTAGTGTGGGATAAATTGAAAGCTTACATTAGGGGCATCACAGCACCGTTTATTTTCACACAAAATAGGAATATATAAAATAGTGTCAATCAGCTGGCCCAGGCAATTTTACCATTGGAAGTATCCTATGCAGCGGTTATTAGGGCAGGGAGTCCTGATGAGCAAGCTCTGCGTGTACAGCTCATTAATAGGCAATTTCAATTCGGTAAACCTTTAGGAGAAGATTGAGGCTAATTACTCCAAAAATAAGGCTCTTCATTATGAATTTGGGAATCAGGTCTGTCTAGTATTGGCCCATCAATTCTCAGATAAAAAAGCTAGGTGCCTGATCCAGAGTTTTAAAGGCAGTGATGGTCGGCTCATACTCTCCCTCAAGCCATTGCAGAGCAATTCTCTCTATCATATACACAACCTCAAACGTCCTGTGCTCTGGAAGTGATAACTTACATTGACGGTAGTAGATTGCCGAAGGTGGAGGAATCTCAGGTAGCATGGTTACAGATGGATATCACTGCTGGGGAACTAGAGGCTGCTATCACAGCTCTGCCCTTGGGTAAAGCAGCAGGCGAAGACTCAATTCCTTTGGAATTCTATTTAATATTCAAGGATGTATAATTCCTCCACTTCTAATTGTAATGCAGTACATCAATGATGTTTGCAAAGTACCGAACACCTAGAATATGACCAATACAACAGAGTTTGTGAAGAAGGGCAGAGGAGATGTGTTTGTATCGACCCATCTCTCTCATTATGCTGACGCTAAGACCTTCGCCAAAGTTCTAGCTAAGCAGCTCGCCCCTCTTCTACCAGATTTAGTCACCAAACAACAACATGGTTTCATTCCAAACAGGGATACCAAAAGTCACATCAACACTGCAATCACTGCTTTTGATGTAGCAGAGAGAATGGGTACAAAGCTTGCCATGATTTTATTAGGTGCTGAGAAGGCTTTTGATTGCATAGCTTGGGAATGTTTATGGAATATAATGGGGGCTTTTGGGTTCGGCGATCGATTTTGCAAATGTGTTAAGGTGTTGTATAAGTCCCCCTCGGCTAAAATGGTATATGCTGGCATATCTTTACCATCTTTAAAGATCCAGTGGTGTACTCGGCAGGGTCACCCACTCTCCTCTTTTATTTGAACTGTATTTATAGCCTTTTCTGCAATTACTACAGAGTAATGCCAGGCTTCGGCTTATGTTCTACGGGGAGCGTGAACTGAAGAACAGCACATATGCCGATGATGTGGCAATATATTCTGCACAACCACAAATTGCTATGAACTGTATAGTAGAGGAGGCTGAAAAATATGGGTCGGTCTTTGGTTATAAATTGAACATAGCTAAGACTCAGCTGCTGTTGAATCATGAGCCGGTCACCCTAATACCTGGGGTAATAACTACAGCTTCTTATCTGGGAGTTAAATTAAGCTTTAAGATTGATAAGATCCTAGCGCGCAACCAAGATGGCCGCGTAGGTGCGAGGCTCCCGAGGACCTCCGCGACCTCCTGAATTAATCCTGGCTATATCCTGTCCTTGTTGAGGGGACTGTGTCGGTGAACCCGAGCTGAGGCGCCACCCGTTTTTCGTTTTCGAATCGGACCCCGGACACCGGTGGGAGCACCGATCGAAGGTTGCGGCCTTCTCCGCGCCGGCCCCCCGGATTGGAGTAGTGGGGCGATCCGGGGACAAAGCGAACAACAGTGGCGGGCAGGGCTGGGCGACTCGCGTATCCCGCGCTTTCACTTTCGCTTTTGCGCCCTCCTTGCCCTCAAGCGAGGTAGGGTTGCGGAGCGGGGTGCGGTGGTGTGGCCTTGTCGGGGTGCCCGGCTGGCCCGCCGGCTGTGAGTCGTCCTGCGGTCCAGTGGTCGCCCTCCCCCCCCGGAACCCGTGAACTGGTTTATCGGCCCTTTTGAGGAGATTGGCACGACGGTGGGAGAGCAGGCATGTCCACCAAACAAGATGGCGACCGGGCGAAGGTGAAGACGACCCGCCGTGGCCCGGCGCATCAATCCAACAGTATGGACCGCTACACCCTCCAGAAGGGATCCCCGGAGGCATCGCGCACATCCCCGGCGGGCCCGACGGAGGCGTCTGCTCAGCCGGGGGATCTGACCCTCCGGGACGTCATGGGCGCCATCGCAGAGATGAAGGCCTCGGTGGACCAGCGCTTCGACACCCTAGCGCAAAAGATAGACTCGGTCCTTGTGGATGTGAGCCTTGTGAGGGCTGACTTGTCCAAAACCAACGACCGGGTCGATTCCCTGGCCCACACCACAACGAGCCTCACGACGGACGTGGTGGCCCTCCAAAAGGAGGTGCGCCGGCTTGGCCAGGCTGGCGCCCTGATGGACCGGCGACTGGAGGATTCCGAGGGTCGGGCCCGGAGGAATAACGTTCGCATTGTGGGGGTGCCGGAGGGACGAGAGGCGGAGGCGGCAGATCTTTTTGTGGAAGAATTGATCCTTACCCATCTCCAGCCCCGGGGGCTGAGTAAGCTTTTTGCGGTGGAACGTGCTCACCGGGTCCCTGGGGTCAGACCTAAGGCCGGTGCCCCGCCGCGGCCTCTCATTGCCCGGATTTTTAACTTTCGGGACAGAGACGCTATCCTGCAGACCTCCAGGCAACAGGGACCGGTCAAGCTTGATAACATGGATGTGCATTTCTACCCAGACTTTACTCCGGCGGTCCAAAAGCAGAGACTGAGTTTTCTCGGAGTTAAACGTCGCCTACGGGACCTGAACCTTAAGTACTCAATGCTTTTTCCAGCTAAGCTAAGGGTGGAGGTGGAGGGTCGCACGCACTTTTTTGACCGACCCGAGGCGGCTGGGGACTGGTTGGACACTCTGCCTGGAGATCGGGGCCGAGGGGGTGGGGGGGGTGCGGTTGGCGGGGAGGGCCCGCCGGATCAGAACTGAGGGGTGAATAATAGGCCTTGCTCTGGACAACATTCCTTTACCATTTACTGATCGTGTATGTTCCCCTCCTATGGAGGTCGTACGGGGTCTGTTGGGGGCTTCCCTCCTCCTCTGGGGGACTAGTTAGTTTTTCATCTATGGGGCGACAGGCACACTGCACTTTGGGGGGGCTGTCTGGGCTCATGCAGGGGTGCAGGGAGGGGGGAGTTCTGTTGGGATGGGGGGGTGGGGGGGGTGTGTTGTTTGTTTGCACCGCAAGGCAAGCCCTTTACTGTATTGTTGCTCTCGAGATGCTCTGTGGGGGACGACTGATTGCTTCTACGTATGATGGGGGGTAGGGATTTTACTGTGTTGTCATGGAATGTTAACGGCCTGGGGGACAGGATTAAGCGTGGTGTGGTCCTGCAGTACCTGAAACGTATGTCACCAGATGTTATCTTCCTGCAGGAGACACACCTTATCGGTAACTCCTTTCATGCCATGAATCGGCGGGGCTATCGTTTGGTGGCCCACTCGGGCTTCACCTCGGGCTCGCGGGGGGTGGGTATCATGATCAAGAACTCGCTCCCGTTGGAGATTGATGAGGTGCGCCATGATGAGAGGGGACGCTACACTGTTCTGGTGGGTAGAATGGAGGGTAGAGTGTTTGTTTTTATATCAGTGTACGTCCCGCCTGGGTTACAATCTACTACATTTGCGGACCTGGGGCGCCTCCTCCTGGACCTTCCGGGTGGCCTGCTGGTGGTTGGGGGGGACTTCAATGCGGTAGCTTCTGGGTCTATGGATCGTCATCCCCCCAGGGACCTCCCCCGGGCACAGGCGTGGCTGTCCGGCCTTTTAGATACATTGGGCCTGGTGGATTGCTGGCGACTAAAGCATCCCGCACAGCGGCAATACACCTTCCACTCGGGTGCCCATGGTAGCCTCTCGCGGCTTGATTACATCCTTGTCCCGGCGGCCTATGCTGGGAGGGTGGGAGAGGTGTGCCATCTGGCGCGGGGTATTTCAGATCACTCCCCATTACTGTTACACTTCGATGTCTTCCCGAGGGGGGAGGGCAGGGTGGCTCCAATCAATGCTTGGTACTTGCGCGACCCCACTATTCGTGCCGACTTGATCAAATCCTTACAGCGATATTTTGATGAGAATGTGGGGTCTGTCCCTTCGGCCATCTCCCTGTGGGAGGCTTTTAAGGTAGTTCTCAGAGGGGAGGCCCTCTCCTTTATCTCCCATGCCCGGAGGCGCGAGCGGGAGGAAGTAACCCGGGTGGAGGCCGAAATTGCGGAACTAGAGGGTGACCTGGGGAGCGGGGTAACGGATGCCAAGTTGCATGTTCTGCACCTCAAGCAGGCGGCCTATGGGGCCCTCGTCACGGAGGCGGCCAGGGGCCTCAGTAGAGAGCAACAGGGGCGATTGTATGATGTGGGTGATAAGGCTGGTAAATTGATTGCGTGGCTGGACAAGAGGGAGAGAGCGAGTCGTGTGGTGCCTTTGATTGAGGGGATGGATGGTGTGCGTGTCACCGAGCCGGAAGCCATTGTCTCCTGCTTCGCGGATTACTTCCGCGAGGTGTACTCCCCGGTTTCTCCCTGCTCGGAGGAAGATTCCCATGCCCTGCTTCGGGACATCGCACTGCCCTCCCTTACGGTGGAGGACAGGGATTTGCTGGACGCTCCTCCCACCTCGGACGAAATTGCCCTGGCTATTCGCTCGGTCGCATCCGGCAAGGCCATGGGCCCCAATGGTATCCCCATCGAGCTTTACAAGCTGCGACCGGATGTACTGGCGCCCCACCTGCGCGCGATGTTCCTGGCGGCCCACTCGCAGGGTTCCCTCCCGCCGGACCAGCGTCTGGCCACAATCGTGGTGATCCACAAGGAGGGGAGACCCCGTGAGCGGGTTACATCCTATAGGCCTATCTCGCTCTTGAACGCGGAGCCCAAAATCCTCGCCAAGGTGCTGGCCAACCGGCTGGTCGGCGTGGTGGGCGATTTGGTCCACCAAGACCAATCTGGCTTTATACCCCATCGCAACACGGCTCTTAATCTGCGACGCTTGCACGGAGTGCTCGCGCGTGTCCCGTTTGTGCGGGAGCCGGCCATCTTGGCGTCCTTAGACGCCACCATGGCGTTTGACACGCTTGAATGGCCATACATCTGGGCGATGCTGGCGAAATTTGGATTTGGACCGGGATTCATTAGCTGGGTCAAATTGTTGTATTCGGGCCCATTGGCGCAGGTGGTGGTGAATGGGCGAGTCTCGGCCCCATTCGCGCTGGGGCGGGGCACGCGTCAGGGTTGCCCCTTGTCGCCGCTCCTGTTTGCACTGGCCTTGGAGCCCTTGGCGGAGTGGCTGAGGTGGCACCCCTCTATCCGTGGTCTCCGCTGGACCCCCGAGCATGAGGACCGCGTGTCCCTCTACGCTGATGATATCCTATTGTATCTCGCCTCCCCGCGTAACTCGCTGATTGTCCTGGTTGATGTTTTGCGCTCCTTCGGTCGTAACTCAGGCCTTGTCATCAACTGGGCGAAATCCTGCGTATATGTGCTTTCCGGGGAGGCTCCGGCCCTACCACGGGACTGCCCGATCCAGATTGCCTCCCAGGGGTTCCGGTACCTGGGTATATATATTACTCTAGACCCGGAGGCCCGCTACGAGCGGAACTTGCTACCCCCCCTCCAGCGCTTGAAGGAGGACGTTGCGCGTTGGCGGCGTCTTCCGCTTTCGCCGCTTGGCCGAGCGGCCTTGTTTAAGATGATGTCCTTGCCGCGCTTTCTGTACGCGCTCCAGAACACTATGGACTTGGTTCCGGCGCGCTACTTCCGTGAGGTGGAGAGCCTGCAGCGGCGCCTGTTCTGGGACGGGAGGCCGCGTATTGCCCTGGCTAAATTGACACTCCCGTGGTACGATGGGGGGATTGCCCTCTCGGACATTAAACGGTATTACTGGGCCTCCCAGCTAGCTGCAATTAATCATGGCCTTTACGGGCCCGCCTTGAACCCGGCATTTGAAATGGACAAGATGCTCCTGCCCGGTGGCGATTACAATCGAGCGCTCTATTCTGGCGCGCCCGACTCCCGTCTGACGGGACCGACGCGTGTCATGGTGCGTGTCTGGCACGCGGCTAATGCAGCTATGGGGTGGAAGGACCGTTTGACCCGGGCGTCACCGCTATATGCGTCTGAGAGGTTGGGCTCCCTGTGGACATCGAAGGGCTTCGAGAAGTGGGACACGATCGGAATCAGCACAGTGGGAGACCTCTGGACGAGGGGGGGATTCAAAACTTTTGAGACGCTGCAGACGGAGTTTCAGCTGCAAGGCAGTGAGTACTTTCGGTACTTACAAGTCCGCCACGCGCTGGGCTCCGTCTTCCCGGATGTCGCGTCCATTCCGGAGTCTTCCCCCCTGGAGGACAGAGTGCTGGATGGCCATGTCCCAGACAGCACGATCTAACTTATATATAAAAAACTGATCAACGACAGATCGTGCCTGCTGACTAGTCTCCGCGAGGCCTGGGTTGCCGACGGGCTGGAACTGGATGACGAGGACTGGATTTCCGCGGTGGCCTCTCCGAAGGAGGTGGCCATCCCGGCTCGCCTTCGCTTCGTCCAGCTTAAGATCCTCCACCGGGTTTACGTGACGGGGCCAAGGCTTCTACGTATGGGCTTTGCTGGTGACGGATTGTGTAAGCGTGGCTGTGGTGCCTTGGCAACTTTCATGCATATTCTGTGGGAGTGCCCAAAGGTGGAGCGATTCTGGCGTGATGTGCATGAGGTCCTGCGTGTGGTGACGCGTGTCGCGCTGTTGCCTGAAGCGAGGAGATGCTTGCTGAATGTGTGGGAACCAAATGACTATTCGGTCCCGCAGACGCGGTGGGTGACTCTGGGATACATGATAGCTAAGCGTGACATTGCTCAATTGTGGGGATCCCAGAGGCCCCCGGCGGTGTTGGCCTGGAAAGAACATATGGATTGGTGTATGTTTCGTGAAAAAGTAGTGTATGTGGCGAGGGGTAAGCCTGGGGCGTGGGTGAAAATCTGGGGCCCCTGGAACGCCTATCGCGGGGGTATTTGTGAGCCGCCACTGCTACCGGCTGCCTCACCAGCTCCGTCCCCCTAGCCGACCCCCTCCCTCAGCCGTGGGCATGTGGTTCCCCAGTCCCTGATCTCTTCCCATTCCCCTCTTCAGAGTTTGGCTGCTGGTCGGAGTCCCCCACTTAAGGAGCACGTGCCGTCACTTCGAATGGCGGGTTGCCTTGCGGGTGTGGTTTTTTGTGTTGTTCTGTTTTGAAAAAAGGAAACCGTATTGTGGGCTTGGAGTTATGTGGCCTGCGCTATTGATATCTCCTGATTTACCAATCTGCACCGCCAAGAGACTCTTACTGTAGGTATGTCATATGCTTCTGCCACTCTAGCGGCCGGCCGGATGGTTGTAGGCCCATACTTGTAACCTTTTTAAAATGCAATAAACGGTTTAAAAAAAAAAAAAAAAAAAAAAAAAAGATTGATAAGATCTTTAAATTAAACTATGAGCCCATAATCTGTCATTTTAAAATTGTGGTTTTGGAACAAGCTACCTATAAGTATTACAGTTTGCTGCAATGTCATTAAAATTAATGTTCTTCCAAAATGTTTGTATCTTTTTTGGGCTATACCGTAAGGGTCCCGAATACATTTTTTAAGGAGCTAAAAGGGGCTATAAGCAGTTTTATCTGGGGCTACAGGTGGGCCAGGTGCTCTATAAGCTTACTAAAATTATCGTAGAGGCACGGGGGCTAGCAGTGTTTCTAGGAGTGTTTCATGACTCTCTCTGTAAAGTGTGGCACAAGTCCGGTTTATTGAGATTTGGGCTTTTCATTTTGAATGGTTTTCACACTTTTATTGACTTACAAACTAAGTTTGACTTCCCTCGTCATCACTTTTTAAAATATTTACAGCTGAGGAATTATTTTCACACTAAAGGCAAGGTGTCAATCGATCTGGAACGCTCCGTTATTTTGTCAAACATCCTTAAAACAAAACAGATATTGTCCGTTAATATGACTTATCAAGGGTTTTGTGCGCATAGGAGCGATCACAGCCTTCGCCTGGCAGCTGAATGGAGCAAAGTGCTCTCTCAGAAGGTGTTACTTTCTGAACTATATCGAGCCCTAGAGACGATTGAGGGCGCTGTGCATTCTATTAAGTTAAAATTGCAGCAATGTAAGACCGTATGCATTTTATATTACACACCAGAAAAACTCAGTAGGTGAGGTGCGAATATTTGTCCAGATAAAAATAGCTATCCCAAGTGTAGATGTCAAGCAGCAAATATTCTCAAAATGCTATATGCATGCCTCGCCCTTGAGATGTTCTGAGAAAAGGTGTTATAATTGGCTCCTGCAAGGTTAGGATATGAACGCCCGTTTACTCCTATGGAAATAATGCTGGGATACAGAATAGAGTTTGATATTGGGTTAAGACAGCTTCTGTCTATACTTCTCAGCCAGACTCTGCATTGCTAGATCCCGGGTTTCAGCAGTTCCCCTGATGGCTATCAAGTGTTGGGCAACCACCCGGCAAATACACGATATGGAACAGGCTCTGGCTAGAGCAAGAAGTTCTCGGTCGCTCAGGAGGTTTGATAGAACATGGACATGGTTCATCTGGGATCTGAGGATTGAGAGTTATCAATGATCATGATTTTGCGCAGATTAAATGTACTTAATTTTCTTTTGATGTTGCTTTGTTTCAGTTTCCCCCTCATGCACTGTAATTATGAGTCTGTCATTGATTGATTTCTTGTTTTTTTTCTCCTTTACCAGCTCACTTGCTGTTTTTTTTCTGTTGGTTATAATAATGTTTGCTTATAAATAATTGTGTGCCCTTTGACTTGCCAATAGGGTGTGTGAACTGATTCATTCTGGCTTAATTTAATTAAAAAAATATCATTTTTAAATTTATTTTTAAAAAGAGAGAAAAATGGCCCAATCTTATAATGTTGGGGCCTACTGTGAGGTACGTTTGAGGGATCAAGTCATGTTAGGTTGCTGTGGGGAGAAAGCTAAAGACACTTTATGGTAAAAGGATAATCCATCACATCGAAAGTCCTTGTCATTGCTAAGTCATGTGAGCAGAGTAAAGCTTGCGTTGAGGAGATAAAAAAAGGACACCTGCCTTAACCACAAAATCTCAAGTGAAGGTGTAGAACAAAAATAAAGATCAAGTTAAAGATATCAAAGGTTTTGATGGGTGTGTTTTAGGTGTAGATCACAGGGGCGTATGTACGATAATGATAGTGTCGGATCGATAGCTACTTGTAAAATTTGTTACACGAAGGGTCATTTCGCCAAGTATTGCAGGTCAGGTGTGGCATGCAAGAAAGTCAGTGAAGTATTTTGAGGTGATGAGGAGGACAATGAAGAAATTGCTGTGCAAATTTGTGGCTATGTGAAAGATGGGCATGTCAAAAAGGTGCTGACTGATGATGCACCAATTAAATTGTTATTTGACTAAGGTGACAAAATCACTTTGATTCTCAGAGAGGTTTTTGAAATTCAGCTGAAGGGAAAGGTGTCTTTGTTTAAACCCAATATTCACCCCTTAGGATATGGAGGGGAACAAATTAAGTTAATTGGTTATTTTAATGCTGTATTTTCTTTAAAGACAGATTAACCCCAAGAAGAATCAATGTCTCAGTGAAAGGGGACTCTCTGATTTGTCAGTTCTATCAGAGAGATTTGCAGGTATATCCTGATCCCAGCAAGCATTCACTGTCAGGTTAAGAGAAAAGAATGTGGTGGTGGTGGTGGCTCAGATAGAAGAGAGATCTGAATATGAACAGGAGTACAGTGAAGTGTTTAAGGATGTCTTAAAGAGTATGTGCAAAAGATTAAACTCAAAAGGGATTCCACGCCTCATGTCAGTAAAGTTAGGAATATCCTCATTATGGTGAGAGGGGCCACGTTGGAAGACCTCAAGAAGTTGAAGGCCAATGGGATAATTGAGAGTTATAGGCTACAGAATGGTTAGCTCATGTTGTGATGGCACATAAGTCTAGTGGTGATACCAGGTTGTGTGTGGATTTGTGTGAATTTAACAAGTGTGTGGTAGTGGATTGCTACCCCATTCCAACATTACAGCAATGTGGTCCTTGATAAAGGGTGCACAGTATTTTTGACACTGGACTTAAACTCTGCATGTCGTCAGGTGCGGTTGCGTCAGGATTTCCAAGACCTAACAGCTTTCATCACTCCTTTTGGCACGCACAAGTTTTTAAGGATGCCTTTTGGGCTCATTTCAGCAACTGCTGTTTTTATAATGGTTATGAGGAGTGTTCTTGGGAATGCAGATGTTGCGAAAATCTAAAAGATGAGGTACTCATTTTTGGAAAAAATGTTTGTGAACACAATCAAAGAGTTCTAGAGGTGTTAAAGAAACTGGAAGAGTGTGGTCTTACGTTAAGAGCTAGATATTGTAAATTTAGTCTCACTCTGTCAGGAGTGGTCAGGCGAGAGTCCTAAAATTCCCAAAAGATCACCAGGCTAGTTGCAAGAGTTACTGTCCCATCTATTCTAGACTCTGCAGAGCCATTTCTTTGACTCTAGTCTTCCTTTGGCTGCAATTTCTATTAAACTCGCAGTCGCGGAATTCCAAGATGGCCACCCGATACCAATGTTTTGATTGCAGGTCTAGTGTTTCTGCACGAGAGCGGCCGCAGCTGTGCTAGCGCTCACTCTCGATATTTGCTGTGCACTTCAACTGACTAAACTCGAGGAGAGGCAGCTTTCTCTGTGAGCTCTGTCTTTTCCCTCGATAATACCAGATTCTTGAAGAAGGAGTTTCCTGAACTTGTGAGCTGAGTGTCATTTGGAGAATCAATGCGGACATTTGGTGAGAGAGTCTTGTTTTCCAAAATATTTCTTGAAGGATTGGGTACAAAGCATTACCAGCTCCTGCCTTTTGGTTCTGAATCGATTTTGGGTCAGCAGAGGATGAACTGAAAATATTGTTAGACTTGAAGCATTTAGACGCAAGTAGAAGACGTAGTTTAAAGCTACAAGTCAAGTATCACTCAGCGCATTTAGTGAGAACTAGTAGAGACATTATAAAGATTTACATAAGAGATATGTGTGGTGACACAAAGTAGCAGATATCTCAGTACTGAGAACAGACATAACATTATGAGTACTTTTACTGGAATTACCCAATTTCATATTGAACCGTGTAAAAGACATTCATTCTCCAAGGATAAGTCAAGTGGATATAATTATATATATATATATATATATATATATATATATATAATTGTACTTACCAACTGTAGCGTCCCTATATTTTGCTGAAAGACAAGAAGAAGAAAATATATCAGAACTAATTTCATCTACGTGCAGTCAGCAATAATAAATATTGAAACGTATTATTAAGGACTTAAAGAGAACGGTAACAGGTGTAAAACAGGTAGTTATAATAATACTGGGAAGATAAGAGATTAGAGCAGTTACAGAAGTTACATGTGATTTTTGTTTCAGGTGTCTACAAGATACACACGCCTTACTAGAACAGAATAGTGACAGATCAAGAGACATAGATCAACACTAAACATAAGAGAGCAGCAAACCACTGTGGAATGACAGGTAACTTAGAGGAAGTAGTGGTAGAGTACTGTTTTAGTGGTCACATGGTGTTATATGTTTCAGGAGTCAACAAAAAGAATTGCTTGAGTCCAGTCCAGAAGAAGAGAAGCAGTGGCAGTCTCTTTCACTTCCCAATATCCTTTCCCCCTTGCTGCTGCTAGTGAGCATAGAAGTTCGATGTAGCGGTGTTGGGGATTGAGGAAAATTGCATCTGCTCCCGTGGAAACTGCAGTTCAGGTGATGGTACTTGACAGATTGAAGTGCCTCTACCCAAACTTCCACCCGAGCAGGATGGCAGAGGGAATAGATGTTAAGGCCTTAGCATCAGTGTTAGATGGAATACAGAAGCAATTGAGTGATACTATGGCAGAGAATAAGTCTCTTAGGGAAGAGGCGAGAAAGTCTAGTCAAGAGTCCCACTATTTGCGTCAAAGATTTGAAGAATTTTCTGTATTATCGCACCCTCTGTCCAAAGAAAATAAGTCTCAGTCTTTCTCTCCAGCGCCTTCTGCTACTGAGTTGACTACCCAGGTTATTCATGCAATCTCTCCCACGATACCCCTAGCAGCACCTGAAAGATTTAGTGGGGACCCACATAAAAGCCCAAATTTGTTTTACTCAGTGTTCTCTACACTTTTTGTGTAGATCCATTATATTCAAAGAAGATCAATCTAAGGTGGCCTTCATATTGTCCTACCTGAGCGGAGATGCGGTGGCCTGGTCTATGCCTTTGGTAAACAACAACGATCCCATCCTATATGATTTCGATGAATTCAAAAAATAATTTTAACGCATCTTTGACAGACGATCTATCTCTCAAACTATAGATAACAAACTTTTAGACTTGAAGCAGGGTAATCGAGATTTGGTAGCGTACTTGGCCCAATTTATTAAATTGATTGTAGAGACTAATTGGCCAGAAGCCAAGAGAGCTGCCATCTTCTATAGAGGACTAAAAGATGAGTTAAAGGATGGGTTGGCACAAATTCCAAAGCGGCCTACTGAAGACTCTGAATAAATTGATCTAGTCTTGCAGATTGACCAAAGCCAATGCGAGAGAAGGAATGAAAGACGCAAGGATGTGAGATATATTTCACCACGATTCGACAGAATGAAGTCTGAAAATACTAAACCTAAAGAGATTTCAGGCGACGAAGAACCAATACAAATTGGGTCAGTTCAGGGACCTTTGTCTAAGGAAGAAAGAGAGAAGAGACGAGTTGGCAAACTTTGCATGTATTGTGGTAACTCCGGGCATTTCGTCAAAGATTGCCCTAAGATGCCCAAAAATAATACTTGGGTAAAAGACAGGCTCCATCAGTAGTAGGAGTTGCTCTGGTGGAAGCTATTGATAAGTCAACTTCCGATTCTCAATTCATCGCCAACACTGCAATCTTCTGCTCCGCACCTAATTATTTCTGTTCGGATAAAATTTGGTCATTCAGAAGTAAATAAGATATCGGTCATGATTGATTCACGGGCTACCGGTAATTTCTATGATATCAGGTTTGCCCAGTCGTTGAAGATCCAATTTCTCAAGAAGGATAGACCTGAAGCTGTCTGTGCTGTTGATGGTACCAATCTTTCCTCGGGCGCCATTGTGCATGACACCGAAGAAATTTCCATGAGAGGGCCTGGTGACCATCTAAGCATATTGAAATTCAGTCTAATTGATGCAGCTCAGTTTCAACCCATGTTGGGGTTACCTTGGCTTACAGAACATAATCCAAGGATTGACTGGGCCAAGAGGTCAATCTAAATGGATTCAGATTATTGTAAGAAACATTGTCATGGTAGAAGCTTGGAGAACCATATGACATCACTATCTATGAGTTTGACCAGTCAGACTCAGTCAATCTGTGCTTTGGAAGTTCAAGAAATTCTGCAAGAATACCAAGACTTGGCCCCAGTTTTCGATGAACAGGAAGCAAATAAACTACCTCCGCATCGGGAGTATGATTGCAGAATCGAGTTGGAGTCAGGAGCTTTGTTGCCCTGCAGTAGGATCTATGCACTGTCTGAAGCAGAAAATCAACATCTTAAGGAGTATGTGGATCAATATCTGGCCAACGGATTTATCTGTCCGTCCCTGTCTCATCTCCACTCTTCTTTATTCCTAAGAAGGACGGCAAACTTAGGACGTGTATAGATTATCAAGCTTTAAATCTTGTCACTAAGAAGAACCGATACCCATTGCCCCTAATTTCTGAACTTCTGGATCAGGTGAAAGAGGCAAGAGTGTATACAAGATTGGATTTAAGAGGGGCCTACCATTTAGTGCGCATGGCGGAAGGTGATGAATGGAAGACAGCATTCCGAACCCAGCTGGGTTTGTTTGAGTACCAAGTTATGCCTTTCAGCCTGTGCAACGCTCCAGCGGCTTTCCAACACTTTGTCAATGATGTGTTGAGGGAGTTTCTGGATCGTTTCGCAGTCGTGTACATTGATGATATTCTCATCTTTTCGGCTAACATGAAGGAAAATATTCAGCATGTACGTGCTATCTTGAGCAGATTGTTGGAAAATCAACTCTTTGTCAAGTTGGAGAAATGTGTGTTCCATGCCACCCAAGTGGAGTTCTTGGGTTTCGTATTGTCGCCAGAAGATGTTTCCATGGATGAGGCCTATGTAAAGGCAATTAAGGACTGGCCTTCCCCACAAAATGTAAAAGAGGTGCAGAGCTTCATTGGCTTTGCCAACTGTTACAGGCGCTTTGCTCCCAAATTCTCTGAAAAGTTTTGACCACTTACTCGTTTATTGAAGAAAGAGACCAAATTTGAATGGAATGCAGAAATTGAGGAAGCTTTTGTGGGACTCAAGAAGATCTTTATCACTGCCCCTGTACTTCAGCATCCAAATCCTGAAGAGCCCTTCTATGTAGAAGCTGATGCATCTAATTTGGCTATAGGAGGAATACTGTCACAAAGACACAAAAGCACCGGTCAACTTCATCCAGTAGCTTATAGATAACGAAAATTAACTGCAGCAGACATTAATTATTCCATTGCAGATAAGGAGTTGCTTGCAGTAAAGGACGCATTCCAAGAGTGGTGACACTATCTGTTAGGGGCAAAGCATGAAGTGACTGTCTTTACCGATCATCGGAATCTTCAATTTTTAAAATAAACTCAAACACTCACCCCTAGACAGTTGAGATGGTCCCCGTTTTTTGCAGATTACAATTTTGTGGTGACTTACAAGCCTGGTTCTGCAAATGGAAAGGCTGATGCCTTGTCTCGTCTTGACACCGGAGAAGATGAAAGGAAGACAGAGAAAGGGCTGATTATTCCTCAGGAGATCTCTTTCCAAGGAAGAATTGAGTTTGTGGGTTAAAGAAGGAACTGGAAGAAAGATCAAGGATGGAGAGCCATATTACCATGGGAATCTTTTTGTTCCTAATGATGAGCTCCGTACGGAGGTGATTCAACACTTTCATGATGAATTGCTGGCAGGTCACAAAGGAGTTAAGAAGACGCTGTAGTTAATTCAACAAGACTTTTGGTGGCCCGCCATGGAAGCTTAGGTGAGACAATATGTGGCATCCTGTGAACAGTGCATTAAAGGGAAATATTCGAGGTCAGCTCCACAAGAGTTGTTGCAACCTTTGCCCCCAGCTCCTTATCCGTGGCATACTATTTCCATGGACTTCATTGTAGATCTACCCTCTAGTCAGGGTTACTCCACAATTTGGGTGGTGGTAGATCATTTCACTAAGATGGGTCATTTTGTCCCCTTGAAATCAATTCCTAATGCGACTCAATTATCCACCTTGTTCACGTTGCATGTAGTCAGGGCCCATGGTATTCCAAAGGTGGTCATTTCTGACCAGGGTCCTCAGTTTGTATCTCATTTTTGGGTCCTTTTCAGGTAGAGAGAATGGTGAATCCCGTAAGTGTTAAGATTCGTCTTCCAACTAAGCTAAGAATACATCCGGTCTTTCACTTTTCCGTGCTGAAAAGGAATCCCCCTAAATTGAGAACTAGAGGTCCACCAGCTTCGGTTCAAGTTCAGTCTGAAGAGGAGTTTGAGGTTAAAAGAATTCTAGATTCCAAGATTAAAAGAGGAGAGTTGTATTATCTGGTGGATTGGAAAGGTTATGGCCCAGAGGAGAGAACCTGGGAACCTAGGATCAATCTGCATGCTCCCAAATCGGTTAGAGAGTTTCATAGGTCTCATCCTAATAAGCCAAAGGAGGGTGAGAAGGGGGCCTTGGTGGGAGGTACTGTCAGGAGTGATCAGGCGAAATTCTTAAAATTTCCAAAAGATCGCGAGGCTAGTTGCAAGAGTCCCTGTCTCATCTATTTCTAGACTCCGCAGAGCCATTTCCTTGACTCTAGTCTCGCTTTGGCTGCAATTTCTGTTAAACTCGCGGTCGTGGAATTCCAAGATGGCCACCCGATACCGATGTTTTGATTGCAGGTCTAGTGTTTCTGCACGAGAGCGGCCGCAGCTGTGCTAGCGCTCGCTCTCGATATTTGCTGTGCAGTTCAACTGACTAAACTCGAGGGGAGGCAGCTTTCTCTGTGAGCTCTGTCTTTTCCCTCGATAATACCAGATTCTTGAAGAAGGAGGTTCCTGAACTTGTGAGCTGAGTGTCATTTGGAGAATCATTGCAGACATTTGCTTAGAGAGTATCGTTTTCCAAAATATTTCTTGAAGGATTGGGTACGAAGCATTACCCGCTCATGCCTTTTGGTTCTGAAACGTTTTTGGGTCAGCAGAGGATGAACTGAAAACAGTGTTAGACTTGAAGCATTTAGACGCAAGTAGAAGATATAGTTTGAAGCTACAAGTCAAGTAGAACTCAGCGCATTTAGTGAGAACTAATAGAGACTTTATAAAGATTTACAGAAGAGATATGTGTGGTGACACAAAGTAGCAGATATCTCAGTACTGAGGACAGACATAACATTACGAGTACTTTTACTGGAATTACACAATTTCATAATGAACCGTGGAAAAGACATTCATTCTCCAAGGATAAGTCAAGTAGATATAATTATATATATATATATAATTTTACTTACCAACTGTAGCGTACCTATATTTTGCTGAAAGACAAGAAGAAGAAAATAATAAAGGAACTAATTTCATCTACGTGCAGTCAGCAATAATAATTATTGAAACATATTATTAAGGACTTAAGAAAGAGAACAGTAACAGGTGTAAAACAGGTCATTAGAATAATACAGGGAAGATAAGAGATTAGAGAAGTTACATGTGATTTTTGTTTCAGGAGTCTACAAGATACACACACCTTACCAAAACAGAATAGTGACAGATAAAGACATATAGATCAACACTAAACATAATAGAGCAGCAAACCACTGTGGAATGACAGGTAACTTAGAGGACGTAGTTTAACGGAGGGTGGTAGAGTACTGTTTTAGTGGTTACATGGTGTTTGTTTCAGGAGTCAACAAGAAGAATTGCTTGAGTCCAGTCCAGAAGAAGTGAAGCAGTGGCAGTCTCTCTTTCTCTTCCCAATCCCCTTGTTGCTGCTAGTGAGCATAGACGTTCGCTGTAGCGGTGTTGGGGATTGAGGAAAATTGCATCTGCTCCCGTGGAAACTGGAGTTCAGGTGTTGGTACTTGACACACTCAAATAGAGTATCTTAGCCACAAGATTTTGTCTTGTGGTATTGAACCTAAAGCCAGTTTGGTGAGTGCTATCTGTGGAATGTCCAGTCCCAGTTCTAAAGAAGTAGCATTTTTTTTAGGGATGTGTGAATACTATAGCAAGTTTATTCCCAACTTTATAGCTAAGGCACATAAGATGATCTTCCTGAGAAAGGGTGTGTACTTCAGTGGAATGCTTCATATGAGGAGAAATGTAATGTGCTAAATTATTGGATTAGCAGTGTCCAATGTCTCCCGAGATTTCAACCTGGTGACTCCACTGTCATAATAAGAGATGCCAGATCGAAGGGATTGAGTGCGGTTCTATTGCAGTCTGTTTTTGGTGTTGAACGCACCATCATGGAATGCTTTGAAGAATTTTCTTAGCAGTGTGCATTATCTCCAGACCTTTCAACCTGGTGACTCCATTGTCATGATAACAGATGCCAGCATGAAGGGATTGGGTGTATTTCTATTGCAGTGTGCTGTGGTGTTGAACGCACCATTTTTCTCATTTCTAGGAGCCTAAAGAGATCTGAGGCCAATTATTATAGTTCTAGAAAAAGAGGTGTTAGCTCTACATTGGGCTGTAAGAAAACAAATGGAATTTATTCGGGGAAGCAAATTTGAGGTGAAGACAAATCATAAACCTCTTAAAGGTTAAAAAGGCTTTCATGAAGAAGGGAATTTATGCCACCTCTGATCATATCAGAAAATGGGTTGTAGTACTTCAAGATTACGGCTTTGATGAGTGTAGTGTTCCTGAAGCACAAAATTGTCTAGCTGACTATGTGTCTAGACTCTGTGGGAAAGAACAGCCTGATGATGAGAATGATTATATGTACAAGGAAGATTTGATGCTTACATCATCAGGGAATACATTATACAAGAGGATGAGTGAGTGGCAGAGGTGAATAAGGACTCTGTTCTTCAAGAGGTAATAGGTTGTTTAAAAATGGTTGGTACAATGACAGGAAAGTGAGATGTTAGAGAGATTTTTGGCATGTTAAAGATGAGATGTTGCATAGGAGTGGTTTGTTAACAAGAGTTGCAACGCTTGTTCCTCATGAGAGGCTGAGGAAAATTCTTATAGACTTTGAGCATGAGAGTCATCCAGGAACCATGAACACCAAAGAAAGACTCAAGAGGATTATATTGGTGGCCTGGTCTGGGCATCCAGGTAGAGAGATTGGTGAGGAACTGTGTGGCATGTACCAAAAGTGACAAGATACCTAAGGCAATGGTTATTAGGAGTTTACCTAAAGCGCCTTCGCAAGATATATTTTTAGATATTGTAGGTCCGATTAAGATCACAAGTGTGGATAAGTATATCATAGTTGTTGCTGATATGTTTCACCTTGGCTAGAATATACTATTTCCCATACTATAGAGTCTAACGATGTTATTGAGCTTTTGGACGAGGTTTTTGGAGGAGTAGGTTTTCATGAAACTATGTTGACTGACAATGATGTCTAACTGGTCTAGAAAGAGAAAGATATTTCATTCTGGAAGAGAAATAAAACACAAGAGGTCCTTTCTTTACCATCCAGAGACTAATGGAATGCTTCAAAGGCTCAATAAAGAAAACCATTCAGAGGTTGTTGGCCAACATTAGTGCTTGAAAACTGAAGTAGAAAAGATCAGGATGTGTAGGCTGACTCCACAATCAACCACTGGGGCCACCCTATTTGTAATTTTTAAAAGAAGAGCGGTGAACTCTTTAGTGTGTCTGGTTTGGGTGGATAACAAATGTTTGGGCTCTCAGGATCTTAAGAGGTACAATACTCTTGTGAAAAAGGAAGACTGGAGGATGGGGAAGCAAATAGAGTTGAATAGAGTGGTAAATTTGAGAAATGAAACCAAAGGCCTTACGGAGAAGTGTGGTGATGAGGTGAAAGTCAAACTATCTGTCTTTGGTCATACTTTGTCTAACTATTCTTCTCCTATAAATGTCAGTAAAGTGTTTCACAATGCAGTAAAAACTGAAGATCACAGAATATGGACTTTAACTTGGATTGTCAAATTATATGGCAATGTTGTTGAAAATCATTGATCTGTCAGGCAGAAAAGTTGCCCAATCAAACAAAAATGTGTTTGGAGAAAATTATCCTAATACTACCTAGAAGAAAAGTATGAGGTGTGTCAGAAAACCCAAACATCTTTCAGACTTTGTGTAATACTTTCATATACCATAACATCCTAAGGATTGTACCATATTTGCCACATTGTTCAAAGAAATTGCAATCATCCTTTGGATGTTGGGTGCAATATTTATTTATGTTATTATAAGGAAAGACTGTACTTATATCATTTAAGAGTATGTTGTTGTAGTATTTGCAAATTTGTTTTATTGTTTTTTGCTTGGTTGTTTCATTTGTTTGTGGAATGGGGTGTGGTATCTGTTCATGTGGTAGAGCCTTCTGTTAGATTAATCGGATGTAATAGATGTTTGGGATGTGATGAGGTGTATGGATAGTTGCTGGAGGAAGGCTGGAGTGAGAATGCAGGCACTTGATGGCTAAGGAAATATACTGTTCTACCTGAAATAAAGACACACTCTATCTAAAGACAGCTGATCCATCTTTGTTATGTTATGTTACTGTAACTTATAGAGCGCAAATCCATTAGACTCTTGGCGCTAGGTAACGGTCTCAGCATGACTCAGAATACTTATTAATAGGCTTGCTTAACGAGCCATTTGTCTGAATGTCTGAACGTTCCATAATTTGAGGAAGACCTACGTTCCAGAGTCAGGAAGTTTCAGACATGGGGAGCAGGGACTGAGAACCTGACTCCACCACTCCTATTCCTCATAAATTGAGGAATCACTAAATAGTATAGATGAGAGGATCTAAAATCCCTAGTGGAGAACTTATGGAGCCGAGATTCGATAAAAGCTGGACTATTCGTGTGCAAAGCCTTGAAGATAGTGCAACATGCTTTGAACATAGATCGCTGTGCAACAGAGAGCCAAGGAAGATCTTTTGTCGCTTGAGAAATGTGCCAATGTTTGGGAAGTTAATAGATAAGCCAAGCAGCTTGGTTTTAAATCAACTGGAGCCTGTACGTAAGATGTTTAGGAAGACTCAAGTAGAGGGAACTGGCATAGTCAATTCTTGACATGACTAAAGCAATTATAACTTGGACCAAGCCGCCAGTGGTAAGAAATTTCTTTATCTTCTCAATTCTGTGAAGTTGGAAAAAGCCAAGACATTTTACCGTCTTCTGAGGGGGGCATCTCATTGGGCCAGAAGGTGGGACTCCAGAGGTCAAACTGATTTTTGGTGACTATTATCTCTGTTTTATCAGAGTTTAGTTTCAGATGGTTGCTGTTCATCCACTCCCGGATGAACAGCTGGTGTCTTGGACATGCAACTTAGAATTAGGGGTATTATCAATCGTAAAATTCTTTATTACACTCTCAGCATTGAAAAGATTGGAGACTCCTCTTTTCTCGCTTTGCTTATGCTCTTCATCCTCTTCAGTAAGATTTCACTATAAATATATCTTCCACAGTTCACTTGTGGTCTTAGATGTAATATAGCAACTTGTTTAAGAGATATCTATATCAATTGTTTGGGAACCTGTAAAGAGTGCTGACACTGCTTTGGGTATGAATGAGTTTTTTTATATTAATTCTTTTGCATTAACTTGACAGTAACACATAAACATGCACATGGTATTTCTAGAATGAAATTGTTTTTATTCACACTTAAATTGGCATTCGCTAATGTAGCTCTACATTTTAAAATTGCTAATGTTGGTTGCCATCTTTGCTCTGTAACACATGAACATTTTATTTCTAGGAAAGCAGTATTTCTAATGCTGATGGAGGTGATGTTCTTTCTCTTACTTTCCCATGCGAAAAATGTTTTCCTTTTCCTTATGATTGTCATGGAATGGTTTAATGAATAGCACATTCAAGAACACAGCTGCAGTGTGCGGATTAGTTCATGTATTTAATTTTGTTACAGATGGTGTAAGGTTGAAGGACACAGAGAGAAGCTCATGAGAAAGACTTGAGAATCTGTTGACTATGTAATTGTATCACCTTGCTATAGCCTGATTGGACAGCTTTCCTGAGATCTGTGTGAAGGTGTGGAAAACATTGGAATTGTTCTTTTAATATAGTGCAAAGCTCAACTGTGTACTTCAGATTCAGATGAAGACTGAGACAGAAACTTAAGAGTTTAGATTCAGAGCAGAACTTCAATGTTCCTTTTGACTTTCCATAGAGGGATCCTTATAGGGGATCATCCTCTTTTCTATAAGATTTTAATGGCTTTGATTTGCAAATCAACTGCATATTGACTGAATCATACACATTTTGAATCTTGAATGACAACTTATCTGATGATTTGGGCCTTCTGTAAACCTTTAACTTTTAATCAATCTTCATGGTTTGAAACGGAATACATTTTTGTGGAACTTAATGTGCTTCACATATTATTGATTGTGTATGAATTGTGACCAGGCTCAATCTTGGAACTCAGTCCATCGGTTAGAGCCTTATAGTTTCTGGATTTTCCCTTTACCAAAGCGCTAACAGTTAAGTTTATGTATAAACAGAGCCTAGATAAGACAAAAATACATAAATAATCTGATGGTGGACTATCAGTTTAGGGGATGTGCTTGTTTGCTGTTGACATTCAAGGGTACACAAACATGCAACCGACTTCCTCAGTCATCTATCCCTACCACTTTGCATCACCCATTGTATGACCTCAACAACTCTTTGGTCCCCTTATCTTTCGATACAGGTGTCTTTCCAGTTCAGTCCTTTTTGCATCCAGGCACCAATTCAAATGCTGCTCTTCTTAGATATTAATGACTAAGTACACTCTGGGCCTGATTTACAGTTTGATCTATAGGTTACTCCCATCACAAACGTGACAGATTGCCTTACTGCAAGTGTCTTAGGACATAATGTCAGGCCTCGAAACATCTACTCGCCCACTCGTGATGGCGAGACAAGTCAGGGTTCATGTGTACCCTATAAGTGGGCTAGGTTCTTATTATACATAAAAACAAAAGTTTAGTCTATTAAATCAAAAAAAAGAGGTTTTTGTATAGCAAACATGCAGAACTCACGTATTTGAAGGTGCTCTCATATGTGATAATGAAGAAAATGGCAGCTCGGTTATTTAAAATATTTGCTCAGGATCACATAATTTGATACCAGTTTATGGGTCACAGTTAGGTCACGTAGATTATTCAAGTCACTGGACCTGCAGGTTTCGTAACATTGTTATGATTTTTAAAGGCATGGATGCATTTTTAATAAGGCCGGAAGGATTTACATCACATTTGTGATCGAGTAACCTGTACGCCAAACTGGAAGTCATGCCCTTTGTACTAGTAGGACAGGTTCCTTTTGAACAGGAATGGTGTGTGCTCCTGTAACTTTGCAAGCTGCTTCCTGGAGTCCTTCCCTCCTTGATCCCTGAGATTGCCTATCGGTGCACTTAATCTCTATCTAAAGACCTTTACATCCGAAGATTGGGCCACTTATGTTCCTCCTCACCTCTGCTCTAGATCACTGATAATAGTTTCCTGATTTCGGAAGACTGTACTATGTCCCTAAGTGCATGTAAAAAAACTAATTTCGAAAGCATCAAGGAGGAGCACCATCAGGGCACGATATAAGAGGAAATTGCTGTGATTCAAACAGTAGGTCTAGTTCAAGAACATAATTTGTCTTTCTTAAAGTTGACATGCTGTGTTATGTTTTGTTTCTGTCCTGGCTCGGAAGAGCATGCATGTAGACTTCTGCAAGTCTATTTGGGTTGCATCTGTTAAGTAATTAATATAAGCATCATTGTTTTTTGTTTTCATGGAGTAGGCACAATAACCCACTATGTCTTTGGTTTATCAATGACAAATTTCATGTGCAAAACATCTCAATACACATATAGAATTATAAATGGGTAACTGTGAGTTATGGAGATGTTTTTCTTTGTGTAACGAAGGGCTTCTGAGTTACATCTAAAAGACAATGAGAGTGAAGCTCGAGTTGTCTATGTTGTCACTCTCAATCCCAAGACGAAAAACATCTCTGCAGTTTACAACATTTTACCGTTCTATAATTGTATGTGGTATATAGCTCCCCAAATCATCGCCCCAGTTTCAAACAGATATGCAGGGGCAGATGAATAACAGGGGTACCTATTAAAAAAAAATGTTTTAAAGCTGGACTCCTGCCAGTCAGCCCACAACCCGAAAGATACCCTTCCCCTCCACCAAACAAAATAAAAAATAGATGACCTCCTGCCACCCACCGCCACCACCATTCTAACCAAGTGAAAAAATACCTAGTCTCCTGCCACCTACCGTGTGTGCAATCCCACACCTTTCCAGCCAAAAGCTGTGCTCCCGCTCTCACACTGGGAGCAGAGATCCACCACTGTGCTAACAGTGGCTCTGTGAGAGCGCTTGTCAGCACAGGTTGCTTTCTTCTCTCAGTGCTCGTGTTCAGAGACCAGCAGTGACAGGGGAGTAGGAGGTTGGCGAGGGAACAGTACTGAATGCATTCTCACGCCTCCCTCAGGTCTGTGGAGACCCAGAAAAGGCAGTATAAAGCAGACGAGACTGCCATTCCTCTAAGGCACTTGGGTCTCTGGAGACCCAGACAAGGAGACAGACCAAAGGGGACACAGTGCTTTCCCTTGGAAACGTCACAACAGTTGTTAACCACTTTGGTGATGTCAATGCAGTGAATAACCAGATTGCGATCCAAATTGTCTCATAATGAAGGCTTCCAATGGAAGACATACACCACATATAGAATTGTAGATGAATAATAGGGAATTAGGGGGATGTTGCTTAACAAGGGGTTCTGAGTGACATCTATTACATATACAACAAGAGCGAAGCTCGAGTTGTCTACGATGTCACTTAGAACCATGAGTTGAAAAATAACCCCATAATTCACTATTTACTCATCTATAATTGTATATGTGTGGCCCCCAAAATCATCTGCCCCTGCTTTCAATTGGTAGGTAATGGGAAAACGATAGATAACATGAGCCGCTCCCTGTTCCGAATTTAAAAAAAACAAACAAGGCCTCCTGCCACCCATCACCATCACCCTTTGTGCCACCCTGTGCTCACCGATTTCCAGCGCTGCTCTGACGGGCTCTCAGAGAGCACAACGAGAACAGCCTGGAATTTCTTTATGAGCAGGCAGCAGTGGTTAACAAGTTCTAGTACCCACTAGCGCTACATCATAGCTAGATTTGGAAAACAGTCGTTCACGCTAATGACTCTCTGTGAGAGCTATACATAACTATGTAGTTTATCTGAAAAGGTAATGTGTGAAAAAATGATTTATGCTATAATATAGACATTGTTTCAACCTTAAAAATATCTGCCTACAAAAATATTGATTTGTTTTATATCCCTAAACCCAGCAAAACTCATGTCCCACCCATTGCACGATTGAATTATTTTACTTGTTTAACTCCTACTCTAGTATAATTGGGGACAACGAACTGGATAGGTTCTTAAATGCATGCTAACTTTTTCAAAGTCTTTACTTTTGAGGGGAATGTTCTTTCTCTTAATACTTTTTCAATGTGTTGCACTGTACATTGTGATGACTTCAATGCATGGCAGGGCCTTGTTTAACAAACAAAGGCATCAATGATATCTATTGTTATTGTGCCCACTGTGTATTTACAGCGATCGTTAATGAATACTTAGGTTAAATACAAATTAAAGATGCATACAGTAATGATCTTAAGAGCTGCGTTAAATGAAACTCATATTCCACATCTCCAGGGTACAGCTGATATGTTGGTAAGTAGTCGAAATGTATGGCTGGTGTTGCTTCATTTGGGGGGGACTTTGTGGGTGGGGGGCTGACTCTGAAAGATCCCTGATTTTCTTGGTATAGGAGACCTTCTGGGGCATTGAGTCTTCACGCCAGAGACATTTTACAAAAGCACTCAGGGACACAGATGGATTTTGCAAGAAATCTTCCACATTTGTTGCATTATATTGTTCAGCAGCAAGGGGCCTTGGTATTCAGTGTAAAACAGCGTTCTGTGGGTCTGAGCTGTCTGGCCTATCACAGAGAGAAGGCCTCCTCACTCTGCCATCTGCTTCTATCAATGAGACCAAAAACGGAACACAATCCTTTTTACGCCATTAGACAATTCGTGCTCGTCTCAAGGCAGAGGAGGAACATGCTCAGTTACTTGCTCTAATGTCTTAGGTTCCCCGGTACACTTCCTCTTCACCTAGACATGAAGCACACTGGCATAAAGGCTTATTCTAGGAACACTTTCAGACTAGGTTCCCCATCTACTGCTTTTTAGCATGCCAGTAGGAGAAACCCCAATGTTCTACTCAATCATTACCAAGAATTTGCAATGCCAAATCACACCTACCATATTTCTCTCCTCATTCAAACCACATACACCCTCTACCACAAATGTCTACCACCTCCCCTTGTAACAGAGTCTTGGCTTATTGAACAATTGCTGATTTATTATCAAGATCTCAAGCCAAATTCAGGTGACCACCAAATCTCCACCATTCACAACAATGCAACTGGGTGTTGTCAACATCATAGAAATTACTGCTGTCTGACACACATACTTGCAGCACCCCCAACAAATGCCAACCCCATCCTACCATGCTCCATCTCTCAATGCCCAGGTGCCTATTGAGAACTCTCATTCTCGATATGCACCTCTATCCTCTGAATACCCTTCTCACCGGTGGATCCACCTTCTCACAGCATTTTGCCAGAAAACCTGGATCTCCCCTCCCTGAGCACTCTCAGGCCCTCTCTAGTTACTTTGCCCTAAAGATCCTAGACACTGCTCAGTCACAGTGTTATCAGCAGTCTGAGAAATGCAATACAATCCTCAGAGAGCTCTTATCGCTAATATCATTGATAAAGCCAAACTTTTCAAATTATAATATCAACATAACTGGTCCAGTACCAAGTGGGAAAGAAATGGGGAAATATAAATTAAACTCACAGTTTGTCTCAGGATGGGAAGCTCTCACTCAAGCCACTTCTCACCAACGACAGCCTTCACTCAGGAAAAGACCCCAAGGGCAGCTCTCTCTAAGGCCATTTCTCCCTAATGGCAATGGTTACTAATTGCTCGTCAAAGGTTGTACGACGTTACAACGCATGCTTTTACCCGGCATGCCGTTACAACACAATTTTTTACCCCAACTTTCTGCAGTTTGGAATAGTATAATTTACTATTCCAACTCCAGTCTGTGCAACAGTAGAGAAGGTGTTGGAGTTAAATCCAACACCTTATACCTCCTGCAGCAAGCCATTTTCGTTGTAATGGCATGCGGGATAAAAGCATGCGTTGTAATGCATGCGTTGTAGTGGTTGTTTACCCTCATCAATACATTAAGCCCAAATAGTTGCATAAAAATGAAAGGAAAGTATAGTACCGTGTAAATCAGGGGAGTTGGCCATCAAATTGTCTTTGTCTGTTGAAAAATGAAAGAAATACTAATTAAAATGCATCAAGTGAATGTCGCCTCTTAGCCATATATATATATTTACATAAAGTCGTTTTCACAATCAGATGATCAGCCTTATTATAAATGCATAATATGCCTTATGTCTGTATCACATGTCACATATAGCTGTTATCACTGTTCTCAAATAATACTTGGTAAATGGTCTTTATTTATGATCTGGGCCTATAGTTGTGCTACTGTACTATCAAATGCGATAGAAACTGTCATCTAAAGACATATGCATTAATTAAAACGCAGGCTAATACACAAAATCATTTGCAGCTCTATAACATTTCTGGCACATTGTGCAGATTTTCAACTGTAAGCCCATCAAAGTATACCATCACATGTCCAGTAAAAATGCTTTACGTGGGACTGAAAAATAACCCTAGGTTCACTCAACGAAGTCACTGAGAACCTGGACTTCAGTTGTAAGCTCATTACCGATGATTGCAGGAAGAAAGGCTGCAGGGGAGGGAGAGGAACACCACAACTGCAGATGGCTGAGCAAAGATGGCCGGCTGCAGACATTGCCTCGGACGGCTCCCCCGGTGGCCAATAAAGATGTAAGAAAAGATCAATGGAATTCAGAGAAACCAGATGACAACATTTGAATGGAAGCTTTAGATAGTTTGCAACTTTGATCAGCTCAGAATCAGAAGACCGAGACCGGAGAAATTACTTGACAATATCACTCCTGTACTAAGAGACCTACATTGGCACCCATCCTCTTTCACTCATGATTCTCCAGCACATATCCTGTTTATCATTTACTATTGATTCCAATTCTTCCGCTCCTTCATAAATCAACTAAATAGCCAAAATGCTTCTCAAGAGAATTAATGGAGGCCTTCCCTTACTAAAACTCACCTCTACCTCTTCTTCACCTCACGCTTCATTCGGTCATATATTCTTCCTCTGTTGTTCAATGTCTCTATTCTCAGTATTTGTCATTCCCCTTCTTCTCGCACCCCTCTCCAGCAGTTCGCTCTTTATTATTAGACCTCTGGGCTTCTCCCGATTCTTTTTTTTTTTTTTTTTGTCCTCATCTCACCTATAAACTATTTGCAGGACGTAGCTGGTCAGTTTAATGATGAGGCGCCCTCCGACCGCCTGCGCTTGTTTAGGTTATCCAACCAATCCCCTTATGTCGTCCGGGATTTAGGTGTTAATCATAGGACAATGATATTTCGACCCTTAACATCAGCAAAATGGAATCAACGGCGTCTCAATTCCTGACCCAAACGTATAAAGGGTGCCCAGAGTGTAGAGAGGCTAGGGCTGGTACTCAAGGATTCTAGCCGGGCCATAGCAAGTGCGGATTTTAACCAGTCCTCGATTTTCGGAGGGAGGGGTACCTTCCATCTTAAACAGATCTCCCTTCGGGCCAACAAAATCAGACATAGTAACAGCCCTCTATCAGGTTGAGCCATACTGGCAGTGGACACCTGATCATTAGCAAAGAAAATCAGAGAGCCATTCAGCACAATATCAATTCCAAAAGACATACATAAATATCTGCACACCCCTTCCCAGTATAGTCCAAGTTTGGGACAATCATAAAAAATATGTATGTCATTGGCTTTGGGGAGCGAACACCTGGGACAACTCGGTTCAGGATTAGGGGCGAATTTCGAGATCTTCTCCGGAGTATAATAGATTCAATTGGTGACAAAAAAGTGGTTTTTCTTCAGACTAGCAGATTTGGTGTATTTATAGAGCAGGGTCATGGAAGGTTCTAGGAGATTCCCGATATCGACTTCAAAAGGTGAATTGTTCCAAGCTGACGCCTGATGAGGGATACCCACATCATCTGCGTTGATCAGGAGCCTATACCATATGGAGATTTCCTTCTTCAGATGTTGAATATTTTTTAGAGCAGCTTCCACCTCTCCATTACCCCTTAAATTCTCCTTTTCTGTTTCAAACCAAGATTTTAATTGGATAAACTTAAATCTTGAAAACCCCAGACCAATTCTTGCCTTCAATACCTCCCAAGGATGTATACCATTTTCGTCCCCCAACTCAGACCAAGTCTCGACCCCAGCTCTTTTAATTGGGAGAGCCAAGCTGTCCTGGAGGCAGGGGGGGGTCCCCGGGGAGTCCCAGATCGGAGCCTGATCGGAATAGTAGCCTATCCCACATCTGGAACGGATGAAATACCAGACCTCCAAAGCATTTTTAATCACCTTCAACCTTACTCGTTTGAAGAATTTTGGTGAGCCAAACTTGTAGAGAAACCCTACTTTATTCCCCCGATCTTCAGAATTGACCAATTCCCCCAACACCTTACCCCAGGAAGATGCAGTTGGTTCCCCTAAAAGCATCCTAATGGCCTTAAATTGAAAGGCAACCAGATAGCCCCGAATATCTGGGAGGGCCAATCCCCCTTTAGCTAGGCGACGCCTCAGTTTTTTCCAGGAAAGCCTAACACCCTTCTCACCCCAGGTGAAGCTCCTGATTTTACTTTGCGCCTTGGAGATAGAGTGTTTAGGGAAACCTAGAGGAACTGCATTGAACAGGTAGGTTAATTTCGGGAGGATGGTCATTTTAACTAAATTCACCCTCCCGAAGATGGTCAAAGGGAGATTCCTCCGCTTTGCAAACAACTGATCAATTTCCTTTATTATCTTTTCTACATTGATAGATGGAATTTTTTCGAGATCTTTCACAATGACAATTCCAAGATATTTAAATTTATTACTGATGGCCCCTCTCCACTGACCTATGTTCCAGCACATAACCTCCGTCTTCGTGGAGTTAGCCAGATAACCGGAGATTGCCCCAAAATCTTCCAACAGAGCCCCGACCTTTGGCAGAGTTGTCTCGGGGTTGTCTGTGTAGATAATTATATCGTCCGCATATAGTGCAATTTTGGAACGATATTGCTGAGTTTTAAACGGGGTTATAGACTCATCTAGCCTTATAGCTTGGGCGAGAGGCTCAATGTAAAGATCGAACAATAAAGGGGAGATGGGGCAGCCCTGCCTAGTCCCTCTTTGGATATTAAAACTAGGAGTAAGTACACCATTGATGAGAATTTTAGCTGAGGCATCCTGATAGCACTTTTTCAAAGTATGAATAAAGATTGGACCAAATCCCATCTCCTCCAGCACCTCCCAAAGATAGGCCCAGCACACCCTGTCAAAAGCCTTGGCCGCATCTAGCGCTACCACCGCCAAGGGTTCGAGTCTAGAAATCGCCAGATCGATGTTTCCAATAAGTAGCTGGGTTTGTTCCTGAATGTGTCTCCCAGTAATGAACCCTTTCTGGTCTGTATTAACCAATCCCGGGGCTAATTTGCCCAATCTCCCTGCCAAAATACCCATAAAGATTTTATAATCTGCGTTAAGCAGGGAGATTGGGCGATATGAATCCGCTCTAGCTGGGTCCTTCCCTGGCTTAAGAATCAGGACAATGATAGCCTCCCTCCATGAATTAGGAACAAGGCCTGTTGTGCTGTAAATTGAATGGAACAGGGAGCCCAAGACAGGAATGACTTCCTCAGAGAGGGATTTATACACTTCGTTTGGGAGGGCGTCGATGCCGGAGGCTTTACCATTTTTAGAGAGCTTTATTTGATTTCTTATTTCCTGCAATGTAATTGGGGAATCAAGGAGATCTTTATTGGCCTGTGTTAGCATGGGGAGGGATTTTGAGCGCAGCCACCCACGGATTTGTTGTTTAGAGGGGGATAAATTCTCCCTATAAAGATCCACAAATAAGGTAAGTATAGTGTTTTGAATGTCACCTATATCTGTGGATCTATCTCCTTGGCTATTTATCACCAGCTCGGCTATGTCATTCTTCGAGCGATCAGATCTCGCTTTCCACGCCAAAAGAGCCCCAGCCCTCTCCCCATACTCATAGTTCTCCATCTTACTCCTTTCCCATTGCTTCTTACACTTCTCTTCTAAAATACCTCTATAACTTTGTCTTGCTTGTTCAAGATCAAGTTCTGCCTGCAACACCCCTTGTCCATCTGAGGATTTTAATAGCCTCAAATGCTCGGCTTCTAGCAGTCTAATATTCTCTTCGCCCACCTTTAACGCACTCCCTTCGGAACGATTTTGAAAACATATGAGACTGTGGAATCGGCCTCTCAGGGTAGCCTTAAAGGCGTCCCACACTACCTCAATTGCAGCTGAACCTATATTGATATCAAAAAATTCCAAAGACGATGTTTTAACTTCCTGAATTACATCTAAATCATCTAACCTTCCCCTGCTGAGAGTCCATCTCGATTGAGATTTTATTAGTAATTTTTTGAAGGAGCCGAAAACAGGGGAATGGTCCGAGAGATGGCTGGGGAGAATAGATATAACAGAGTCTTTCCCAAGTAAAGACTTACTGGCTAATAAGTAGTCGATCCTAGAGAAATGATGGAATCTCTTGCTGTAGAAGGTATATCCAGCCCTGTCACCTTTCGTATACCTCCACACATCGACCAAGCCGAGATCATGAATCAAATTCTTCATTGCCCGTCTGACAAGGGGAGTTGAGATGGAACGCACCTGATTCGACCGGTCCAAAATAGGATCTAATAGGACATTGAAATCACCTCCAACAATTATTGGGGGGGCCACCAACATAAGCTTGGATTGCAGCTTAACAATGTAAGAAGGGTCATCGATATTCGGGCCATAGAATGAGGCGCACGTCAAGACAGTCCCCCCAAAGTCCAACTGAACTATCACCCATCTCCCTGATTGATCGGTCTGGATGGATTTAATTGAGCAGGTTAGCCCCCGTTTAACCAGAACAGCCACCCCACGGCTATTCATACATTGATTCGAGACGCCATAGGTTTTTATCCAGGGTACTCCTGAAAATAGTTTATTCGACTCCCCTGTGGTCAGATGGGTCTCCTGTAGGAGGCAAACCCGAGCTTTTGAAAGTTCCAAGTATTTCATAATCAGCCTTTGCCTCCTAATACACCGTAGCCCATTTACGTTCCAGGAAAGAAGACCCAAACCGGCCTGGTCAGTAGTTACATTTGCCATCCGTATTCATCGCCCTCCCACATTGATGTCATTCCGGAAGTTAATTCCCAAGAGTAAGATGAGGTTATTTTAATTTTATTATTTTTATTTTTATTTTTATATTTATTCCTTACCCACCCATGGTGACCCCCCCCCCCCCCCCGAAAACCGCCCCCTCCCTCACCCCCGTGCGTGCCCCTAATCCCTTGAGGAACCCTCCCTTGAAGATGGGTGAACCCATTAGGTCACGCTCACCTCGGGTTTAAAAAAAGAAAAGTAGTATACTAGGGGAGAAGATTGGAGGCAGGATAGGAAAAAGGAGTGCAACAACGGATATACTATCCTGTGAAGAGGCCCTCGCTTGTTTACATAACAAACCTCACTTTGCCTGCTCTGCCCTCCTTAGTCCAGCCATGAAGTAATCTACTTCTTCAACTGTATGGAATAAGTGCATCTGATTGTTATGCATAGCACGCAAGTGAGCCGGAAATTTTAGTTGTACCTTAACACCCATAGACCTCATTTCCTCCATTCTGCTGCCCATTTCCCACTGCCTTGTAGCCGTTATGTGGGAAATGTCAGACCTAATTTGAAAGGTAAATGGATCCGAACCATTTGGAGAAAAAGTTAAAGAGCCCTCCTTGAGACCAAGTGATAGAACTAACTATTTTACTGAATATGAGAGGAAGTTAACCAAAATCTTCCGGGGTTTCTGTTTTTTCGGGTTTTTCCTGTAGGGATCACGATGAATTCTTTGGATTTCTGACATCAAATCAATGTCAGACTGATCTTTTAAAACAGACCCCTTTAAAATAGAGATGACAAACCCCTTTAAGTCTGAACCTTCCAAGTTCTCGGGAATATTGAGGAGCCTTAGATTATTCTTCCTTGAATGGTTTTCCAACCTTTCGATGTCGTCCTTCAGAGCCTTTTGTTGTAAGGTTAACTTCCCTACTTCCCTTGCGGCCTCACTTATAGTTTCTTTAATGCCAGGTATTTCTGCTTCGAGAAGGCCCGTCCTTACCGCCATCTCATCAAGCCTCTGGGACAGAACTTCACAGGAAGCCTTGATCGCCGCCTGATTGGCTTCAGAGACAGAGAACCTTCCCGCAAGTTCTGCTTGATTTAATTCCGAGACCTTAAACACACTTAACATCTCCTTCTTCATGGCGATTAATATATCCGATAGAGATCGCACTTCGGAACCCTCTGCTGCTTCCAAGCTTCCTGCTGTGAGACACCCGGAGGGCGCTCCTGTTGATAAGTCTCCGGAGGGATCTTTAAACGGTGCGGGTCCTTCCTCGTCCGGTGGTCCCAAAACATTAAACCTATTCGAGAGGGTTACACCTTGTTGTGGAGCCTTAAGTACTGGGGAGTCAGTTAGAGACCCAATGGGCCGCTTAGTAGATTGCTTATCCCCCCTTTGTTTACATTGAGAAAACGGGGTCACAGGGGAGGAGGCTCCCCCATCACTTACAACTAATTTCTGTTTAGGCTTGGATTTTACTTTAAAGAAAAACCCCTCCGGGTCTTCAAGGGACCCTTCAGTAGTTTGATTGGGCTCCACTGTGGCGGCCATGACTCTATAGTAGGTTTTTAGTGAGGGGGTGATTTTTGAAATAAGTACGGGTTTCTTTTTAACTCTAATTTTAGCTTTAGAAACCCCTCTCTGTTTCAATTTCTCCTCCTCTTCTTCGCTCTCCCCAAACCTAGCCCCGGACCTCCTTAACTTTGCTTTAGTTAAGTTAACAATAGATGTCTTTTTTTGGGTCGCGGGGACATGGGAAACCTCTGAATTCTGCAATGGATAAGCAGCTCTTGCTCTTAGGGTATAGCGACCCACTCTAGGAGGAGAGACAATACCTTTTGTATAGCCACCTTCATTCACCTCCATACAGTTACTTAGAATGTCAATGCCGCCTCCCCAGGGCGCCGGGACCAAACCAACCAGGCTTGAAAAATCGTCGTTACACCTTACCGGAGATTTGACCCCCTCTGAGGCTTGAATATCACCTCTGTCTTCTTCTGAGGAATGGCGCGCGATTCTCGCTTTTGAAATCCCCGCTGCCTGCTCCGAATGCCCTCGATAGGGATCCCACTGCTGCTCCGGCGTCACCGCTGCTAGTGCTGACACTGCCCCCGAAACCCGGAACCAGAAACAGGCAGAGACCCGGAGCCTACGGAGCGTCGCTGCCTCCTCCCACCTCCAGCCGGGAGACTGACTGCTGAAGCCCATCAAGTCCGGGTGACTGGAACAGAGGAGGACTCGCTGAAAGCTGCGTGCACTTCGCCAGGCAAAGACCGACGAACAGAAGAAAAATCAGCTCACAGGGCCCCCGGAATGCCTCCCTGCCTCCCTTCATTCCCCCTCATCCCGTGAAAAGACCCGAGGTGAGTGCGGCCGCGACCGTTATCTGCCGGCCGCCATGTTCCTCCGGGCTTCTCCCGATTCTATTTCTTCCTCCTGGAGGTCCACCACCCATTCACGCACCATTGTTCCATGCCATCCTTAACCTTTCACTTGGCCAAATGTATGCTCTTCACGGTGTTGAGTAATTATTCAGAATAAATATATGTTCCAGAGTTCATTCATTGTCTTAGTGCTTAATATAACACCTTTTTCGGAGAGGTCTAATGTCTGCTGTATGGTTTCCTGTAAAGCATGCTGACACCACTTTGGTTATGTTACTCTATATAAAAAATGTAAATAAATGAAGAATAGATAAGACAAATGGAGGTCAATAATCTGATGGAAGACCATCAGTAACTTAGCACAATAGAGAGGAATGAACAAAAGAGAATGAATATGCTACTTACCAGTATGCATCTGTTCTTGGCATGTAGGGCTGCTGACATTCATATCTGTGCATAGATCGCCGCCTAGTGTTGGGTCCGGATGTTTGCACGTTGTTGTCCTGGAAGAGTCTTCGAAGTATCACGAGATAGGTGACGCCTCCCCTGGACTACAGTGCGCATGGGCATCCTCTCCATCCTTAGATTGTTTTTCGCCATTGTGGCAGTGATGGAGTAGATACAGTAAATGATGACCATGCTATACAGTAATTCTGAGGGCTGCAGCTGCTACAGGCACCGGGGAGGAGGGTGGGCGATATGAATGTCAGCAGCCCTACATGCCAAGAACAGATGCATACTGGTAAGTAGCATATTCAGTTTGAGGCATGTGGGCTGCTGAATTCATATCTGTGCATAGAATACATAGCAGTACCTCCTATTAGCGGCGGCTACCAGTGCCAGCTGCAGCAGTCTGAAAAAGAGTTTTGAGAACAGCCTGTCCTACAGCTGCCTGCTGTTTTGAGTGTACATCTACACAGTAGTGTTTGGTAAATGTATGTATAGTGGACCATGTGGCTGCTCTACATATTTCCTGTAAAGGAATGTTTCCCAGGAAAGCCATGGATGCCCCTAACTTTCGTGTTGAGTGGGCTCGTGGGGGAATCGTTAGAGTGCGTTTAGCTTTTTGATAGCAAATTTGAATACATTTAACGATCCATCTGGCTATACCTGCTTTGGAAATGGCGTTGCCCTTGTGTTGTGGAGAAAAGGCAACGAAAAGTTGTTTTGTCTTCCTAAAGTCCTTAGTTCTGTCTATATAGTACATGAGGGCCCTCTTTACATCCAGTGTATGGAGCATTCTCTCTGCGACATTTTGTGGATTTTGAAAGAAAACAGGCAGTTCAATAGTCTGATTGATGTGGAACTGCGATATTACTTTAGGCATGAATTTGGGGTTGGTACGTAGTACGACCCTGTTTGTGTGAACCTGTATGAATGGCTCTTGAATGGTTAGTGCCTGGAGTTCACTAACTCTTCTTAACGAAGTGATTGCTACTAGGAAAGCTACTTTCCAGGTGAGGAATTGAATCTCACATGAGTGGAGAGGTTCGAAGGGTGGACCCATTAGTCTGGTGAGGACCAAGTTGAGGTTCCACACCGGTGCTGGTGGGTGTCTTGGGGGAATCACTCGTTTAAGTCCTTCCAAGAAGGCTTTGATGGCAGGCACTCTGAATAAAGAGAGGTGCTGCCTGTTTTGGAGATAGGCTGCTATTGCGGTTAAATGGATACGGATTGAGGTGTATGCCAGATTGCATCGGTATAGGTGTAAGAGGTAACAGATTATGTTTTGAATGGATGCGTCTAGCGGGTTAATGTCATTGTTGGTGCAGTAAATGACAAACCTCTTGCAATTAGCTGCATAGCAAGCTCTGGTAGTGGGTCTCCTGGCCTCCTTGATGATCTCCATACAGTCAGGTGGCAGGTTTAGGTAGCCAAACTCTAAGACTTCAGGAGCCAGATTGCCAGGTTCAGCTGTTGCGGATCTGGGTGCTGAATTTCGCCATGGCTCTGCGTTAGGAGTGCAGGTTTTATCCGCAGCTTTTGATGCGGCACCACGGAAAGTTCCAGAAAGGTGGTGTACCATGGCTGGCGCGCCCACGTTGGAGCAACTAGGATGAGTGTCAGTGAGTGCTGTCGCAGTTTGCGTGCCACCAGCGGTATTAATGGCGCTGGGGGAAAAGCGTACGCAAATCTGCCGGACCAGTTCATCCATATCGCATTGCCCTGCGATTGTGGATGTGGGAACCTGGCGGCAAAGCTTCAGCATTTTGCGTTTTCGTTTGTGGCGAATAGGTCTATCTCTGGATGACCCCACTGTTGGAAGTACGGTTGGAGCACTGATGGGTGTAGCACCCACTCGTGCATCTGGTGGCTGTGTCTGCTGAGCAGATCCGCCATCTGGTTGTCCTTGCCGGGGAGGTGTTCCGCCATGAGGAATATGTTCCTCTGAATGGCCCACTTCCACATGCTCTGAGCCAGATGAGACAAATGTGGAGAGTGTGTTCCTCCCTGCTTCTGTATGTAGTACATGGCAGTCATGTTGTCCGTCCGGATCAACACGACTTTGTTGCACAAGTGTACTTTGAACGCCTTCATGGCGAGGAAGATTGCCATCAGTTCCAGAACGTTGATGTGCATCTTCTTTTGTTGTGTCGTCCATAGTCCCTGCACTGTGTAACTGAGTACATGAGCTCCCCATCCCTGGAGAGAGGCGTCCGCTGTCAGTATTATTTGTGGAATAGGCTCTTGGAACGGTCGGCCTTTGCAAAGGTTTTGTGGATTCCACCAATGCAGAGAGTTGTATGCCCGACCGCTCACCAACACTAGGTCTTTTAATTGCCCGTGAGCCTGATTCCATTGACGTGCCAAGCACTCCTGAAGCGGGCGCATATGTAGTCTCGCGTGTGGGACTATGAAAATGCAGGAGGCCATCATGCCTATCAACTGCATGAACACTCACGCAGGAAGGGAGTGTTGAGGTTTGAACTTTGAGATCAGCATTTGCATGCTGTTGATCCTCACTAAATTTGGCTGAGCTGTGGCTGCCAGAGTGTCTATGGTCGCACCCAGGTACTGTTGTACGTGTGCGGGTTGGAGATGTGATTTTGGGTAATTTAGTGAGAATCCAAGACTGTGAAGAAGGTGAATGGTGAGGGACATGTGGCTGGCACATTGCTGGGCTGACTTTGCCTGAACAAGCCAGTCGTCCAGGTAAGGGTAGACGTGAATGTGTTGTCTCCGTAGATGTGCAGCCACTGTAGCTAGGCACTTGGTAAAAACCCTGGGTGCTGTTGTCACGCCGAAGGGGAGGACTTTGAATTGATAGTGCTGTCCCTGAATAGTGAATCTGAGATATTTCCTGTGTGACGGGTGTATGGGTATGTGGAAGTACGCATCTTTGAGTACTAGTGTGGCTAGGAAGTCTCCCTGGCTGAGCAGCGGGAGAACCTGCTGTAGGGTGAGCATATGGAAATGCTCTGACAGAATGTAGTGGTTGAGGGGTCTCAGGTCTAGTATAGGTCTGAGCGACCCGTCCTTTTTTGGGATTAGGAAGTACAGAGAGTACACCCCTGTCCCCTGCTGATTGACGGGCACGACCTCTATTGCACCTTTTTGCAGCATACTTAGCACTTCCTGCTGCAATAATGCTAAGTGCTCTGCGGACATAGGACAGTGCTTTGGCGGTATTGTGGGTGGAGTGGAGGTTAATTCGAGACAGTAACCGTGCTGGATAATATCCCTGACCCACCTGTCCATGGTGATGGTTTTCCATGTGGACAGGAACCGCTGGAGTCTCCCCCGACAGGTGGAATGTGGTCGGGGGGAAGGGAGAGGGCGTCACTGTTTGTTCTTGGGTGAGGACCTGGTGTTGCCGTAACCGCGTCCTCTGCCCTTGGTGCTGGAGCCACGATATCCACCTCTGTTGGTTTTATCGTAGGTACTCTGTGTGCCCCCTTTAGTGTATTGCTGCTGTGACCCCTGGCCTCTAGCTGCTCCCCTATTCCCAGGGCAAGGAAAGGAGCCACTACGAAATGTCTGCGTTTCCAGAGCGCCCATTAACTTCGCAGTGTCAGTGTCCTTCTTTATCTTTTCTAAGGTGGTGTCAACTTCTGGGCCGAATAAGTAGTCGGGGTTGACTGGCTGATTCAGGATGTTGTTTTGAATCTCTGCTTTGAATCCGGAGATTCTCAACCAAGCGTGTCGTCGTAACATGACGCTGGTGTTTATCGCCCTTGCAGCTGTGTCGGCAGCATCTAGTGCGCACTTAATGGATGCGTTGGTAAGAAGTTGTCCCTCTCTGATGAGGAGCTCCGCTGCCTCTTTGTATTCGTTTGGCAGATGCTGGAGTAGTGACTCTAGCGTGTCGTAGTGTGAACGATCATAGCGAGCCAGGAGGGCCTGTGTATTGGCAATGCGCCAGATGTTTGCTGCTTGAGCTGCAATTCTCTTGCCTGAGGTCTCCAGCACTTTGGACTCCTTGTCTGGGGGAGGAGCATCACCTGTTGTTTGCGAGTGGGCTCGTTTGCGAGCGTTAGCAACCACCATGGAGTCCAGAGGTAACTGACCTCTAATGTACATAGGGTCCCCGGGCGCAGGTTTGTATTTTTTTCAATCCTGGGGTTTAGCACCCGTGCCCTGGTTGTTTCCTTGAAAATGTCCTTAGCAGGCTTGAGAACACCTTTCAACATGGGCAAAGTTTTGACAGTGCGCTCGGAGGAGGCGAAAGTGTCCACTAAGAAGTCTTCCTCAACTGTGTCCGAGTGGAGTTGTACTCCATGATTGGCTGCAGCACGTTCTATGAGGGCATTGAAGGCGGCAGTGTCCTCTGTGGGAGATGTTTTTGCGCCGTAAAGCTGCGTGTCCTGGGTATCTGTTGCGGCACCCTGGTCAGTAGGGTCATCCCAGGCTTGATCTGGGTCCTGCTGCTCTTCAGGATCGATATCCCTAGGTTAGGTGGTATCATCACCTATGTAATCCTCCATTGCGTCCGTGTCGGAGGGCGTAGGAGAAAAGGACTGGGGATCCTGATAGGAGGTGTGCAAGCGTTCGTATAGAACCGGTTCCGACTCTGCTGGCAGTTTCTGCATCAGAGGGATTTTGTAGGAGTTCAAGGCCTGCTCTGGCGTGACCTTCCGTTTTCGGAGTATGTGTCTGCCAGTGTCGGCATCGATGAATTGAGACTGTGAAGGCTCAGTAGGAGAGTGTCTAGTAGATGGGGACTTTGTCTGGCGGACACGTATTCGGATCTTGAACATCTTCGGCGCCGTGGATGGCGGCAAACCAAAAGTGATGTTGGTCGGTGCCGAGGGTGCCTTTGGAGCCTTGTTCGAGTCGGGGCCCGACGTGGACCGGAGGGCTGCCTGTTCCCTGATGCGTTGCAACGACGCCGCGACTTGCCGCACCGAGAACGCCGAAGGTTCTTTGGTGCCGAGTGGTTCCGTAGAGGTAGGCGTCGACTGCTTCGGAGCCACAGGGTCATCGATCCGAGGAGAGGTATCAGCGGTCGTCGGAGCCGATGATTTGACGCGTGTCGCTGTCTTCGAAGTGGACTCAGATGGAGCGGCCATTTTGACTTTAGTGGTCGGGGCCGACTGTTTCGGTGCCAGGGGCCGAGGCGCTTTTGTGGTACCGATGGCCTTCCTTTTCGGGTCGGTACCGATATCTGCTGCCGCAAGTTCGGCGCCGAAATCCCTCTTAGTGCGTTCGGAGCCAATGGTCTGTGCTGGCGTCGAATGAGTGGAGGTCTTCGAGGGCTTCGAGCCGACCACTGCCAGTTTCACTTTTGGTTTCGGTGGAACTGGTGCGACGATTGGTTTCGGTTTCATTGAAGGGAAACCAGTCTTTTTCGTTAATAATGGCTCGTGCTGGATGTGAGGCCGGGCCCGAAGGCGGGGCCGAAGAACTTTGGGATTGATCTCGGGTAAGGCCCGAAGGCGATCCCTTGACCGGAGCCGTAGAATGACGCACTTTGATGGCCTCCGTTTCGACGGGTAGGCCTGGCTCTTCACCAGAGCTATCTTCTTCGGCCCTAAAGGCCTCATCGTAGTCTCCTACCTCGTCGACGGCTTCTTCCCTGTGAAAAAGCGCTTCATCGGCGTCCTCCGATCAGGAATCGTGTTCGGAAGCGGGGCTGGAGTTTACTTCTTCCACGCTCTCAACATCTTCGTCCTCGGTGCTGAAGATGTTGGCCGGGGTCGGTGCCGATTGCTGCGCTTCTAATCTCGCTGCCCTTCGGTTCCGGAGAGTCTTCTAGGATCGGAATCGGGCACAGGCCATACATTTCGATTCGTCGTGATCCGGCGAGAGACATTTATTGCATACCGGGTGGACGTCGATGTGTGGGTATTTGGCGTGGCATACAGGACACCGTTTGAATGGGGTCCTCGATTCCATCGTCGATGTAAGGTCGATGTTCGGATTAAACGGATCCGAAAAACTGGAAGAAGTTTCTAACTAAGCAAGAAAGCAGTCGATACCGATCGGGAACAGTACCGACGAAAACTAAAGGCCTTTTGGCCTTAAACTAAATTTTCCTAACTTGAGCTAAGATAAGCACATCCGAACCCAATGGCGGAAAAAAACAATCTAAGGATGGAGAGGATGCCCATGCGCACTGTAGTCCAGGGGAGGAATCACCTATCTCGTGATACTTCGAAGACTCTTCCAGGACAACAACGTGCAAACATCCGGACCCAACACTAGGCGGCGATCTATGCACAGATATGAATTCAGCAGCCCACATGCCTCGAACAGAGTAGATCCAGTTTCCCCATAATTTACATGTAGCATGGGAGGAAAGAAGAGACAAATCAAAGAGTTATGCATCTCGGTGTTCATTTAAGGGAAGAGGTTGTGTGCTGTTTAAGGGTACTTAAAAATGTAAACGGACTTCCTTAGTTATGTATCCCTACCCCTTCCCATCACCCCAAGCAGGAGTTCAACAGCTCTCTAGCTCCCTTCTCTTTCTTTGCTGGTGCTTTTCCAGCAAAGATCTATTTACATCCAGGCACCATTTCAAAGGTCACTCTCCATACATCCTATTGAGCAGAGATACAATAAGCCTAATTTAGAGTTTGGCAGTTGAGTTACTCAGTTACAAACATGACGGATATCTCATCGACCTTATTTACAAGCGCCTGTGGATGTAATGCACTTGTAATTAGGCAGACAGGATTTTTGTCATGATTGCGACAGAGATATCCGTACGCCAAACTCTAATACAGGCCCTTGGTACTTGCTGGACAGTTTCCTATTATGAGGGGTTGGTGTGCTCCTGTGCACTTTGCCAGAGACTTGCTTGAGCCTTTCTCTCCATGACTACAGGAATTTCCTAATGGCACACAATTTCTATTTACAGAACTTTATATCTCGGAGTTGGGCCTCCTGTATTGCTCTTGTTACCTCTGCTCTGGATCACTGAGCATAGTTTCCTGATTAATGAGGACTCTTCTAAATCCTTCTCTGAATGTAAAACAGCTCATCTCAATATCAGGAAAGCATAAAGAAGTAGTACTGTCAAGGCACAGGTAAGAGGAAATTGCTTTAACGGAAATGAAGGTCCTGTTCATGTCTTTTATACATTTGCCATGATGAGGAATATTTTGCTTCTCTCCAGGCTAGGAATGCATGCCTATAGACCTCTTCAAGTCATATCTTGGTTGCCTTTGCTAAGTAACAATATATGTGTAGGAGGCTGGCTCTTTATGTGATATATCAACAATCTGATATCCTGTGTAAAAAGTCCAGGGAGTCCCGTAGAAGTTGACAGGGGCTTGCTCTAGCAATCCCATGGTGCTCTATTAGGGGTAGTGTGGTCGATCAGCCTTAGGCTTAATCGAGAGGAGTGCGTCCAGGTGCTAAGGGGCAAGGGGGGGAGCTTCCTTTCCTGTGAGGGGAGCCAGAATCGCATTTCAAAGGTGACAGCTTTTAGAAGCTTGCCAGCCTGGGGACAGGCCGTCATGTGGGAGGGGGTTTTACACCCTCCCCCCAGACAGGTTTTTTTTATGGGCCTCCTGAAAGCAGAGGCTCTCACCCTTGGAGGTCAGAACAGTGTCTCGGGTGGCAGGCTGGCAGAAACTAGTCAGAGAGCACACCAGAGGCCTTATCAGGGGGCACTTCTAAGGTGCCCTCTGGGTGCATGTATTGGTAAATCCATCACTGGAATCAGCGTGGGTTTATCAATGTGAGATGTTTGATACCAACCATCCCTATTTTCAGTGAAGCCATCATGTAGCTCGAGAACTTGTTTTAACCAGTGTTCAGCACGTTTTAAAATGGCTTCCCTGATCACTTGTACTGGCAGCAATGGAAATGACTAGCACAGGAGGATATCTGCTCATGCAGGTATGCCCTCACATCTAATATTCATCACCCTGCCTTAGGGCTGTCAGGCCTGCTATAGGGGTGGCTTACAAATATCACAAGCAGTGTTAGGGGATATGGCACACAGGGATGGGTGACATGTCGTGTTTTCACTTTTGTCTGCACCAATACACACAGCCTGTGACAGCAGTTATGATTGTGATTAGTGAGGGATCACTTAGGGTGGCACAGTATGTGCTGCTGCCCTTAAGGACCCTCTTTAGTACCTCAGGCCCTAGGTACCAGGGGTACCATTTACAGAGGAACTTACAGAGGGTGCTAAAGCTTTTGGCAATTGCGGAAACAACTGTACAGTTTTGAAAGTGCTCTGGCCCTGGGGACCTGGTTAGCCGGAACTCAGTGTCCTTTCAGTCAAACTCACATCAGTTATCATGCAAAAAGTGGGGGTGACCATGTCAAAAATGGTTACTTTCCTGCAATATGCAACAGAGATTTCTGAATACACGTAACAGGCATAATACCAAGGGTGCAAACCATCCCAGTATACATATTGAATTACAAATGGGTAACTGGGAATTACTGAGATGTGTTCTTGTTTGCCACAGAGCCTGACAGCAAATAGACCACGAGAGCGGAGCTCTAGCTGTCTTTGATGACCCTTTGAAACCCAAGGAGAAAAACATCCATGCAATGTATATAAATTTACTCATCTATAATTGTATGTTGTATGTGGCCCCACAAATCATCTGCCCCAGCTTCTAACAAGATATGCAAAGGCAGATGAGTAACAGTGGAAAAAAGAATTGTAAAAAGCTGGGCTTCTGCCACCCACTCCACCACTCTCGAGATACCCTTCCTCTCCGCCAAACGAAAAAATAAAGACATGGCCTCTTGCCATGCACCCCCACCACTGTCTGCAACCCCATCCAACTGAAAACAATACCTAGTCTCCTGCCACAACCTATACCACCTCCTGTGCAATCCCGATCCCTCCACGCCAAATGTTGTGCTTCCACCTCTCACACACAGTCAGCACTATGCTGAGAGTGGTTCTGTGAGACCCACAGCTTCATTTCTTCTCTCAGGGTAAGTGTTCAGAGACCAACACTGACAGATGAGTGGAAGATAGGTAGGAGAACAGCCCTGACCGCATTCTCTTGTCTCCCTTCAGTCTGACCCAGGAAAGGCAGGAGATAGTGGATGAGACCACTATTTCGCTGAGGCACTTGGGTCTCTGGAGACCTGAACAATGAGATGGAACAAAGAGGACATAAGCCCTTTGTGAGAAAGTGCCATCTTTCTTGCATGGTATGCCCCCACTTTTTGCTAAATTGCTGAATGTACTTCGATTGAGTGTACCCTGGGTTCCTGCCAATCAGGTGCCCAGGGCCTATGTTCCTTCCTTAAACCACACAAACTCCAAATTGGCAAACCCTAGCCACATGTCAGCCCCTAGTAAATGGTACCCTAGGTACCCAGGGCCTTGTGGCCAGGGAAGGCCTCTAAGGGCTGCAGCACTCATTGTGCCACCCACAGAGGCCCTGTACCCTTACACACACACTGCCCTTGCAGGCTGAGTGTCTGGGTGCAGGACAAAACAAAGAGTCGACATGGCACACATCACTGTGTACCATGCCCATCACCTACACTGCCAAGGCATATGTCAGCCACCCCTCTAGCTGGGTGCATTACGCCTATGGTGTGGGCACAGGAGCAGGAGCCCTGTGCGCCTACAGTACCCGGGTCCATTCCTGGGCACTGTAAGTGCAGTGCTGTCATTTAAGAGTACATGGTGCTGAGAGCTTGTCAAACACGAGCTCCACAGCACCATATTGGCAACACTAAAGCCTGGGAAGTTTGGTATCAAACTTCTCAGCACATTGAACCCACACTGATGCCAGTGTAGGATTTAATGTACTAAGCACCCCAGAGGGCATCTTAGAGATGCCCCCTTACAGCTAACTTACAATCCACGTCTGCTCTGAGGCTGCCCAGGCTGCCACACAGCAGACACGTTGCTGGACCCCTGGGTGGGAGAGCCCCTGCTCTCCCGGGCCTGCAACAATGCACATCCTGGGTGAGGTGAGAAATCTCCTCCCCCAGGATGAGCAAAGGGAAGCTTCAAAGGCAGGCCGCCATTTGGAGTTTCCCCAGGCCACTGCAACCCCCCACTCTGGCGGGAAGCTTGGCCGGAAACCCCATACAAGGACAGGGGATGTGCCAGCCTGCCCACCACACCCCTCAGGTGGGGGAGGCGAGGTGAAGCACATCTCCGGGCTCTCGCCATCTTGAAGATGGGAGGCCCTACCCTATCAGGATTAGGCTACTGCCCCCTCCCACAGGAGAGAGGCAGGATAGGGGGTGTACCCACCCCAGGACAAGGACCCATTGGTCCCTGGCCTTCACCTACCTGTAACGCCCCTAAATCTAGTATTTAGGGGCACCCTGAACCTTCCTTCCTTAGATTCCAGATAGAAAATTACAAGAAGAGCAAGAAGAACAAAGACCTGCCCTGCAACTGCTAAAAAGAGAAGAAGACACCAACTGCTTAGGCCCCAGCCCTACCGGCCTGTCGACTCTCGAACCTGCACCAGCGCGGCATCTCTCGTGGCCAGCAACCTCACCAACCCGGAGGACCTGGCTACCTTTTGGCTCTAAGCCCCTGGGACTCCCATGAATAGAGGCTCTACTCAAGAAACCTATATTTAACCCCTGGCAACAGCCTGGAACCGCGGACCCAACACACTCTGCACCAGCCAAGCCTGGCCAGTGCCGGAGTGGACAAAGACCCTGAGGACGACCCCACGGCGACTGTGACCCCGAGTCCGGCACCCAAGGACCCCCCTCGACATCCCGGAAGAAGCCTGCAGCCTCAGAACCAAGTGCCACCCCAACCGCGATCAACCAGAGGGTAAGATTCCCGACGTCAAAAGGCACCCCTGCACCCGGCGCCCTGCGGCCCCCTGTGCCCAATCCCGGGGTACCCACCTAACCTACAACTACCCAACTTACCTCTCGAAGTGGTGGTGGCACCTGAAACATCCTCGTCCCCGAGCCTGCAGCCTTTTTCCAAACCGGAACATTCCCATTGATTTCCATTGAGCGCCCAAGGGCTCAAAAGCACCCTGCACCCAGCCGCCCGAGTGGCCCTGGCAGTGCCCTCTCTACACTAACCTACTTCCCCACTTGCCCTGAGTAAGTGACCAGGAGCCCAGCTCCCACAGCCGCGTGGCTTGCCAGACAGCAGCCACCAACCAAGGCCCCCCTATCCCTCATAGGATAACATTGGGCCTAACTCTCTCTGCACCCGGCCGTCCTGAAACCGCTGAGGGTGAACCAACTGTACCTACCTGACACTGGGGGACCCCTGAGTCCATGCCCGGAATTTCAACTCTGCCAGTCGAGTACTTACCCTTAAACCGCTAACTTCATTTTCCTCATAGGGTAACATTGACTGGCTTTTTCTTCAAAAATCTTCTAAGTGTGAACTTTTCAAAACTGCAAAAATTCACCAAAAATCAGCCAAGTGACAAAAACGAATTTACTCACCTGCTCCTAGGTGAGCTCCCAGTGCTGGATCTTGGTGCCCAGCCCTGACCCTGAAAAGTGTTCACAACTATACTTACCTCTAACTCATTTTTCTCCCATAGGAAACCATTGTCTGCTTTTCTGTGAAATTTCTTTTAAGTGTCTATTTTTGCAAATTTGAAATATTCTTTTAAAATCGTACCATTTCTGCAAACGAAATTACTTACCTGTTTTTGATAAGGACCCCAGTCCTGGGTCTAGGTACCCAGTCCTGGATTACTAAAGTAACGATAAAGTACTCTACCTGCAATTTGAATTTCTTGCCATAGAGATCCATTGAATGTTTTCTTTGAAATATTTTCTAAGTGCTAACTTTTGAAATAGCTAAATATTATTTAAAAATCATTACAGTTATTAAGTCGACTTTCATCACTTGATTCTGAATACTGACCCAAGGCTGGTTCTAGGAGCCAGACCTGGAATTCCAAAAGTAATCTGAAAAGTAATTTATTACAAATGACCTGAATTTACCATTGAGCTCAATGCATTGTTATGTTTAGGAAATAGGATTGTTTGTGGCAACCAACTGTGACTGTTTACACAAATTTATTGCTTAAGACAAAAGTATTTATATTCAACCTCTCATTCTGAGAAAGTATATTTTTACCCCCTTTGTGGTTCTAAAAATAAAACAAGCCTATATTTTATATATATAAACCATTGGCCTAGAGTTCAGTTATTGAGTGTGTGAAACCATTTGCTGACTGAGTGTGTACAATAAATGCTTTACACTGTCCTCTGGTACTGCCTTACTGCTCGACCAAGCTACCACTTTTGAGAGTAAGGTCATACCTAACTTTGACCTCTATCAGCCTCTGGGGGACTGTGGACTCTGTACACCCTGTACCTATTAGGGAACAGTATATACAGAGCCACTTTCTCACATTGGTGGATCAGCGGTGGGATACAAACTTGCATTTGTTGGACTACTTGGTTACCATCTGATCACACGACAGAACTCTTAAAAATTGCCTTTAGAATTCTGATTGTTTTTTCCAAAATTACTAAAAGTCTTGCTAGGGCCTTGCTTAAGTCCCATTAGAATTTTAGAAAAATAAAAGTCACTATAGTCAGGGTAGAGGGTTAGAACTGTCAGGTTAGAATGTCTCAAACAAACCCAGCTATTAGTGATAATAATAACATGGACCTGGTGGAGGAGCTCGACCTCACACCTTACTTACACTTGTCTTTCAAGGAATTGAGGTCCTTATGTAAACTCAAAAATTTACAAATGGGTCAGCATCCAACCAAACAAGGGCTCCAGGAGCTCCTGGCTGAGTATGCTAAAGACCACCCATCTGAACATGGTGATGGCCAGTCAGATGAGGAAAGGGAAACAGGAGAGGTGGACAGCCACCTCCCCATACTATTCCCTAGGGAGGAGATGGCACCCATACCCTCCAACTCAAGACATAGCATCTGGGCACCTAGAGACCACACAGGTGGCTCTGGTCCCAGAGACAACACTGGGGAACCCCCCAGTGAAGAGGACAGCCTTGTGAGGCTGGCCAGAAGAATAGATCTAGAGTCCAGACTCCTGGCCCTAGAAAAGGAAAGGAGAGAGATGGGTTTAGCACCCATCAATGGTGGCAGCAATAATAAAAACAAGGATAGGGAGGAAACTTCTGACCCTAAAATCCCCAAAGGGATTGTCCCTAAATTTGAGGAAGGTGATGATATCACCAAATGGTTCACAGCCTTTGAGAGGGCTTGTGATATCAGGAAAGTAAAGAAACCTCTCTGGGGGGCACTCCTGTGGGAACTGTTCTCTGGTAACTGCAGGGACAGGCTTCTGACTCTCTCTGGGCCAGAAGCAGGATCCTATGACCTCATGAAGAAAGCTCTGATTGAGGGATTTGGATTCACCACTGAGGAGTATAGAATTAGATTCAGGGCGGCTCACAAAACCCAGACCCAGTCCTGGATTGATTTCGTAGATTTCTCAGTGAAGACACTGGATGGTTGGTTAGCTGGACATGGTGTGCAGGATTTTACTGGATTGTACAATTTATTCATGAAGGAACATATTTTGAGTAACTGCACAAATGAAAAGTTGCATCAGCATTTGGTAGACCTAGGTCTAATTTCTCCACAAGAATTGGGAAAGAAGGCGGACCACTGGGTCAAGACTAGGGTGACCAAGACAACCACTGGGGGTGACCAAAAGAAGGTGGTCACAAAACCTCCCCAGGGGAAAGGTGGTGAGAATCCCCAAGATAAAAAGTCTGAGTCTTCCAAAGGGCCCCAAAAACCTGTTCAGGTGGGTGGGACCCAAACTACTCCCTATGTGCCCCAACCATATAGGGGGAAGAACTTTGATCCCTTAAAGGCCTGGTGTAATACCTGTAAGAAGCAGGGACACCTAACTGTAACTTGCCCCCAAAACAAAGCCCCTAAGGCACCCAGTACAGCCACTCCTGGGGCAGCAAGTATACAAATGGGATCAGAGGTGTACCCTGAGCACATCTGGGAACACACTGAAGCAAGTTTAGTCTCCTTGGGAGAAGTGGAGTTTGCCACTGTGGCTGTGTGGCCCCCCAACTTAAAGAAATACTTACAGTACCCCTGGGTAAATGGAACTATGGTAGAAGCTCTGAGGGATACAGGTGCCAGTGTCACTATGGTGAAAGACACACTGGTTTCCCCTGAGCAATACTTGATTGGGAAGTCTTACCCAGTCACCAACGCTGACAGTGTCACCACTAGTCATCCCATGGCCATGGTAACATTAGGCTGGGGGGGGGTTACTGGCCTGAAACAGGTAGTGGTCTCTCCAAAGTTGCCAGCTGCATGTCTGCTTGGAAATGATCTGGAAACCTCAGCCTGGGCTGAGGTTGAGTTAAAGGCCCATGCAGCCATGCTGGGCATCCCTGAATTGGTGTGTGTGCAAACCAGAGCACAGAGCAAGAGGAAGGGTGAAAAAGTAGGTTTGGAGCCTGGAATAATGGCCCAACCAACCAAGAGGAAGGGCAAGAAGACTGGGGGACCAGCTTCTGTACAGCCAAACACTCAGAACCCCTCTCCCCCTGGAGAGGATGTAGATACCCCTGAGGGAACTGAGTCCATGGAGCTTGACCCTTACCAGGTTGAACTCTTGGGCCCAGGGGGACCCTCTAGGGAAGAGCTGTGCCAGGGTCAGCGAGACTGTCCCAGTCTTGAAAGCCTGAGACAACAAGCTGCTTCAGAAGCCAGGGGAGATGTCAGTGGTACCCACAGAGCTTATTGGGAAGAGGGATTACTGTATGCTGAGGCAAGAGACCCCACTCCTGGAGCCACCAGGAGGGTGGTAGTGCCACAGAAGTACAGGGAGTTCCTCCTAACTTTGGCTCATGACATCCCCCTAGCTGGACATCTGGGGCAATCCAAAACTTGGGAAAGGTTAGTGAGTCACTTTTACTGGCCCCAGATGCACCAAAAGGTGAAGGAGTTTGTCAGCTCCTGTGTTACCTGTCAGGCCAGTGGCAAGACAGGTGGCCACCCAAAGGCCCCCCTCATTCCACTACCAGTGGTGGGGGTCCCCTTTGAAAGGGTAGGTGTGGACATTGTGGGTCCACTTGAACCTCCCACAGCCTCAGGGAACAAATTCATTCTAGTAGTAGTGGATCATGCTACTAGGTACCCTGAAGCAATTCCACTTAGGACTACTACAGCTCCTGCAGTAGCCAAGGCCCTCCTGGGTGTCTTCACCAGGGTGGGTTTTCCTAAGGAGGTGGTTTCAGACAGAGGTTCCAACTTCATGTCTGCTTACCTAACACACATGTGGAAAGAGTGTGGAGTGCAGTACAAGTTTACTACACCCTACCACCCACAAACCAATGGCCTTGTTGAGAGGTTCAACAAGACATTGAAAGGTATGATCATGGGACTCCCTGAGAAACTCAAAAGGAGGTGGGATGTCCTGTTACCATGCTTGCTTTTCGCTTACAGGGAAGTGCCACAGAAGGGAGTAGGTTTCTCACCCTTTGAACTTCTGTTTGGTCATCCTGTAAGAGGACCACTGTGTCTTGTAAAGGAGGGCTGGGAGAGGCCTCTTCAAGAACCCAAACAGGACATAGTGGACTATGTGCTTGGCCTAAGGTCCAGAATGGCTGAGTATATGGAAAAGGCATCCAAGAACCTTGAGGCCAGCCAGGAGCTCCAGAAGCACTGGTATGACCAAAAAGCTGCACTGGTTGAATTTCAACCAGGGCAACAGGTGTGGGTTTTGGAGCCAGTGGCACCAAGGGCTCTCCAAGACAAATGGAGTGGCCCTTACCCTATCCTAGAGAGAAAGAGTGAGGTCACCTATCTAGTTGACCTGGGCACTAGCAGGACACCCAAAAGGGTCATCCATGTGAACCGCCTTAAACTCTACAATGATAGGGCTGACATCACCATGCTGATGGTGACTGATGAAGAACAGGAAGCAGAGAGTGAGCCACTCCCTGACCTCTTATCCTACAGCCCAAAAGATGGGTCAGTAGATGGTGTGATTTTTTCAGACACCCTCTCTGCCCAACAGCAGACTGACTGCAATCAAGTCTTGCAACAATATGCTAGCCTCTTTTCCCTGACCCCTGGTCTGACAAGCTGGTGTACCCATGATGTGGACACTGGTGACAGTGCACCTGTCAAGAACAAAATCTATCGACAGTCAGATCAAGTCAAGGAAAGCATCAAAGCTGAGGTCAGCAAGATGCTGGAGTTAGAGGTCATTGAGCCTTCAGAGAGCCCCTGGGCTAGCCCAGTGGTTCTGGTCCCCAAACCTCATCAACAGGGTGAAAAGAGAGAGATGAGGTTCTGTGTGGACTATAGAGGGCTCAACTCTGTCACCAAGACAGATGCTCACCCTATCCCAAGAGCAGATGAACTGATAGACAAATTGGGGGCTGCCAAATTTCTCAGTACCTTTGACTTAACTGCAGGGTACTGGCAGATTGGCATGGCCCCAGGAGCAAAAGAAAAGACAGCATTCTCCACCCCTGATGGGCATTATCAGTTTACTGTGATGCCCTTTGGGTTAAAGAATGCCCCTGCCACCTTCCAGAGGTTGGTGAACCATGTCCTGGCTGGGTTGGAGTCCTTTAGTGCAGCTTATCTTGATGATATTGCTGTCTTTAGCTCCACCTGGCAGGATCACCTGATCCACCTTGGGAAGGGTTTAGAGGCTCTGCAGAGTGCAGGTCTCACTATCAAGGCATCCAAATGCCAGATAGGGCAGGGCACTGTGGTGTACTTGGGCGACCTTGTAGGTGGAGGCCAGGTACAGCCCTTACAACCCAAAATCCAGGCCATCATGGACTGGATAGCTCCAACAACCCAGACCCAAGTCAGGGCATTCCTTGGCTTGACTGGGTACTACAGGAGGTTTGTGAAGGGGTATGGGTCCATTGTGACCCCCCTCACAGAACTCACCTCCAAGAAAATGCCCAAGAAAGTTAACTGGACAGTTAGTTGTCAAAAGGCTTTTGACACCCTAAAAGAAGCAATGTGCTCAGCACCAATTCTAAAAGCTCCAGATTATGCCAAGCAGTTCATAGTGCAGACTGATGCCTCTGAGCTAGGGATAGGAGCGGTCCTATCCCAGACAAATGATGAAGGCCAAGACAAACCTGTTGCTTTTATAAGCAGAAGACTACTCCCTAGAGAGCAGCGTTGGAGTGCCATTGAGAGGGAGGCCTTTGCTGTGGTTTGGTCCCTGAAGAAGCTGAGGCCATACTTGTTTGGCACTCACTTCCTAGTTCAAACTGACCACAGACCTCTCAGATGGCTAATGCAGATGAAAGGGGAAAATCCGAAACTACTGAGGTGGTCCATCTCCCTACAGGGAATGGACTTTGAAGTGGAACACAGACCAGGGACTGCCCATGCCAATGCAGATGGACTTTCCAGGTTCTTCCACTTAGACAATGAAGACTCCATAGGACAAGGTTAGTCTCATCACCTTTCGTTTGGGGGGGGGGGTGGGTTGTGTGAGAAAGTGCCATCTTTCTTGCATGGTATGCCCCTCTTTTTGCTAAATTGCTGAATGTACTTCGATTGAGTGTACCCTGGGTTCCTGCCAATCAGGTGCCCAGGGCCTATGTTCCTTCCTTAAACCACACAAACTCCAAATTGGCAAACCCTAGCCACATGTCAGCCCCTAGTAAATGGTACCCTAGGTACCCAGGGCCTTGTGGCCAGGGAAGGCCTCTAAGGGCTGCAGCACTCATTGTGCCACCCTCAGAGGCCCTGTACCCTTACACACACACTGCCCTTGCAGGCTGAGTGTCTGGGTGCAGGACAAAACAAAGAGTCGACATGGCACACATCACTGTGTACCATGCCCATCACCTACACTGCCAAGGCATATGTCAGCCACCCCTCTAGCTGGGTGCATTACGCCTATGGTGTGGGCACAGGAGCAGGAGCCCTGTGCGCCTACAGTACCCGGGTCCATTCCTGGGCACTGTAAGTGCAGTGCTGTCATTTAAGAGTACATGGTGCTGAGAGCTTGTCAAACACGAGCTCCACAGCACCATATTGGCAACACTAAAGCCTGGGAAGTTTGGTATCAAACTTCTCAGCACATTGAACCCACACTGATGCCAGTGTAGGATTTAATGTACTAAGCACCCCAGAGGGCATCTTAGAGATGCCCCCTTACAGCTAACTTACAATCCACGTCTGCTCTGAGGCTGCCCAGGCTGCCACACAGCAGACACGTTGCTGGACCCCTGGGTGGGAGAGCCCCTGCTCTCCCGGGCCTGCAACAATGCACATCCTGGGTGAGGTGAGAAATCTCCTCCCCCAGGATGAGCAAAGGGAAGCTTCAAAGGCAGGCCGCCATTTGGAGTTTCCCCAGGCCACTGCAACCCCCCACTCTGGCGAGAAGCTTGGCCGGAAACCCCATACAAGGACAGGGGATGTGCCAGCCTGCCCACCCCACCCCTCAGGTGGGGGAGGCGAGGTGAAGCACATCTCCGGGCTCTCGCCATCTTGAAGATGGGAGGCCCTACCCTATCAGGATTAGGCTACTGCCCCCCTCCCACAGGAGAGAGGCAGGATAGGGGGTGTACCCACCCCAGGACAAGGACCCATTGGTCCCTGGCCTTCACCTACCTGTAACGCCCCTAAATCTAGTATTTAGGGGCACCCTGAACCTTCCTTCCTTAGATTCCAGATAGAAAATTACAAGAAGAGCAAGAAGAACAAAGACCTGCCCTGCAACTGCTAAAAAGAGAAGAAGACACCAACTGCTTAGGCCCCAGCCCTACCGGCCTGTCGACTCTCGAACCTGCACCAGCGCGGCATCTCTCGTGGCCAGCAACCTCACCAACCCGGAGGACCTGGCTACCTTTTGGCTCTAAGCCCCTGGGACTCCCATGAATAGAGGCTCTACTCAAGAAACCTATTTTTAACCCCTGGCAGCAGCCCGGAACCGCGGACCCAACACACTCTGCACCAGCCAAGCCTGGCCAGTGCCGGAGTGGACAAAGACCCTGAGGACGACCCCACGGCGACTGTGACTCCGAGTCCGGCACCCAAGGACCCCCCTCGACATCCCGGAAGAAGCCTGCAGCCTCAGAACCAAGTGCCACCCCAACCGCGATCAACCAGAGGGTAAGATTCCCGACGTCAAAAGGCACCCCTGCACCCGGCGCCCTGCGGCCCCCTGTGCCCAATCCCGGGGTACCCACCTAACCTACAACTACCCAACTTACCTCTCGAAGTGGTGGTGGCACCTGAAACATCCTCGTCCCCGAGCCTGCAGCCTTTTTCCAAACCGGAACATTCCCATTGATTTCCATTGAGCGCCCGAGGGCTCAAAAGCACCCTGCACCCAGCCGCCCGAGTGGCCCTGGCAGTGCCCTCTCTACACTAACCTACTTCCCCACTTGCCCTGAGTAAGTGACCAGGAGCCCAGCTCCCACAGCCGCGTGGCTTGCCAGACAGCAGCCACCAACCAAGGCCCCCCTATCCCTCATAGGATAACATTGGGCCTAACTCTCTCTGCACCCGGCCGTCCTGAAACCGCTGAGGGTGAACCAACTGTACCTACCTGACACTGGGGGACCCCTGAGTCCATGCCCGGAATTTCAACTCTGCCAGTCGAGTACTTACCCTTAAACCGCTAACTTCATTTTCCTCATAGGGTAACATTGACTGGCTTTTTCTTCAAAAATCTTCTAAGTGTGAACTTTTCAAAACTGCAAAAATTCACCAAAAATCAGCCAAGTGACAAAAACGAATTTACTCACCTGCTCCTAGGTGAGCTCCCAGTGCTGGATCTTGGTGCCCAGCCCTGACCCTGAAAAGTGTTCACAACTATACTTACCTCTAACTCATTTTTCTCCCATAGGAAACCATTGTCTGCTTTTCTGTGAAATTTCTTTTAAGTGTCTATTTTTGCAAATTTGAAATATTCTTTTAAAATCGTACCATTTCTGCAAACGAAATTACTTACCTGTTTTTGATAAGGACCCCAGTCCTGGGTCTAGGTACCCAGTCCTGGATTACTAAAGTAACGATAAAGTACTCTACCTGCAATTTGAATTTCTTGCCATAGAGATCCATTGAATGTTTTCTTTGAAATATTTTCTAAGTGCTAACTTTTGAAATAGCTAAATATTATTTAAAAATCATTACAGTTATTAAGTCGACTTTCATCACTTGATTCTGAATACTGACCCAAGGCTGGTTCTAGGAGCCAGACCTGGAATTCCAAAAGTAATCTGAAAAGTAATTTATTACAAATGACCTGAATTTACCATTGAGCTCAATGCATTGTTATGTTTAGGAAATAGGATTGTTTGTGGCAACCAACTGTGACTGTTTACACAAATTTATTGCTTAAGACAAAAGTATTTATATTCAACCTCTCATTCTGAGAAAGTATATTTTTACCCCCCTTTGTGGTTCTAAAAATAAAACAAGCCTATATTTTATATATATAAACCATTGGCCTAGAGTTCAGTTATTGAGTGTGTGAAACCATTTGCTGACTGAGTGTGTACAATAAATGCTTTACACTGTCCTCTGGTACTGCCTTACTGCTCGACCAAGCTACCACTTTTGAGAGTAAGGTCATACCTAACTTTGACCTCTATCAGCCTCTGGGGGACTGTGGACTCTGTACACCCTGTACCTATTAGGGAACAGTATATACAGAGCCACTTTCTCACATTGGTGGATCAGCGGTGGGATACAAACTTGCATTTGTTGGACTACTTGGTTACCATCTGATCACACGACAGAACTCTTAAAAATTGCCTTTAGAATTCTGATTGTTTTTTCCAAAATTACTAAAAGTCTTGCTAGGGCCTTGCTTAAGTCCCATTAGAATTTTAGAAAAATAAAAGTCACTATAGTCAGGGTAGAGGGTTAGAACTGTCAGGTTAGAATGTCTCAAACAAACCCAGCTATTAGTGATAATAATAACATGGACCTGGTGGAGGAGCTCGACCTCACACCTTACTTACACTTGTCTTTCAAGGAATTGAGGTCCTTATGTAAACTCAAAAATTTACAAATGGGTCAGCATCCAACCAAACAAGGGCTCCAGGAGCTCCTGGCTGAGTATGCTAAAGACCACCCATCTGAACATGGTGATGGCCAGTCAGATGAGGAAAGGGAAACAGGAGAGGTGGACAGCCACCTCCCCATACTATTCCCTAGGGAGGAGATGGCACCCATACCCTCCAACTCAAGACATAGCATCTGGGCACCTAGAGACCACACAGGTGGCTCTGGTCCCAGAGACAACACTGGGGAACCCCCCAGTGAAGAGGACAGCCTTGTGAGGCTGGCCAGAAGAATAGATCTAGAGTCCAGACTCCTGGCCCTAGAAAAGGAAAGGAGAGAGATGGGTTTAGCACCCATCAATGGTGGCAGCAATAATAAAAACAAGGATAGGGAGGAAACTTCTGACCCTAAAATCCCCAAAGGGATTGTCCCTAAATTTGAGGAAGGTGATGATATCACCAAATGGTTCACAGCCTTTGAGAGGGCTTGTGATATCAGGAAAGTAAAGAAACCTCTCTGGGGGGCACTCCTGTGGGAACTGTTCTCTGGTAACTGCAGGGACAGGCTTCTGACTCTCTCTGGGCCAGAAGCAGGATCCTATGACCTCATGAAGAAAGCTCTGATTGAGGGATTTGGATTCACCACTGAGGAGTATAGAATTAGATTCAGGGCGGCTCACAAAACCCAGACCCAGTCCTGGATTGATTTCGTAGATTTCTCAGTGAAGACACTGGATGGTTGGTTAGCTGGACATGGTGTGCAGGATTTTACTGGATTGTACAATTTATTCATGAAGGAACATATTTTGAGTAACTGCACAAATGAAAAGTTGCATCAGCATTTGGTAGACCTAGGTCTAATTTCTCCACAAGAATTGGGAAAGAAGGCGGACCACTGGGTCAAGACTAGGGTGACCAAGACAACCACTGGGGGTGACCAAAAGAAGGTGGTCACAAAACCTCCCCAGGGGAAAGGTGGTGAGAATCCCCAAGATAAAAAGTCTGAGTCTTCCAAAGGGCCCCAAAAACCTGTTCAGGTGGGTGGGACCCAAACTACTCCCTATGTGCCCCAACCATATAGGGGGAAGAACTTTGATCCCTTAAAGGCCTGGTGTAATACCTGTAAGAAGCAGGGACACCTAACTGTAACTTGCCCCCAAAACAAAGCCCCTAAGGCACCCAGTACAGCCACTCCTGGGGCAGCAAGTATACAAATGGGATCAGAGGTGTACCCTGAGCACATCTGGGAACACACTGAAGCAAGTTTAGTCTCCTTGGGAGAAGTGGAGTTTGCCACTGTGGCTGTGTGGCCCCCCAACTTAAAGAAATACTTACAGTACCCCTGGGTAAATGGAACTATGGTAGAAGCTCTGAGGGATACAGGTGCCAGTGTCACTATGGTGAAAGACACACTGGTTTCCCCTGAGCAATACTTGATTGGGAAGTCTTACCCAGTCACCAACGCTGACAGTGTCACCACTAGTCATCCCATGGCCATGGTAACATTAGGCTGGGGGGGGGTTACTGGCCTGAAACAGGTAGTGGTCTCTCCAAAGTTGCCAGCTGCATGTCTGCTTGGAAATGATCTGGAAACCTCAGCCTGGGCTGAGGTTGAGTTAAAGGCCCATGCAGCCATGCTGGGCATCCCTGAATTGGTGTGTGTGCAAACCAGAGCACAGAGCAAGAGGAAGGGTGAAAAAGTAGGTTTGGAGCCTGGAATAATGGCCCAACCAACCAAGAGGAAGGGCAAGAAGACTGGGGGACCAGCTTCTGTACAGCCAAACACTCAGAACCCCTCTCCCCCTGGAGAGGATGTAGATACCCCTGAGGGAACTGAGTCCATGGAGCTTGACCCTTACCAGGTTGAACTCTTGGGCCCAGGGGGACCCTCTAGGGAAGAGCTGTGCCAGGGTCAGCGAGACTGTCCCAGTCTTGAAAGCCTGAGACAACAAGCTGCTTCAGAAGCCAGGGGAGATGTCAGTGGTACCCACAGAGCTTATTGGGAAGAGGGATTACTGTATGCTGAGGCAAGAGACCCCACTCCTGGAGCCACCAGGAGGGTGGTAGTGCCACAGAAGTACAGGGAGTTCCTCCTAACTTTGGCTCATGACATCCCCCTAGCTGGACATCTGGGGCAATCCAAAACTTGGGAAAGGTTAGTGAGTCACTTTTACTGGCCCCAGATGCACCAAAAGGTGAAGGAGTTTGTCAGCTCCTGTGTTACCTGTCAGGCCAGTGGCAAGACAGGTGGCCACCCAAAGGCCCCCCTCATTCCACTACCAGTGGTGGGGGTCCCCTTTGAAAGGGTAGGTGTGGACATTGTGGGTCCACTTGAACCTCCCACAGCCTCAGGGAACAAATTCATTCTAGTAGTAGTGGATCATGCTACTAGGTACCCTGAAGCAATTCCACTTAGGACTACTACAGCTCCTGCAGTAGCCAAGGCCCTCCTGGGTGTCTTCACCAGGGTGGGTTTTCCTAAGGAGGTGGTTTCAGACAGAGGTTCCAACTTCATGTCTGCTTACCTAACACACATGTGGAAAGAGTGTGGAGTGCAGTACAAGTTTACTACACCCTACCACCCACAAACCAATGGCCTTGTTGAGAGGTTCAACAAGACATTGAAAGGTATGATCATGGGACTCCCTGAGAAACTCAAAAGGAGGTGGGATGTCCTGTTACCATGCTTGCTTTTCGCTTACAGGGAAGTGCCACAGAAGGGAGTAGGTTTCTCACCCTTTGAACTTCTGTTTGGTCATCCTGTAAGAGGACCACTGTGTCTTGTAAAGGAGGGCTGGGAGAGGCCTCTTCAAGAACCCAAACAGGACATAGTGGACTATGTGCTTGGCCTAAGGTCCAGAATGGCTGAGTATATGGAAAAGGCATCCAAGAACCTTGAGGCCAGCCAGGAGCTCCAGAAGCACTGGTATGACCAAAAAGCTGCACTGGTTGAATTTCAACCAGGGCAACAGGTGTGGGTTTTGGAGCCAGTGGCACCAAGGGCTCTCCAAGACAAATGGAGTGGCCCTTACCCTATCCTAGAGAGAAAGAGTGAGGTCACCTATCTAGTTGACCTGGGCACTAGCAGGACACCCAAAAGGGTCATCCATGTGAACCGCCTTAAACTCTACAATGATAGGGCTGACATCACCATGCTGATGGTGACTGATGAAGAACAGGAAGCAGAGAGTGAGCCACTCCCTGACCTCTTATCCTACAGCCCAAAAGATGGGTCAGTAGATGGTGTGATTTTTTCAGACACCCTCTCTGCCCAACAGCAGACTGACTGCAATCAAGTCTTGCAACAATATGCTAGCCTCTTTTCCCTGACCCCTGGTCTGACAAGCTGGTGTACCCATGATGTGGACACTGGTGACAGTGCACCTGTCAAGAACAAAATCTATCGACAGTCAGATCAAGTCAAGGAAAGCATCAAAGCTGAGGTCAGCAAGATGCTGGAGTTAGAGGTCATTGAGCCTTCAGAGAGCCCCTGGGCTAGCCCAGTGGTTCTGGTCCCCAAACCTCATCAACAGGGTGAAAAGAGAGAGATGAGGTTCTGTGTGGACTATAGAGGGCTCAACTCTGTCACCAAGACAGATGCTCACCCTATCCCAAGAGCAGATGAACTGATAGACAAATTGGGGGCTGCCAAATTTCTCAGTACCTTTGACTTAACTGCAGGGTACTGGCAGATTGGCATGGCCCCAGGAGCAAAAGAAAAGACAGCATTCTCCACCCCTGATGGGCATTATCAGTTTACTGTGATGCCCTTTGGGTTAAAGAATGCCCCTGCCACCTTCCAGAGGTTGGTGAACCATGTCCTGGCTGGGTTGGAGTCCTTTAGTGCAGCTTATCTTGATGATATTGCTGTCTTTAGCTCCACCTGGCAGGATCACCTGATCCACCTTGGGAAGGGTTTAGAGGCTCTGCAGAGTGCAGGTCTCACTATCAAGGCATCCAAATGCCAGATAGGGCAGGGCACTGTGGTGTACTTGGGCGACCTTGTAGGTGGAGGCCAGGTACAGCCCTTACAACCCAAAATCCAGGCCATCATGGACTGGATAGCTCCAACAACCCAGACCCAAGTCAGGGCATTCCTTGGCTTGACTGGGTACTACAGGAGGTTTGTGAAGGGGTATGGGTCCATTGTGACCCCCCTCACAGAACTCACCTCCAAGAAAATGCCCAAGAAAGTTAACTGGACAGTTAGTTGTCAAAAGGCTTTTGACACCCTAAAAGAAGCAATGTGCTCAGCACCAATTCTAAAAGCTCCAGATTATGCCAAGCAGTTCATAGTGCAGACTGATGCCTCTGAGCTAGGGATAGGAGCGGTCCTATCCCAGACCAATGATGAAGGCCAAGACAAACCTGTTGCTTTTATAAGCAGAAGACTACTCCCTAGAGAGCAGCGTTGGAGTGCCATTGAGAGGGAGGCCTTTGCTGTGGTTTGGTCCCTGAAGAAGCTGAGGCCATACTTGTTTGGCACTCACTTCCTAGTTCAAACTGACCACAGACCTCTCAGATGGCTAATGCAGATGAAAGGGGAAAATCCGAAACTACTGAGGTGGTCCATCTCCCTACAGGGAATGGACTTTGAAGTGGAACACAGACCAGGGACTGCCCATGCCAATGCAGATGGACTTTCCAGGTTCTTCCACTTAGACAATGAAGACTCCATAGGACAAGGTTAGTCTCATCACCTTTCGTTTGGGGGGGGGGGTGGGTTGTGTGAGAAAGTGCCATCTTTCTTGCATGGTATGCCCCTCTTTTTGCTAAATTGCTGAATGTACTTCGATTGAGTGTACCCTGGGTTCCTGCCAATCAGGTGCCCAGGGCCTATGTTCCTTCCTTAAACCACACAAACTCCAAATTGGCAAACCCTAGCCACATGTCAGCCCCTAGTAAATGGTACCCTAGGTACCCAGGGCCTTGTGGCCAGGGAAGGCCTCTAAGGGCTGCAGCACTCATTGTGCCACCCTCAGAGGCCCTGTACCCTTACACACACACTGCCCTTGCAGGCTGAGTGTCTGGGTGCAGGACAAAACAAAGAGTCGACATGGCACACATCACTGTGTACCATGCCCATCACCTACACTGCCAAGGCATATGTCAGCCACCCCTCTAGCTGGGTGCATTACGCCTATGGTGTGGGCACAGGAGCAGGAGCCCTGTGCGCCTACAGTACCCGGGTCCATTCCTGGGCACTGTAAGTGCAGTGCTGTCATTTAAGAGTACATGGTGCTGAGAGCTTGTCAAACACGAGCTCCACAGCACCATATTGGCAACACTAAAGCCTGGGAAGTTTGGTATCAAACTTCTCAGCACATTGAACCCACACTGATGCCAGTGTAGGATTTAATGTACTAAGCACCCCAGAGGGCATCTTAGAGATGCCCCCTTACAGCTAACTTACAATCCACGTCTGCTCTGAGGCTGCCCAGGCTGCCACACAGCAGACACGTTGCTGGACCCCTGGGTGGGAGAGCCCCTGCTCTCCCGGGCCTGCAACAATGCACATCCTGGGTGAGGTGAGAAATCTCCTCCCCCAGGATGAGCAAAGGGAAGCTTCAAAGGCAGGCCGCCATTTGGAGTTTCCCCAGGCCACTGCAACCCCCCACTCTGGCGAGAAGCTTGGCCGGAAACCCCATACAAGGACAGGGGATGTGCCAGCCTGCCCACCCCACCCCTCAGGTGGGGGAGGCGAGGTGAAGCACATCTCCGGGCTCTCGCCATCTTGAAGATGGGAGGCCCTACCCTATCAGGATTAGGCTACTGCCCCCCTCCCACAGGAGAGAGGCAGGATAGGGGGTGTACCCACCCCAGGACAAGGACCCATTGGTCCCTGGCCTTCACCTACCTGTAACGCCCCTAAATCTAGTATTTAGGGGCACCCTGAACCTTCCTTCCTTAGATTCCAGATAGAAAATTACAAGAAGAGCAAGAAGAACAAAGACCTGCCCTGCAACTGCTAAAAAGAGAAGAAGACACCAACTGCTTAGGCCCCAGCCCTACCGGCCTGTCGACTCTCGAACCTGCACCAGCGCGGCATCTCTCGTGGCCAGAAACCTCACCAACCCGGAGGACCTGGCTACCTTTTGGCTCTAAGCCCCTGGGACTCCCATGAATAGAGGCTCTACTCAAGAAACCTATTTTTAACCCCTGGCAGCAGCCCGGAACCGCGGACCCAACACACTCTGCACCAGCCAAGCCTGGCCAGTGCCGGAGTGGACAAAGACCCTGAGGACGACCCCACGGCGACTGTGACTCCGAGTCCGGCACCCAAGGACCCCCCTCGACATCCCGGAAGAAGCCTGCAGCCTCAGAACCAAGTGCCACCCCAACCGCGATCAACCAGAGGGTAAGATTCCCGACGTCAAAAGGCACCCCTGCACCCGGCGCCCTGCGGCCCCCTGTGCCCAATCCCGGGGTACCCACCTAACCTACAACTACCCAACTTACCTCTCGAAGTGGTGGTGGCACCTGAAACATCCTCGTCCCCGAGCCTGCAGCCTTTTTCCAAACCGGAACATTCCCATTGATTTCCATTGAGCGCCCGAGGGCTCAAAAGCACCCTGCACCCAGCCGCCCGAGTGGCCCTGGCAGTGCCCTCTCTACACTAACCTACTTCCCCACTTGCCCTGAGTAAGTGACCAGGAGCCCAGCTCCCACAGCCGCGTGGCTTGCCAGACAGCAGCCACCAACCAAGGCCCCCCTATCCCTCATAGGATAACATTGGGCCTAACTCTCTCTGCACCCGGCCGTCCTGAAACCGCTGAGGGTGAACCAACTGTACCTACCTGACACTGGGGGACCCCTGAGTCCATGCCCGGAATTTCAACTCTGCCAGTCGAGTACTTACCCTTAAACCGCTAACTTCATTTTCCTCATAGGGTAACATTGACTGGCTTTTTCTTCAAAAATCTTCTAAGTGTGAACTTTTCAAAACTGCAAAAATTCACCAAAAATCAGCCAAGTGACAAAAACGAATTTACTCACCTGCTCCTAGGTGAGCTCCCAGTGCTGGATCTTGGTGCCCAGCCCTGACCCTGAAAAGTGTTCACAACTATACTTACCTCTAACTCATTTTTCTCCCATAGGAAACCATTGTCTGCTTTTCTGTGAAATTTCTTTTAAGTGTCTATTTTTGCAAATTTGAAATATTCTTTTAAAATCGTACCATTTCTGCAAACGAAATTACTTACCTGTTTTTGATAAGGACCCCAGTCCTGGGTCTAGGTACCCAGTCCTGGATTACTAAAGTAACGATAAAGTACTCTACCTGCAATTTGAATTTCTTGCCATAGAGATCCATTGAATGTTTTCTTTGAAATATTTTCTAAGTGCTAACTTTTGAAATAGCTAAATATTATTTAAAAATCATTACAGTTATTAAGTCGACTTTCATCACTTGATTCTGAATACTGACCCAAGGCTGGTTCTAGGAGCCAGACCTGGAATTCCAAAAGTAATCTGAAAAGTAATTTATTACAAATGACCTGAATTTACCATTGAGCTCAATGCATTGTTATGTTTAGGAAATAGGATTGTTTGTGGCAACCAACTGTGACTGTTTACACAAATTTATTGCTTAAGACAAAAGTATTTATATTCAACCTCTCATTCTGAGAAAGTATATTTTTACCCCCTTTGTGGTTCTAAAAATAAAACAAGCCTATATTTTATATATATAAACCATTGGCCTAGAGTTCAGTTATTGAGTGTGTGAAACCATTTGCTGACTGAGTGTGTACAATAAATGCTTTACACTGTCCTCTGGTACTGCCTTACTGCTCGACCAAGCTACCACTTTTGAGAGTAAGGTCATACCTAACTTTGACCTCTATCAGCCTCTGGGGGACTGTGGACTCTGTACACCCTGTACCTATTTGGGAACAGTATATACAGAGCCACTTTCTCACACCCTTTCCCTTGGAGACATCACAACAGTGGTTAACAACTTTGGTGATGTCACTGCAGTGAATAACCAGATTTTGAGCATGATTCTTATAATAAAGGCTTCAAATGGAAGGTATATACAACATAGAATTGTAGATGGATAACAGTGAATTATGGGGGGAAAGGGGGTTTAGCTGAGTGACATCAAATACACAAAAAAGAGCAAAGCTTGATTTATCTACGATGTCACTCAGATCCCCAAAGTGAAAAACATCCCCATAATCCACTTTTAACCATCTATAATTTTAAGTTATGTATGGCCTCCAAAATCATCTGCCCTTGCTTTCAACTACTACACAGGGGCAGGGAAGCAATGGGGAATCCATATATAACATTTCACTAAATACTTTTTCAATGCATTACACTGTATATCGTGATGACTTGCATTCATAGCATGACCTTAGTTCATGATTAGCAGACAGGAATCAAGGCCAAGAACATAGATTATCTACAATGAATACTTGAGTTAAATACGGATTAAAGATGCATACAGTAATGAACTTAAGGGCTGTATTAGATGAAAATCGCATATCCACAACATGTCCAAGATGCAGATGAAATTTTGGTGACTAGCAAAATGTATTGGTGTTTTTGCTTCATATTGTGTTGGTGTGAGACTGAAAGTTATCTGTTTTTGATATAAAAGACCTTCTGGGTCATTGAGCCATCAGGCCTCAGACATTTTTAAAAAACACACTGAGGACACAGATGTATTTTAATTCAAATCTGCCACATTCGTTGCATCATTGTTCAGCAGCAAGGGGTCTTGGTTTTCAGTGTAAAGGAACGTCCTGTGGGACTGAGCTGTCTGACCTATGACAAGAGAGAAGATCTCCCTACTCTGTTATTTGCTTCCAGCCAATGGGACAAAAAACAAAACACAATCCCTTTGGGACCTTTAGACAGTACTTGCTTGCCTCAGGGCCGAGGGGGCACGTGCTCAGGGATATCCTCTAATACCTTAAGTTACCCTCTACGCTTTTTCTTCACCTAGACACAAAACACACTAGCAGAAAGACCTATTCCTACGACACTCTCAGAAAAACATTCCTAAATACCCCTTTTCAACACACCATTAAGTTAAACAGCACATGGTACTCTATCATTCCTACGAATTTGAAATGTCAAATCACACCTACCATATCTCTCTCCACGCATACCACACAGCCCTCTACCATAATTTTATACCTCCTTTTCACTTCCCCGTGTAATAGAGTCTTTGCTTTTTGAACCACTTCTGATTTTTTATTCAACGCCTCAAGCCAAAACCTGGTGACCATCCAATCTCCACTATCCACAACACTGCAACTCTATTGTGGTCAACATCATAGAAAATGCTGTACCATGATATACAATTTTCAAATATCATACAACATAACTTGTGCAGTTCAAAGTGGGAAAGGAATGGGAGAATATAAATTAAACTCACTGTTTCAGGAATGGAAGCTCTCACTCAGGCCAGTTCTCGCCAAAGAGAGCCCACACTCAGGAAAAGTCACACTAAGGGCAGCTATACCTAATGCATTCCTCACTAAGGGCAATTCTTACTATAAACATTGCGCTTCAATACATTACGACCAAAACAGTTGCTTAAAAATGAAAGCAATGGTACCGTGTAAATCTGGAGGGAAGAATATCAACTTGTCTTCATCTGTTGAAAAATTAAAGAAATACTAGTTAAAATCCATCAAATGAATGTTGACTCTTACCCAAACACATGTATTTACATAAAGTGGTTGTCACAGTGAATTGAAAATCCCGATTATAAATGCATAATATGCCTTATGTCTGTATCACATTTCACATAGCAGCTGCCACTGTTCTCAAATAATTAATTGGTAAATTGGCTCTATAATATGGGCCTATAATCATGCAAGTGTACTATGAACTGCATTAAAAAAGACCTATGCATTAAACAAAACGTTGGCTAGTACAAAAAGGAATATGCTACTTACCAGTATGCATCTGTTCTTGGCATGTAGAGCTGCAGATCTACACACTATGCATAGATCGCCATCTGGTGTTGGGTGCGGATGTTTGCACTTGTTTTTGTCCTGGGAAGTCTTTGGAAGTCACGAGGTATGTGACTCCTCCTTAGGATCATAGTGCGCATGGGCATCGGCTCCATCCTCAGATTGTTTTTCGCCAGCAGGGAAATGATGGAGCTTTGTAAGAAACAGGAAGATGCCCTTGTATAGTGTATCTAAATAAGATGATACTGGAACAGATAAAGGAAGCCGGAGAGGCGGGTGGGCGTGTGTAGATCTGCAGCTCTACATGCCAAGAACAGATGCATACTGGTAAGTAGCATATTCCGTTCGAGGCATATGAGCTGCAGATTACACACTATGCATAGATTGTATAGCAGTTCCACTCGTTAGCGACGGCCACCAGTATCTGGTGCAGTAGTCTGAAATAGGGTTTTAAGTACAGCTTGGCCCACACTGGCTTGTTGTTTCGATTGCACATCTACACAATAATGTTACGTGAACGTATGTGGTGTAGACCATGTAGCTGCTTTGCAGATGTCATCTAATGGAATGTTGCCTAAGAATGCCGTAGAAGCCCCTATTTTTCTTGTAGAATGGGCTCTAGGATGAACAGTTAAAGTGCGTTTTGCTTTGTGGTAGCAAATTTGTATGCATTTAACAATCCATCTGGCTATCCCGGACTTAGATATGCGACTGCCTTTGTGTGGTGGTGAGAAAGAAACTAAAAGTTGTTTTGTTTTTCGAAAAGGTTGTGTTCTTTCAATGTAATAGAGCAATGCTCTTTTAACATCTAAAGTATGAAGAGCTCTTTCTGCGACTGTGTGTGGTTACGAGAAGAAAACGGGCAACTCCATAGATTGATTAAGGTGGAAGGGGGAAATGACTTTAGGGAGGAATTCAGGATTAGTGCGGCAAACCACCTTATTGTGGTGCATTTGTAAGAATGGTTCCTGAATAGTTAGGGCTTGTAGCTCACTAACTCTTTTTAGAGAAGTTATGGCCACTAGGAAAGCAACCTTCCATGTTAAGAATTGTATCTCACATTTATGTAGAGGTTCAAAAGGAGGTCCCATTAGTCGTGTGAGCACGATATTTAAATTCCACACTGGTGAGGGTGGAACTCTGGGAGGAATTATCCTTTTGAGTCCTTCCATAAAGGCTTTGATGGCGGGTACTCTATATAGTGATAAATGTTGTCTATTTTGTAGATATGCTGCTATAGCAGCAAGGTGTAGCCGAATAGACGTATAGGCTAAGTTGCACCTATGTAGGTGTAGTAGGTAGGTTATGATGTGTTGGATAGACACATCTAGGGGATTGATGGTATTGTTATGGCAATATATCACAAATCGTTTCCACTTGGCTGCATAGCAAGTTCTAGTGGTAGGGCGTCTGGCCTCTTTATTGACGTTCATACAGTCAGGAGGAAGGTTAAGGTAACCGAATTTTAAGATTTCAGGAGCCAGATCGCAAGGTTGAGCTGAGCTGGGTCCGGGAGTCTGATCTCTCCACGGTTCTGGGTTAAGAGGCGTGGTGAGAGGTGTAATTTTTGGTGTGGGACTACTGACAGTTCCAACAATGTGGTGTACCACGGTTGTCTGGCCCAAGTTGGAGCAACTAGAATTAGAGTCAGTGAGTGTTGCCGTAGTTTGCGCACCACCAGTGGTATGAGTGGGAGAGGCGGAAAGGCGTACACAAATCTGCCTGACCAGTTCATCCATATCGCATTGCCTTTGGACAATAGGTGTGGGTATCTGGCGGCGAAGCTTGGGCATTTGGTGTTTTCGTGGGTGGCGAAGAGGTCTATCTGTGGTTGCCCCCATATCTGAAAGTATGGTTGAAGAACTTGTGGATGGAGTTCCCACTCATGGATCTGTTGTGCTTGACGACTTAACAGATCTGCTATTGTGTTTTGGACTCCTGGGACGTGTTGGGTTAGGAGAAATATATTCTGAGGTATAGCCCACCTCCATATGTTTTGTGCTAGCTGGGAGAGCTGAAGAGAGTGCGCCCCGCCTTGTTTTTGGATGTAGTACATGGCTGTCATGTTGTCCGTGCGGACTAAGACAGCCTTGCCCGATATTTGTTTTTGAAATGCTTTTAAGGCTAGGAATATGGCCAGTAATTCCAGGTAATTGATGTGGAATAACTTTTGTTGAGGTGTCCACCTGCCTTGCATGGTGTGATGTAATAGGTGAGCTCCCCAGCCGGAGAGCGATGCGTCCGCTGTCATGACAATCTGAGGAACTGGCTCTATGAAAGGTTTTTGGTGTTCCACCACTGCACAGAGCGGTGAGTGCGACCGTCTACCAACACCAGATCTGTTAGCTGACCTTGAGCCTGGTTCCATTGGCATGCTAAGCACTCTTGTATGGGACGCATCTGGAGTCTTGCGTGAGGCACTATGAATATGCAAGAGGTCATCATCCCTATGAGCTGCATGAACATTTGAGTTGGGAGAGAGTGATGCGGCTGAAATTTGGGTAGGAGAGCGAGAATGCTTGCTATCCTTGCTGGACTGGGATAGGCTAACGCTTTTGAGGCGTTTATTGTGGCGCCGAGGTATTGTTGTGTGTGAGAGGGTTGCAGATGAGACGTGGTGTTGTTTACTGTGAACCCCAGGTCGTGGAATAATTGGATAGTCACGTGAGTGTGATAAACACACTTGTTGTACGAGCTGGCTTTTATGAGCCAGTCGTCGAGGTATGGGAAGACGTGAATGTGTTATCCTCTTAGATGGGCTGCAACTACTGCTAGGCACTTTGTAAATACCCGTGGTGCTGTTGTGACTCCAAAAGGGAGTACTTTAAATTCATAGTGCTGCCCGTCCACTACAAACCTGAGATATTTTCTGTGAACAGCGTGTATGGGAATATGGAAATAGGCGTCCTTGAGATCTGAGGTGGCCAGTAAGTCGCCCAGTGAGAGTAGGGGGAGGACTTGCTGAGGTGTGACCATGTGGAAGTGATCTGATTGTATGTACAGGTTTAGTGGCCTGAAGTCTAGAATAGGTCTCAGAGAGCCATCCTTCTTTGGTATGAGAAAATACAGGGAGTAAACGCCCTTGTTTTGTTGGTGCAGGGGAGCTAGTTCTATTGCACTTTTTTGTAGTAAGGAAATTACCTCTTGTTTGAGGAGTGACAAATGTTCTGCTCACATTGGATGCTGTTTGGGTGTAATGTTTGGGGGGGTAGAGGTAAGTTCGAGACAGTAACCTGATTGCACTATATGTCGCACCCACCTGTCTGTGGTGATGTTGGTCCAGACAGGGAGAAACTGTTTTAGTCTTCCCCCGACAGGAGTGGAATGGTCCGGGGGAAGCAGAGGGAAGTCATTGGGCAGGGGTGGAGGCAGAGCGGGTGTTGTTAGTCTTGCCTCTGCCCTTGTTATTGTTACCTCGGTATCCTCCTCTGTGGTAACCTCTTATGAAGGTGGATTGGGTGGGAGACTTGTAGGAGGTGGATGGGGTATCAGACAAGTATCCCCTGGAGTTGCCCCTGTAGGATGAGTGATGAAAAGAACGTCTGGGAGCTTGCAATTGCAATGCTCCCATTGATTTGGCTGTATCTGTGTGCTGTTTTCATCTTCTCAAGGGACGCATCAACATTAAGGCCAAAGAGGTGTTGCTGATCGAATGGTTGATTGAGGATAGAGCTTTGCACCTCAGGTTTAAACCCGGAGATGCGTAGCCACACGTGCCTGCGAAGAAGGACGCTTGTGTTCACTGCTCTGGACGCTGTATCTGCTACATCAAGAGCACACCGGATAGAGGTATTGGTGATAACTTTACCCTCTTGTACTAGGTCGTTGGCCTTATGTTTGTATTTGTCTGGGAGGTGTTGGAGCAGGGACTCTAACTTATCATAGTGAGCCATATTGTATCTGGCTAACAGGGCTTGAGTATTTGCGATGCGCCAAATATTAGCTGCCTGGGACGCTGTTCTTTTGCCAGAGGCGTCCAGGAGTTTAGACTCTTTGTCGGGCGGAGCTGCATCACCTGTTGTCTGTGAATTAGCCCTTATCCTAGCATTTGAGATGACCATGGAGTCTAATGGAACACGGCCCCTAATGCAAGCTGGGTCTGTAGGGGCAGCTTTGTATTTTTTCTCAATTCTAGGATTAATGATTCTAGTCCTGACAGGGTCTTTAAATACTTCTGTAGCATGTTTAATCACCCCTTTGAGCATGGGTAAAGTGGATGTGGACCTTTGGGTGGTGTCGAAAGTGTCCATTAAAAAATCATCTTCGACTGGTTCTGTATGGAGGTCGACCCCGTGGTACTGGGCAGCCCGGTGTATTAGCTGATTAAACCCCATGGTATCTTCTGGTGGGGAAGGCATAGAGGGGTAGATGTCCTCTTGTGGGACATTAGGGACATCAGGCGTATTGTAGTCATCCCAGGGGTCAGGGGAGCCTTGTGGACTGGGGTCATCTAGTGGCATGTTGTTGTCACCATCCCCTGTGTCATCATATGTGTCGTCGTCATCTACCGAAGGGGATGGCGTAGGAGAACGAGGTCGGGGCAGTGGTGGAGGAGGTGGTGGTGGAGGTGGAGAAGGTACCCTAAGAGGTGATGTGGCTATATCCCTCTTTTTAGGTGGTGGAGCTGGTGCAGGCATGTCCAGTGTTTTTTTTCTGGAACTGAGAGTCAATTGACCGGTTTTAGGGTCTTTAGTTAAAGTTTTTTGTTGATGGTCTTGTTGAAAAAGCTCTTCTAAAGAAGTTTGGGTGTTCGGTGTCGGCATCGAGGGCTTTTTCGGCGCTGGATGCGGAGCGGTTTTCGGCTTCGAGCCATGCGATTTGTCAGTCTCTGTGTATTTTTTCGGTGTCGATGCTTTTTTCTGCTCCGAAGAGCGTGAGTCCGAACTTTTGGGGAGTGACTTCTTCATCGGCTCCGAGTGTTTTTTCGGTGCCGGGGAGTCACTAGTTGGGGACTTCGGCCCCGAGGGCTTCGGGGTGGAAGTAGCAGTCGGCCCCGAGGATGAATGCGGCTTATTTTTCGGTGCAGATGATTTGGTCTCGGCACCGGTAGCAGGCAGACTCGAGCCCGAGTCGCCGGAAGGCTTGGTAGGCTTCTTTGCCGGGTCTTGAGGGCCGGGCATGGGAAGCAGTGTGTCGGTGTGCACCTGAACTCGAAGGTGTGACCAAAGCCTTTGTTGTTGTAGGGAGTGGGTCGGCATAGACGTCTGTACTTACGACCCGTTGAGCTGGAGTCACTTCTTCGACGTCGGAGTCATCAGCTTCGGTGGCGCTGATGAGCTCTTCTTCGACCCGCTCCTCTGGCTCATCAACACCCTCCTAGAAGATGTCGTCGGGTATCGAACTCGACGAGCAAGCCTTCGAGCTCGTCGATCCCGGATGGTCTTCTACGAGCGGAAGGAGGCACAAGCAGGACAGTCTCTGGCCTCATACTCGGGAGAGAGGCAGAGGTTACACACCTCATGCAGATCGGTGTCGGGAAACTTCGACCCACATCGAGGACACTTCTTGAAAGGTGTCCTTTCCATAAGCCAGATGCCAAGGATCGGGTCGGCCCGAAGGCCTTCGATGACCGGAATGGAAAACTGGCAGACATGCGCGCCGATTAAAGGTCACGTTCGAGACAATACAGTCGAAAAGGTGAAAGATTGCGCGTCGAAACTGGAATCGGAAACGGTTCCGAACTGGAGCGCGGGAAACACATCCAAACCAGATGGCGGAAAAAAACAATCTGAGGATGGAGCCGATGCCCATGCGTACTATGGTCCTAAGGAGGAGTCACATACATTGTGACTTCCAAAGACTTTCCAGGACAAAAACAAGTGCAAACATCCGGACCCAACACCAGATGGAGATCTATGCATAGTGTGTAATCTGCAGCTCATATGCCTCGAACATACCATTTACAGCAACATTTCTGGTATATTTTGCATATTTTCAACCATACGCCCTGCAAATTCCACCATCACACGACCAGCAAAAATGATAGAAATAAGACAGAAAAATTACCCTAGGCTCACCAAGTTAAGGACTTATGTTATATTCTCGTCACAAATGAATGCAGGAAGAAAGTTTGCAAGGGGGAAGAGGAAGATCATAACTGCTGAGGGCCGAGCAAAGATGGCAGGTTCTGCAGACATTGCCTTACACGGCTCCTTCAGTGGCCAATAAAGATGTAAGAAATAAGCAATGAAACTGAAACAATCTAGTACAGTAAAAGGCAACAGCTGAATTGAAGCTTTAGACAGTTCACAACTTTAATCAGCTCAGAATCGGAAGATTGAGACTAGAGAAATAATTTGATCATATCACTCCTGTACTGAGATACCTACATTGGCTCCTCTTTCAGTCATGGTCCTCTAACACATATCCTGTTTATCATTTTCTGTTGATTCCAATTCTTCCTCTCCTTCAACGAAATAATACAACTAAATAGCCAAAATTATTTACAAGGAATTGAATGACACCACCTCTTACTAGGACTCAACTCTCCCTCCCATCATTTGGTCATATATTAACCCACTGTTGCCCAATTTCTCTATTTTCATTGCCATTCATTCCCCTCTCTTCCCTTCTTCTCTCACCCCTTTCTTCCAGAAGTTCTTTCTGAATATTAAAGCTCTGTGATTCTCCAGATTCTATTTCTTCCTCCTGGAGGACCACCACCCACTCTCAAACCATTGTTCTAGGTATCTTCCCTTTTGCCTGTCCAAATTGATGCTCCTCACGCTCTTGAGTGAGAATTTTCTATGAATTTATCTTTCAGAGTTAAATCATTGTCTTATTCCTTAATATAGAACCTTGTTCGGTTTAAGAGAGATCTATATCAGCTGTTTGGTATACTATGAGGCATGCTGACACCACTTTCGTTAGGCTGAGCTATATAAAGAATGTAAATAGAAAAAAATAGATAAGAGAAATGGAGGGAAATACCCCGATGGAAGACCATCAGTAACTTGAACATAATAAAGAGAAATGAAAAAAAAGAGAACGATAAGATCCAGAATACCTGGTACCATACTTGTAGCATGCGAGGAAAGAAGAGGCAGATCAAAGAGTTGTGCATCTCGGTATTCGTTTAGCGGATGTGGTTGACAGCTGTTGACTTTCAAGTGTACACAAACACGCAAACAGGCTTCCTCAGTCATGTATTCCCCCACCCATTCATATCCGCTCAAGCTGGAGCTCAACAACTCTCTGTTCCCCTTCTCTTTCTTTGCTGGTGTCTATCCAGCATAGACCTGTTTGCATCCAGACGCCAATTCAAGGCCTCTCTCCTTCCATCCCAATGAGCAGGGACACTATGGACTTAATTTGAGTTTGACAAATGGGTTACTCAGTTACAATCATGACAGATATCTTGTCCATTTTATTAGAAGTGCCATAGAATGCAATGCATTTGTAATCAGGCAGAAAGTCTAATCCAGACCCTTTGCACTTGCTGGACAGGTTCCTGTTTAAGGGGGTTGGTGTGCTTGTGTACACTGCCAGTGGCTTACTGGAGTATTTACCTCCAAGATCCCTAGGGCTCCCAAATCACACATTTAATTTCTATTTACAAACTTTTTCAGCTGGTGGATGGGCATCTTATATTGCAGTCTTAATATCTGCTCTCGATCACTATGCCTAGTTACTTGATTTCTGAGGACTCGTCTATTTACTGCAGGGCATATAGAAAAGCTCATCTGAATATCTGAAAAGCATCAAGGAGTAGTACTGTCAGGCCACTTTGCCTTTTGTTTATCAAGGGTGAATTTCACATAATGGGTGTAAACCATCCCAATACACACATAGAATTATAAATGGGCAACTGTGAACTACGGAGATGTTTTTATCCCTGCAATTTACATCCTTTTACCCATCTATTATTGTATGCTGTGTATAGTCCCCCAAATCATCCGCCTCAGCTTCCGATAGATACTATGGGACAGACGAGACATTATTGGTGTTGCTCATTTATCTTAAATAGCTAACAACTATTGACAGCCCTAATAGTCCTGGCTAGTTTTAGGTGTACGTTAGTTATGTAATATATCCGGCTGCAATCACAGAAAGGTCAGAGAGGCACCAAAAGTACCGGTCGGGGGCAAACGACGGAAATCACATAAATATAGTTGAATGTTTAAGCCATGCCCTTACTTACATAAGCCACATCCCATTTAGAGGCCCCCACGTATTTTAGGTCCACTTAAGTTAATGTGTATATGTTGCAAGGTCATCCTGCGCCCTGGGCAACCCTATTTAAAAAAAATAAAATGTGCTGACTGGTACAGGTGGTAATTGACTCTGACTGTCCCTGAGCTCTGCATAACCAGGCCCAGGGACAGTGCTAAGCTGAAAACGCACTTAGAGTACAGTGAGAACACCTACATACACTAGGGTAAACTATGGGTTAGGGTACACCTATGATTGGCATGACTGTCCCTATAAAGCCCTAGTACATAATAGGGCAGGGGGATCAATACTACCTTTAAGTCCCTAGTATAAAATAGGGCATGGTAGTTTAGAGGCCAGCAGCCATTTCTGCACTGGCAAGTGTGCACCCCTGGGCCCGAGGTTAGTTTAAAAGCAGCCCTGTGTTGCAGGACTACTTTAAATAAGTAAATTGTGCCCAAACTCGACTTTGGTGTTTGGGGCACTTAATAATTTATACCCTACAATATTTTTGCATATTAGGTACCCTCTGTGTCTCTCCTAGGAGTCCCAGTGGTGGGGAGTCAGGTACTTATAAGGAGGACCCTTATAAAATAGGTTTTATATGCCTTGGGTTTAGTGAAATTGCATATTTCACTTCCCACATTGTAGTAAAGTGCTTCCGAAAATCGATTTTTGTGTTAGGAGCACTGTGGAGTGAGGATCTGCAATATTTTTACATATTCAGAACCCCCTAAAGTCTCCCCTAGGTGTTCCAGGGGTGGGAGGGCCTGTAGATATAGGCAGGGTCCTTAGAAAATATGTTTTTATAAGCCCTGGTGTTGGAGAAATTGCCCAGTTCATTTTCCGTATTGCAGTTCTCCAGTCACATAGGTTAACATGGCAAGAAGTTCTTAATGAATAATTCCTGCCAGGAAAACCCGAAAAATATCATTCAAGGACTTACTAGATGATATTGATAAATCCAACAATATACCATGGTTGAATATATCCTATAATGTCCAGAAAATAAGTTATAAGACTTTCTTGTCTGTAAGCCACAATTCAGCCTTCCAGGTCTGTCCTGATTGGTCACAGTAAAGTGGATTAGCCAGGATGCTTTGATGAGGTGATAAGTAGCCCCTGGGGTTAAGGGGCCATTCTGGGAGGAGAGGGTTCTGCTACATAGGAATGCCAGAGCAGGGGGAGGGGTAGTACAAAATGATCTTCAATAGAACGAGGATACAGGCAGAAGAAGCCAGTTTCATTCACACCCCTATTCTTTGAACCCAGCCAGATAGCAGGCTTAAGGAAGGAATGGGAAGGAGAATATGGAGATAAACCATCCTGGAGGTTGGTTTCGCCAGCTCTTGGCTCTCTGCTGGAACTTCAGCCATATTGAATTTTGGAGAAATAGAGCTTTCTGGGAGACCATTGTGCCACACTTTGGAGGAAACGGTCATGCTCTGGGGTGTTGTCCTGCACCTCACTGGAAAGGAGTGCACTCCTGTGTGACCCCAGAGAACACTGAATAAGGATTTGAGAGGGGCAGTGCATCTCAACTCTGCTGCATGAAACTGAGAGAAGAATGATTGCCAAGATGAAAAGTTGATTTGCACCATCAGGCCCTGCATTCTGACTGACTGTACCTGGTGCCTATCTGGAACTACAGCGCTTTGGATGTACCTTGTTTCAAGAGGAATAAAGAGTGGCCTCCCTGTAAGCTACAGGTTAACAGAGCTCACCTGTATCAACTCCACCAGAGTCCAGCCTGCTGGAGGATGCTGCACAACATCTGGTGAGAAATCCTCCATCAAAGTTTCTAAGTGAAAAGTAAAATCTTGACCGGGGCCTGCCGCTTAGTGTATCCGACCAGTGCTCCATCACGGTCAGCCTCAAACCTTGACCTTGTCCCATTCGGAGGCAACCAAGTGTCCAGAAGTGAGACTATTGATTTCTAAGCCCTAAAAAGTGTTTAATCTTTAATCATTCATATCTCTGGGTCCCAACATTGGAGTATTTTCGTTTTGGTGTCATCAGAAAGCAAGAATATTTCCTATTTTTATAAATAGGTTTTGGATTTTTATTATGTATTGTGTCTTAATTATTTACTGAACTGGTGTTTTTAAATGCTTTACATACCTGTCCCTGAAGTTAAGTCTGCCTGCTCGAAGCCAAGCTACCAAGGGTTGAGCATGGGAATAATTTTCTGAGCCCTAGACTGTGTTAGTGGCCGTATTGCCAGTGGCAGATGCAAATTTGCCACTACTAATAACCCACTTTCCAACAATACAAATGTCATAAAGACTTCAGAATTAAATGTCCTAAAATTAACTTTTTAAAACGTTAGCACAGTGCACACTTTCAGTTTCCTTTCATATCTATATAGCGAGGATTGGTCTAGTGGGTAAACAGAACAGAAAGAAACCAGAAACACCGGATTCTTCTGTCTTCTTCCCAGCCAGGCCACATTGTTTGATACTGGGTAAATGACTTACAGAGCTAAATGAATAGCTTTGGGCCAGATGTAGGTAAATGCATATTTGTGATTCCTTAATAGCGATTTTTCGGGAATCGCTATTATGGAATCGCAAAATACCATGTGGGTAGGAATCGCAATATATTTTGCGATTCCTTAATATTCCTTAATTGTGAATCGCAATTGCGATTCGCAATTAAGGAATACCTTCTCATTCATTCCTATGGGCCAACAGGCCCATAGGAATGAATAGGAATTGCTCCCGCAATTTGCGTGTCACCAAGAGGCACGCGTAATTGCGGGAGCAATTTCAAGGGTGCCAGGGTTCCAAAAGGACACCCTGTTGCATCCCTGAAATGTGCACGTGTGCACTTGTGGCGCACATACATGCCCTAAGGGCATGAATGTGTGCCGCATGGCACTTAAAAAAAAGCAAAAAAGTGCTTTTTTAAAGGAAATCGCTAATTACCACCAACTTGAAGTTGGTGGTAATTGGCGATTCCTTAAGGCTAAAGTGCACTTTCTTTTGTGCTACTTACATTGCATTTAAGGAATCGAAATTTGCGATTCCTTCAATGCAAGAGCAAAATAAGGAATTGCTTATTTTGCTAGTAGGTTTCAACTTACCTACATTGCTCGCTGCCAAATAGCGAGCGCTAAAGCTGAAATTCTGCGAATTTCATCGTTAGCGCTCACTATTTGGCCACCTACATCTGGCCCTTTGAGTTTACATCAATAAGGTCTAATAACCCAGGACGTAATGGTGTAACAAACGTAATATGGTCCCCGGAGAACCTTATCTGTTGCTTGGTTATTAAACTTCAGCCATAATAAGGGTTCAGTGCACCCTAAGGCTCTTGGGTCCCTGGTGGCACTACACCTGCTGCACTATTTGTAGCCAATCCCCTCTGGCATGAAATCTGCTGAGGGATGAAGGGCTGTCATGGTAAAAGGAGGCTAGGGTGTAATTTCCCGTTTCTGTTGTTCATGAAGCTCCTGCCAAAACTAAACTAACATAAGAAGGCATGTAAAATTGTGCCTCAAAGCAGTGACAGTCGTGGAAGGGTTTTCTAATTTTACCGCACACATTAATCAGATATTTAAAAGCGGGTTGTTTTCTTGTTCTGAAAGCAAGATGTAGATGAAGGAATGTGCTCATTATCCAGATAGTTTTTTACAACCCTTTTTCCATTTGGAGAGTAAAATTCCAAATCTTTTAAAAAGAAAACTCTTACAATATTAAAAATGTTAGGGGGCGTGGCCAAGATGGCGGACCGATAGGACGTGTTTCTCTGTCCCTCTGTCCTCGCCACCTCCTTGCCTTCCCGCCTGCCCTTCATTGTGACCGAGGCGAGGAGCTGAGGAAGCAGTGCTGCTGCTGAAGACAGCAGAACCCCCCTGAGGCACCTCAATCCCTGCACAGATCAGTGGATTCTGGTGGAGACGGTGCAGCCTGGACTGGACTTTGCTGTATCTTCTGAGGTGGAATCTCCTGCATGAGGAGCTCTGGGGGCAGCCACGCCGCATCGCCTGCCTACGCAACGATTCGCTTGCACGTTCGGTAGCCTGAGGCCCTTGCTGGTTCTCCCTCGACTGGCACCTGGAAGATACAAAGAGCTACGGGGGATCCCGCTTGGAGGTGCTGCGGGCCGTCTTAGGTGAACTTGCCCAGGGAGCTGAGGTGAGCTGTCCGCATTGGTGGCGGGCAACGGCGGCTGCCTGGATCACTGTGGTGGCGAGACCCCGAGGAGAGTGCTGGCAATCGTAGCAGAGGGGCACTGGAGAACAGGTGCATGGGTGGCCTATCAGACATGCGGCTTTGCCTCAACAGGTGTTTGTAGGGGGCCACGCAGGCTACCGACAAGAGAGAGCCTACTCACTAGCAAGATTGATCAAGGCTGGTTGAAGCTGGAGTGGAGGATGGTGCAGACCCAGGGGGGCTGGCCCAGTGGACAATTGAGACACCTGACTATCGACCCAGACCCAGACGGCTGGATGGCGGCTGCATGCAACAGGAAGGGGAGCACCCTCAAGGACATATTCGCCAAGACCGCAGGTCCTCAGACTGGGGACTGCCAGATGACATCCAGTAGAGTGGCCTCACCGGATAAAGAGGATCTAGAGGCCCGGTCACGCACCCATATTTGGAGACCCTGTATACCTCACTGAGAAACGACCTCCTGGTGGTCAAGAGAGACTTTGTTCTTTTCGGGGGGGGGGAAAGTGAGATCCGATTTAGCAGAAATTAGAGGCCACCTTTTGGTTTATCGCATCCATTAGGATCACATATACTGATAATAGGATCCCTGTATACACCTAACGAGAGGCAGGAATAGTTCTTGCTCAGGGCTGTAGCGGACACCATGACAACACAGGACCGGTAAGGAGTTGGATTCCTGAGGCAGGACGCGGCGGGAGCTATTACCGCAGGTAGAGAGCCCTTTGGCTCTAAGAGATGAGATTGAGGGATCTCTGTCAGGATCGCCATCCGCTAACGCGAGGTTACACCTTCTATTCCCATGCACATAAATCATATGCCCGATTGGACCACTTCCTGGGTTCTAGAGATGTGTAGATGGCAGTCAACTCAGTGGAAATAGAACCACGCTGACTGTCCAATCACTCTGCCCTTTTGCTAGATCTTACACACCAGCAAAGTGACACTACCACCCATACATGGCGGCTGCGAGAGACCCTCCTGCGGAGACCTGGGGTGGTCCAGCAAATAAATAGGGCAATTGGGGATTATTTGAGAATTAATTATACCCCTGGTACCCCTATCTTGATAGTCTGCGACGCGCTGAAGGCGGTCATACGAGGGGAAATTATCAACATCTCAGCTGCGGACAACAAAATAAGGAGGGATAAACATTCACAATTACAGCCGCAGGTTTGAGAGTTAGAGAGCATCCATCACTGCACAGGGGCCCCTAAAGTGTGTCGTCAGTTGGAGTCTGCCCAGAAACAACCAGCAGGTTTGGATCGAGATAGCGCAGAATACTCCATTCTCCGCATCAAACACTCGTTTATGTAGGGGAGAACAAATGTGGGAGATTATCTGCGAATAAACTCAGAGCCCTACATCAAGCCACCATGGTAAACTCCGTACTGACTGAAGAGGGAGCCCTTGTTGAGGGGGATGGGCCTGTAGCAGGAAGGTCCGGGGAATTTTACAAAGACCTTTATTTCGCACAGGCTCTTCCCGCCCATAACATAGCTAACTATTTGGGAGAATCCAGGGGGCGTGGCTAGATGCACGGCAAGATGGCCGCATAATATTGCGGCTCTGCCGGCCACCGATACGATCCTGCAATTATCCTGGTGCTCGGAAGCCATCGACCCTGTCCCGCTGTGGTGCGTGTTACCCTGCATCTGTTGGTGTGATCAGAGGCGGATTTGGCTGCGGGGACCAACCTTTGCACAGCATGATCAGACGGCCCTGCTGGGCGACACACACAAGGCAATATGGCGACTCCCATCTGCTGAAGGTCACTAATCAGCCGCGGTGGTCCGGATCGCCGCCTCTCTGAGTCCCGCATTTATCGCTGCCCGGATTGATTATACCCGCGGTGCGGCGCTCGCTGAGCTGCTACCAGAGGAGCCTGCCAGCGGCGGTTGTGAATCGGACTACCGCAACCTTGAGATTGAGGTGAAGTGTGTGCACGGCGGGTCGCTCCGCGGGCCCCGGCGCGTGTGTGGGCACCCCGGAGGGAGACTAGAGACATGGCGGACGGACCCTGAGGTGGCGCCCTGATTGTCCTGGCGGTAGCGGCGTGACTGCTTAGCGGACACTGTATGCTGAGAGGCACATAACGAGGACCCATTATAGCGCTGCTTGAAGCTCCCATTACAGCACTGCCTGAAGTTCCCATTGAGACTGCGGCTGGGATTGAACCCTAAATGTGGTCAGTGGCGAAGTACACCTTGATTACCCCCAACTACCATTTCAACACGACCATAGCGCTATGCGTTGCGCTGCTGAGGCTATTGATGCTGATGTTTGAATAGGTGCCACCTGGCTAACGCATTCCGCGTGTATTGCTGCCTGAATTACAGTGACTATATTACCCTATGACAGCACCCTGGCACTGTGTGACGTTGATGGCAGGATAGCTTGAAGTGCCCCTCCAGATACTTGCGTGTTGCTCTCTAACACAGCGGTGAGCATAGATTGCGGCAGGTCTCCTCATCACTGATCAGCATACAGCGACACGCTGCACTTACACGTGGATTGCCGAGAATCCCCCTCATCGGGTGATAAATCGATAGCTGGGATAACACTAACGCAAGTGTGCTGAGGCAGCCATAACATGGGAAAGCCAAACAAACATCAACCGCGACTCACGTTCGAGCTGCGCAAGGCTGGTAAAATTTAACATGCCTCAGACTCAGAGCTGGACAGTGCAACCCCGGCCTCGATTACACTGGAGAAGTCCTTAGCAGCTATACACATGAGCCTACAAGCCATCAATGATAATATGGAGGCTTTAAATGGTGGCATTGACAGTATTTCCGCCAAGCTTGACAAACAAGGCCTGCGTATCGGAGAAGCGGAGCAACGAATCTCAAACGCAGAGGATGGCCTACAGAAGGTTGAGACAAAAACATCCGACATGGCACAACTATTAGCGGTCATCCAAGCTAAGAATGAAGACCTTGAAGCGCACTCAAGGCGCAACAATGTATGCATTTTGGGACTTCCGGAATCGACCAATGTTGGGCGCCTAGAAACATATGTCGAAAATCTGTTCTGTGAGCTATGCAGTGATGACACGCTATCCAGTATGTTTGTTGTGGAAAGGGCTCATCGTTCATTAACAATGCGGCCACCTACGGGAGCACCACCCAGACCAATTATTGCTCGCTTGCTCAATTACAGAGATAGGGACAATGTACTAAAAGCTGCCAGACAAAAAGGGAATATCAATTATCAAGGCAATGCACTCTCTTTCTATCCTGATTTCAAGGCGACAGTGCAAGCTGCACGCAAGGAATTCCAGACGACCAAGAAAATTCTCTTTGCGGAAAAGATTCCCTACGCCATGCTCTATCTGGCGCGTCTTCATATTGGAACCGAGGATAAGGCCAAGATATTCACCAATCCTAAACGTGCACTGGATTATGCAAAAACGTTACGTCGCAAAAAGACACCATCTCCCGCCACCTCGAATATAGATGAATGAGGACAATACCGTTACACCCCTGAATAGGCACTGATGGCGTATTGGCATGAAGATCCGTCCTCGGGGCTCCACTCACCCTCATGGTCTAAAGACGACACCACGCTGGAATTATTATCAATGCCCACTGCATTGAGACTGCAACGTTGAAAAACTTTGATGGTTTGGTATCCTTTTTATGTTGCTGACTATCTGTTTTATATGGGCCTGTACTTGCTCAGGTTCTGGACTGCGGGGTGCATGCCTTTATTTTCAGACTGTAACGTAAGCTTGAGTGCTTTATATGGACACTCGGTGGCCAACCCCCCTACTTACTGGGGAGGCTAGCTGTGTCGCAACGCCCACCGAATGGGTAATCCCCAAAATACTGTACTGTTGTTTTTTGGGTTGGGGATTGCTTGGGTTGTTGGGTATGGCCTTGGCAAAGTTAGGGTGCTGAAGTGAGAGGGGGTGGGAAGGGTTTGTACTGTGTTTTTTAACTTGGTTCGAAGTGATCGTACAAATGCATATGATGAGGCTACATTTCCCAGGGATTATTTGGTGTTGACTTGCATGTTGGGTTCTGCTATCCATTGCACGCTTTGTATAGTGGTCGTCAGTTATCATCGGGAACTGAGATATGTGGTATTGAAACGCAATGTGAGGGTTTCTGAAATACGTCTGTACCTATGTGCTGCATTCTTGGATGACTGCCTGTCTGAGGCTATGCGTCCTGGTTATGATTCACGTCCCCATTATTTTGTCGCCTTAGATTATGCATGTGGATTATACCTGCCTGACGTGGAATGTAAGGAGGCTTAACACCCCCAAAAAAATCCGCCAAGTGCTTGCCTATCTAGACAGACACACGGTTCAGATAGCCCTTTAACAGGACACGCATCTGACTAGATCATCAGAGGCCAGAATTGTGACTAAGTGGGCTGGGTACAAATTAGCCTCCTCATACTCCACATAAGCGAGAGGGGTTCTTATCTTGTTTAAACGTGGTATGCAATTCACACCCCTTAAAACATATGTTGATGATGACGGACGGTGTGCTATGGTCCATGGGAAATTAGGACACGTTCTTGTCACGGTCCCGTATCAGTTGAACCACAGTTTTTTTTTTTGCATGCTCACGGTGCTGCGTATTTGGCCGGAGGCAGCTATCCTATGGGGAGGAGACTTGAATACACACTTAGACCCTCTTAAGGACAGGTAGAGCCTGCAGGGCGCACGCACTGTGAAAGTCACTCAGTGTATTCAGGATGTTATGTTGGAGATGGGGCTGGTGGACACATGGCGTCTACGTAACGCTGAACTGAGAGTAGGCACACACATCACACCTACCTATAATACGTGGTCCAGATTGGATTATTGGATCTTAAATGAAGAATGAAACAATTGAGTCACTGACGTAATTATACTTCCACGAACATTATCAGACCATAGCCCGGTGAAGCTCCATATTAGTCTACACTCAACTATACACCCCTGTTCACATGGCGATTCAGAGCTGAGGCTTTTCTAGACCCTATCTATAATGATACCATAAGGCAAGCCATTACACAATTCTTCGAAATAAATGTGGGCACAGTAGATAGTGTCGCCACCCTATGGGAGGCCTTTAAGGTTACTGTGAGGGGAGTATGCATCAGCACCGCGGCTGGCATACTGCGAGACATTCAAGGCCAACTATCCATCATCGAAAATACGTTAGCAGGCCTGGAACATGACTAAATGGCCAAGCCCAACACCAACACCCTAGCGGCATAAAAGAACAATTACTACAATATGATACCACGGCAGAAACTGAAACCGGTTATCTATCACGTCGTCATACTGCAAGGGCATACGGTGAGGGAGGCCAACCTGGTCGTCAATTAGCCGCTAAACTCAAATTCTGAACTGAACATTGTCCCATCATAAAATTAGTAGACACACACGGGGAAGAACACTATAAACCTCAGGGGATAGTTAAACAATTTAGATCTTGTTATTCAACACTGTATACCCCACAGGGGGGCATGGATGACACAGCGCTTGATGACTACTTCACTGATATTGCTTGTGCCTGGTTGGCGGAAGGCCACCGGGACTACCTTAGTCAACCGATAGGCGAAGAAGATATCAAAGCAGCGATTCGATCTTTACCAAACAAAAAGGCCCCGGGTTCGGATGGACTAACAGCAGAATTTTACAAAGAATACGCCGATCTTTTAACGCTCTACCTCTTAGAAGTATATGCTGAAGCCCACGAAACGGGTATTCTCCCTCTGTCCTTGAGACAGGCCTTAATCATCACCATAATAGAAAAAGATAAACCCCCGTCCCAAAGTGACACCTATAGCCCGTTGTCATAAATTAATATTGACGCAAAGATATTGGTGAAAATCTTGGCCACGCGGCTTCAATCTTTAATGACCTGCCTGGTGCTTTCAGATCAATCTAGCTTTATACCGGAACGATCTACGTCACATAATTTAAGAACGCTTTTTGCCATGTATCATATTTTGAGCCCAGACTTGCCAGATGCTGCAGTAATGTTGGATGCAGCTAAGGCATTCGACTCTATTGAATGGGGTTATATGTTTTATGTATTGAAGCGAATGGGGTTTCCACCAATGTTTATGCACTGGGTGCAGCTTCTATACACTGAACCATCGGCAAGGGTCAGAGTGGGGGGCCTCACGTCCGTGCCCCTACCCATTAACAGGGGCACTCGACAGGGTTGCCCCTTGTCGCCACTTTTATTTGCTCTCATACTCGAACCCCTCGCTTGTGTAATCCATCAGCGTCATAGGGACTCAGCGGTCAATTTCAACCATCGCCCCGTCAGCATATCCTTATATGCTGACGAAATGGTGCTTTTCATACGTGAGCCACATAAAAAATTGAACCCCATATTACGGGAAAATATACCATTTGGTTTACTCTCCGGACTTTCAATAAATTGGGATAAATCTGTCATCGTCCCTCTGACGACGATCACCATGCCTCCACAAATGGAATACCTACTGATTTGGTCCGCAAATCCTGTAAAATATTTGGGGGTATAGGTACATCCTGATCCAGAGATTGTAATCCGGGACAATTATGGCAAGTCCTGCGCGAATTTAGAATCTCAGGCCGATAGGTGGTCCTCACTGCCCCTATCCTTGGCTGACCACATCGCCATTATCAAAATGATCGTGTTACCACGTTTTCTCCATCTATTTAATAATATCCCGATTACACTACCAAAACAGCTCTTTCACACTATTCGTACCCAACTGCTTCGGCTAATATGGAATGGAAAACAAGCTAGGGTAAGCTGGCAAACACTCACTCTTGATTATACACAAGGTGGTTTCTGTGCCCCAGATCTCTATATATACTATTTATGCGCACAGGCACAATATGCCTATTACTGGCATAATCCGCATGCCTTCACGCCCCATGTGGCGGTAGAAGACGGAGAAGCTCACCCCACACCACTAGACGGAATACTCACACATACACGCAGAGGCACGCCACGAACTGAAATAAATACAGTGGATGCCACCATTGCCGCCTCGCAGGCCATTGGTTAACTGACAGCTAAACTGCCATTGTACGCTCCAGCACTGCCTCTTGCGCACCATGCTTCCCTTTCAGGGATGCAAGAAATAGGGGCGATTCGATCATTGCAAGCTGTGGGCATTCAGTACATGCAAGATGTCTTTATAGGGGGTCGTTTTCCTACAGCTGAAGACCTCCACTATGTCACTAATCAATCATTGATGTTCCAATTCACTATTCATCACTTGAGACTAGCGCTTAAACCTCACTACAGCTCCTTCCCAGAGGAGCCACCCACAATACAATTGTTACAGCTTTTATTAGTGGCCCCTTCCAAACATAAACTGGTGACTAAACTGTATAAAGCAGTGCGCTCTGAACTGGTGACGGGGGGGGGGGGGGGGGGGGGGAAAGGGGGGGGGCGGAGGGGAGATGTCAGTCTAGACAAGTGGAATAGTAAACTAGATCCCCCATTGGACCTGGTGGCTAGGGAACACATATGTTCATTAACGGGTAAACTGATGCCAAACGACAATCTTAGAATCATTCACGTTAAATATATCCACCAGGTTTATCATACACCCCTGAAACTGTATAGAATCGGTCTCCGGGATAACAGTGATTGTAAAAGATGTCGTCAACCTGATGCAGATTTCTGGCTCTTGGTGTGGCACTCTGCTGCGGTTGCAAAGTTCTGGGGGGATGTTATACAATGTGTGCAGACTATATTCGGGCAACAATTGCAATGTATACCTGTGATGTGTTTATTGAGTTATGTGCCTCATGTTAAGGGCACACTGGGTAAATTCTTAAGGATCGCTTTACTATTAGCAAAATAGCAATGACCTGGGAAAGCTCATTGATCCCACGATGTGACCGCTGGATAAAAGATATGGTTTACTGTAGAGAGACTTTCGAGCTGTATGCAGAAGAACTACCATCATCTTCTAAACCTAAAGACATTTGGGAACCACTATGACAGTATTTACTGACGAACTCTCAGCAGGACCCCCCGATCACTCCTTAAGGTAACATTGACGTATAATATGTAATCTCTATGCTAAATCGGGTATATAATGTATATTAGCCCATCTATTGTCTATCCGTGCAGCAATAGAATTGATCACTTCTAGTTGGTTGTGTTGATTGTTGTGGTTGATGATATACCGCCACATGGCGGATTTATGTACTAGCCCTGTTTAAAAATCAATAAACAGAATTAAAAAAAAAACTATTTGGGAGAATCCAAAGTGACTCATTTGACAGAAGAGCAGGCAGGACTAGATGGTCCAATAAGAATAGAGGAAGTCATAGCAGTGATCTCTAGACAGAAACCCCTTAAATCGCCTGGCCTGGTCAGATTCCCCGCTGCCTTTTATAAGGTCTTCTGTTTGTCCATAGCTCCGCTACTTACTAGAGTATTTAACTCCATCATGAGTTCAGTCTCACTTACTCCCTCAATGACGGAAGCTTCCATAGCGGTCCTAGTGAAACCAGGTAAAGACAAGCAGCAGTGTGGGTCCTATCGACCCATCTCCCTGTTAAATGTTGATGCAAAATTATTTATGGGCATACTAGCAGTTCGCCTCATGCCCTTAATGCCCGGACTGGTGGCCTCTGATCAAACAGGTTTTAAAACCAAAAGGCACTGCGCAGACAACACCAAATGGATTTTACATCCCATAGACAAAGCCAATCCTTCCCAGGAAGAAGTCATGCCATTCTCCATCGATGCAGAGAAGGCATTTGACAGCGTTCACTGGCCCTACTTAGCCAAGACACTGACTCACTTTGGCACAGGGGAACGGTTCTGCGCCAAGATTCTTAGCAATTATGGGGACCCAAAGGCCTCTGTCAAGAGTCAATGGGAGAAGCTCAGCCCAATTCCCCATACGTCGTGGCACACAGCAGGGGTGCTCTTTTTCTCACCTACTAATTTGTGCTCTATATGGAGCCCTTTGCCCAAAAGCTCAGGGATAACCAAAACATTACCGGGGTATGCTTTTCGGGTGAGGGACATGTTATTACATTATATACGGATGACGTTATTGTCACCCTAAACACTCGAGAGGCCCTGCCCAGCTTCTTAGATGAGGAAAGAGATTTCGGAGCGGCGTCAGGTTTCCATATGAATCTTGCTAAATCACAAGTCCTATACCTCACAGTCTCACCCAAAGTAAAGGCCTACTTGACTCAGAATCACTTGATCCAATTGGCTTAGGGATCTATCCCAGACCTGGGTATCCAGCTGGCCTCGACTATCGCAGGGGTCAGGATCCTCAACTGTCTAGATCTGACTAGGAGGGTGAAGCCTGATTTGGCACGTTGGCAATCCCCTTTCCTTGCTGGGATGTGTCGCTGTCCTTAAAATGCAGATTCTACCCAAGATTCTATGCACCTTCCAAACACTCCCCCCACAGCCCCCGACAGGGATGTTTCAGACTCAACAAGATGCACTACAGTGTTTTGTGTGGGCTGGTAGACGACCCCGGATGAAATGCATTCGCAGCTTGCATCCCCCGATCGAGGGAGGCTTGGGATTCCCATGCCTACTACATTATTTTCAGGAAGGTGCCTCATTACCGAACTATAAGGGATACTGCTACATGAGGAGTCCAGGTTGAAGTCCCCTGCGCAGGTCCGATGAGAATTGGAACTTGGCAGACAACTGTCCCCTAAGGAATGGCAGGATGTTTATTACTGTACATGATTTACAGCATCTAACACCTCCAGTATAGAGACTGTAGCAAAAGTTGCCACTTATTGGTACCTTACCCCGGTTCGATTTCATAGAGGCAATCCAGCGAGCAGTGATAGGTGCTGGAGACATTGAGACTCCATGGGAACTTTGGTACATATCCTGTGGGTATGACCTGGACTAACATAGTTTTGGAATGAGATCCTGTCTGACATTGATGCTCACTTTAATACCCAGCTGTCCAGATTTCCCACATATATCATATTGGGACTTCCCAACCCACTCACATACCCACTTAAATCCTGAAGGGCCCGACATATAGCTCTTTCACTGGGTGCGGCACACCAGTCTGTATTAACCTACTGGGCAACAGATAAGTTGTTGTCCCGGCAGAATTGGCTATATCATATTTGGCATGTTCTGGGGATGGAGAGGCTTTCTTTAACACTCATTCAGCAAGGGGATTCATGCACGATATCTGGCAACCATATATCACCCTCCTCTCACAGGAGTTTACAGAGTTGACCTGTCCCAGATATCTGAGGTTTCTCCGACTGACTAGTCCTGCAGAAAGAATGAGCTACTCTGACAATCCATTTACATGAACCCCTGCTAATACATGATCTCACTAATGGCTTGGAGCTTGATGAGCACCGGGAGGGAGAAGGGGAGTTGAGTGGGTGGCCACGGGGAGCTATTTAAAAAATGTTGCTACTTGTTATGGTGAAGCTGAACCTTTGAGATGTCACAGCTTTATTGAGTGCCTTCGCTTTTTGTCAAACAACAATAAAAACCAATGTAAGCATTAAAATGATACCCATCTATCTACAGGGAATCAACTAGGACAAATGTCTTCCTTCTCCAAATGTTCTTGATATAGTTCTGATGCTGTTTATCTGAGGCTGTTCACTTACTAAATGATTAAGCACAAATCCCTCCATTCAAAGGGATCCACATCCCTTGATTCCCTCCACCAAACAAATAAAAACATCACATTGACAAGAGTGCACTTACTCTGCACTTGAAGTACAAGGCGTTGAGGTGTGTAGGCGTCCTTGTCATACATTATGTAGTGACAGGTGTAACTCCCAGAATCGGACGCTCTCACATCTTTCAATAACAGAGACGCGTTTCCTTTATGAAACCCTCCAGGGAATAGCTGTGTCCGCCCTTTGAACTCATCTTTCTGATACCCAGGCTGGTCTCCTCCATGAAAGAAGCTGTGCACAACTGCGTCATTTTCTGAGCGCTGCCAGGTGATAACAAGGAATTCCAATGTGAAGTCTCCAGTGTAGGCCCCTTGACAAGCCAGCAGCACGTCTTCGTGTAAATGGGCTCTTATCATCGAAGCGCGGTTGCCTAGCAAAACAACAAACATTTTTATAAGATGGAGAAATGCCAAATAATGTTTTCATTTGTTTCGTTTTAAAGTTATTTACATGATATATGTTTTTGCCTTCTGTACAAGGGTCCATAAGTTAGTTCAATTATGTAACAATTCTACATACATTTTTTATATTTGGGGGTTCATCGACACCATTCCACCAGTTCAACTTAGAAATGCTCACTATATTTTGAGAACATCACCGGCCTGTGGGATCTCTCTATTTAAAGTACATCCGCTGATAAGGTGGATGTACCTTTCATTACTGTTCCATACCGTCGCCGTGATGAAAAGGCCTGCTCGGCATTATCGTTTATTTGCACCAACAAACCTCGAAAAAAGTGACTGCCTCACTGCCCTGGATAGGGTGGTGACCGCCACTATGACCTGGCAGTCCAGTGCTGGCTGGACCTCAGAGTCAAGGGTTTGAGGTGGCAGAAATCCGCAAATCTGACGGGGTGGGGCACTACCAATCCCACTCCACCAACCTCTAAATAATCTCTTATGTCTGTACAGGTTTTGCTAGGCACAAATGTAGCAGGGCTTCAAACTTCCTGGCTCTATGCTTCTTCACATGTATTTTCTTCTCTTTTTACCTCATTTCTATTTGTTGTAGGATGCAGATGATTGGGGCACTTGTGCTAACACTTTGGGGAAAAGTTGGAACTGCCACTCAAATAGCAAGTGAACCACCACTCATTCAGCAAGGATCTGAAACCCGTTTATTTCTGAAAAGCTTGCGCCTGCAAGTTTCACCCACATTTCATCTGAAGAGCAGGGCACTTATGTATGACAACTTCCCAGACGACCTTCCCTTACCTTCCTGATTCTGCTCTGGAAGTATTACCTCTGATAGTCTGAGCCATACAGTGTAGGATGCATAGTTAACTGGATACATGGTTTGGTGCAGGGGACAAGGTAACTAGCAAGGTTTGAGACAACTATACCTTCAAGACTACTGCTTTGGCACTCAGCGCTCTGAAGGGTCCACAAGGTAACACAGTTGTGCTCAACAAAACAAAGGTTTAAAAAAGTTTTTAAAAAGCTACTAATAGTTACATTACAACTTGGGTTAATTTCTCATTTACAGTCAGTAGGAAAAATGACCGAAGGACCATTTCTAACAAATCCCAGAACTAGGATATGAATGTGCGGCCTGTTTTTATGGAAGCCCATCATTTCATGACTTCTCAGTCCTGTAAGAAGCACTTTTTTAACAGTGCTTCTCAAGGAAGCCCTCTAGCTAATGTTTCTTCTGCACATCCTCCAGCATTAGAGAAGACCACACCACTCGGATCACAATCAGGTCACTGCAGCCACTGATGTAGGAGTTCACAGAACCCTGGGGCAAGATTATCAGTCATGGTTTGAGAATGGATCCTTTCATGTGTTAGAGGTAGACAAGAATAAAGCTTACTGACTGTGTCTGCTAATAAGGATTTCTTGTATTTAACCTAAAGCCTGAAATGCATTTGGATTCAATTTTGAGAAAGAACTTTAGACCACCAGACTTTACAGTGAAGGATGTGGTAAACGAAAGTGTGGGTTACCTGTTGCACATATATGTTGTTTGGAACCTTGTTTATGGAGTTGTGACTGAAACTTCTGTGTCATCACCTCTTGTGGGGGGGGGGGGGGGGGGGGGTGAGTAGGCTCAAACTGCATGGTGCCACCCAGCGGTACTGGAGACCTATTGCTGGAGTAAAAGGTTTCCCGACCTGTCGGATGCCTGAAAGGATCATTCATAAGGTGAGGATTCTGCAGGAAGGTTTATCTGTCTGACCTATTCTCTCCACATGTGGGTAGCACAGAGAAAAAACATATGTTACAGATTCTAGCTGAAATGAGGCATGTATGGGAGCACCTGGAACTGGCACATAGAAGTGCCATTCGGTATGTCTACATAACATATGTAAAGTTACACACTGAGTTCTACTTACTGAGCTGCTTGTTTAACCGTAATTGTCTATCGTCGACACCCCATGAAGTTGAAGCATATGCTTGAAGTGCAAATTGGAAGGGAATCTTTTCAAAAGCCCCTCGTGCCTATTTACTCCACTCAGGATAATCTGGTCTCCTCCCACTTCACCCATCATAGAATTCTGTGTGACCTGAATGTAGTAGTAGCTTTAAAGTTTTGTGTCAGTAAAGCAAGTTGATGTGGCAGACTAAGGCCCTGATTCAGAGTTTGTCGGAATGAAGGTGCTATTTATTGCACACGATAAAGAACAATATCCTGGGGTACATTATTGATCGGGAGCGATGAACAGCAGCTCCTCAGATTGTTGGGGTTTACATGTGGGTCAAAAAAAAATCAATGGGGGAGTGGATCACTAGTCCCAAAAGAACCAGGGAATGCAAAGGTAGTACAAGGTACTGTTAAGAAACCCTCAATCACGTATTGTCAAGATCGATTTGAGCGGTATATTTTCGTTCTCCGCTTCGTTATTAACAACGTGAAAGCATCATCATCGGGTTGGTGCAATGCTTCCTCCACCTGGAGGTCGTTCCACTGGTCGTTTTAGTACTGATCGTAGAAAAAAAAGTGAGTTCTGGTGAAGTGATATGTGGTGAGAAAAATATCCAAAAGTTAAAAATCCCGTAGAGCCAGTAAAGAATCTTTAATTACACTGGATGCGGGAAAGTTATAAGAGGTCTTCGGTGTGCACTCAGAGGCTAATTATGGCCATGTGCACTGTAAAAAAAGAAGGTGTCCATAAAAAAGGTCGACATGTTTCAGCCCTTCAAGTGCCCCGAAGGGTCAAGTGGGCTTTCTTCAGGACCTAAACGGTGAAGAAGACCCTAGTATTCAGAAGGGTCTCCCAGTGAGTGAGATCTGTTAATCCCAAGAGTATCTGTTCAATTTGAACCTAAAGTCGTTGGAGCAATTTTAGGGTAGGGAAGAGGGTAGAGGGAATAACACATAACAGACCTTGTTAAAAACTGTGAAAAAGTGTATACTCAATTGAATACAGACATTGCTTATTATTCTTGAATGTCAACACAATGGATAACTTATTTCAACAACTAGAAAATGGCAATTCTTCTTATTAAAAAAAAAAGAGTGAGTAACTGTAAATATACCCACTGAACATGGCAAAATTCGTCCCTCCTTCCCACCAGAGTAAGTCATACAATCCATCTTGCCATATGCTGGAGGATGGTAAATAAACATGTATTGATAGTATTTCTAAGAGATTAGCAATGTTTTACATAGAAACGCAGTCCCATAGTGTTGTTACTTGTTGTGATTATAAAGCCGTAACAGACATCTTGTACGTAGAACCTCTACAGTACTCAAGAGAGGGAATATTTACTTCCTTATGGAACAAGCTCCCTGTCAAGATGCGCCAGGAAAAAGATATTTTTTGCTTCCGTCGCGAACTTAAGACACTGCTGTTATAAATCTCTCTTAAGGTTGTTTTTTTCTTTTCAGCTAGCATTTTTAGGCTTGTGTTACAGGTCCTGTGGTCAGCGCCGGGACACTCCTGGGAGTATCCGCGCGCTTAACAAATACCTCGTAACATAACATAACATAACAGAAGCTGATAGTGATTATTAGCATATGGGGGTCGTGTGGTTTCTCATGAAGAGCATGCTAACTTCTTATGTTGGTATTGAGAATAATATAACTTCATGCATCAATTATCTGTTACCGGAGGGTGAAAAGTCGAGCGCATGAAGTGGAGATGGGTCTCTGGACTGTGCGCGGTAAAAGTACGTTACAAAACTGCAGAACTAACTGGTACCTGGTCCTCGTATAATATGCCAGAATACTAATTCCTTGATGCCCGTTTATTTGTCATTCCTTAAGTGTCGTGCTTACGAGGGGTAATCACATTCCGAATGCTGTTCATTCAAGGGGTTGGAAACATATGTAGGGTCGGGACCGTGTTTAGTCAGATACGCGTATGAAATTTAAGTACGGACATTACTCGAAAATTGAGTGGGCTGATGGAAAATCGTGCAAAATAATGGATGCGTGACTTTTCAGGGCGCGACACAAATGGTACACACGGGAACCAGGTAACGCTACACATAAAGAAGTAACAGTTCGTACCTGTTCACCATTAATGCAGGCAACAGCGGGTGTAAGTGGGGCGGTCGTTCACGCTCTTTGTAGAGAGAGGAGAGAATTAAAGGTTATCAAACTGTGGTCGGTCTAGTACGTTAAGGATACAGGTATCAGCTCACATCCTTCTTACCTCTTCGGCGTGTCACGTGCTTCCAGTGCTGACTCTGCCCTCTTTGGCCCGGTACTGATTGCGGTGCCTGTGTAGTGAGGTTATGAGGAGTTGCAAAGGAGCATAGACACTAAAAAGAGACAATGTCAGGGGACTCGAGATGGACACTGTTACGTCGTGGGAGAACGGTTTTTCATCACAGATGGTAATAGTACATGTAGGTTTAGACAATCTCGTAAGTGTGGGAATGACATCAGGCTGATAGTTATATTAAATTAAATTAGATTAAATTAAACCCAGCCATGGATCAAGTTTTATATCTGGATTAATAGGTGTTCAAGTAGGGTAAAATCATATATTGTTAACATTGCAAAGTGGTGGCAGTATCCACGGTCGTGTAGAGGTATGTCGCTTAATATTAAGGACAACATATTGTATAGGGTGTACAAATGTAGGGTGCAAGGTTTTAGGTATCAATAAAGTTGTATGGGGGAGGAGCCTAGCACGTGATCAAGATGGCCGCGTGAGCTCAGAGCTCCTGAGACCCTCGCTCCCTCCGGCAAATATCCTGTGCAGCATCCTGTTTTTAACACCTGGAATATTGGAGGCGAGCCGTTGCTGAGGTGATCGTCGCTGTCCGGACTGAAATCGCTCACCGGAGGCCGAAGTTGTGCTGCATGGAAGGTTGCGGCCTACTCCCCGGAAGATGCCCGGGGCTTGCGCTGGCACAGTGCCCGAGCACTAATTGAACAACAGCGGCCGTGTGAGGGGCGAGCCGTCGGGAGGACGGTGTCATCACTTTCGCTTTCGCTTTCCTGTCTTCATCGCGCCCTGGCCTGGGAGTGAGTCGCGCCGGTCACTTGTTGCATGGTCGTCTTCTCTGGATGGGCAAGGAGACTGTTTCCGCGGCAGATCACGATGTCGACGAAATCGGAAGCCGAAAAACAGAAGCCCAAGAATACCAGGCGGGGAGGATACACCCAAACCAACAACATGGATCGTTATGCCCAGCAGAAGGGGTCACCGGGCGGATCGGGACGGACACTGGAAGCCTTGAAAGATGGTTTGCCCCTCGCCACGGAACTAACCCTGCAGGATATCATGGGGGCCATCGAAGGGATGCAGTCCTCTATCGGGCAGCAATTCGAGACCCTGGCACATAAAGTGGACACAATCTCGATTGACGTCAACTTGATTCGGGCTGACCTGGGGAAAACTAATGAGCGGGTTCAGTCCTTGGACCTTAAAACCTCTGGCCTCATGGGGGATGTCTCTGACCTGCAGCTGAAAGTCCGTAACTTGAGGACCGCAGACGACCTCTTTGCCCGACGGCTGGAGGACTTTGAAGGCCGGGCACGGCGCAATAACGTGCGCATTATTGGGGTCCCGGAAAACTCAGAGGAACAGTCGGTGGACCTGTTCGTGGAGGACTTGGTGGTGAACCATCTGGTGCCCAAAGGCCTCAGTAAGTTCTTTACTGTTGAACGGGCCCACAGAGTCCCTGGTGGGAGGCCCAAGGTGGGGGCCCCTCCGAGACCGATTGTCGCCAGGATCTTTAATTTCAGGAACCGCGACGCCATTCTACAGGCATCACGAGTGTCCGGCCCGATGACTTTTCAGAACACCACAGTGAGTTTTTATCCGGACTTTACCCAGATGGTGCAGAAGCAAAGGCAGAGCTTCCTGGCGGTTAAGAGAAGGCTAAGAGAGATGGGACTGAAGTACGCCATGCTCTTCCCGGCCAGGTTGCGTGTGGTGTATGAAGAGCGGACTTTCTTTTTTGAATCACCGGACATGGTCGGAGACTGGCTGGACACATTGCCCCAACGACGGACTAGCGGGGAACATGCCGGTGGAGCAGAAGGTGGCCGTGATGAACAATGAGCGAGGACTCGGGTGCTAGATCATTTTGATTTTGTTCAGGACAGTGAATCACAGTTTTCGGTTCCTCCGGGAGGGTGGTAGCCCGGGGGGTGGCGGGGGTATGAAGGGAGCTTCCTCCTCCTCTGGGGTTCTTTTTGTAGATTAGTCTTTGAATGGGGCGACAGGCACACTGCAAGTTGGGGGGGCTTTTTGAGCTTACGCAGGGGTGCATGGTGGGGGGTGGAATGGGGTTGTTGAAGTGGTTGTTGTTGTTTTTTGTTTTGCAAGGCGTAGTGATGCTAGCTTCTGTAGCTCGAGTGCGGTTCTACGGGGGGGGGGGGGTGGAGGTCTCCTTACATTTCGGGATGGGGGGTAGGGGCTTAAAGATACTCAGTTGGAATGTTAACGGCTTAGGGGATCGTATTAAGCGAGGGATTGTCCTGCAATTTCTGAAGCGATGCTCCCCTGATATAGTTTTATTGCAAGAGACGCACTTGATAGGTAACACGTGCTACGCACTCAACAGGAAGGGTTACAAATTCGTCGCACACTCGGGGTTTTCCTCGGGCTCTAGAGGGGCTGGAATACTTGTCAGGGCCTCGCTGCCGTTTGAGGTTGACTCCACCACTGTTGATGATAGGGGGCGATTTGCGGCTGTGGCGGGGAGGTGGGAGGGCAGGACGCTGGTCCTGGTGTCGGTTTATGTCCCTCCTGCGCTGCAGCTCTCCACATTTGCGGACCTGGGGAGGGCTCTGTTGGATCTCCCAGAGGGAATGTTGGTGGTGGGTGGTGACTTTAATGCGGTTGGCTCCGGATTGCTTGACAGACACCCGCCAAGAAGCTCTGGGGGGGCGCAGAAATGGCTTTCAGACTTTGTGGATACCCTTGGTCTGGTTGACTGTTGGAGACTGCTGCATCCCACTCAGCGGCAGTACACTTTCCACTCCGGGGCGCATGGCAGTCTCTCTAGAATTGATTACGTGCTTACCTTGGCTGCACACGCCTCCTTTGTGTCCGAGGCTAGGCACATGGCTAGGGGTATCTCTGACCATTCGCCGGTGTGGATCTGTATGGATGTTGGTAGAGGAGTGGGGGGCAGGGTGGCCCCGATTAACCCCTGGTATCTCCGTGACCCTAAGACTCGTAGCGCGGTGCTGAAGGCGGTCGATCGCTATTTCCAGGAAAATCTAGGCTCGGTCACGTCTGCGGTGTCTTTGTGGGAAGCGTTTAAAACTGTGCTGAGAGGAGAGGCCCTTTCCTTGATAGCGGCAGCCAAACGTCGGCGGGATGCGGAGGTTGCTCAGATCGAGGCGGAGATGGCGGCTCTAGAGTTGGTTTTGGAGGAGGAGGTCACGGCAGCAGCGCTGCATAAATTGAGCCTTAAGCAGTCGGAGTATAAGGCCCTGGTGACGAATGCGGCCAAAGCCCTGAGTAGGGAGCAGCAGGGGCGACTGTACGACGTCGGGGACAAGGCCGGGAAATTAATAGCGTGGCTGGATAAAAAAGAGCGGGTCAATCGTGTAGTGCCGTGTGAGGGACCCTTTTCCCCGAACCCTAAACCCTCCCGTGTACCACCCGGATTACCTCCTTTACGGAGTTCTCCCTTCCCGGACACGCCAAACGATATGATCTCCAAAGAGTCCGTGACAACGACGACCCCGCCCCTCTCTCTCTTACAGGGTCCAATCCGATGTGACGACAGACAGGAAGGATTCGACCGGTACCCCGGAAGTCCCTCCCCCTCCCCGGTGGACGACCACAGAAAAGACGGAATTGAGAAGAACGAAGGAGTCGGAAGATCGTGGCAGGAACTCTCGACTGGCGATACGGAGGAAGGAGAAGACGGAAGTGGGGACCTCGAGGAATGGTCGGAAGACTGGTGGAGTCCTCCGGAGGTAGCTGAAGAGCGGCCGTAACTCAAAGGAGAGTTACGGCGGAGCGTGTGAGTACCTTCCCCCATATTCTAGCTCGCTAGGTACGCTGTGTAAAACCATAGAAGCCTCCTTGTATATAGACTCCCTCACTTCTACAGTCACGTCCAACCCCCTTGTAAATACTATACAGCACTGTTTACACTATAAGTCCTATTTCTCACAAACCCTTTCCGAGCACCCTCAGTCTTGTCCTTTTTCCTCCTCGACCCATTTCTTTCCCCCCCCCTCACGGTCCGTTTCCTCTTCATCACATTGTGGGTCTCGGGGACGGTATCTTCCGCAGAATCCCTGCAGGACTGACGGCTCCTCTGTTTGTTTTTCTTTCGGTCCTCCGAGGAACACCTACCCCGGTCTACCACCGCCGAAGAGTGCCCAGAGCGGGAAGCGTACCAGAAACCCCGACAACGACGACCGAGACGAGAACCATCACCCCGTTACCCGTGACTCTCAACCCTATACTGGAACTTGTGTATATTAAAGAAACGCACTATAGCCCACTATATCTGGCCTCCTCGTCTGTTATTCCAGCCCGCCACATCCCCACGATCACAGTTGGTGTCAGAAGTGGGATCCGCTGGAGACATGGAGGCCGTAATGCAGAGGATGGCTGCCTCCCAAGAACAACTCGGGAACCTGATGGAACGCTTCCTAAAAACAGCCGAAGACGACCGAGGGCAGCTCCATGACGTCCTGAAAGGCCAGGGAAACACCCACGAACAGGCGCTGGGTAAGCTGACCACGGTTTTGGAACAACAGAGACCAACAGCCTCCCTACCTTCGGTGGTCCTCCAAAAGTTCGTACCGGGAGAAGACCCGGATTTCTTCTTCACAAACTTTGAACGGTTAGCCCAGGCCGCCTCATGGCCTATAGACCGTTGGGGACATTACCTAGGGCCCTTACTCACTGGCGAATTACAGGCAGCATATCAGCAAGCGAACGTACAAGGCACCACTCCGTATGCGGACATCAAAACCTGTATATTGGAACGATTGGGCATTGATGCCGAGACCTACCGGGTGAAGCTACGACAAGTCAAGGAACGACCACAGGAGACTCCCCGAGCCTTATCGTTTCGGATCAAGGACCTGACCGCGCGGTGGCTGAAACCGGAGACAGCCACTAAAGAGGAGATTTTGGAGAAAATACATTTAGAACAATTCCTGTCCTCTCTCCATCCCAGCACCCAACGGTGGGTACGTCAGCATGCCCGTCTCTCTCTGGAGACAGCGGTAGAAATAGCAAGTGCATACAGTCGAGCCCAAGAGAACCTACGAGTCAAGGAGGACCATCCCCAGAGACACCCTCCCGCTACAGGGATCAGACCTATCCGCCCTCTTCCACCCAAAAGACCCATACTGACCCCTCTGATGCCTTCCCCAATACCCCTACGCCCTACCAATCCAGGACCTCAATGTTACGGCTGTGGGGGTTTTGGACATATCGCTCGAATGTGCCCCCACAAGGAAGAACCCATGGAGATTGGTATGGCCCGAAACTATGTTTGTTCCGTTCCCGGTACCGGACCGCCCTCGTTCCATCGTCCAGTGACAATAAACGGACAAACCCTCACCGCTCTGGCTGACTCTGGGTGTAGACAGAGTGTTATTAGGCCCCAGGTCATGCAGAGCCCTGTCGACCCCCCCTCAGGGATGGTCGCCATTCAATGTGTTCACGGCGACACGAAGAGATATCCGACCACCCAAGTCCAGGTCCAACATTCCAAGGATCCGGGAACCTCCCTCACAGTAGGTCTCGTTCCCTCCCTTCCAGAAGAAGCCATCTTGGGGAGCGATTATCACGGTCTGCCCGGTCTACTCCAGGACACAACTGATGCCCTAAACACTTGGTGGGAAGAAGCCCCCTTTCCTCAGGGGCTCTCCTCGCCCATAAACCAACCCAAACTCCCGAAAACCAAAGCACAGAAGAAAAAGGAGAAAAGAGACTATGTAGACGTCTTCCCAGCTATCCCGGACGAACATCCCTGGCAGATAGACCAGGAATTCCGAGCCGCTCAACAAGAGGATCCCGTTCTACAGGAAGCATGGGCTACGGGGTTAGAGCAAGAAGATCCACTTACCGTAGGTCCCTACTTTTTCAAACAAAAAGGGTTGTTGTACCGTAAGGGAGGGGCGCAACAAAAGCCTCAACTCCTGATTCCCGGCCCTTTCCGGGACAAGGTCCTGTTTCTCGCCCATAGCCACCTCTTGGGCGGACATTTTGGCGACGAAAAAACCAGCCAAACCATTCTGGAAAGATTCTACTGGCCCGGGGTCCACCAACAAGTGAAAACATACTGCAGGGAATGCCCGGTATGCCAAAAAAACAGTAGATATCGACCCCCTAGGGTGCCCTTGTTGCCTCTCCCTATCATAGATGTCCCGTTTAGCAGAGTAGGGATGGACATTATAGGCCCCTTGTTACCCTCTCGTAGCGGTTGTCGCTATGCCCTAGTCCTCGTGGACTATGCCACTCGCTTCCCGGAGGCGATACCTCTGCAACAACCGACTACCCAGAACATAGCTAAAGCCCTCATCTCAGTGTTCTCTCGGGTAGGATTTCCCCGGGAGATTCTAACCGATCAGGGTACGCCTTTTGTGTCCGCCCTGATGAAACAGGTCTGCTCACAACTGGGGATCAAACAGATCCGGACCTCAGCATACCACCCTCAAACCGATGGGCTGGTGGAGCGTTATAACGCAACGCTGAAACAAACGCTTAAGAAACTGTTGGGGTTGGAAGCAAAAAGGTGGGAGGATATGCTACCCCTAGCGTTGTTTGCTATTCGGTGCAAAACCCAGAGCAGTACCGGCTATTCACCTTATGAGCTACTATACGGACGACCCCCACGTACCCTGTTGGATATGGCTCAAGAAGCCTGGGAAGCGGAACCCAATCGTACTCGCCCCCTCCCGGAATACATATCCAACCTGAAAACCCATTTGGCTCTAATGAGAGACATTGTACATCAGAACCTGGAGAACGCCCAAAACAAACAAAAAGTTCAATACGACAAGGGAACAAAAACCCGAAACTTCTCCGTGGGGGACTTGGTTCTGTTAATGATGCCGTCATCTGACCATAAACTCCTGGGGCAGTGGCAAGGCCCATATTCCGTGATTCGACAGGTAACCCCTGTCACTTATGAGTTGGAACTGGACCCAACACGAGCCACCAAGCAGATCTTCCATGTGAATCTGCTGAAAAAGTGGGAAGGCCCACGTCCCGTCCTCACTAACACCTTGGAGCAGGTACCCCTCTCCTTTGCTGCCTGTATAGATTCGGGGCTCCCCTCCCACCAAAGTCACGACCTTATGACATATCTATACCCCTTACGTCAGGTGTTTTCCTCGGTACCCGGTCATACGACCATCACCGAACACGCTATTCACACAGAACCTGGAAAGGTGGTCAGACAAAGGCCATATCGAGTCCCTGAAGCCCGTCGGACTGTCATAAAACAAGAGATAGAACAGATGCTGAAAATGGGCATAATAGAACCCTCATCGAGCGATTGGAACTCACCGATCGTCCTGGTTCCCAAACCTGACGGGTCCGTCAGGTTTTGCATTGATTTCAGGGAAGTCAACAAGATATCCTCATTCGACACATACCCCCTTGCGCGGGTCGACGAAATGATCGAACGCATAGGGAAGGCCCAGTTCATCTCCACTCTGGACCTCTGTAAAGGCTATTGGCAGATACCCCTCAGAAAAGAGGATAGGAAGAAAACAGCGTTTTCCACTCCTGAGGGGTTATACCAGTTCCTGGTCCTCCCTTTTGGCCTACACGGTGCTCCCGCCACCTTCCAACGTGCCATGAACCACATCCTACGACCCCATACCCAGTATGCTGGGGCATATCTAGACGACATAGTCATCTATAGCGATAACTGGAAACAACACTTGGACCACCTGCACAAAGTCATCTCCTCTCTTGGGTCATACGGATTCACGATCAATCCCGCTAAAACCACCCTAGCTGCTCAAACAGTCCACTACTTGGGGTACCTTCTGGGTGAGGGCCTCATACGACCCCAACATACCAAAACCGAAGCCATCCGTTCCCTCCCCTTTCCTGCAACGAAAAAGGACCTCCGTGCCTTCCTAGGCCTCTTAGGGTATTATCGGAGGTTCGTGCCCAATTTTTCTCAAAGGGCAGCACCGCTCACCGACTTACTGAAAAAAACCACAGACACTGAGACCCTACTCCGACATCCCACCCCCTTGTTACTACAGGCTTTTTCCGATCTTAAGCATGCATTGACCTCAGATCCCGTGCTAGTGAGTCCTGATTATACACGTGCCTTCCTTTTGCAGACTGACGCCTCGGAACAGGGGTTGGGGGCGGTGTTGTCACAAAAAGACCCGTATGGAAACGAAAAACCCATTCTCTACCTCAGCAGGAAGTTATTTCCCAGGGAGAGAAATTATGCTGTGGTAGAAAAAGAAGCTCTGGCTATAAAGTGGGCGGTGGAAAGTCTCCGTTACTATTTAGAAGGTCGGGAATTCACCATTTACACCGACCACGCCCCCCTGGAGTGGATGGCTCGGAACAAAGGTCATAACGACCGGGTCCTTCGCTGGTTCCTTGCACTACAACCCTACAGGTTCACCACAATCCACCGAAAGGGGGTGGAACAAGGAAACGCAGATTACCTATCACGGTATCCTATGTCCTTCCCCCGTACACGAAAGACACCTAGGGAAAGGGGATGTGAGGGACCCTTTTCCCCGAACCCTAAACCCTCCCGTGTACCACCCGGATTACCTCCTTTACGGAGTTCTCCCTTCCCGGACACGCCAAACGATATGATCTCCAAAGAGTCCGTGACAACGACGACCCCGCCCCTCTCTCTCTTACAGGGTCCAATCCGATGTGACGACAGACAGGAAGGATTCGACCGGTACCCCGGAAGTCCCTCCCCCTCCCCGGTGGACGACCACAGAAAAGACGGAATTGAGAAGAACGAAGGAGTCGGAAGATCGTGGCAGGAACTCTCGACTGGCGATACGGAGGAAGGAGAAGACGGAAGTGGGGACCTCGAGGAATGGTCGGAAGACTGGTGGAGTCCTCCGGAGGTAGCTGAAGAGCGGCCGTAACTCAAAGGAGAGTTACGGCGGAGCGTGTGAGTACCTTCCCCCATATTCTAGCTCGCTAGGTACGCTGTGTAAAACCATAGAAGCCTCCTTGTATATAGACTCCCTCACTTCTACAGTCACGTCCAACCCCCTTGTAAATACTATACAGCACTGTTTACACTATAAGTCCTATTTCTCACAAACCCTTTCCGAGCACCCTCAGTCTTGTCCTTTTTCCTCCTCGACCCATTTCTTTCCCCCCCCCTCACGGTCCGTTTCCTCTTCATCACATTGTGGGTCTCGGGGACGGTATCTTCCGCAGAATCCCTGCAGGACTGACGGCTCCTCTGTTTGTTTTTCTTTCGGTCCTCCGAGGAACACCTACCCCGGTCTACCACCGCCGAAGAGTGCCCAGAGCGGGAAGCGTACCAGAAACCCCGACAACGACGACCGAGACGAGAACCATCACCCCGTTACCCGTGACTCTCAACCCTATACTGGAACTTGTGTATATTAAAGAAACGCACTATAGCCCACTATATCTGGCCTCCTCGTCTGTTATTCCAGCCCGCCACATCCCCACGATCACATGCCGGAACTAGTAACAGAGGGTGGCGTTATTGTCACTGAGCCGGATGGCATAGTCCAGTGCTTCGCAGATTATTTCCGCACGGTCTATACCTCTGTGTCGGACAGGCCGGTGGAGGACTCGTGTGAACTTCTGCACGATCTTGCTCTGCCTTGCCTCTCTGACATAGACAGGGAAGATCTAGATGGTGACATCACAGCTGACGAAGTCGCGGGTGCTATCCGTTCACTGCGCCCGGGCAAGGCCTCGGGCCCGAATGGCCTGCCAATTGAGTTCTATAAACTCCGGCCGGACAAGATCGCTCCATATCTGCGCGCTATGTTTGTAGAGGCGCGGGAGACGGGATGCCTTCCATTCGACCAACGCCTGGCGACAATTGTGGTCATACACAAAGATGGCAAGCCCAGGAATAAGTGCAGCTCATATAGGCCGATTTCGCTACTTAATGCCGAGCCGAAAATCCTCGCTAAAATACTGGCCAACCGTTTGATCAGGGTGATCGGGGACCTGATCCACCCAGACCAATCTGGTTTCATCCCGCACCGTAACACTGCGTTGAACCTTAGGCGCATCCACAGCGTGCTCGCAAGGACGGGGACGCTGCGGGAGTCGACCATTGTGGCAGCACTTGACGCCACGATGGCTTTCGACACGGTAGAGTGGGCGTATCTGTGGGCTGCACTTGCAAAATTCGGCTTTGGACCTGGCTTTGTTGGCTGGGTGAGACTACTGTATGAAGGACCCTTGGCTAAAGTCGCAGTCAATGGTAGGGTGTCCCGTCCGTTCGAGCTGGGGAGGGGCACCAGGCAGGGTTGTCCCCTGTCGCCGTTGTTGTTTGCTCTCGCTCTTGAACCGCTGGCGGCCTGGATACGATGGCACCCAGAAATAAGGGGGATCCGATGGTCACCAGATCATGAGGACCGCATTTCTCTTTATGCCGACGACATTTTGCTATACCTCACTTCACCCAGGAAGTCTCTCATAGTTGTCTGTGACATTTTGACTTCTTTGGTAGGAACTCGGGTCTCACCATTAACTGGGGGAAGTCATATCTGTATGCCTTGAATGGAGACGTCCCAGTTCTCCCGCGGAATTGCTCGATCCAGATCGCCCGGGAGGGCTTTTTGTATCTAGGGATCTATATCTCCACCGATCCAATTGTTCGATATGAGAGAAACCTGCTCCCTCCGTTGATGCGCCTGCGGCAGGATGTGGCGGGCTGGCGGTGACTGCCGCTTACCCTCCTTGGCCGTGCCGCGCTGTTCAAAATGATGTCTCTTCCCCGTTTTCTCTATGCCCTGCAGAATACCCTGGAGCTGGTTCCGGCCAGCTATTTTCGGGAGGTCGAGAGCCTCCAGCGCTCGTTGCTGTGGGATGGCCGTCCGCGTATAGCTATTGCAAAGCTGACCCTTCCGTGGTACGATGGGGGTATCGCGCTTCCTGACATCAGAAGATACTATTGGGCCTCTCAGTTGAGTGCGATCAACCATGGAGTTTACGGTCCGGCGCTGAGCCCCGGCTTTGCTATGGACCGGTGGTTGCTGCACGGGGGTAATTACTTTAGAGCACTCTACTCCAGATCAACCGATGGGTCCCTCACGGGGCCAACCAAGGTGGCGGTGCACGTGTGGAAGGCGGTAACGAACTCGCTGGGTTGGAAGGATAGGCTCACCCTCGCTACTCCGCTGTTTGACTCCGATATGTTGGGGAAACTTTGGCACACGAAGGGATTCGAGAAATGGGATCTGATCGGGATATCCAGGGTGGGGGACCTGCTGGCTAAGGGACGAGTTAAATCGTTTGACGAGCTACGGACGGAGTACGATCTGGAGGGTACGGAATATTTCCGGTATGCACAGGTACGCCATGCTCTGCGGTCCGTCCTCGTCGAGGGGGAGACGGTGCCTGAGTCCTCTCCCTTGGAGGATCGGATCCTGGATGGCCATATGCCGGAAAGTACAATCTCCTTAATTTATAAGAAGCTTGTTAATGTCCGGACTGACCTCCTCCTAGGGGTGCGTGATCAGTGGACTAGGGACGGCCTTGAACTGGATGATGAGGACTGGCAGTACGCCGTCTCCTCTCCTAAGGAGGTCGCGATCCCGGCACGACTAAGGCTGGTCCAGCTTAAGATACTTCATAGAGTCTACGTCACAGGGCCCCGACTGATTCAGATGGGTTTCTCCGAGGATGGTTTATGTAGGAGGGGCTGTGGGATGGTGGGCACCTTCCTACATATCATATGGGAATGTGGTGTGATCGCGGAGTTTTGGAAGCAAATTCATGTTGTGATGCAGGAGGTCACGGGTATTGCACTGCTGCCAGAGGCACGGCGCTGTCTTTTGAATGTCTGGGGTCCTACCGACTATGACGCGGCGCAGACTCAATGGGTGACCCTAGGAAACATGGTGGCGAAGCGTGATATTGCGCGACTGTGGGGTTCTCAGAGGCCTCCCGCTATGGAAGCATGGATGGATAATATGGACTGGAGCATGTTTAGGGAGAAAACGGTGTATAGTGCCCGGGGCGGCCTAAGAAATGGCATAAGATACGGGGACGATGGAACCAGTATAGGGGTGATATATGTCTGCCCCCGGCCACTGAACCGTTAGAGGAGCAACTCTCCCCCTAGCTTCACTTCCAACTTGGGATTTTCATGATGACTATATGCTAGAATGTTAGCGCCTCTGCATCTCCCTCATCCACCCGACCGGTGGCTTTGTTCTGATTTTGGGAATGGGGCCGCGCCCCCATCGGGAACTGGCACGAGTTTATTGTGTATACTGCCTTGCTTGTGTTATTTATTTTAGGTTGTTTAAAAAACTGAACCTTTGTTTTTTTCCTGTACCAGAGCTATGGACGCTTCCATGTGTTGCAGTTAATTGGCTGCCGAACCTCCGGGATGTCGGCTGAATAGCTGTGTTCCAGACTGACATAAATAAAGGTTTTAAAAAAAAAATAAAAAAAAAAAAATAAAGTTGTATGATTGTGATAGGAAAGACCATTACTTCGTTATTGATGACAACATTACATAAAAACTCTACAATTTCAGGGTTCATAGTTTGTGGTAAATACAGAGCAGTAAATACATGTGGTTCTTGTGGGTAAGGAACAGTAAGGTTACCTGTATTTACGTAGATACTTATATTCTCTTAAACAGTGTATTAACTGCACGGCTTCATATGTGGATTTTGTCTGTGTCATGTGCACACAGTGTCAATAAAGTTATATAGTTGTCATAAGAGAGACCCATTATTTCATGAAGCTCAGCCAAGGTATATTATCATTCAGTCCTTGTAAATGTGTCTGAAGGCGAAAAACCCATCTTTGCTCCTTCTCAAACAGTACTTTTTCAGCATTGTTGTTCTTGATAGTTAGAGTTTCTAAAATGACCCAACGTAGATCGTTGACGGTATGTCCTTTCTCCAAATAGTGATTGCTCATCTTAGTTGTACTCCTTTTACATTTGATGTTGCTGCGGTGCTCGCAGAGTCTTTGTTTCACTTTTCGGCATGTCATACCAATGTAGCGTAAACCGCATGGGCAATTGATCATATAGATGGCATGGGTGGTATTGCAATTGGTGTGGGATCTGATGGTCCATTTTAGATTTGGTGACAGTTGTAAGGTTTTTGTTGCCGTTGTTAAGTGGCATACAGAACACGACCCGCATGGGAAGTGTCCCGTAACGGGGGCATTGTTCCAGAGTCCCTGTTGGACCGGTGCCGTAGATTTTACCAATGGTCGTGTATGTACTAGTAGGTCCTTCAGATTCTTCGTCCTTTTGTTTGAAAACCTCGGTTATGGCCATTTGAGTGATCCGGAGGTAAGGATTCGCCAGTTTTTATTGATGATTTTTTTTACATCATTTGTCACTGTGCTGCAAGTACTAACACACGTCACTAGGTCTGTTGTTTGTTCCTTGGTTGTGGTGCCTAGGCGGGTCTCTCTCTGTTGGTTCCTTGCCCTCTTCTGACACCTTTTGATGATATTCATGGGGTAGTCCCTGCTGCGAAGTTTGTCACTGAGTTCCTTCGCTTGACTTTTGTAGTCTTGGATGTTGCTACAATTTCGTCTAAGTCTGAGGAACTGTCCGTAGGGTAGGTTCTCCCTCATTGGTCGTGGGTGGAAGCTTTTGTATGACAGAAGGCTGTTTTTGGTGGTAGGTTTAAAGTAAGTTTTTGTTTGTATTCTGTCGCCTACAATAAAAAATGTAACATCCAGAAAGTCCAATTTGTTGGGAATCGCTGTGTATGTGAACTTTAACCACTCGTCTCTGGTGTTGAGCCATTGGTGGAATTCTGCCAGATGATCCTTGTTACCTTTCCATATTAGGAGAACGTCATCTATATAACGTTTCCAAAAGATGATGTGGTCCAAGAAAGGGTTGGAGGCATCATGGATGTGGATGGTCTCGAAGTCACTAACATAGAGCCCCGCTACGCTCGGCGCGAAGGTACTCCCCATGGAAGTACCATGGCACTGTTTGTACATGGTCTTGTTGTACTCGAAGTGATTCTCTGTGAGCGCTAGCCTACAACATTCGAGAACAAAATGTCTTGGTGTTCTGTGTTCCCACTGTTGATTGAACAGTAACGTCTCCAGAGTTTCCCGTGTTTTTTGTTGAGGGAGACTAGTATATAGGCTCTCAACATTGAGTCTTACTAGTAACATTGTTTCTTCTGAATATTGTAGATCTTGGAGAAGATTCAGAAGGTCTTTGTAGTCCTTCAGATAGGTGGGGGTCTGTTGTACTAGTGGCCTCAAGTAGTGGTCAGCAAATTGTGAAAGGGGTTCTAGAAGTGAGCCAATCCCGGACACAATAGGGTGTCCCGGTGGTGGTCGTCGTTCTTTATGAATCTTGGGGAGGGAATAAAAATGTGGCATCCTTGGTGTTCTTGTTATCAGAAACTCTGCCTCAGTCTTCGAGATCCAATTGTTGGTTACTGCTTCTTCGACCATTATTGCAATGGTATTCTGTAAGCGTAAGGTAGGATCTGTGAAGATGACTTGGTAAAATTTCGTATCGGCGAGTAGTTCAATGCATTGTAGATGGTACCCTTCCTTGCTGAGTAGTACGATGCCACCACCTTTGTCAGCTGGTTTAATTACTAGTTCGTCATTCTGTCGTAATGACTCCAATGCTCTTTGTTCGGAGTTGGAAATGTTCATGAAGGTTTTTTTTGTCTGGTCTTTAAGATCTTCTACTTCCTTCATTATGGCCTGTTCAAAGGCCAAGATTTCCGCTGGCACTTGGTGATTCAAAGGGCAAAAATTGGATTTACGACGGAGGGTCGTATCGCCATCTCTGGTTATTTCCTCGTGATTATTGAAGAAGGCTCTCAGTTTAATTTTCCTGCAAAATTCCGCCATTTCACATTGAAGTCTGAAGATATCTAGAGGTGGTGTAGGTACATAACTCAGACCCTTATTAAGAACATCCTCTTGTTCCTTTGTGAGTGTTATGTTGGTCAAGTTAAAGATGAGGTTGTTGTGCTGGTCCCTGGTTTTGCTCCCGTCATGCTCCTTGTGTGGACTTGGCGTTGTTGGTCTGACCAGGTGACTCCCTTGCGTCTCGACCTGTTCGTGGTCTGGCCTCTCCCTAAAAAAGGAGGTCTATGTGTGTAGTTATGTCCCATATTTGGCATGGTTGGGGTACCCATGGGCGGGGGGCCCGGGTAGAAAGGATTCCACCAGCCTGGGAGATTGGGGTTGAATGATGTGTAGGGCATTGGGTGTGGTTGTGTGCCAAAAAAGGGATTAAACCAGGTATTAGGTCTTCTCCTATTTTGGCGTCTGTACTGGCCTCTGTTTCTTCTCGTTGTGTAAGATTCCTCACCACTCCAGTCAGAGCCATTAGTTGAGGAACCCATACTGGAGTTGCTAGAGTTATCAAGTGTGTCATCTGGGACTTTATAGTCTTCTGCGCTATAAGGGTGCATTCTTTCCATTGAGAATCTTTTCAGGTCTTTCCCCAGTTTTTGTATTTTGTTCTGTGTGATATAGTCTTTTGTTTCGTTGATTTCTTTATTAATTTCTTCCAACCTTTTTTTTGTACACTGTCAAGTGTACCATGTTCTTAATTTTCGTTTCCATCACTTGGATTTTAATAGTGAGTTCTTCTGTAAGTCTCGTTGCTGTTTTGATTATGAGGACTAGGTAGTCTCTAGTACATTTCCAGGAGATGGAGGACCAGTCTTTACGAAAAACCAGGTCCTGTAGGAAGATTCACGGAGCGTTATTGACCCAAAGTCCTTCTGGTGCCGCATTGGCACACAAGTACTCGGTCATGATGACGCCATGGATGGCTGTGCGCACTTGTTCTTTTTTTGTTTCTGACAGTTCATCCCAGTCGGTGGTTTGGGCTAGGGTTTGTGTCAGATCTTTGTCTTGCAGTGGTGAGGGAAGGGACAAAATCGCATTGATTTCTTCCGTGGAGTAGCTCAAGCCTAGATTCTCGGCCATGATTGTCTCCAACGTGAATGGTATAGATTAAAAAAAAAAATTCAAGTTTTTAGAGAGAGCTCCCACAGCTGTGCGCTGCTAAGTACTACAATAATCAGACTGGAGGGAGAAAGAAGAGCCTCTGATCCACTCAGCTTCCTTATCTCAAGTATCAAAAAAATCAATGGGGGAGTGGATCACTAGTCCCAAAAGAACCAGGGAATGCAAAGGTAGTACAAGGTACTGTTAAGAAACCCTCAATCACCGCTTCGTTATTAACAACGTGACAGCATCATCATCGGGTTGGTGCAATGCTTCCTCCACCTGGAGGTCGTTCCACTGGTCGTTTTAGTAGTGATCGTAGAAAAAAAAGTGAGTTCTGGTGAAGTGATATGTGGTGAGAAAAATATCCAAAAGTTAAAAACCCCGTAGAGCCAGTAAAGAATCTTTAATTACACTGGATGCGGGAAAGTTATAAGAGGTCTTCGGTGTGCACTCAGAGGCTAATTATGGCCATGTGCACTGTAAAAAAAGAAGGTGTCCATAAAAAAGGTCGACATGTTTCAGCCCTTCAAGTGCCCCGAAGGGTCAAGTGGGCTTCCTTCAGGACCTAAACGGTGAAGAAGACCCTAGTATTCAGGGGGTCTCCCAGTGAGTGAGATCTGTTAATCCCAAGAGTATCTGTTCAATTTGAACCTAAAGTCGTTGGAGCAATTTTAGGGTAGGGAAGAGGGTAGAGGGAATAACACATAACAGACCTTGTTAAAAACTGTGAAAAAGTGTATACTCAATTGAATACAGACATTGCTTATTATTCTTGAATGTCAACACAATGGATAACTTGTTTCAACAACTAGAAAATGGCAATTCTTCTCATTAAAAAAAAAAAAAAAAGAGTGAGTAACTGTAGATATACCCACTAAATATGGCAAAATTCGTCCCTCCTTCCCACCAGAGTAAGAGTCATACAATCCATCTTGTCATATGCTGGAGGATGGTAAATAAACATGTATTGATAGTATTTCTAAGAGATTAGCAATGTTTTACATAGAAACGCAGTCCCATAGTTTTGTTACTTGTTGTGATTATAAAGCCGTAACAGACATCTTGTACGTAGAACCTCTACAGTACTCAAGAGAGGGAATATTTACAACAGAAGCTGATAGTGATTATTAGCATATGGGGGTCGTGTGGTTTCTCATGAAGAGCATGCTAACTTCTTATGTTGGTATTGAGAATAATATAACTTCATGCATCAATTATCTGTTACCGGAGGGTGAAAAGTCGAGCCCATGAAGTGGAGATGGGTCTCTGGACTGTGTGCGGTAAAAATACGTTACAAAACTGCAGAACTAACTGGTACCTGATCCTCGTATAATATGCCAGAATACTAATTCCTTGATGCCCGTTTATTTGTCATTCCTTAAGTGTCGTGCTTACGAGGGGTAATCACATTCCGAATGCTGTTCATTCAAGGGGTTGGAAACATATGTAGGGTCGGGACCGTGTTTAGTCAGATACGCGTATGAAATTTAAGTACGGACATTACTCGAAAATTGAGTGGGCTGATGGAAAATCGTGCAAAATAATGGATGCGTGACTTTTCAGGGCGCGAGACAAATGGTACACACGGGAACCAGGTAACGCTACACATAAAGAAGTAACAGTTCGTACCTGTTCACCATTAATGCAGGCAACAGCGGGTGTAAGAGGGGCGGTCGTTCACGCTCTTTGTGGAAATGAATCTTTTCAAAAGCCCCTCGTGCCTATTTACTCCACTCAGGATAATCTGGTCTCCTCCCACTTCACCCATCATAGAATTCTGTGTGACCTGAATGTAGTAGTAGCTTTAAAGTTTTGTGTCAGTAAAGCAAGTTGATGTGGCAGACTAAGGCCCTGATTCAGAGTTTGTCGGAATGAAGGTGCTATTTATTGCACACGATAAAGAACAATATCCTGGGGTACATTATTGATCGGGAGCGATGAACAGCAGCTCCTCAGATTGTTGGGGTTTACATGTGGGTGTCAGTGCTTGAAGCATCAAAATATACATGGTGCAGTAAATGCCATACACTTTTCTCCTGCTAAATTCCGGTAGGTTTGACCTGTCGAAATGTAATGAAAGCGATAAATACCACTCAAGTCAGAATTCAATTCGCTGCGCAAACAGGTTTTTACGCAGGGGATAGAAAATTCTGATCAACTCGTAATCAGGGCCTACATTGGAAGTCTATTAAAAAGGGCTTGTGTAAAGCACTACATTTCTTTTAGTGGGATGCTGCCTGCCTCCTAGCAGTGCTGAGAATAATGACCAGTTCTGTGGGCCAACAAGGCAACCATATCATCTTAGGCTCTTTATGCTTCTCCTACACCAGGTGTGCCCAGCTCCAGTTCTCGGGGGCTGAATTCAAGGCATGATTTCAGGGTATCTAAGTAGGATATATTAACACGCAAGGAATATAAATGTAAATAATCATTATTCTGAAAGCCTGGCCTTACTGTTGCTCTCAAGGACTGTGGTCGGACACTCTTACCCAGGCTATACCCTATTATTCCCAGGCTCTATACAGCTATAAAGTTCAAGCAGGCGCTTCGGCTCACATCCACATAGTTTAGAATAATCTGCTTCTTCATCAGAGAATCTACTGTCTAAGATTTAAACCTCAGCCAGTGGTGTCCCTGGCTGTGGTCCTTTGCAAAGGATGGTGGTCTCTGTAGTTTTCGGTGCAGCTGCTACAGTGGTACCGTTTGTTGGATTTTCTATGTGATGGAATGGAATGGGCACAGTTCTGGGGGTTTCTGTGATTCATGCATGCACACGATTGCTCTGGCTCTCCCCAACTCTCTGGTGTTTTACTTACCCTGCGTTTCCCTCCAGACCATGGTACAGCTCCCACAATCCTCCCCTGTCTCAACTCTTCCATCTTCCTTTTCTCAACCCCATCCTTTGTCGTTCGCCGCCATTACTCTTCCACTTCTGGTGGGTTCACTTCCTGGGTGCTCTCTGTTGCCTTCCCCTCTTTACAGGCTATTTTATTTGCACACCATTGGCGTCATCCCACACCTTTGTTGTATTTAGGACTGAGATACTACTGAATTCAGCAGGTACAGTCCTCATGACTAGCCTCTTTGCACACCCGTGCATGCAGAGGACTCAGCCGTGGGAATGCCCAGCGCATTTGTGGGCCCAACTCTCTTTCATGACGTGATGTCCTTCCTCTGGCCGGCCTGCCATGGTACCTGGTATGGCCGGACAGAGGAGACGGAGACAGACAGCCGTGTACTCCTGGCCTCTATCTTGCAGAAACTCCACACAGCAACGTGCATGCAGAGAATGACCCGAGCTGCACATTTTGGGCATTCCTGCTCCTTATACAAGGATGAATATGAAAAACATGCATTCGCATTTTAGATGAGTCATCTTCCCCATCCCGCACCTTCTCCCAAGTCTTCTGATGACAGGGAGCCTGATGACGTGAGGTGAAATTGACTAATGCAGCATCAGCCATGGGCCAGATGTGCTGTTATGTACAGAGGGGGAACACGCTGTGCAGTATTTCTGCTGCCTGCCCGACCCACCCACAACGCACAGGCCCTTTAGTGAATCTTATGACTTCCATGTTGTGAAAACTTACCACAAGCTTTGTGACAATAAGCCACGTTTTAAGTGTGCACTGTTCTTTTTTCGTTACTTCTTAATGTGTTTTACAATTACCCTTGTTTTCTTCTTGATTTAAATAACGCAATGGTACGAACCGTTGTTTGATTGTTGAACTTTTGGAATGTTTTCATATCAGAAGTGAATATTTTAATTAAGGCATTGTAAAACGGAACCTATATTTTCAAAGCCTTCTCTCAGTACTATGTTGACACTTACCTGATATGTACCACGCTAGAAGCATAGCCACAGTGCACAAAGGGATGCTCAATTTGGAATTCATTGGTATATTTTGGTTTCTTCTTTATCTCCATAGATTGACATTAATTTCCCGATTTACTTCCACGCACAGCGATCACTTAGTTTTGTTTCTGTGGGTTAAAAAAGAAAGCACAACCATTGTTATGGTTGACAGAAATAATGTTTGCCTAGCCACCTGGTGACAAATGTGAAAAAACTGACGCAATCGGGAAGAACACAGAGTTACTGCAGTTCAGCACAATCGGTAAATGCATTTTGTAAAGAGGCCGTCGAGTTTTCAGTACCATTCTATAGAAATGTTAACATATGTCAAAGAAGTCAGAGAGCGACAAGCAACAAAAAGGATGGAAGGAATGCGTGAATTAATCCCAACCACTTGCCATCCCTCAGGCCGACTTTGCAGGCAATCCCTAACATGATAATAAAACAACCACTGGCAAAGCCAGCAGGTCTCGGCAATGCGAGGGCTGTTGGCGTTGTCAATGTCTTTTAGCTATGTGGTATAGCAGCAGGGATGCTATTAAACATGGATGAAAGTCGTGGAAAACAGCGATATAACAGGGCCAGCGCTGCCCATGTCAAAGTGCTTTTTTGTCTGCAGTAGGGGCGGGACAAAAACACAACACATATTGAATACAATAGTCTCTTCAAGACAGTGCATCCGCTGCTTAGTCTAGGTCTAAAAAATAATAATGATAAACTGTAGAGCGCAACCCAGACCTTTTACATTTGAGCACAAACGCAATATGCATTTTGGTAAAGTGGCTCTTATATCGTCAATTACATTTTCTAGAAATATTTAAAGTTTTCAAACAAGTCGAAGGTAGCAAGAGCTAAATACTATTACTATTAGCTTTACTGGTGGACAGTTCCAATACTTTTCTGTTTGCTCTTAAAATATATCTTTATTTTTCAATTGTGAATGCTCCTTATAAAAGCAATTTGTTTCATTTGTGATTCTGAAAATGTCCGAGGCATGTAAATTGTTAATGTGTTTTTTTTTTGTGTTTCAATTTTTTATTGAAATTTACAAAAGAATACATATAGTATAATAACTGTTTGCATTATCATACAATAAATATATAAGAAAATTGTTATATATAAGCATATAATAAAACTTTCTGAATAATTAATCATATTATATAATTTAATAAATACATAAACAGATCCATGCAAAGACAAATATTTGACTGTATATTGAGGCCATAAAAGATGGAATTACGGGAAGGGGGGGGGGGAGGAGAGAGAAAGGGAAGGCAAAGAAGAAATCACAAAAGAAAACGATAAATGAAAATGTACACAAATATAACACATAATGCTATATATAGCTAGATAAATATGTTCCTGAGAAAAGAAGACACTCTAGAAAACCAATAAGAATAGAGAAAAGATGAATATAAGGGATAATAATTTCACTTGATGTACGAGAGGACATTCTAAATGATAGATAGCATAAGGTGAGATAAGATACGATATGATAAATACTTACCATAACATAAAGTAATTATGCTGATTCGAAGAAAGAGAAAGAATAATATTCTTTGAAATAGACAAAATGAAATAAATTAAATTATACTACAGGTATATGAATATATTGTTACGGAGCCAAGGGATATAAAGTAGGGAAAGGAATTACGAGATAAGAATAGAAAGGATAATGAAATGGACAATATAGAAAATGTGCAAACAATAAATAAAGACAATGGGTATATTGTGTAAGATGAAAGTGTAAGCAGAGAAACCCTCATGTATAAATATATATATTAAAAGATACAGAATTATATGTAAGTGTTCTGGTGAGTAGATATTAAAAACAACAACAAATAATAGGTAGACACAATATGTATTAAGATTTATTAACCACCAATAATGAATAATGAATGAGAATGAAAAGGGATAAGAATTAAATTACTGTGTAGATGGGTCATTAATATTAGCATCGGTATTTAAAGCTAGAAAAGGTGACCATACTCGAAGAAAGAGATCAGATTGATCCTGTATGTTGTATATAACACGTTCGTAGGAAGCTGTTTGAATCATGGCCACCATCCATATTTCTTGTGATGGTGGTTGAGGCGACTTCCATTGCCGTAGTATACAAATTTTGGCTGTAGCTAAGGCTGTGTGTAAGAGTCGGGCTTGTGGTTTAGAAAGTGATTGTGATTGACGTGTATCATGCAGAAGAATGGTAGCATGCGAAAGTGGAGTTTGTAGAGGCATCGTGGAATGTAAGGTTTTACCTATATAATTCCAAAAGGGTTGGATCACTGGACATCCGCAAATGATATGAGAAATGTTACAAGACGTACGATCACATCTCCAGCAGTTAGAATGGGGAAGCCAGCCAGCTTTATGCAGTTTTGTTGGTGACCAATGCCAATCATGTAAAATCTTGAATATGCAAAATTTCAATCGTGCTTCACGTGCACCCTTGTTGAGATTGTTAAGAATGTCAGACCATTCATCGTCAGTATAAGAGACTGATAATAAGGTTTGCCATTTAGTACGTAAAGTTTGCGATAAGGGTTGAGAAAAAAGATGCGAAGTGAGAGTTTGGTAAAAGCCAGATGTAGCTCCTTTCATCTTACCCCAAGTGTGGAGATATGTAACAATTGGTGAGTCAGGCAAGAGCCATGGTGGAGGTCCTAGACTCCTCCGTAAGGATTGTCGTAACTGGTTGTATTTTGAGACTTGTATATCAGGCAAATGGAATTCTTCCTGCAGTTGGGCAAATGATTTAATATCTCTGTTTGAAAAAAGTTGATCTAAGGTGGAAACACCTGCTGTTTCCCAAATAGGCCAAGATATTGATTGTCTATTAATACGAATTGCAGAATTATTCCATAATGGGGCTTTTCTATGGAGACGAGGATGTGAGCCCAGTAAGCGGTGTGCACTTTGCCAAGCAGCACGCATAGCCGACAAAATAGGATTAGTGGTGGAGTCTCGGGGACGAAATTCCGAGCCGTATAAAACAGAAAGACCTGCGTTTGTTAATGAAAGGTGGCGTTCAAGATGTACCCACTGTGGCGCATCCGATGAATGTGAAAGCATATATGACATTTGAGAAAGCTGTAATGCCAAAGCATAATGCTCCACTGAGGGTAGACCTATTCCTCCATAGGAGCGATGAGCCTTCAGTTTTGAAGCTGAGACACGGGGTTTGGCAGAGTTCCATATAAAGGATTTGATCTTAGAATCAATTGAACGTAGCGTGGTTAAAGGAATTTGAATAGGAAGCATCCCGAGGACATAAAGAAAACGAGAAAGAGTAACCATTTTCACGGCTTGAACCCTGCCCCACATTGAGAGACCCAGTGCCTTCCATTTTTCAAAATCACGTTGCATTTGAGCAATGAGGGGATTGAGATTATCCGTAACCATACTCACTAGGCCTTTGTTCACTAGTATGCCCAAATACTTGAGATGAGAAGATTTCCATTGAAAGCGAAAACCTTGAATGGCCGCTATTGTGGTCCCATTCGAGATGGGCAGTGCTTCGCTTTTGTTCCAATTAATTTTGTACCCAGAAATGGAGGAGAAGTCATGTATTATTTTTAACACAGATGGTAAAGAGATGGAGAGATCTGTGAGTGTAAGGAGAATATCATCTGCGTAGAGATACATTTTGGATTCTCCTGTCGGAAGAGAAATGCCCTTAATATAAGTACATTGTCTTAAGGAGGCAGCCAACGGTTCCATGGCTAGAAGAAAGAGTAACGGGGAGAGGGGGCAACCCTGACGAGTACCTCGATTGATAGAGAATGGATCTGAGATAAAGCCCCCACAATTTACCTGTGCCGAAGGATTTTTGTACAACAAGCGTATTTTGTTTATGAATTGATCTCCCAGGCCAAATTTTTGTAACACCCTAAAAAGATAATCCCATTCAATTCGATCAAACACCTTTTCTGCGTCAAGCGACAAGGCCAAAGCGTCATACGGAAGATTCTTGGCATACCATAGTGTGTGGGCAAGAGTGCGAAGATGGTTCCTAGAGGAACGCCCCGGAACAAATCCTACTTGGGTATGATGTATGAGAGATGGGATAACCTTACGCAAGCGAGAGGCCAGAATGCTAGCTAGAATTTTGATGTCACAATTCAATAACGATATGGGACGATAGCTGCTACATAATAAAGGGTCTTTGCCAGGTTTAGGTAACACAGCAATAATAGCTTTATTAGATATAAGGCCCAAGGAGGCCTCACCCTCTGCCTCTTGGAACGCGAGTAAAAGAGAGTCAAGCACATGCACTCCTGCCCAATGATAAAACTCTGCAGGAAAGTCATCCTCTCCTGGGGCCTTGTGAGATGGCAATCCAGCAATTGCATGCGATATTTCTTCCCTGGTAATTTCACCTTCCAATAAGATTCTACCTTCATCTGACAAACAGGGTAAGTTTACGTTTGTAAAAAAAGAATCCAATTTGTCAGTGTCAAGTTGAGTTTCAGCAGTGTAAAGAGACTGATAATACTGGGCAAATTCGTTAACAATATCTTGGGATTTAGTTAGAGTAACACCGTTCATTGACTTAATGTCCGGTATGGCCATAGCTGCTTGCTGCTGACGTAGCTGGGCTGCTAATAATCTTCCCGCTTTTTCCCCCTGCTCATAATGTCTCCCTTTTATTCTATGCAAGGCGTATTCTGCCTTAGAGGTAAAAAGGTTATTTAAAGCCATACAAGCTTTTTCCAGTGACTTACGATGTGGTATCGTTGGATTAAGTGTATATAATCGAGTGTAAGATACAATATCTTGCTCCAATTCTTTTTGCCTCTTAGCATTTTGTTTATTAAACTGCGCTGCATCTCTCATAAGCTGCCCGCGGATAGTAGCTTTTGCCGCCGCCTAAAGAGTTCTGTTGGAGTCAACGGACCCCTGATTGACTGACATAAAGGCTTGAAAATTGGATAGTAATAACATTTTGTTTTTGGGTATCCTATAACGTTGAATGTTTAGACGCCAGGGTTTGCGACCTGGCTTAGATAAACCAGTTTGTAAGGAAAGTAGAACTGGAGAATGATCAGAGATCGCTGCCTCCAGTATCTGAGAGTCCTGTGTTATTTGAACTACATTCTGGGAGATTAAAAAGTAGTCCAAGCGAGAGAGCGTGCCATGCGTAGGGGAAGTGAAGGTATAGTCCTTATCCATCGGGTGAGAAAGTCGCCAATGGTCTACCAAACCATTATCTGCCACCACATCGTTCATTAGAGCTCTATATGCCGCATTTGTCTTATCTAGAGGGCCTGTCTTATCAAGGACTGGATCACGTACTAGGTTCCAATCTCCACCGATGAGAAACTGGGAAGCACCTATTTCAGTTAAAAGGCGGTTTAGTTGAAGGAGAAATGATCGTTTTGCCCCCGTGGGAGCGTAAATTGAGCCAACACATATATGTGTTTCACCGATGCGAAGTTTGGCAAAGACATATCGTCCATCTGGATCTATCCAGGATTTCAAGACTATCACTGGTAAGGATTTACGGATAAGAATCGCAACTCCACATTTGCGGGTAGGTGTCACATCTGGATCTGTTCTCTTCTGTATGCTGCTGTGTATAACCTTTCCCACCCAGTCTCTTCTTAATTCTTCAGACTCTTTAGCGTCAAGGTGGGTTTCTTGAAGGAGAGCTATATCCACATGTTTGGACTGTAAATGAGAGAGTGTCTTTTTTCTTTTAATATAATGTGTCAATCCATGAACATTCCATGTTATTACTCGGAGATCGTGTGAAGTGGCCATGTCAGATAAGAATAGGAAAGATTAGCGATACAAATTTAATAAAGATGCCAGAATGTGATATAGTAAATTAAGAAATTGATATAATGTTGCTGTATAAGTGAAAGGAGAGAAATAAGATATGAAGAAAGGAAAAAACAAAACAAAAAAAAAGGAGGGAAAGGAAAATAGAAGAGGGGAAAGAAAGGAGAAGAAAAGAAAAGGAAAAGAGAGGTAAGGGGATAAAAAGAGGGGTAAAGAGAGAAGAAAAAAGAAAAAAAAAAAAAAAAAAGCCCTTGGACCGCAACAAAGATCAGGTAAATAATAAATGAACCAAATGGGTAATGCTATTTAATGATGAGAGAATAAATGTGTGAAGATAGCTAGAGGTGTGTTCAACAGAAAGAATAGTATGTAGTATAAATGCCAAAGGGAGAGGTAGGGAGGAAAGAGTGCCAAATATAAAAAATGGCACAAGGGATCTCAGGACTTTTAACCACGGGTCCAAACACTAATGGACTGCTGCCACGAGGAGGGGCCCCATCAGGAGAGTGAAACAGTGGTTGACAAATATAGATCCAAATATGTCCTTAAAATGTATATAATAACAGATTTTCTTATTATTAATAAGAAATATAACAATATATTGTAAAATGTAGCATTAAAAGCTATGTATGATCTCTTGAATTAACCCCTTCAGTGCCCATGACGAGATAGTCTCGTCATGGAGCGCGGTTGCGCTGTGCCCATGACGAGACTATCTCGTCATGAACCCCGCCCGCTAATTCAACGCCCGGCACAGGGCGGGGGAAGGGCGGGGCACAGAAGGGGTTAAGGAGGATTACTATGCTTATAAATAAATGAATAAATAAATAATACATAGAGGTAAAAAAAGATAACACTATTAACGATTAAAAATAATTATTTGATTGAAAAGTATAATAATAACAATCTTAAAGAGCATTAATAAATTCAGTGAATATTTACTATATGTATGGGAAAAAAATTGGATTTAAAAACAGTATTACTAACATTACGGAATCAATAAAAGAGAAGCGCGAAACAATATAGACCTATCACTAATCATAAGGCTCACGTATCGAATGAAAAATGTAGAAGCAGGAAAATTATTATAATTTATATGAAGACATATCAATGTAATATTAAAGAACATAACTTCATAGTATAATTGTGAGACATATTATTGAACCATTAGAATATTGAATTGAAAATAAAAAATAAAATAAAGATGAAATAAGGGAAGAGGGTGTTGTAACCTTGTAGATAAATAGGTAATATGTGAGGAATTAAGAGATTGAGATAGTCAGCATGAAGAGCTGTAACAGTCACAATCCTAAAGTAAATTAATAAGTACCAAGAATATCAATCAAATATGTCTAAAACAGTGAGAGGGATAGACCCAATGTTTAAAGGCAATATAATAAATATAATAAATGTGATGAAAAAAAAATAGAGAAAAAAGAAAGGAAGAGCAATAACAATAAAGAACAGTACAATAACTGTATTACTAAACAAACTGATGACGATATACCTTCTTTTCCCCATTTGTATCATGAGTTCTTTAAATTTGATCTAACACCTAAAAGAAAATGGGTGTGCAGACAAAGCTAAATCTGAACAAAAGTATATTTAAACATTAAATCATCCACATTCTGCGTCTTAAGTAGATTTTAATACTCATCTGACCACAGGCAAGGTATCATCTTCATTTCTTGTATGTTATGAGTTCATTAAGGATGATTAATCATCTAAAAGGATGCAAGTATGAGCATAGATTAATGGTGATCAAAATTGTAGAGAGGTACTGAATCACCCACATTCTGCATCCAAAGTAGATTTTAATGGCGACCGGGATTTATCTCTATGTTGTTCCTTAGTGAAGGTGGATACAGTTTGAAGAGCAGCATTCTTGTCCTCATGACTACGAATAGTCCTTTCAAAATCCCTGCCTCTCTGTCGAGGACTGCTGACATTATGTTGTGGATTGCTTGATGCTTGAGGAAAAGAACTGTGACGTGATAGTTCTGGAGTGGTCTGCTGAGTTTCCATTTGTTGTGGTTTCCAATTGTCTAAAAATAGACGGAGATCCTCAGGGTTATAAAAGTCTTTGGATATTCCATCCTTAGAAATTCGGAAACGAGCAGGATCAAACAGACCATATTTAATGTCTAGTTGACGTAATTGAGGTCTAAATGAAAGGAAGGCCTTGCGTCTCTCGTTAGTTTCTCTGGAAAAATCAGCTGCGATACGAATTTCATACCCATTGTATGAGAACGGACCAGGAGTACGTGCTGATATTAATATTTGCCTTGTCTGCTCATGCCTTAAAAAAGAAGCAATGAGGGGACGTGAGTTTGTTGCAGATTCCTTGCGTAATGGACCAATTCGATGTGCGCGCTGTATCTCAAATGGAGGGTCAAAAGCGATGTTCATAATTTGTGAAAGGATATTTTGTAGGAATGTTCTAGCATTTGAACCTTCAATCCTTTCCGGAAAACCGAAAAAGCGAACATTATCCCTCCTGCTTCGATCTTCCAAATCTATCGTCTTACTTCGTAGAAATAACAGCTCTTGATCTCTGTTTTGTATTGAGTCTAGGCGAGTTTCTACATTTATTAGCCTGTGATCAAGCTCCTCTGTCTTGGCGTGAAATCCTGCAATGTCTGCTCGTATTGTTTTAGTTTCTGCTGTTAATGAGGAAATATGGGAATCCATGCTTTCAAGTCTATGACTGACTGCTGATATCTCTTGTAGAATGCGGTCCATAGTTTGCCCTTGCATGTTAATGTTAGCTTGTAGAGAATTGTCTGTTGTAGAGGAAGAGCTGTTGGCATCTGAATTTTGTGACTGCTTAACTACATCCGCAAAAAGAGGCTGTTTAGAGGGTTTATCTCCATACTTGGCAGTAGACATTTTGATTTCTGCTTTATAGAAAGATGGCAAAGCAATGTGTTGAGTCAGTATAGCAGTGTAGAAACACAAAGCAGAAAAGTTGTTATATGCGTCTTATTTCCTTGAATTATCAGACTCTCAATGTCCAGGATTTACTAGAGTATTTTCTTTATAACACACTGGAGAGAGTTCAAGTTAAAGGTCTAAGCTGTGTCAAGATAATGTAGAGAAGAACTCCAATATCCCTCAGTCTCATAAAATGAAGTAGGCGATCAAGGATTGGTTCCTCCCCATCCGGTAAAACAAGTTCCACTTTTAATTTGCTAATTTGCAAGATTTAGACTATACTGGGCCAACAAAACATGACACAATTGCCAGTGTCAGAATTATGTGGCGCACAGCCCAGGTATATTACAGAGAGATCGGGAAGTTAAATTGTAAAAAATTGAGCACTGCAAGCAGGATACCTTGAAACTCTGAGCTTGGTGTTGTAGGTAGGCTCACAAGCTTGAAGTCTCTCAGACTTTCTTAGAAGTGTTGCTTCACAGTTGTTAAAACACTAAGCAGGATATCAGAGCTAGCAGCAAATAAAGCACTTATCTGCTACAAAGCTGCCATGTTTTTAAATTCAGACAACACCGGGCCAAGAAGACATATCTCAAGTGCCAATGAGCAAATTTGTGTGACACGCAGTCCCTAATGCGCCCAAAAACAAATTTCCTCTGAAACAGCGCTTCGCAATAGCCAGAGTGAATTAGCAGGGTACTGAAGTTAATATCAAACAAAGCACTCACCCACTGTAAAGCTGTTGTTTTTTGAAAATTTTGGTTTAATTTGTGTCCTCAAATCACTTCACAGCTGTCAGCTAATAAGCGTGTGTGGTGGACAGACCAACGCGCATGAGGAAAAGCCAGGAAGCTCAGGTGTGACCAGTGGAATGTTGCGATCGGGAAGCTGTGGAACTCCAGGCTCAAGTTTGTAGGTAGGCTGACAGGACCAGAGTCTTTCAGCACATAAGTTAAAAAGCAAGGCTTATTATACAAAGCTGCGTACTGCACATATATCCACAGAATTACTTTAAAGACAGTTGGTGCATTTAAACAGTTTAACTGTGTGCTGAACAACACTACAGCTCAATCTCATAGGGCAGACTTCCCAACACCACATGAACTTCACAAATCCTTATTGTAAATTAGTTAAAGCTGAAGAGGACACTTTTCCAAAACAGCGCATAAACTTCTCCAATGTCAGTTATATTTCAGCTGGGATTGTTCATTTTGATAAAAGGCACCACCGTCTCTCTCATCAAGGAACTCCTGTCGACATATCAGACCCTTCACAGCAAAAAAGGACAAGCCCTGGTGTACAAAGTTTCAGCCTGTGCGCAGATTATACACATTTTCCTCATGAAAGGGTAAAGCCTTTGTTCAATTTAATTACGTAACTCAGCATCACAAAACAGCCACATGTAATTCCTCAGAAGAATGCAGACTTCACATGCATAACTACAGCTGGAGCCCCTCTCAGCTTCTTGAGGTAATTATTTTAGAGAGCAAGTATATGAACTCCCAGTGAACTTTACCTTAATTGAAGTCAGCTGGAGTCCATGTTTCTCTTTCAAAACTCTGTATTTCAAATCCAGTCAGCTTTTTTTCTTCCTTCAGAATTAGCAAAACTCTGTTTTCAAAATCCAGTCAGCTTTTTTCTTCCTTCAGAATTGCATTGCACATTCCACAGGTCATGAGCAGGGGCAGCTGGCTTCTGTCAGAGGCTGAAATGTTGGTGCCTTTCCACAGATCACGAGCTGGGGCAGCTGGCTTCTGTCAGAGGCTGAAGTGTTCCCGCCAAAATAAAAACATCCACATATCCTCTGAAAAGATTCATGTAGTTTCCTTTAACTCTCACATCAGTGAGCACAGTTATTTAGGCAGTGTTGTTGGCAGAAATAAGCTTCAGTTTATAAATAGTGTTGTCCGGGGTTCCTCTCAGCACGGAGCTAGCTCCGGTGTCAGTTTACATTCCTCAGGAACGGAGTCACTCATACTGAAGAAAACCGGCTCATCTGCTCCTGGTTGACTTTATGACCTCCAGAATGCTGAAATAATGTCGAAGGTCTTGCATTTACTGGGTGCCAACTCCTTTTGAAGCCCCACTCGCAGCAAAGCTCACAGGTTAGGCGGCCATCTTCAGTCGTGGCCAGACCACGCCCCCCATTGTTAATGTGTTTTAACAAAACTCCTATATTTCTCAGCATCCTCCTCTGGTCTGCTACAAAGGGATGTTTAATTAACTCCTTTTTTCAATGCAATGTACTTTTTAGGTCGAGCCTGGGCACCGCATGTGCTGCTTTGAAAGGCATACTGTATTATAGTATGCACTTGAAGCTCCGCCCACTCTCCGGCCATATTTTTCATTGGCTTGTGTCTTTGTCCTTTGTAAATGCTGGCTTCTGATTCGGTAATCGGCTTATTAGTCCCTCCTTAGTACCGCCTTGTCTTGATTTGTAACCTCGCATGAGGACTAGCCCTTTTACTTTGTTTGTTACACCATCCGTGTCATTTGCTCTGTAAGCACTATTTTCTTTAATGGGTTTCGCCCTATTGCTGGCATGATCTGCTTTCCTTTTATTCAGCATGCCATGCGCAGTTTCACTGTCCAAGCAGCCGGGACAATGGTGGCCGCTTGTTTACAATGTGATAGGTATCGCATTTAGGAGAGTTTGAGTTATTGCTATTGTAAATGACAATAGCTTAAACTCTCGCAAAAGCGACACCTATTGCTTTACAAATATTTTTTTTGTGGGTTGTTTCCAAGCGCCCCATGCTGTGCTTGCACTTAATAGAAGCCATGCCCTTTCTTTAGGCAAGGTTCGTCTAAAGAAAGGGGGGAGGCCTCTATTAAGTGGAAGCGCTGCATGGGGTGCCTGGAAACAAACAATATCTGCAATTCAATAGGCCTCGCATTCGCGAGAATTTAAACTCGTGACATTTACAGTGTCAATAGCTCAAAGTCTGGTAAATGCGAGCCCTATTGCATTGCAAATGCTTGTTCACCACTTGCAGTGGGCGGGGGTAAGTGAGTCATTGTGTTTGTCCCACATGCTTCTTTCATAAGTCATTTCCTTTTGAAAATAAATTAGGAATCAGGGAATCTGTCTGTTGTGTATAGAACTGCTGGACTGGTTAATGGTTGAGCAGCCAACGCCTTGTTCAGAAATGCAGTTGAGCTTATGGCCATATTCTTGAAATAGAATTGGGCATTTTAATTGGTTTGCTGCTGGTAAAATAAGTAATGTCTGGCCAGCAGTCATTTTGGAGAAAGAAATTAGCCATTAACTCCATGGTTATTATTGGACTTGCCTGACCACAAAGCAGCCTAATTCCACAAGACCCCCCTGTTTGCAATGCAAAGAAAACAAAGCCGACACTGATGGAAAAAGGGTGTTTAGGCCAGCAGAGTGAACTAATTCTAAACATTGTGTGCATATCTTATTTTTTCTTTTGTAATACTTGATGCTGCACCTTTTCACAATTAATGTTGTTAACAGCACTAGATAACTAATTAACATACCAAACAAATTGTTTGACTATATTGGTCTGGGTAAATAATGGACATTATATAACTACTGTATGATGACTGCATGGTGACAGAAATGTGCTCACATTTTGAGACTGCTAATGTATTAAATTGACAACGTCATAAAGTATTGAATATGCTACTTACCAGTATGCATCTGTTCTTGGCATGTAGGGCTGCTGACATTCATATCTGTGCATAGATCGCCGCCTAGTGTTGGGTCCGGATGTTTGCACGTTCTTGTCCTGGAAGAGTCTTCGAAGTATCCTGGGATAGGTGACTCCTCCCCTGGACTACAGTGCGCATGGGCATCCTCTCCATCCTCAGATTGTTTTTCGCCATTGTGGCAGTGATGGAGTAGATACAGAAAGTGATGACCATGCTTTACAGTAATTCTGAGAGCTGCAGCTGCTACAGGCGCCGGGGAGGAGGGAGGGCGATATGAATGTCAGCAGCCCTACATGCCAAGAACAGATGCATACTGGTAAGTAGCATATTCAGTTCGAGGCATGTGGGCTGCTGAATTCATATCTGTGCATAGAATATATAGCAGTGCCCTCTTATTAGCGGCGGCTACCAGTGCCAGCTGCAGCGGTCTGAAAAAGAGTTTTGAGAACAGCCTGTCCTACAGCTGCCTGCTGTTTTGATTGTACATCTACACAATAGTGTTTGGTAAATGTATGTGTAGTGGACCAGGTGGCTGCTCTACAGATATCATGCAAAGGAATGTTTCCTAGGAAAGCCATGGAGGCCCCTAACTTACGTGTTGAGTGGACTCGTGGGGGAATCGTTAAAGTGCGTTTAGCCTTTTGATAGCAAATTTGAATACATTTAACGATCCATCTGGCTATACCTGCTTTGGAGATAGCGTTGCCTTTGTGGTGTGGGGCAAAGGCAATGAAAAGTTGTTTTGTTTTCCTAAAGGGTTTGGTCCTGTCGATATAATACATGAGGGCCCTTTTTACATCTAGTGTATGGAGTGCCCTTTCTGCGACAGTCTGTGGGTTTTGAAAGAAAACAGGCAGTTCAATAGTTTGATTCATGTGGAACTGCGATACCACCTTGGGCATGAATTTGGGGTTGGTACGTAGTACGACCCTGTTGGCGTGAACCTGTATAAATGGCTCTTGGACGGTTAGTGCCTGGAGTTCACTAACTCTTCGTAAAGAAGTTATCGCTACTAGGAAAGCTACTTTCCAGGTAAGGAATTGAATCTCGCATGAGTGTAGAGGTTCAAAGGGTGGACCCATCAGGCGTGTGAGGACCAAGTTGAGGTTCCACATTGGAGCTGGTGGGTGGCTAGGTGGAATGACTCGTTTGAGTCCTTCCAAGAATGCTTTGATGGCAGGCACTCTGAATAGAGAGAGGTGCGGCCTGGTTTGTAGATAGGCTGATATTGCGGTCAAATGGACACGTATAGAGGTGTACGCCAGATTGCATCGGTATAGGTGTAATAGGTAACAAATAATGTTTTGGATGGATGCGTCTAGCGGGTTAATGTCATTATTATTGCAATAAATGACGAACCTTTTCCATTTGGCTGCATAGCAAGCTCTGGTAGTGGGTCTCCTGGCCTCCTTAATGATGTCCATACAGTCAGGTGGCAGGTTTAGGAAGCCAAACTCTAGGACTTCAGGAGCCAGATTGCCAGGTTCAGCTGTTGCGGATCTGGGTGCTGAATCTCTCTATGGTTCTGCGTCAAATGCTCGGGTTTGATCCGCAGCCTTTGATGCGGCACCACGGAAAGTTCGAGAAAGGTGGTGTACCACGGCTGGCGTGCCCACGTTGGAGCAACCAGGACGAGTGTCAGTGAGTGTTGTCTGAGTTTGCGTGCCACCAGCGGTATCAGTGGTGCTGGGGGAAAAGCGTACGCAAATCTGCCGGACCAGTTCATCCATATCAAATTGCCCTGCGACTGCGGATGTGGGAACCTGGCGGCAAAGCTTTGGCATTTTGCGTTTTCGCTTGTGGCGAATAGGTCTATCTCTGGATGACCCCACTGCTGGAAGTACGGTTGGAGTACTGATGGGTGTAACTCCCACTCGTGCATCTGGTGGCTGTGTCTGCTGAGCAGATCCGCCACCTGGTTGTCCTTGCCGGGGAGGTGTTCTGCCATGAGGAACATGTTCCTCTGAATGGCCCACTTCCACATGCTCTGAGCCAGATGAGACAACTGAGGAGAGTGTGTTCCTCCCTGCTTTTGTATGTAGTACATGGCGGTCATGTTGTCCGTCCGGATCAACACGACTTTGTTGCACAAGTGTACTTTGAATGCTTTCATTGCGAGGAAGATTGCCATCAATTCCAGAATGTTGATGCGCATCTTCCTTTGTTGTGTTGTCCATAGTCCCTGCACTGTGTAGTTGAGTACATGAGCTCCCCATCCCTGGAGAGACGCGTCCGCTGTCAGTATTATTTGTGGAACAGGCTCTTGGAACGGTCGGCCCTTGCAAAGGTTTTGTGGATTCCACCAATGCAGAGAGTTGTATGCCCGACCGCTCACCAACACTAGGTCTGTCAACTGTCCTTGAGCCTGATTCCACTGACGTGCTAAGCACTCCTGAAGCGGGCGCATATGTAGTCTTGCGTGTGGGACTATGAAAATGCAGGAGGCCATCATGCCTATCAACTGCATGAACACTCGCGCGGGAAGGGAGTGTTGTGGTTTGAACTTGGAAATCAGCATTTGCATGCTGTTGATTCTCACTAAATTTGGCTGAGCTGTGGCCGCCAGAGTGTCTATAGTCGCACCTAGGTACTGTTGTACGTGTGCGGGCTGGAGATGGGATTTTGGGTAATTTAGTGAGAACCCCAGACTGTGAAGGAGGTGAATGGTGCGGGATATGTGGCTGGCACATTGCTGGGCTGACTTCGCTTGAACGAGCCAGTCGTCCAGGTAAGGGTAGACGTGTATGTGCTGCCTCCGTAGATGTGCCGCCACAGTAGCTAGGCACTTTGTGAACACCTTGGGTGCTGTTGTCACGCCGAAGGGAAGGACTTTGAATTGGTAGTGCTGCCCCTGAACAGTGAACCTGAGGTATTTCTTGTGTGAGGGGTGAATGGGTATGTGGAAATACGCATCTTTGAGGTCCAGTGTGGCCAGGAAGTCTCCCTGCTTGAGCAGCGGGAGGACTTGCTGTAAAGTGAGCATGTGAAAATGCTCGGAAAGAATGTACTGGTTCAGGGGTCTCAGGTCTAATATAGGTCTGAGCGACCCGTCCTTTTTCGGTATTAAAAAGTACAGGGAGTACACCCCCGTACCTTGCTCGTGGACGGGTACGACCTCTATTGCGCCTTTTAGTAGCATACTTTGCACCTCCTGCTGTAAGAGCGTTAAGTGCTCTGAGGACATAGGACGGTTTTTTGGAGGTATTGTGGGTGGAGTTGAGGTTAATTCTAGGCAGTAACCGTATTTGACAATATCTTTGACCCACCTGTCCGTGGTGATGGAGTTCCACGTGGACAGGAACCTTTGTAGCCTTCCCCCGACAGGTGTTATGTGGTCGGGAGGAAGGGAGAGGGCGTCACTGCTTGTTCTTGGGGGAGGACCTGGTGTTGCCGTAGCCGCGTCCTCTGCCCTTTGTGCTGGAGCCACGATATCCACCCTGGGTGTTTTAATCGTAGGTGCTTTGTGTGTTGCCCTTGTTGTATGTTTGCTGTGACCCCTGTCCTCTACCTGCTCCTCTATTTCCGGGGCGACGAAAGGAGCCGCTCCGAAAGGACTGCGTTTGTAGGGCCCCCATGGACTTTGCAGTGTCAGTGTCCTTTTTTATTTTCTCTAGGGTGGTGTCAACCTCCGGCCCGAATAAGTAGTCGGGGTTGACAGGTTGGTTGAGGATGTTATTTTGTACCTCAGGTTTGAATCCGGAGATTCGCAACCAGGCGTGTCGTCGCAACATGACGCTAGTGTTTATGGCTCTGGCAGCTGTATCCGCGGCATCCAGTGCACACTTAATGGATGCATTTGTGAGCAGTTGTCCCTCCCTGATGAGAATCTCTGCACCTTCTTTGAATTGGTCAGGGAGATGTTGGAGTAGTTGTTCTAATGTGTCGTAGTGCGCTCGATCGTAGCGAGCGAGGAGCGCCTGAGTATTGGCAATGCGCCATATGTTAGCTGCCTGGGCGGCAACCCGTTTGCCGGAGGTCTCTAGCACCTTGGACTCTTTGTCCGGGGGAGGAGCATCACCTGTTGTTTGCGAGTGTGCCCTCTTGCGAGCATTCGCAACTACAATGGAATCCAGAGGTAACTGGCCTCTAATGTAAGTAGGGTCCCCAGTCGCCGATCTGTATTTCTTGTCGATCCTGGGGTTTATCACTCTTGCCCTGGTGGGTTCTTTGAAGATGTCCTTTGCTGGTTTGAGGACACCCTTCAACATGGGCAGAGTCTTTATATTCCTTTCTGAGGATGCGAAAGTATCCATGAGAAAGTCGTCCTCGACGGTGTCAGAGTGAAGTTGCACCCCATGATTGGCCGCAGCACGTTCAATTAGAGCGTTGAACGCGGCAGTGTCCTCTGTGGGAGATGTTTTTGCTCCATAGAGTTGCGGGTCCTGTGCATCCATAGGTGCACCTGAGTCTACAGGGTCATCCCAAGCTTGATCAGGGTCCTGTTGGCCTTCAGGGTCCATCTCTCCGGGGTAGGGGACTTGGTCACCCATGTAGTACTCCAAAACATCTGTGTCGGAGTGTGTGGGAGAGAAGGACTGTGGATCCTGGTAGGGGGAATGGAGAGGTTCGTAAAGAACTGGTTCCGAAGCCACTGGCAGCTTTCTCTTAAGCGGGATCCGGAAGGAGTCCAAAGCTGGCTCAGAAGTTATTCTCCTGTTGTGGAGCATCATCCTGCCGGTGTCGGCGTCGATGAGATGTGATGGAGACGTCTCCACAGGAGAGCGTTCGGCAGGCGTGATCGTGGTGTGGGTGACCCGTGTCCTAATTTGGAACAGTTTCGGGGCCGTGGATGGTGGCAGGCCAAAAGTAATGTTGGCCGGTGCCGAAGAGGCTGTTGGAGCTTTTATCGGCTCGGAGCCCGACGTGTCCTGGAGGACTGTTTTGGTGGGTCGCACCTGGAGCGCCATCGATTCCTTTGCGCCGACCGGTTCTGTAGAGGCGGGCGTGGACTTCTTCGGCGCCGGTGAGTCATCGAGTCGAGGGGCGGTAATGGCCGTCGACGTCTTCGATGAGTGTGCCTTTGGTGGTGCTGTCGAAGCGGTGTGAGACGCAGCAGGCAGTTTGACCTTTGGGGTCGGAGCCGATTGCGTCGGTGCCGGGAGCCGAGTAGGTTTGTTGGCACCGAAGGTCTTTTTCCGTATGTCGACTCCGACGTCGGCCGCTGCAAGCTCGGCACCGAAGTCTCGTTTGGTGCGCTCGGTGCCGACGGGTTTCGCTGGCGTCGAAGGTGTGGTGGGCCTCGATCCGACCAGCGTCACTTTCGGTTTCAAATGAACCAATACAGCTTTTGGTTTCGGTTTCGAAGAAGGGAAACTAGCCGGTTTGGATATTAATGGCTGCCGCTGAATATCCGAGGCCGGGCCAGAGGGCGGGGCCGAAGAACTGCGGGATAGGTCTTGGGTAAGGCCCGAAGGCGATCCCTCGACCGGAGCCATAGACTGGCGCACTGGGATATCCTCAGTCTGTACGGGTAGGCCTTGCTCGTCACCGGAGCTACTCTCTTCGGCCCCTAGGGCCTCATTGTAGTCTCCTACCTCGGTGTCGTCTTCATCTCTGCGAAAGAGTCTTTCTTCGACGTCTTCCGATCCGGAGTCATGTTCGGAAGCGGGACTGGAGGGTAGGTTCTCCACGTCTTCGACATCTTCGGTCTCGGCGCTGAAGATGTCGGCCGGGGCCGGTGCCGCTTGCTGCGCCTCGAGTCTCGCTGCTCATCGATTCCGGAGAGTCTTCTTGGATCGGAATCGGGTCCGGTGAAAGGCATTTGTTGCACACCGGATGGACGTCGATGTGGGGATATTTCGCATTACACACAGGACACCGCTTGAATGGTGTCCTCGATTCCATCGTCGATGACGGGTCGATGGTTGGGTAAGATGCGAAAAAGTTGGTTCTGGAAGTTAGTAAACTAACAAGATACTATCGATACCGATCGGGAACAGTACCGACGCGAACTAAAGGCCTTTTGGCCTAGAAAAAGTTTTTCCTAACTTGAGTCAAGATAAGCACATCCGAACCCAATGGCGGAAAAAAACAATCTGAGGATGGAGAGGATGCCCATGCACACTGTAGTCCAGGGGAGGAGTCACCTATCCCAGGATACTTCGAAGACTCTTCCAGGACAACAACGTGCAAACATCCGGACCCAACACTAGGCGGCGATCTATGCACAGATATGAATTCAGCAGCCCACATGCCTCGAACTTATATTTTTGATTTCCAGCCAATCTGTCCATGCAAATAGCTGATTAATGGCTTTCATCATGCGTGCCGAAAGAGCTGTGCGTTATTCTGCTGCCTGTCACCCTACATCCTACTATGTGCATACTAGTGTTCCCTCTGCTGTTGGTTTGTGTACTTTGATTACTGTAAGTATTTTGGACTGTCTAAAGATGGGTGTATGTAACTCTATTGGTCTGAGTGTATAAGTGTCTCTATTTCGGGGTGCTCTAAGTGCTTATGCTATACAAAATTCAAATCTTTATTCTATTGTAATGTAGAAAGTGTCTTTTCTCCAAGAAGCGCCTGTCAATACGGATGTTTAAGGCTTGGCAGAAATGGATGGAGCTGATAAAGAAGCACAGATATAAAGTTTTATTCCATAAAAAAAAACTAAAGGAGGGGACAACTGAGCTTGATGGGATGTTAATACTGAAGTGAAAAGCATATCGAGTACCTTTCTCCCCCAGTCTGTAAAAGAATGGAAGTTGTTGTATTTGTTCCACCACCTTGCCCACAGATGGGTGTGTTGTGCGATTCATAGAGAATGATTGGTGTATTTTTAGCCCCCTTATGCATTTTTATGACAATTATATTGCTCTTCTCACTGCCTTGCTCATAGCTGGGGTTTTTGGTTGCACTCCACCTTGACCAACGTTTAAGGGCTGTTAAAGGCTTCTGCCTGACTCACAAGTGTGGGTTATGTCATGCTGAAGAACAGGAGGGCCCCTGCCTTGTGCAATTACAGAGGAATGGTGACATTCTGTCACTATTTTTCAATGTGTATAACATAGACTAACTTGCATAACATACAGTAATGTAGAAAGTAAGATGTTCACATTAAGTTAGCCATGGTTAATGTAGGCCTCAATTTAAAGGACTCACACTAACATGAAAAGTGCTTTGGGCTGCTGTGTTCTCTCTTTTTCTCTCGTTTCAAGAGCCAAGCTGCAATAGTTCACACTAATTAGATTGTTGCAAAATGCTTTGGTTTCTGAGAGAATTGCTTATTTTCATGTCTCTCACTGAAAGCTGAATAATGAATCCCTGCACCTGTGCCGAGGAAAGGCTGACCAAGATGTATCATCCCACTATGAGATATCTCTTGAAGGTCGACACGTGCACAGGGCCGGACTGGCCGTAGCGGGCACCGGGCAATCCCCCAGTGGGCCGCACTGGTGGGGGCCGGTTTTGGGCCCCTGGGGGCCGTTTTTGTTACAGGGCCGTTTTTAATCGGCCCTGTAACAAAATCGGCCGAAAGCCGGCCCTGGCAAAGAGCTCAGCGGCACCCCCAACCCCCCGAGGGGGGGGGGGGGTTGGGCGCCGAGCACTTTGCCATGGCCGGTTTTGGTTCCCAGTCCGGCCCTGCACGTGCATCAGAAAACTTCCATTATGTAATGGCTGGGAAAAGGGTTGACCCCCCCTGATACCATGAAATGTTCAATCCCGTTTGATCTACTATCCCTGAGAACCATGAGGAGCGTTACATCTTGTAGAGAATGTATGTTGTAATTGTGCATTGCTGAGCAGGTTAGATTCAGATGCCTCTTTTCTTTGAGACTAGAGGGGCTACATGTATTAATTATTCTAGTGCTTGCAAATGGCCAGTATCTAGGAATCGGACTGTTTGTGACTGCAAAAATGCTTTGTGTGATGTACAAAGCCCAATTTGCCATTCGGTAACTTGTAACCTAATCTCAAATTGGGTTTTGCGATTCAGTATTTGAAAGGGGAGTGTTATGGCCATCCCTTTCTAACACCGAATTAGAATGTTGTGTACAAATGTTTTGCGACTGAAATGAGATCGCAAAACATTCGCAATTTATAGTCAATTATAAATTGGTGGTAACTCATGGGATGGCAGCGATTCGTAGTAGGGCACAAAGTGCGACCTACCTCATTAATATCCATGTGGTAGGTCTATTCGTGACCCACTACGAATGGCTAATGAAACTCAATAAAGTTTCATACATTAGGAATGGTGATTTTCTAATTGCGAGTTGCAAACAAATCGCAATTAGGAAATTGATATTCCTAACTTCTGCACATCTTGCCCTAGATGTCTTATTTGCTCCTGCTCAAAGAGGTAGACTCCTGAGCAAATCCTTTCTCATTTACATGACAATCTTGATTTGATTTTGACTTCTAGAGGCACTATTTGCTGACACCATCTATTTGGGTCTAGAATGGCTTGGTGTTGTAGCTGAGATTTGAAATGCTGCTTCATGTATACTGCTTGAACTTATGAAGAGAAACAGACTTGTTGCAAAGAGTTGAAGTTTTGTCATCGGACCCGTCGAAGTCTAAAATTCTAATATAGATATTGAGTTAAACTAAATTGTGATTTGTCTGGTAAGGTTTGTGATTTCGAATGTGAAGTGCTACAGGCCGCACAAAAAGATAGGGATTTCTTAAGCTGCTATTGTGAGGATGTAGAGAGATTGGTGTTGGGTTAATCCTTTTGCATGGAGCGGTAGATCGAACTAGTCAGGGTGATTTCGAACCGGTCGAGAATTCACTTTGTGTGTGTGTGAGAGCATCAAGAGGGTGTTATCCTCATTCTTCCCCTAGAGTGACTGGAGACTTTGAATTTACTTCACTGGAACATATTAGAGTTATTGCTTTGTTTTGGGTTATTATTAATTTGCTATTGCGAAGCTGATCACTGTTGAGGGCGAAGTGCTGTGAGTTATGTCATGAGGTGCCACACTGGTCAGTTGGTCTGTCTCACGCCATAGGATTGATCGCTGTGAGTGGTTGGGACAGTAATGTCGTGCTGAGATTGGGTACAAGTGTTGTGTATTGCATTGTGAATTACCAAGAACTGTTGGTTATTTTATTGATTTTTTCGTTACGCCACATTCAGAGTAAACAGGAATATTTTAAAGAAACTGAGTGTTTTGTTTAGTGAAAATGTAAGAATACCTATCCGTGGGGGCATGGAGGCCCCTCCAGAGGCATGTCCACTCATTATATGACAAGTCTGTTTACATACACGTGTATTTGGATCAAATGAATGGAATAAGATCACTGTGAATGAGGGGTCCTTGCAGTTTCCCCATACATGGATTTTAATCTGAGAATTTGAGGTGAGTTTTATAAGAGATGAAACCCTTATCCATATCAGCTCAACATGAGGTTTTGAATGCCTAGGAGCGTGCCTCACATGTGAAAGAGAAGGAGAAATATCAGACCTGAATATTGTCTACAGTTCGATGGAAGCAAGATTAGATACAGAACAGCAAGAATGGAGGGACAATGTGGTGGCATGGAAAAGTAAGATGAGACGAGTGATAGCAACTCCAGTGATGACCTTTAACACCATCTATTGACTTTCTGATTACCTCTGTATAATACTTTTCATAAGGCCAGTGGGAATCAATGGCCTGGAGGGAACCCACCACCCGTAGAACCATGATTTGAGTCTCCCCGAGGGAGATTTGCCCCTTGTAACACTAGGTCCCATCATTAAGAGTACTACTGTCATTGTCACAGCCCCAGCTACGTTCACAATTCAGAGTTCATCAGGAGCGGGTACTACTATAAATATAGGAACACGAGCCCAAACAGGAACAACTCCCATTGCGAGTGTGCCTCTAGTAGAAGTTGTGGAAAGCCCTGTGCCACAAACCCAACAGAAGGATGCCCCTTCAAAGCCACTGGATATTTTGAGATTAAAGGCAGAATCAAGGAAGTTGTCCAGGAAAATCTTGTTTTGGGGCTCATAGATTGGTACAATGAGGAGGAACTCTCGTCTGTGTGCAAAGAAGCTGCTAGGTGTGATTGTGAGACTCCTGAAATTCTAGAAGGAATAGCCATGGAGTTTCGGGTTGATTTGCCCAAAAGCCAGGGACTAAGGAAGAATTTCAGGATGTTCATAAGTGGGGAAACTCTTAAGAACCTGCATACGCCTGAACTAAAATAACACGTAAGGTAACTAGTTGTTAACATTCAAAGATGGTGTGAATTTCCAAAAAATCAAAGATTGTTGGTCTCCAAAAGAAAAGAGAAAGAAAAGAAGAGACAATTGCAAGAAATTCGTTTTTTTGGGTGAGGTTGGTGGAAGCCCCATTAAAGGAACACTGACAATCGTTCTCAGGGTGAATCACAAAGTTACTAAACTAACCTGTGCTTAACCCTTTGGTAGCTTAGCATAAAGAAGTAAGGCTTAACTTAGAGGCAACGTGCAAAGTATTAATACAGCACACAAACAATAATAAAGTGAAAACACAACACAAACAAATCCCAAACCAATTTAGAACGGGGTACATTTTAATAAATAAAATGGTACCAGAACAACTAAAATCAGATTAGTAGAACCAGAGATATTCAATTTTAAAATGTTAGGTAAAAATAGCACCTAAAAGCACAAAGCTCCACTGGTGGTCATCTATTCGTGCAAGACCGGGGTAAAGTCACAAGTTCAGGCCAACTATGATGTAATGCGGTCGGATATAAGGACAAAGTTATTCACACTGAAGAGTTACCCTCTGAGTCCGGCATAAAGAGTTCCTTTGCGGTGAAGGGGGAAGCGAGGAACAGGTAGAGCGCTGTGGATGGTTGTCGCTGTAATGCAGTAGTGCAAAGAGCTGGTCAAGTGTCGCGGATTGTTGTTGCTGTAGCTTCATGTTGAAGGTCACCGCAGGCCATCACAGCTGTAGCACGAAGTACAGCTCTTGCATTGCCGATTATCGCTGGTGGTCACTGTAGCATGAAAAGCAGGTCTAACCGTAGCGCGTGTGTGTGTGAGTGCGTGCATATATATGTCTGTGTGTCCTTTGAAGTTTGATGGGTTGGGTAAAGCTCCTCCCAGTCATCCTGCAAGAATGACAACTCTTGTCCACACCTAAGTCCACTTTGTGTCACTGTCTGGAAGGAATAAGCAAACCCCAACAGGAGAGTTATTTACAGTCATGTGACCCAGGATACTGCCAGAAGGCACAAATGTTTCGGACAAGAAAATGCCTACTTTCTAAAACATTTTAGAAATGTGACTTAAAATCCGGTTGTACCATTAAAGAGGATTTTGAATTACAATTCATTTCAGTGTAAGCTTAATATCTCTATCTGCTCCCAATCTAAAGATATCACTTATTAAATGTAATAAGATAACCCAGTGTTAGTCAGTAGGAGAATCAGGCCTTGCAACAGTGAGAAACAACTTTAGGAGTTTTTCACTGCCCAGAAATCTAAAACCTAAGCACGTGTCTGACTTTTTAAATCATTGTGCCATTCCCTACAAGCCTATATGGCCTATCTTACAAGTGACTTGTAAAAGTGAAAAAGGAAGGTTTTAGCCAGGCAAAATATTTATTTTACTAGGTCAAAATTGCAGTTTAAAACTGCACTACAAGCTGCAGTGGTAGGTCTGAGACATGTTTTACAAGGCTACTTTAATGGGTGGTATGAGTACTGCAGGTCCGATAGTAGCATAAAATGTACAGGCCCAGGGTACATGTAGTACCATTTACTAGGGACTTACAAGTAAATTAAATGTGCCAATTGAGTGTAGGCCAATTTCACAATGTTTAAAGAGAAGAGCACAAGCATGTCAGCGCTGGTTAGCAGTGGTAAAGTACACACAGTCCTAATGCCAACAAAACAAATTTAGCAAAACAAGAGGCATCAAGGCAAAATGTTTGTTGGAATACCGCACCAATAATGTCAGGTTTAACAACAATTCTGGAGGACCAGATCGGGAGGGTGTCCAAAAAGGTCAAAGCCCCCCAATTGAGAGAGGTGTATGGGGGTGGATATGTGCAGGTGCCTCAGAATTGTAGTCAAAACTGAGATCATTTGAACCTTTGGTACACTAATGATGAGTGGTTTGTGAAACCTTCAAAGGAGGTTTGGGAGGATTTTAATTGCTTTCTTTGGTATTGTCATTCTTAGTAATTTGTGTGCCAAGTACATGTTAGAAGTGCACAAGCTGACTGAGGAACCGCCAAGAGTTGCTCAAACAAATGCCCCTTCTTACTGACATTGACAAATATAATCAGGTGAGTGCATTTTTGAAGACAAAGGTTCCAGAGAAAGAGATTGATTGGTTGAAAATATCAAGAACTACTCAAGAGTCTAAAGAGTCTGTGCATGCTGATTATGAGAGGTTAATGCAGGTTTTCAGGCAGCAGAGTCGCGTTCAAAATCCCGAAAGAGGAAATCTCAGTAACTTTGTGTCTCAGTTCGTTCTTGGTTTGCTTGCATTTTTACAATGTAATTTGTTGGCAGTCGAAGCCTGCATATGCAAAGTACTGCAGCATTGATTTGAATGTGAGACAGAAGAGGATCAAAGAGATTTGTGATGACCCAAAGAAAGTTAGAGAGAGAATTTCAGGATCATCTGTGGCAAATTCAGGTTATGGTCCAAGCGTAGGTGCAGAAATACAGGGAGTTAGTTAGCAATGTGGTGGTCAAATGATGCAGAATGGGCAGCTGACGAGCAATGCCACTTGACCTAAATTCAACCATGTTGAAAAAGACTGCTCTGTATCATTATTGCAAGAAGATGGGCCACTAGAAGCGAAAATCTAGGATGAATTCTAATCGACAGCAAACGGATGATCAGATGTCAAACGTGAATGCAATGCCAATGCAAAATATGCAAATGTGAAGACCTCAAAATGCTGAAGTGCCCCAAACCCTGTTAATGCAGCAAAATACAAATGGTCTGAGGTTTAATGCACGTCCAAACCTTAGAGTTCAGCAAATCTCTTTTAAAAGCTCTGAGAGTTTCCACATTCCTGGTCTTCAACAGTTTTGGAGATCCAGGTTCTGCTCAATCACAATGACGGTGCCTGAGAGGGAACGAAGATTGTGTGGTTAGGAGGCATGGCTTGTCACCAATGTGATTGGACGCACATTGACGGTGCTCCCGGCAGAGCCCAGCCATTCAGATTCATCAAGGGAAATTGCAGCTGATCTTGCCACCAGAAATTAAGGGGGGTGATGCCCAGCCTCCACCCTGCATGCCTGAGACCCGAAATGCACCAGCAGCCCATGAGAAGGGAAGGAATCTGAAGGAGACATTCCAAAGCTGAGCTCTAAGATGGCGGATCACAGGGCTGTCCGAGAGCTAACTAGCAAGAGCTGGCTCTGAGGGACCCAGTGCACCTGCGGGCACATCCTACAAGAGAGGCGGCTGAGGGTGGCGAACACCGGGGGCCCACCCTGGTTCGCATGGTGGGGGCCTTGTCAAGGAAGACGATGTAGAGCTGAAGGAGCTTGGGGATCTGAAGGTGTGCCATGGCAGGGGAAGATTGACGGGCTCCCTGCCTGAGCTGCAGGATCACAACATCACCCAGTGCTTCCTCTGTCATTGCAGGGGACTGTGTGGGGACTTAGGACTTCGCCCTGGTGCACCCCTCCCTCCCTCCCCTGACCAAACCCAGCTACAGACAGTGACACTGGAGGTGAGGCCTGCAGAGACGCCCGGCCTGGGGATTCGATGTGGCCAGGGGTGAGTGGGGGTTGCGCAGCGGGCCCCTGGGGTAAGAAGGAATCAGGTGAGGTGCTGGGAGCCCCGGGGAGAGTAGCTGAAGCAAATGCGCTACCCCCCCACCCGAGGTCCGGCAGTGAGCCTCGGGCATCAGACTTGCCTGCCACAGGGGAGCCTGTAGCTGCATCCTAGGAGGTGCTGCTGGGGTCGAGAGCAACAGTGGACTGGCGGGCACAGATGTAATTGGCAGCATTGCATCGGCGGCAGGGGCGGAAGCCCACATTCCTCCTCACCAGAGCAGTTTGCCTCACTGTGGCACGCAGATGCAGCCATAGCGGCTCCCAGGACGCCTTGTACTCAGTGCCTGGCGAGGCATGGCACTGAGTGCATCATCCCTCTACATCCCTGAGGGGGTTGCCCCCTAACTGAAGGGTAAGAAATGACTTGACCCTGAACCTTGAGGGATATCACTTGGCTATAGCAGCAAGTATTGGTGCAAACACATTTGTGGACCCGGACTAACAATACTGCCTTAGCTGCACGCTGGCACTGTCGGTCGGTTGAGGATTCGTGCCTAGGGGCTGGGCAAGGGGCACCTGTCCCTTGCTAGGGCAGTAGGAGGCTCTCCACTCAGCGGCCCAACAGGTGGTGTCCACTAAAGAAGGTGGCGGACTGGATTAAAGAGACAGGCACCCTTATCGAAGGCACTTGAATTGCGGGCAGAAGATGCAGAGAACAGGCCACGACTAAATAATCTGTGAATTATAGGCCTGCCGAAGAGCATAGAGTACCGGAGTGTAGACATGACCGCTTTCCTTGAAGACTGGCTCCGCACAGAGATATCGCCGGAAAGGTTTCCACTTGCAATCGAAAGAGCCCATCCGGTGCCATTGTGCCCTCCACTACCTGGAGCAGGGCCTTGGCCAGTGATCACCAAAGTGCTGCATTTCAAGGATAGATATCCTGACCCAAGCCCGGATCAAAGGAGAGTTTACCGTGAAGAACAAAAGAGTCATGATCTTTCCTGACTTTTTCAGAGCAGTGCAGCAGCAGCGGGTTTCATTCACAGAGGCCAAACATCACTTACGGCAACAGGGCTCACTTACACCCTTAAATTCCCTGCGCGACTCTGAGTCCGCCATGAAGACTCAACACAGTTCTTCAGCACCCCAAACCAGCTCTGGGACTGGACTAAACAGCTCCCTTGCCAGGAGAAAGGACCTTCCGGTAACAGACAGAGAAAAGCACTGCAACACTGGCGGCTGCGGGGGAAGCCTGGAGCAGGAGCGATCCCGACACAAACCCAAGTTATGCAGGAGCGCCAGCGTGCAGTACAGGTTGTGGCAGCTATAAGCGGAACAGGATCTACGCCCCCATCGGAGAAAGGGGATGGGGAGAGGAGAACTCTGACTTGGACCAGGCTTTGGGTTCCTCCCGCACTACGGAGGTTTCCCTTCTGCCGATTACCCCACGGACTGCAGACAATCTCATTTAATAATATGAGGCTGGGAGAAGTCGGATTAGGCTGGGGGGAGGCTGGAGGAGTAACCACAGGGGGTACCGGACGTGAAGATATTGAAAATGACTTGCTAGAGTGAGATTAGCTTGTTAACAAGAAGCAGATAACCTTTATTCTTTCTCTGGATAGAGTGGGGTAAAGCCAGGGTGTGCCAGAGTGAAAGCACCTCCTAAATATTTACGTTATGCATGGGATGCATGAGCGAAAGTTGACATGTTTTCTGATAGTTTGGATGGGGGTGAGTTCATTTCTCATCCTGGGGTTGTGGTATTGGTTAGTTTTTGTTGATTGCACATTAGGGGTATTATGGTACACAAACCCCGCCTCTCTTACTCAGCCTACTGCAAATGGGGACGATGAGAGCACTGAATCCCTCCTGGTGCCACTCCTGTGAGGTGTGGGGGGCAATTACTGTTAACTACCATATGTTCCTGTCTGGCTACCCCCTTAACCTATACACTTATTAGTTGGAATGTTAGGGGTTTAAATAGCATGACGAAACAGTATTAAATCCATGCCCACCTAAAGAGAAGGGGAGCCCATATCGCCATATTAAAGGAGACCCATCTAACTAACCTGGAGGGGGATGCGCTCCACATGCGTTGGAGAGGACACATTTATGCCACGACATACTCTACCTTTGTACGTGGGTCTTGATCTGGGTTCGACCCGGAGTCCCATTTCAGTTAATGAGGGAAATTGATCCACATGGACGGCATGTTCTGGTCACGGGTAGGTTATTGGGACAGGACCTGACCATCATTGGGATGTATGCCCCTAACACGTAACAAGGGAGATTTTTAACTAACATTTTGCGGAAGCTAGCTGTCCACCTAACACACTCTGTTATAATTGGGGTGGGGACAATAACAGTGTGACTGATTCTGCTTTGGATTGTTCACACTCACCCATAGGTGACTCCCCAATAGTGTGGGTAGCACACTTTTAAAGACTGGTAACAACGATGGGCACTGATAGACTACTGGAGGAAGCTACACCCGACTGCTGGGGATTACTCCTTTTTTTCCCAATATGCATGATCTACAAGTCACGTTGGATGTGTTTCTTTGCTCGCCGGACGTGCACAGCACGGTGAGACATGCAGAGTACCTCTGCCGCACGGTGTCTGATCATAACCCAATACTCCTGACACTAGACTGGCACAGGGAAAATCCTACCATCCCGAACTGGCCCCTGTGAGCAGAGACATTAGATGAACCAGTATTCCAGCACACAATTAAGGAAGCCATCAGGGATTACTTCATTGACAATGCACAGTCAACGTCTTACCTGCTTACTGAATGGAATGCCTTTAAGGCAGTACTGTGGAGCAGATGCATTGCTGAGGTAGTAGGGTTCAGGCAAGCGCTGCTGCAGGAGGTAGAAACTCAGGAGCGTACACTGAGGGACTTAGAGAGGGTCCGCCCTGGACACCTGGAATTATATAACCACTTCTCGAAGCGAAGGAACGATTAGCGGTACACATAGAAAATGTCAGGTGCTTCGATTACAGAGAATATATGTCAGGGGCACATGCAGAGCAGGGTAAAGCGGGAACGAATTTAGCCTGGCTCACCAATCCCTCACCCTAGGGACATTGATATTGGAGGTGGAGTCGGCTGCAGAAGAGAAACTTTACAGACAAGCAGAAATAAATAGAAGATTTGAGGAATATTACAAGGGATTGTATGCCCTCCCCCTCAAGCCCCCACCAGAGGCTCTGACTGACTTTATGAGCACGGCACCCTTGTCGCGCCTTAGTGCGGAGGACTCTGATGACCTGGGAGGTCCTATAACAATACAGGAGGTGCGTGCGGCCATTAAGAACATAGCTCGAGGGAGAGTACCAGGGACCGACGGCTTCCCAGAGGAGTTCTATGCCAAGTATGTGGAGGGACAGGCTCCCACGCTGGTGGAGGTCTTAGTGGCAGCTCGAGAGGCTGGTAAACTGCCTATGACTATGAGAGAAGCACTGGTGGTCCCCCTACTAAAACCAGAGCGGCAACCCCAGGATGTTCGGGCATATTGCCCGCTGGTCATGCTTAACGTGGACCTATAATATATTGAGTAGGGTGCTGGCTTCCCACCCTTCACACTCACATGTCCATGCTCATACACCCCCGATCAGACTGGGTTTACACCAGGGAGGAACACAGTGATGAAAATACATCAGTTGTTCTCCATTATAGATATCAAGACACCAGACGAAGCTAAGGCAATAATAGTCTCGATCGATATAGAAAAGGCATTTGACAGCCTTCGATGGGGCTATTTATACCAGAGGATGGAGAAAATGGGCCTAGGGATGGGGTTTATCAAGTGGACTAAGCACAGGTCGCTCTGTGCAATTGTGCACGGGCATGGCCACATCTAATGCCTATGTGGTTGGGAGGGGGACCCCGAAGTATGCCCACTCTCTCCCCTGCTCTTCATCATCACAGTTGAACCTCTGGCCTGTAAGGCTCGGGAGGTGGATGCTTATTGAGGGCAGCTCCATCCGACTACATCCCATCAAATTGCATTATATGTGAACGATATGCTTCTCTTCCTTGCCAGCGTGGAGAGGGGCCTCCAAGGGGCAGTCTCACTGTTGAACCAATTCGCTTCCATAGCAGGACTAGTCTCGAAGACCCTGCCCCTAGCGGTGACAGGCAAGATAGAAGTCGTAAAAATGGTGGCACTCCCTCACTTGCTTTATTTTTTTGCCACACTCCCTCACTTGCTTTATTTTTTTGCCACACTACCAATCATAATTCTTCGAGGCCTGTTTACCGAACTGAACTCATTGTTGGTGGAACTGATCTTGGGGGCTGGCAGACGGTGAGTGGCACTGGCCAAATTGCACAGGCCCATGGACAATGGGAATTGATACCACCTGACTTCGAGATCTATTACCTGGCAGCCCAAGTTCAATGGCTTGATCAATGGCTATATAGTCGGATGAACCCTGTGGGGGAGGATCCATGTTGGCACACCGAGTGCAATCACACTGTTCCAGATACTACTGACACCCAAGCTGCCCCTTTCGGCAAACATCAGGGAACTGATGACAACGCCTCATTGTTGGCAGTGGTGCAAGCAGCGTACCCGCACCCCTCTACCATACACTCCTGGCTCGCCACTGCAGGCCCCAGAGATTATAAACAGGACAGGGGCTATACTAGGAGTGCTGGAGTGGGCGACAGTGGGCCTAACCCGGGTGGGTGACCTCTACAGAGATGGCAAGATGTTATCCTTTGAGGCGCTTTGGGAGGCTCACGAGATACTCCTGGGACTCTTTCTGCTACACCGCGCAGTAACGATAACTGTATGAACTCACTGGAGGGCAGGAATGGCGGAACCGCTGTTCATCTGAGTAGTCCGGTAAGGTACATGCAGTCACACTTCTATATAGAGCATTAAGAGCAGGCATGAGGAACTGCACCAAAAGTGGGCGGAGGATACTGAAGATCCGATCTCCGACTCACATTGGATCAAGATACTTGCTAACATATACACGTCTCCCATAATGCCAGATTAAAACTCATTAACTATTATTTCCTGCATTGGGCGTACCTTCGACCAGGGAAAATAATGCGGAATTATTGGGCACAAGGTGTGGAATGCCCTAGGTATAGGGAGCATGGAGCTGAGATGCTCCACATGGTGTTGGCCTGCACAAGATTACGAGATTATATGGAGGGAGTCGTAGCATGCATTAATAAAGTAACTGACAAAACCCTTCCATGTACACTGCTCGTTTGCCTACTTAGGGGATTTCCCCTACCCGCCAAGCATAAAGTCACTAACAAATTAGCAGATTTTGTGCTGGAGAAACAGGGCAATAACTCTGAAGTGGAATGCTTCTGCCAGCCCCCAGGTACCAAAATGGAAAGAGACCCTGGCACTGTGGGCGGTGTGTGTGAGGGAACAGCGCTGTTTCAGGAGGTGAGGAGAAGCCGTAGCACCATTGATAAGGCTAGAGCCTGGGATACACAAGTGGAATGCTTCTAAAAGACCCTGACGAGGACTCCTCCGATGGTTCTCAAAAACCTGATCCACGCTTGAATGACAATTCAAGACAAAGAGGAAAGATCGGTGGAGGGGGGATTCGTGCTGGAGCCCAGGGGCACACCAACTGGAGGCAGACTACCAGGGGGCCGAAGGGAAAGTGGGACTTCACGACAATAAATCTGGTGTTATACGGAGTGGAGGAGGAGGAACCAGGGAACAGTAGGCCTACTCAAAATGTGAGAAAGAAGTTGATTTACAGATATTGTCTAGCATTGTTCCAGTGAATGGATCGCAGCTACATGGACTAAACGAGTAGAAATGTGCTGTATTTCATTTTAATAGGATGCACTGTGGCCTTACCTGGTACTGTAATGTTTGCTACCTGTTAAAAAACATTAGCATTTGTTTAAAAAACAAAAAAAATATTGTGTGCTTGGCGATTTCTAGGAGGTACACCAGAGTGGCCTGTCGTGACCTGTGCAACGTGCCCCCAGGCACGTTTTCTGGCTTCCACTCTTGACCCTTCTTTTGAGCTTGCCTCTTATAATACTCAAAGGGGACCCAACATGTTCCGTTTACCTACTCCAGACCTCATCCAAGAAGGACCCCCTCCCTCCGGTGACTCCATGTGACGACCTCTGGCTCTTGGCCTCATCCAGCATGCTAAACCATCGGCACTGTTGTAAACCTTTGGCACAATTGTTTGCTCTTGGCATGTGACACAAGAAATCTCACAATATTTGAGAAGGGTTTCCTGGAGTCACTTGACTCGACGGCCAACTTGTTTTTCTCCCGCTTGTTTAAGCCATGCCCTATGCTGCAGCTTGGCTTTCTGGCTCCCGACCCAAGGATCTCCCGCACTCAAGTTCCAAGGATTTCCCACACAGACTTGCCTGACGTCAGAATCAAGCGTGTCCGTCTTTCAGGGCTGCCATCTTCTCGTTGCGATGCTGTTGCATTATTGGACTTGTCCCTGTAAATAAGAAAAATAAAGTGAGAGGTTATTACTGAGCGAACACTTTCTCCCTTCACTCTAAATCACATGACTATAGAACTCAAGAACTAGTTGCATGGAAACCTTTTATCTATAATGATTGAGTTATTCAATGGGAAAAGAACCAAGTAAACATCCCATATTGTAGGGCTCCAACCCATCCCTTCGTATGAGAAAAGAAATACTGATGTCTTACTCGATACTGCTGGAACAATGAGGATTAATAAGGGACAACCTGCTCCTTATGAGACAATAAGGTAAATTGTTTCAAGCTCTCCAAATAACCCTCAAGGACAATAAAGAAGAGACCTTTCCCCACATGAACATTTTGTTTAAGTGTAAAATATTTATTGAGCATTTGCTACATGTGAGTAAAGTCACAGGGTTAACGTTAACTGTAATTTCTCTGTGCTAACCACAGGTGACAGTGCACAAAAGAGGAAGAACTCATCCTAATCCACCTTGAGCTAGACAATTGGAGCTGAGGGCAAGAACAAGCACAGTCAGATATCATTCACGAAATCTACCCTCTTTCCCCAAGTTGGTGTTTACCACTAGTTCCTACCAATTGGTGTTGGCACCAAGAAAAGGGATTGGCCGGAACAACGTCACTTCAGACACTCCTGGATTTCAACAGGTCAGAGTCCTTGACATGGCCCATATGTGTATAGAGAGGTCAATAACCACCCGTGTCACTTTTGGTTGACACAGGAGCCACCTTGTCTACTGTTGGAACTGCAGGGATCCCAACCTACCCCACTCGGGAGAACAAGCCTAAGTTGTAGGCATTTCCAATAATCAGGATTGTGAATCCTGTTTCAGCTATCATCCCAAGTAAGATAGAACCCCTAGAAGAAAACCATCAGTTTGTAATATGTGATTCGAGTCCAGTCAATTTACTGGGCAGGGATCTACTCTGCAAGCTCAACTGCTTGATCTATTGCACATCTAATGGTGTCAAGCTTTAGACACACAATAAGCATGCAGACTTTAAACTGAACACACAGAAGTCAGCTGTTGGATTGCTCCAGGTTTTGACAAGGGAGAACATTATCCTCTGATCTACAGGACTGCGCGAAGGAGGAAGTCTAGGATTGTACTGGCATGAATATTGGCCTGATCAAAGATGTTGGATCTGTGAGAATAACTTCTTACCAGAGACAGTCATTCGAATTGTCCCCATAAATGAGTCCATGCTATAGCAGGGCATTAAAAAGGAGATACTAGGAAGTACCTGCAATTCACCAATAATGGATTTGCAGAAGAGAACTAAAAGCTGGAGAATGGTGGGAGACTTGCAAAAGGTCAATAATATTCTTGTCCCTTGTCTTGTGGTACCGAATACTGTGGTGATGCTTTTTTCAGATACCCAACATCGCAGAGAGGTTCACGGTCATTGACCTATGCCAAGTATTCTTTTTACATACCTTTGCATGAGGACAGCCTGTTCCCTTTTGCATTCTGATTTCAAAATTAAGCTCTGGCATGGTGCAGAGTTCCACAGGGGTATACAGAAAGCCCCTTGATTTTCAACCAGATACTGAATCGAAATCTGGAGACCTTCCAGTTATGCAACTCAGTTCTGATTCAGTGCAATCCACGACCCATTAGTGGCATAGACGACACAAGATGTATGCAGGCAAGACACCATTGCCTTATTTATTCACTTGGCAGAGAACAAGCATAAAGTGTTCCCAACGAACCTGAAATATTGTCAGAAGGGAGTCCTGTATCTGGGACACCATATTGCGACAGGAGCTAGAAAGGTGTCTCAAGAGAGAATCTCTACTAACTGAGAATGAACCTTCCCAAAACACAATGAAAAGTCAGGATGTTTCTGGGAATGAGGGGCTATTGATGTAAGGGGATCCCCAACTTTTCCCTAGCGGCAAAGCCTCTACAGAGACTTACACACAAAGATGTGTTTGATTTGCTACCTCGGGACAACAAATGCATGAGTGCCTTTCTCAGGCTGAGAGAAAACCTCTGCCTCACCTCAGCTCTAGGAATGCCTGACTATAATAAGGATTTTGTATTGTACTTTTGTGAATGTGATGGGTGCTCGCTGTACGTGTTTATACAGACCCAGGCAAATTTCAAATGCTCTGTTGCCTCAGTTTCTGCAACTCTTGACATAGTAGCTGCAGACGTTGGTGCCAGCATGTCAGGGCATAGTTATGGGGTACCCACTTTCAGTTAGGTTCCCCATTCTTTTGAAATCTTACTCACCAACAAGCAAACACATCACATGACACATAGTAGGCCGGCCAAGTATAAGTAACTAATCATCACTGAAGACAACATTCCTTTGCGGAGGTGTTCCTGTGTCAACCCTGCTATATTGTTGCCCTTGCCTGTTACTGATGAAATGCGATAATGGGGTTGACCCAATTTTATCTTGTTTGTAAACAGCTTGTTTAAGAGATGGAGGAGGAGTTCTGAAAGCAGCCTATGCTGCCTGCAACCTAGGTGTAGTGGAAGCCTGCTATTTGTGCAATGTAACCTTCACGCAAGTAGCTGGACTGAGCGCTCTTACTAGAGCCTGTTGGGTCTCTAAAAATTTGAGAGCCACCATCTAACTGACAGCCAATACGGGTTTGGCGTGGTTCATGATTCGGCACAGTTGTGGTCCGAGAGGAGTTTTATAAGCTCATCCGGTTCACCTATCTGCAATGGAAGGAAAATGTTACTTACTGAGAAAGCATCTGTTTGTGGCATGTAGTGCTTAGCATAAGTCCACTATCTAGTGTTGAGTTCAGAAGTGTGCAAGTTGTTTTACTTCAACAAAGTCTTTTGAGTCACAAGTTGTAGTGATTCCTCATCTTGCTTGCAATGTGCATGGTCCTCAACTCCATTATTAGATGTTTTCTGCTTGGCGGGTGAGGGTGGAGTGTGAAGGATGATATATCCTAGTGAGATGATCGTGAGAAAATAGTGAAATGTTTAATGTATATAATTGCAACAAATACAGAAGTCTGGGGAGGAGGGTGTCCACATGTGAATCTACAGCACTACATGCCACAAACTGATGCTTACTAGGTAAGAAACATTTTCCATTAGATGACATGTGTTGCTGTAGGTACACATGCTTAGCATAGACTGTAAAGCAGTTTACCTCCTAAAGCGGTGGCTAACCTGTGTGGGTTGCATTTGCTTGACATAATTTAATTAGAACCTATTGGGCCACATTGACTTCTTGAGGGGTCATGACATTTACACAGTAATGTTTTGTAAATGTATGCAGTGTAGTAAATGTAACTGTCTTACATGTCAGCCATGGGTATATTGCCAAAAAAAGGCCATGGAACCTCCCTTCTTTTGAGTTGAGTGAGCCTTTGGAGGGATAGATAGAACTCGTTTAGCTTTAGTGTAACAAGTTTGGATGTATTTTACAATCCAACGTGAAATGCTTGCATTAGATATGGCCCTTCCTTTATGTGGATTTGAGAATTCAATAAAAAGTTGTAGTCTTTCTGAATGATTGAGTTCTCTCAATATAATACATGAGAACTCTTTTTACATTCAGTACGTGTAAAGCTCTTACCGTGACAGAATCACGTTGAGGAACAACTACTGACAACTCATTAGATTGATTTAAGTGGAACTGTGAGACCACCTTAGGAAAAAAATTAGGGTTGGTACGTAGTACCACTTTGTTTCTTTGAAATTAAAAGAACAGTTCTTCTAGTGTTAATGCCTGGAGCTCACTGACACATCTAAGTGAAGTGACTTCAATGAGAAAAGTAGTTTTCCAGGCTAGAAACTGGAGAGGGCATGAGTGTAAAGGTTCAAATGAGAGAGCTATTAACCTTGTTAACACAATATTGAGATTCCAAGCTGGTTTTGGAGAAACTATAGGTGAGATAACTCTTTAGAGACCCTCTAGATAAGCTTTAATGACATAAATCCCTTATGTAGAAATTTATTCCCTGCTTTGGAGATATGCAGTGACTGCCGCTATGTGTAGTCTTATAGACGTGAAGGCTAACCCTGAGGTTTGTAAATGTGGAGGGTAACAGACAATGTCTTGAGGCTTTGCTGGTAATTGGTTAATATCAATTGAATGGCAATAACAAACAAATAGTTTCCACTTTGCCGCCTAGCATGCTCTAGTAGTGGATCTTCTTGTCTTTTTAAGACGATCCATGCACTGTTGAGGTATATTCAAGTATCCGAATTCTAAGACCTCAGGAGCCAGCTTGCCAAATTGAGAAATTGGGGGTTTGAATATCTTACTGCTCCCAGGTTTTGGGTTAGTACGTCCTGACAGTTGGGAAGTACTTAGTGTTAAACTACTGAGAGTTCTAGTAGTGTAGTGAACCATGGCTTTCTGGCCCATCTGGGAGCCACTAGGATGAGTGTAAGGGACGTCTGCAAATCACAAACGGAAGCAGTGGGAGAGGTGGAAAAGCTTAAGCAAATATCCCTTACCAACTGATCAATAGTGTGTTGCCCTTGGACTGTAGGAAACAGAAGGCGAAACTTGGGTATTTGGCGCTTCTGCTGTGATGAAGAGGTCTATGTCTGGGTGACCCTATTGTTAGAAGAATGGGAGTAGGACCTCTGAGTTGAGCTCCCACTTGTGGACTTGTTGGCGCCTCCTGATGAGGTGATCGGCAAAGTGGTTGCCCACTCCCAGTATGTACTCTGCTAAGATGTGACTGTTGTGTCCAAATCGTCTGGGCTATGTGAGATGGTTGAGGTGACCTGGTGCCTCCCGTTTTTGAAGATAGTACATGGTAGTCATGCTGTCTGTTCTGATGAGAACTATTTTGCCAATGAGGAGAGGAAGGAATTTTCAGTACTAGATGAACAGCTAGCAGCTCGAGGTGGTTGGTATGGAGATGGGTTTCACGGGTGTCCAGTGACCCTGTATAGTCACTTCCTGTAAATACGCCCTCCAACCTGTGAGTGATGGATCTGTTCTCATGGTCCTCTGTGAAACTGGGTCTAGGAAAAGCTGTCCTTTAAGGAGATTGTTGGTATTTCACCACTGCAGAGTGGCAATTTCGACAGTTGATCAAAACTAGATCTTCCAGTTGACCTTCCACTTGAGGTCATTGATGTGCAAAGTCTTCCTGTAACGGATGCATATTGAGTCTGGCATAAAGTACTATGGCTATACATGATTCTATGGTGCCTAGGAGGCACATTACTGTCCCTATGATTATTTGCTGATGAGGCTGAAACTGTGGGATAAGTGTTTTCCTTACGGGAGCTGGAGCCAGGGTAGGAGCATCGCTAGTTGCATGCCCCCGCATGTGAGTACCACCTCCTGGCCACCTATGGAGCACTGGTAAGACCGAGAACTATTCCGATCGCTGTTCTCAAGTTGCGATCTAAACCGTTTCTGCTGTTCTTTTGTGCTCTAGGGTGAGCAACAATTTGCTCTTTCGGCAAACCCGTCTACCCACGACCCCACAACTGGGGGTGAGTTGCCACTTAGCACGTTCTTCCCGTGCGATTTGTTTGTCGTATTTGTAATCCAGTACAGTTCTCTTGTACATTTCACATTACACTGCACTCGCAGTTACTGAGATAGTCATCTCATTACGGGGTCCAACCACGACCCCATAACTGGGGGTGAGTTGCTACCACGCACGTTCTTTCCGTGCGAACTGTCTGCCGTATCTATAATCCAGTACATGACATTCCACATTGATCACTGCACTTGCTATTGTTGAGAATGTCATATCACCACGGCAAGTTACTTTTTCACTATTTGGGTCCTACGATCCTGCGAGCACCCAGTCTGATGGCGCCCTGTTTTTAACTCAGATCTCTTCACCTGCACTTTACTTTGTTTGACATTGAACCTATGTGTTCTTCGTCCCCACGCATGCGCAGCATGACACCTTCTGGATTTTGCTGTCTTGCACAATTATCATGAATAATGTCAAAACTTTGTGAATTTGTGTCTTGTGTTATTTTCTTTTTTTCAGGTCTCCTACTTACAGGTCCCTCCACCTCCCTGGGACCGCATAGAACTTTGCTGGTGAAGTACTAATTTTATTCTCACTGGCATTGTAGTAGAGTCATTTCTGAGCACTATCTCCCACAACCACGGTCCTGAAGAATTGCTGAGCGATCCGTTAGGGGCAGTAGGCAAGAAACATGTCGATCACACTCATACATTAGTCCCTGTGGAGCATTAACTATCCAGACAGGGCTCACAAATTTTAATTAGGTTGGCACACCACCTGAATAAATGCAATTCCCTGTGGCAGCGCCAGACTTATTTTAAGACCACTAGCACACTCACTCACTACAATGTTCACTTACCCCCACGCACCCAAACAGTTGTCTCTTAAAAGATCTCCGACAAAGAGCTCCTTCGCAGGAGCCCGTCGGGCATTGCAGCACCGGCCCGACGAGGAGCACAGCCCAATGATGAAGCATGACACCTTGCTAGGTGTGTGAGGGCAATCGATAAGAGACCTGTTCTTTCCCCTTGTTCTCTTTCCCCCCTTGAGGAACTGCTCACCTACGGTCTTTCGCATATCTTTGGAGCATTATGCAGGACCTCATTAAAAAGCTCTCGGTTCCCCCCTTTTTATAAGTTACCGCACGGCGGCCCACCCGTGGAACCATAGCCCTACGAGGGTCAGCGGAAATCTTGCCGCTTTTTCAATACTAAAAAATCGTCCCTTCCCCTCCTCCTTTCTCACACTCAGCCTCAGACAACACACACCACGACCTACGCCATGGAACAATACCAAGGGCTAGCATTTGATGATGACCTGGTGACCGAAATTCTCAGAACACCTTCCCTATTAGACGCAGACGGAGGTATTGCCTCCACCAGCCAAGGTGGTGACTGGAACAGCATCACCAATATGAAACTCCAAGTGATGAAGTTCACCATGCACGGCGCATATTATGACACAATACTTACGCGCAAATATAGCTCCCAATGGATTGATTGTATCCAATAGGCCAAGAATCTTCCTGGAAGACAAGCAATTAAAGTAGGAATGGTCCCTAGTTGCCTGGAAGTGCACTAGGGACTGGCTTATCCTAATAATCAAAACAGCGAAACGCTTGGAAGACGATTTAATCATCAAAATTACCATTGCAGAAGGAGCACTTAAAGCAACCATAACCATCACCGCTTACAAAGCAAAACTTGCTGAAATTAACAATGAAATCTCTGAAAATAAGGAGTTTTTAATGAGACAGAAAATTTCCAAACTCCAGAAAGACATTGTCCGCTTCAACTAGGAGAAAATCTATCCATACCTGAAAGATGACTACCAGCAAGCACAAAGTGACTACTCGTCTGACGATAGCACGACCTCCCAAAGAAGAACCTCTTCTAATAGTAGCAACTCAAGCACAGACAGCTGGAGGGGCTAGCAACAATACTACCAGCACGGGCCCACCAATCAGCAGTTTGCTTACGCAATGCCTCCGTTCCAAGGGCCCCCATGTGGCAACTCCCAGGCTTCCAACAGGGCCCACCACCTCACTTCAACCCCTTCCACCAACAACCTTTTTTAGGCAGAGGCTGGGGCAGGGGCAGAGGAAGAAGAAGAGGAGGGAACAATCCACAGAAACAGGTGCAGTGGCAGGACCAGATAGATCAAGGACAGATAGAAATCAGGAGCCACAGAGGCAAGAAAAATTGATCGTTACCCTCTCTAATCGGCCTCTGAACCAGAGGGAAGAACGAGTCCTCCAAAAGGGCCTTGGGTTCGTACCCACACCACAAGTAGACAAATTCAGAACTCACTGTGAAGTCCATGACTTATTCAGAAAAGTCTGACTCAGGAGTTTCTTTAAGGAAAAAACCTCGCCCAATGGCGAGGATACAGGCTTGCGAAGACCATCAACCTTCACCCCCACCACGGCAATGGTACCTCCAGAAGTTTTGGCCTTTGAGAAAGCAGTTCTCAAGGACATCAACTCCATGAAAACCAAGGACACCTTCCACAACACATCACTTTTGGAAAACAATGCCATCAAAAATCTGGCCAATGACAAAACCATTACTATCAAAGAGGCAGATAAAGGTGGAGCAATGGTTATCATGTCAACCACGGATTACAGAGAAGAGTGCCTACGACAACTGAATGACACTCGGTACTACGTCCACTTAAGAGAAGACCCTACTAAAAGACTACTCATCACAATAAGATCTCTTGTGACGAATGCATTAACACAAGGATGGATATCTAAGAACGAATCCGAATTCCTCATGAACGACAACCCTCAAGTACCGTACTTCTACACGTTACCCAAAATCCACAAAGGCACCCGACCACCACCAGGGAGGCCCATTGTGTCAGGGATCGGGTCTGTCCTAGAACCCCTCTCCCGTTTTTGTGACCATTTCCTACGACCATTGGTACAAAAGACCCCCACATTTCTACTCGACACAAGGCAACATCAGCGAACGGCACAACAATGAGGGACCCGCACCTGATGCCTTGATCACCTTGGACGTAGAGGCCCTCTACACTAACATTCCACACAGGGCCACCCTGGAAGTTGTAGAAGAAGTCCTACCCGCTCAAGCATGGAACTCACCTACACCAATATCATTTGTTATGGAATGTGCAGACATCGCCCTCACCGAAAACTACTTCCAATTCGAAGATCTAATCTACCATCAAGTACAGGGCACTTTGATGGGGAGCACCTTTGCCCCCAGCCTGGCATGCCTCTATATGGCCCATTTCGAAGCCCAACACATCTTGACCAGTATCAACATATACAAAGACAACGTCATCCTATGGCGCCGCTATATAGATGACATCCTCATCTTTTGGAAAGGTGACCTGGGTCAACAGCCTTAACCCTTTCCTACGCTTCACCGCCACTACATCGGTCCATGAACTCCCCTTCCTGGACCTCCTAATACATAGCTCGTCCACAGGCCTAACCACAAAAACTTACAAAAAACCTACCGATAGTCACAGCCCCCTCCTCTTTAGTAGTTTTCATCCCAAAGCATTACGCGACAACGAATAGTTTCTTACCTGTCGGTGTAGTTTTGCAGCTTGAAGATCTTTCTGGATTCACTATGCTGTGCATTATTCCGCGGTCTGGTGGCTGGGTCCGGAATCGTAGTCTTTCTTTTGTCTTTTTTTTGTTTTTTGTAGCCCAGGTGGGCGTCGACGTCCCACCATTTGGTGCACTTCTCGTGACGTCGTCCTGCTTCCTGCGGAAGTCCCACCTCGGGGCGCCTTCTTCGGATTCTTTTTTTTTTTTTTTTGAACCCTAGGCAATTTTCAGTATTTCTTCTCAATCATATCCTCTCACATTTCTTTTTAAGTCTCCTTTTGTTCTCCATTCTCTGTCTTTCCCCCCTCTTCTCCATCCTCATCTTTCTGGCGGAGGTGGGTGGGTTCGCTAGTGAATCCAGAAAGATCTTCAAGCTGCAAAACTACACCGACAGGTAAGAAACTATTCGTTTTGCAGCATGAATCTTTCTGGATTCACTATGCTGTGCATCGATTTTGTAGCGGTTTGTCACTTTTGTGGCGGCTGGGTGGAAGATGAGCGTTGGTCGTTGAATATATGTTGACGCACCTTTTGTCCTACTTGTGCCTCCTTGTTCATTTGTATATCCACGCAGTAGTGCTTAGTGAACTTGTGCACCGAAGCCCATGTTGCCGCCAGGCATATGTCTTGAATGGGTGTGTTTGCCAGAAAGGCAATTGTTGCTCCTTTCTTCCTTGTGGAGTGGGCCCGTGCCCTTTCCGATAGTTCTTGCCCTGCCTGTTTGTGGCAGAACTGTATCGTCAGTGCGATCCATCGCGCGATGGTGCCTTTCGTTACTGGTCTACCCAGGAAGCTGGTTGCGAAGGACACAAAAACTGCTTAGTTTTCCTGTGCTCCTTGGTTCTCTCGATGTAGTGCATCACCGCCCTTCTAGCGTCTAGAGTGTGCAGTGCCCTTTCTGCGCCTGTGGTAGGGTTCTGAAAGAAGCTTGGTATTTGTATTGTCTGGTTCATATGGAATGCCGACACCATCTTTGGCATGAAGTGTGGGTCAGTTCTCATTACGACTCTGTCCTTGTGTATCTGGATGTAGGGCTCTTGCAGCGTTAGCGCTTGCAGCTCGCTTACTCTGCGCAGTGAGGTATTGCTACCAGAAAGGCTGTCTTCATTGTTAGCATTTGAAGGAAGGCCTTGTGAATGGGCTCAAAGGGCGCCTTCATAAGTTCCGTTAGGACTAAGTTGAGGTTCCACACCGCCGGCGGCATCCTTTTTGGTGGTGCTATCCTTTTTGCCCCCTCCAGGAACCTCTTAACAACTCTCGATGTAAAGAAACTTTCACCCGTCTCACCTCGTGTGTAGGCAACAATCGCTGCGAGGTGTACCCTTAGTGAGGATGAACATAGTTTAGCCTTTAGTAGGTGCGTGAGGTATCTCAGCACCGTTGATTCCTCTGTCAACTTATTTTGCAGTTTATTTTTCCTGCACCAATGTATGTACCTCTTCCATTTTTCCCCATAGCATTTCTGTGTCATCGGTCTCCTTGCCTCCCGGAGCACTCGCATAGTGCTTTGAGGTAGCTTAAGGTGTGCAAACTCTATGTCTTCAGGAGCCATGCCGCTAGTCCGAGGCTCTCTGGCTCTGGGTGTAGAACCTCTCCGTTCTGCATGGAGAGTAAGTCCTTTCTTTTGGTGAACTTGTGTGGTGGTCCCTGTGCCATCTCCACTATTTGTGAGTACCAGGTCTGTCTTGCCCACTGTGGTGCCACTAGGATCAGTGTCATGTTGCTGGTCCTGCACTTGTTGAGTACCCTGTGTATCAGTGGTATTGGTGGAAAAGCGTAGGCAAATGTTTTTGACCAGCTTATCCATAGGGCATTCCCCTTGGATTGTTTTTCTGGTTGTCTGGATGCGAAGCTTTGGCATTTTGCATTCTGGTGTGTTGCAAACAGGTCTATTGTCGGTGTACCCCACCTTCTGAATAGCCTTTGCGTTTCCTGTCCATTGAACTCCCACTCGTGGGACGCTGAAGTCTGCCTGCTGAGCCAGTCTGCTTCCACATTGTCCTTCCCTGGTAGGTGTATGGCCAGCAGGTCTATTTTGAGTGGGATGGCCCATCTCCAAATCTCCTGCGCCAGGTTGGATAGGGGAAATGATTGTGTTCCTCCCTGCTTGTTGATGTAGAACATCGTTGTTGTATTGTCTGTTTGTATCAACACCTTCTGGCTGTACAGTTTTTTCTGGAAGGCTTTCAGGGCTAGGAATACGGTCTTCAATTCCAGGTAGTTGATGTGTCTGACCGCATCTGCTGGAGTCCACAGACCCCTCACTTGGAGCTTGTCCATATGTGCTCCCCATCCTATCTGTGATGCGTCTGTGGTGATGGTCACCGTTGGGCTTGGTGGTGTCAAGGGCTTCCCTATAGTTATGTTCTCCCTGTTCCACCATGCTATCTCTTCTTGCACAGCGTGCGTTACAACCACTAGATCCTCCCAACTTCAACTTGCTTGTGACCATTGCTGTTGCAGCCATTCCTGCAAAGGCCTCATGTGTAGGCGTACATTGGGAACTAGGTGAATGCATGATGCCATCATCCCCATGATCTTGCTCGCTGTTCTCACTGTCAGAGCTTGCCCCTTCTGGTAGAGGCGCGTCTCATTCAGAAGGCTCAGTGTTCTCTTGTCGCTGGGCATCACTGTTCTCTGTAAGGTGTTGATCTGTGCCCCCAGGAAGATCTTCACCTGTTCTGGTTCCATAGAGGATTTCCCCCAGTGTATTGAGAATCCCAGCTTCGTTAGTGTGTTCATGACCCGCTGTGCGTGTTCTTCGCATCTTTCGCGTGAACTTGCCTTTATTAGCCAGTCGTCGAGATAAGGGTACACATGTATCCCTTGCCTCCGCAGGTACGCTGCCACTGCCAACAGGCATTTTGTGAAAACCCTTGGTGCGGACTTTAGCCCGAATGCCAAGGTTGTGAATTGGTAGTGTTCCTTGTCGATGGCGAACCTTAACAGACTTTTGTGCTGCCTGTTCATTGGGATGTGCAGGTAGGCATCTTTGAGATTCACGGTGGACATGAAGTCTCCGTCTCTCATTTGCGGGAGTACCTCTTGTAGGGACGTCATTTTGAATTTTTGCGTCCTTACGTACTTGTTTAGGAACCGTAGATCCAGGATGGGTCTTAGTGTTCCGTCCACCTTTGGTACCAGGAAGTAGTTTGAGTACACTCCCTTGTTCCTTTCTTTGAATGGTACTGGCTCTATGGCATCCTTTAGGAGTAGCTCTTGTGCTTCTTCTACGAGTTGCACTAGCTCCTGTCCTGAGTGTTCCCTCCTCTTTGGTTTTCTGTTTGGTGGTTTCCCTTCCAACTCTATGCAGTATCCGAACTGTATGATGTTGAGTATCCATTTGTCTGTTATCATTTGCCATTCCTGATGGAAACATCTCAGTCCGCCGCCTACTGGTGTTGCATGCTCGTTGGCGTTTGGTCTGTGTAACCCTCTCGTCTTGGATCTTTTGTGCTCCACCCTCGGAGGGATCTTGTGGGTGAGCACTCTTTCCTGTGTGAAGTCACTTTGAGGTGGGTTAGTCTCCCCCTCTGCGTATTCGGCCTCGTCCGTTCCCCCTACTTCGAAAGGACTGGCCCCGAGGCTGGTACTGCCAGTTTTGTTTCTGCTGGGCCTGCTGCCCGTGATTGTCGCCTTGATGGCCCTGCTGGAATGTTTGGTGTGACGTTCCCGGCTGGTTTCCTCCTCTTCCGTAAGGTCTCCGTGTCGGGGTACCTCTTCTCATCCCTCTGAATTGCAGGGCCCCCATGTACCTTGCTGTTTCGTTCTCCTTTTTGAGCTGGGTGAGTTTTTCATCCACTGGTGCCCCGAACAGCGTCTCTTGGTTGAAAGGGGTGTTCAGGATGTTGTTCCGAACTTCTTGCTTGAAGCCTGAAATCCTGAGCCAGGCTTGCCTTCTTTCTGTTATTCCTATTGCCATCAGCCTGCTTGATGTTTCTGCTCCATCCAATGTTGTTTTAAGGCAAGAGTTTGATATATTCTTTCCTTCTTCCACTAGGTGCGCAGCTCTTTGTTGGTATTGCTCGGGGAGGTGCTTGATTAGTTCCCCCGTTTCGTCCCAATGTTGGTATTGGTGCCTGTTCAGTAGGGCATTGGAGTTCGCCATGCGCCAGTGCATTGCCGCGTTTTTCTCTATTTTCCTCCCAGTCAGGTTCATCCTCCTGCTTTCCTTGTCTGGAGGTGGTCCAGAGGTTGCCGGGACATTTGCCCTCTTCCTGGCAGTAGATGCAATGATTGAATCTGCTGTGACGGATCCTTTGATGTATGGAGGGTCCTGGGAGGAGTGTTTGTATTTTTCCTCCGTCCTAGGTGTGATGGACCTGCATGTTCCTGGGTACTTGAACGCCTCGTTCCCCTGGTTCATGACACTCTGGAGCATGGGGAGGAACTGGCTCCTAGTTTGGATGGGGAGCAGTGTCTCCAGTAAAAAGTCTGCTTTCGGCTTTTCTTCCTCCAGCTTAACACCAAAAGCTGCAGCCGCGCTTTTGGCTACCATATTGTAAGACCCAATGTCATCTAGCGGTGAGGGTCTCGAAGGGCAAGTCTCCACAGCCTCTTCTGGATTTTCGGCGTCGAGGTCCTGCCACTCCAGGTCCTGTGTCGTCGACGGCGCCGAGCCGTAGTTTGATTGTTGTTCCTCATATTCTTCTCCCTCATAGTAAAGCTCCTCTTCTTCCTCTCCGGGAGTCTTCGACAGTTCTTCTGCATCGAACTCCTCCTGTTCCTCGACTTCGACGATGATCGACGGTGGTTTCGTTGGGATAGTGAATTTTTTCATCTTCTCGTCGAACTCCCTTTTCCTTTGAAGGATGCTCTCCATCTCTGCCTCGAGCCTCCTCTTTCTCTTTTCCATTTCGGAGGCGTGTTCGGCATCGAGCGCTGGTCTTTGACGGTGCTTGTATCGACGCGACCTTATCTTTCGAAGTCGAACGCCCACTTTCTTGGCCTTGCTTCGACGACCTTTGCTTTTCGGCGGTCTTCGGCACCTGGGAGTCCTTCTCGAAGGATTCGCCGGGCCTTTCGTCCTTGGATCCACTCGCGGTCGTCGAAATTTTCGGCGCCGGTGTTCCTTTCGAGGACTTTGACTCTGTTTTTCGAGTCTGACTCGGTTTTTCGGGACCCTGTCGAGGGTTTAGTGCTCGACGTCTCTCCTACCTTGTCAGACGTTTTCTTATCGGTCTCTGCGACCGTGAAGTCATCAGGTCCCTCGGCGACGTGGTCTTCATCGTCTGTGGAGAGGCCCAGTTCGTACAGTGACGGGGCCTTTCACTTGCCCTCCATGTTGTAGTTGGCTCTCCTCTGTCTCTCTCTCACCCGGAGTGTCTTCGGTGTGAAGGCCGAACAGGCGTTGCAGTCCTTGCTCTCGTGGTCAACTGGCAGGCAAAGGTTGCAGACCGGATGTTGGTCCTTCTGCGCGTATTTATGGTGGCAGTTACGGTAGAATTTAAAAGGTGTCTTGTCCATTCCTGCGCTCAGTGTCCCTGAGTGCGCATTCTCCGTTGGACGTCGAAGGTCTCGAGGTTCTCCTCCTTCATCGTCCCGGCTTGTTGTTCTTCCTTTCTGTAGTCTTCCTCAACTTCTTCTTCGATGAAACTTGTGCTTTTTCTTCTTTTCTTCGCAAAAACTCTGGAGCTTCACGGTGACGATCCAGACACAACGGCGGAAAAAAGAATCTGAAGATGGCGCCCCGAGGTGGGACTTCCGCAGGAAGCAGGACGACGTCACGAGAAGTGCACCAAATGGTGGGACGTCGACGCCCACCTGGGCTACAAAAAAAAAAAAAATCAAATATTCTCTTCTATTTCCAGCACGCCTGCACATTGTAAGTGAGGGGAAATCCCACTCTTTTGATTACTCGGAGGATGTTTGGGACTGGTTGGAATCCACAGGACACTCCACGACTGACCGGCCAATGAGCATGGACACTGTGTACCAACAAGTGTCGAGTAGGTGACACCATTACAGAGGCTAAATCTGTGTGGGTAAGGACCTCCTTTCCCTTAGATGTGAGCACTTTTAAAAATGAAACAGGATGTTTCTCCTCAGATCAATATCCAAATAATATTCACATAAATCTTTATCGATTAATCATAAAAGATTTTATTCTTAATTTGTTCTTTATGTACAAATTCTTCTGGCATCTTATATTCTCAGATGCGGCGAGAGTAACGGCTATCGGAGAAGACTTTTCCCCCGACCGATGCAGCATTTGTAAACACCCCTGAGGAAGGGTCGAGTTGGACCCGAAATGCATTGGGGTTATAAGCTTCTGGAAATGAACGCTCGCCGCATCTGAGAATATAAAATGCCAGAAGAATTTGTACATAAAGAACAAATTAAGAATAACATCTTTGATAATTAATCGAAAAAGATTGATGTGAATATTATTTGGATATTGATCTGAGGAGAAACATGTTTCATTTTAAAAGTGCTCACATCTAAGGGAAAGGAGGTCTTGACCCACACAGATTTGGATTCACTTACAGGCACTGCCAGACAGTGCAACAGATGTTGCAGCACACCAAGAATTAATTGAAAAACAAAAAAAGAATAGAAGTATATGAGTGCACTGAGAAAATTCTGTCCTTACCATTACAGACGCCCCATAACAAGGCATTCTCCCTTAAAAGCTGTCCCCGATTCGGAGCAGATGATTCAGGAACGTCGACAGGTGCTGTAGACCGTGGCGGCACTTTGAGAACGAGACTGAAATTCAGGACTAGAAGAGGAATCTGTCCGATCACTTAGTGGCAATGGCTCTTCAAATGCAGTCCTGCCCTTCCAGAACTGACTCGACTGCCCCTTCAGAAATAACTCTACAGCTGTCCACCGATATTGTCTGACATCTCTCAAAAGTGTCGGGCACACTTTGCAATCCTCATGCTGCTCGTTGCCCATGACCAATACTTTGAACCCTGTCGGTCTGTGCCAGGTTTGTCATCTCTTACAGGTATGAAGTATAAACCTTTTTTAATTGTGATTGCACTTCCAGCTAAACATTAACTAATGGACCAGTGTTAAGGGGGTAAGGCAGATACTATGTATCAATGAGCAGTATGAGTTCCCGGAAACATCATTTCACCTAAGCAGGGTTAACATCTATTGGCACCTCTGCTATCCTCCGTTAGATTTGTCTGACTGACTTTACCCGAGAGAATTTGTTATTGGTTTGGGTGGACACTAGCTGTGCCTCTGCTCTTTTGGTATTTACAATACACTATTGTTGTTAAAATATATTTAATTGTTTGTTACGACTTTTACTGTTCAGGCTCTGACACTCACTTCACATAATATTTTCTCGTGCGCAAGACCCCTTGCCCCTACTGGCGAGACGATGAGACAAGAGGGATAGGTACCAGAGCACATCACTTATGACACACTTTAACATAATTACGTGGAATGTTCAGGGCATGCATAAGCCATCGTGTCATTACTCCATAGACACCACTTGGGACATTTAGCACTGTTACAAGAAACTCCCTATACACAAGTAGAAAACAAGCGACTACAACGCCAGTGGAAAGGTCAGATCTATGCCACCAACTTTTCTAGTTCTGCTCGTGGGGCACTGTTGTGGATTAGAGTTGCAACTCCGTTTATAACAGAGAACTCGATTATAGATCCTGAAGGCCGCTATGGAATAGTACTAGGATGACTAGATGGCCATCGCTGCTCCCCTCCATCATGAAAATAGAATATTTAGGACGCACACACTCTGATGAAAACCCCCAACTCTTACAGGTGCAATAGGAGAACAATTTCCCCCTATTCTCTTTTGGCGTTTTCAACCAATGCTCTTGGAGGATCCTCCTTTTCGAGCTTTACTGGGATCGATGAGTGTCGACTATTTTCAACATAACACGGGCACAGTTTCCACTAGCATACTTGAGTGGAATGCCTTCAAGGTGACACTGAGAGGACACTTTTGGGCAAACAGAGCAACATGAGACCAGAGCTTACACAAGACATCACTACTTTAGAGCGCAAACTCTTGGGACTGAAAACCTGGGCTATAGACAACCTAAATGAACCAGATGCACTAACGGACTCGAGACGCGAACATCCTGCATTATTAGAACGTCTGCGCTGCCTCAACTATGATGCACCCTCAGCATGCACACATGCCACTGCGGACAAAGCAGGACATCTGTTGGATTTGGCTTATCCGTCAGGATTAGCCTTACAGACCCATTACAGCATTGTGCTCTAACACAGGTTTCCTCCTTTACCCTCAAAGCGTCATACATGATGAGTTGACTCACCACTACCCGAAAATTTAACAGTCAGTCCCTGACTCAAGCCCTGATAAATATAGGTAATTTATACTGAACTTACTATACCCAGCATCCCTGCCATCGAATGGCTGTAATTAGATCAATCTTTAAATTTGACTGAAGTTCGAAACGCCATCAAGGCTTTGGCAAAAGGTAAGACTTCTATACTGGACTAGCTACCATCTGAATTTTAAAAGGCATATATCACACAACTCGTCCCGCACAAACTACAAATTTATGATGAAGCCATTTCTTTGGAAACACTCTCAGATTCCCAGAGATCAGCAACAGCTAAATCTCTGCCCAAACCCAATAAGAGTCCTGAACTCACCAGCTCAAATAGACCACTAGCATTACTTAATACAGACAATAAAATATTAGCGAAAATTATTTCAGATGGCCTGGCGCCCTTGGTCCAGATTCTGGTGCATCTGAACCAGAACGGTTTTGTCCACACACGTAACACTTATTAAAACCCATGCCGTTTTTTCAGGGTCCTGAAGTACGCCCCACTAATTGGTCTCGAGCTGGCTGGCTGGTATTGGACATTGAGAAACCTTCTGACTCCCTTGAATGGAATTATTTATTTGCAATCTTAGCCAGATATGGAATTAGCACTCGATTCTTTAGGCTGGTGAAATTGTTATAAACAAGCCCACTTATCAGTCAAAACAGGACCCTTGCTATAAACAGATATCCTAATTAACAGAGGCACACGTCAAGGCTACCGGCTGTCACCATTATTATTTCATTGGCTATTGAACCATGCGTCTTTGGGAACACCCTGGGGTATTCCAATGGATCGTCTCTTTATAGGCTGATAACATGTTACTGTACCTACGGGACATGTACAATGTTCCTACCACAATTGATTCCACTCTGACACAATTTGCAGACATATCAGACCTAAGTGTCAACTGGGCGAAGTCCTGTGTGTTCCCCTTCCTCTTGAGTATAGCCATTCCTGACCTGAGTATTTGAAAGGCACGACTGGACTGGCAACAACACACTTTTAAATATCTGGGCATAAAGGTATATCACACCATGTCGGACCCTTTTGATGGTAACAACACCCGAGCAGTCCCAGCACTACATGCACAGATAACATTCTGGCGCACACTGCCATTAGCGGTCGCGGGGAGGGTGGCTTTACCTAAAATGGCAGTTTAACCCTGCTTTCGTTACTTTTTTACCAATCTTCCCATCTACATTCCTGCTGCGTTCCTTTGGAAATTTTAACAACTACGGGACTTTATCTGGAACAAGTCAAGATACAGAGTTGCCTTGACGATGCTCTTTGACCCCACTAACAACTGAGGCCTAGCAGCCCCACAGTTTCAGCAATACTATCTGGCTGCTCAAATTCAATGGATTGCGCAGTGCCTGTCGGGTCTACACTTATCTGACTCCGCCATGTCCACGCCTGAGTGGTCCCTGTTCGAAATACCCGACTTACTTCATCCTTGCACGAAAGTACGACCACCAAACCCGCTGTTATTAGAAGTGGCATATGGGTGTTATCGAAGATGCTTACACATTACAAAGCATGTTCTCCCTTATGCGTCAGGACTGGCACTGCTGGGTACAACTAGGATTGTAGGCACAACAACAACCTCAGAACTGACAGCATGACACACAGTGGGTTTACGCACTCTAGACGACCTGTACAGGGGTGGCACATTGGCAACATACACAACACTAATGAATGAAGAAGGCTTGCCCCAAAGACACTTTTTGCTCCACCAGTTACTGATCAACACACTACAACATCACTGGGGGGATATAACCTCGGAACATCCGACACATCTCACCGTACAGTACTTACAGATGATGGGGGCGGGGCAGACACCTCACGCGCTGGTTCGCCGACTCTATGCACTTACACACCGCCCCAAAACTCCTCAATTTGTGACAGTGATGGGAGACAGATATGTCCTGCCCCTGCAGTGACAGGGAATGGGCTTCACTTCTGGAGGGCCCATAACACATCCCACGCAATGCCCATTTAAAACGTATACACTTCTCCATAATACACAGGGCTTCTCACCCCTGCTAAAATAAATAGATATTACCAGAAAACAGATGCTTCATGCTCACGAAGCTTAAGTATAGATGCAGATTTGTTAAACAAGCTATGGGTTTGCCCATTACTACATGCTTATTGGTGTGCCGTCACACCGGCTTTATCGGATTGTATCGAGCGCCCAAATCTACATCCCTAGGAGAAATACCTGCTTGGACTATATCGCAGGCATGGACTATATCGCAGGCATAAAAGGCATAGGGTGATCGCCCGTTTTTAGGTCTCTCCTGAGCCAGCGCATGTGCTGCGCTACGAAACATTTAGTAAGTGGGCTTTTAAAAGTGCTACCACGTGCTTTTGCTGGCCTAGCGCTTGCGACTACACGCGCAGCACCCGATCAGGCGCCATCTGGCTTTCCTCTCGCTTGCTCTCTCAACGCTCCTCCACCCCTCCCCCGCCGTGTCTCGCATTCATTGGAAACATATGTGCAAACACGCTGCTTTCACTTTCGCCGCATCGGGCGCTCACCACTTTCGAAGCCGGGCTTGTCTTATTATAGTTAGGAAATACCTATTCCATTGTCACTCTATATTCTGTTTCATTGCCACGTCCTCGCGCACACACGCACCACTGGCGTGCTTGTTTTGTTTTACTTTCGCGGTCGCGTCACTTTCGCGGCCGCTTGCTGGATTGTGATTTCTCAGTACCTCTCCTCCACTTTAAATTCCAGCTCGTGCTAGTACCTCAGTCAGCACGTCTCGTGCCGACAACTGTGCGAGACAGCGTTGGTCTGAAGCGGCGGCTCCTAAAGCGCGGTCTCGGGGTGCTGAGAGTGTCACAGGCCTGCACCGAGCCTCCCACGCAGCATGCCTCTGACTGAGAGCTCCACTTGTTGCGCGCGTGGAGAGCAGCGAAACATCGTACACCGCTTTCCGTTCTGGATACAGTAACATTTTATAAGGGGCGAGCAACAACATGAGTGTTGTGACGCGTACTTCCTCGGCGCCTAGGCGGACCTCGCTATTATTATCTGTAAGTAAGGCACACTGTGGCCTCGCTTGTCTTATATCTCCTGTGCCTCTGTTCAACACATTCCACGTCATTTGCTTGTCAGAACCATCCGGAGTGAAGTCTCATTCGTCAAGTGAACGGCGCTGAGATGCAGCCAGGTGCAAAAATTAAAATATGAGAGAAAACACTCAATGGAACAACTGTATCCAGCGTAACTTCTGAAACCCAGATGTTTCTCGCCGCACTCGGAGTTTCTCACTAACAAAGCGCTGGGCTGCAGTGCGGCGCACGCTGAATCATTTATGGCGTATCACTTTAAGAGGAAGTAATCAACAGCCCAGACACAGTAAAACGAGCGGGTTGTAAAAACCTACAGTTAAGGGTTACAACAGGGCAGTGGCCTTAGCATTCAGACTGGTTATTGGCGCATGTTGGGATCAAGATTTATATTGTTCATTTGTTTTCTGACAAGTGGTGGACAAATTGCATTGGTATGCTTAAAAATAATATGTTTCTTTCCCTCAATAACGTTAAATTTTCTTTAATTGGGTGTTCTAAACTTGGGTTGCGCACTCTGACACAACTGCATGTGATGTTCTTGCCACACTTGCTTTTCTTCATCTATTACACGTTTTCACAGCTTTGGGACGTGCATTTCAAACTTTTTTCCATGGACTTTGCACATTAGTGGCAATAACAATGAATACGATAGCACAGGTCACTGTGCAGCCCCCACCCTCTCTCCAAAACAGCTTTTCCCGACAACTGCTCATACACGTTATGTGATCGATCTATTAAGTACTGCTTTACGAATGGGCGGTGTGGTATAAGTTTTAGTTTTGGGTTGCTTAAATAGGGTTAAAATATTTATGTTTAAATAGTGTGTTCCTTTCAGAGTTGTTGCTTGTGGTGTCCATTAACACACGTCACTATTCAGCCCCCACCCTCCTCTCCAAAAGGGCTGTCCCTGACAATTGTACACAAAGGTTACAAGATCTGCCCATTAAAAACGGCCCTGTAAATGGGCGGTGTGGACCACTTTTTAGTGTCATTATGCTTAAATAATGTACAATATTTCTGCCTAAATGGTATACAAATATTTCTGGAACCGAATTCTACATTCTCGCCAGCACAGTTTACTCATTAACAAAAGGAAATACCGGTCCCATGTAAACTTTTAGTTTCAAGCCAATCGGAGAATCATTATAATTAAATTGTAGCCAAATTCTAATTATTTGTAAAAACGAGCAAGGGTTCTCGCAAAAGTTCAGTTAGCATGTGTGTTAACTATTGTCCCTGGAGTTTGCTTTTCCAGAAGGAGATAGGCAGTACTGTACAGAGTTTGTTTCCATTGCTCTCACTACTCCGCTCCGCTCTGACGTCATTCTATCGTTAGATAACATGCGCCTAGGGGTTGAACGTTCACGCAGTGTTGACTCACCTTCTTGGCTGTGACTTCCAATGTAGAACAGTACAGCGTCTCCAGGTACCCTGCCACTCGCACAGAGCCCCAGCATGGGTTTCTAAGAGATGCAGCACCCTAGACTGCATAAGGTGTGAGCAGGCAGCGTCCTAACGCTCAGTGTCATCGACTGCATACATGTATATTAGTGTAGGTGAAAATGATTCTCCACGGAGTCACACCTGCATCTGCATCCCGTGCATCTCTCAGCTTTACTCTGTGCGGTTAGCTGCTTATTTCTCCTCTACGTTGGTTTTCGCTGCTACTTGAAGACGGTTACAGGAAAAGCTATTTTTGTGCTTTCTTTTCTTTTAGTCTCAAGAAACTGCACTTTTTTTTTTAAAAAAGAATGCTAGCCATTTTCTTCCCGTGGTTTTAGAGCAGGGATGTTTATATAGGATCTGAATGTCCCCATGAACTAGTTTGCCTTTTGACGGAATCAAAATGTTGGACATATGCCTTCGGATTTAATAACATACTCTGTGCTAACTTTGTACTAGCCAATTTAGCCCGGGATGCTACATTGGAGTTTTGTTTAGTAATTTCGAAGGCTGAGTAAAATTTGTTTTCAGTCTCTAATTTTAAGACACAAGAAAGGGCACTGGGGGGCCAGGGGAGGTGAGGAAAGATTCTTTCTGTGAAGCATTTTAAAGAGGTCACACACCTAATTAGAACCAAGTGAAAGTGCATTGAAAATCAGTGTGGGATTTGGTAATCTTTTTTAGATTGTGGAATTTCATATATTTCTAATGAGAGGCGCACATAATCTAAAACGGATTTCCCATGGCTACAGGTTAGTAATGTATTCATCCTACGATGCTATCCTACCGCCAACATTGTCTGTGCTGGTCCAGTCCCTCCCAATATAAGCATGGCACCATCTCAACATCAACACAGCGCCACCTCCTCATCAGTGCACCACCAAATCAGAATTAGCGCAACGCCATGTCTGCAGCATCACCTCTGCACCAGTGCATCAACTTTGCACTAACACAGCACCAACTCAGCATCACCAGGCACCACTCAACACTACCTGAGCACCAGCACAGCACCACCCGAGCACCACCACATTATCACTTGGCATCATCTCCGCACCACCACACCACCACTCAACACTACCTCAGTATCATTCAGCATCACCTCTGCCCCAGCACACCACTACTTCAGCATGACTCTGCACCACCTCAGCCTGCCCTCGGAATCTGGCATCTGTTGATTCTCCCCTCGTGTCCATCTGCTGCTCATGTTGTAATTTAGGTACTATTTCCCAACCTCCACTCTCCCAATGTTTATATTTCCCCCGCCCCCCACATAACAAAAATTAGTTATAACAAGCATTAGAAAAGGCAGTAAGACGTTGCCAGCATTGGAAAGAAGAAAAACAAAATGACATTTTTAATGTTCATTCTTTTTAGGTCTCGCCTGAGCCAGCGCATGCGCTGCTCTGGCGAGACATTTAGTAAATGGGTTTTAAAAGTGCTACCCACAGGCTTTTGCCGGCCACCTGCTTGCTGTTACCCGCACAAGCGCGCGCGACATGCACAGCTGCCATCTTGCTTTCTGTAATGGCTCATTAAGCCTTACAGCGCGTGCGTGAATCCCCTCCCCTACCCCCCTCCCTTCTCCCACTCCCTCCTCGTCAGCTTCTCTTATTACAAGCTTCCCGCGTCGTGCGGCAAATGCTTGTGTTTATCACCCAACCCCAAGTTGCTCTCACATCCACCCCCTCACCCTTCCCTGTGTTGCTTCAGCACTCACCGCACCCCCCCCCCCCACTGCTACTATGTTACCCCTTGTGGCTCCAGATACCCCGCCCAACCCCCCCTTATTGCTTCCGCTCGGAACCCTACCGTTGCTTCTGTTTCTTCTCACAGGCCGCGCTTCACATAAAAAACAAGAGTTTGCGTGTGTTATTTTCTTTAATTTTCGCTCCAACATGACAACATGCATCGTTAATTAAAATTTTAAAAAAGGGTCTAAGTAATTTTGTAAGTGCGTGTTTGTACGTACCAACAAAATGACACGGGTCGCCACGTAATAGGCTCAATTTTGCTGTTGTTGTAATTTTAGCTACCCTCCACAGCATCGATCACACTGTGTAGACTGGCGAAATACCATTGGCAAAGCAAATAGGACACAATGGCAATGCTCGTTTTTCTTCCCCATCCAACTTCCTTCATATCTTTACATTTTACATTTTTTGGGCTTGGTTGTGAGTGAGATGACAACCCGAATGCTGAAACAAAGTACACTGTATTGCGTGCCACTTGAACTTCTTTATGTAAGTGAAAATAATTTCGTATAAACGTTCAATCAATATATACTGTTGAAAAAATAAGCCCTATCACCATCAATGCCACAAAGCTTTCAGTGACAGCCTTTGCTATCAACAACAATGAAAATATTCGTGTTCACTAGATAAAGAGCACACAGATACAAGGGCAATGAAAAAGAAACAACCCACCTTAGTCTAATGGCGTGCCAAGCAACATCTGTAAAAATCAGAAATATTTTGCTGGAAGAAGATTAAATAGATATTAGAGTGTAGTTGAAACAACCCTTTAGCAGATACCGGAAGTGAATCAGGGTCGTTAAGAGTGCTCACCTGGTTGCTAGTCCCCAGTGGCACAGAGCTCGTTAGAACAGAACGTGATTTCTTGCATCCCTTTCCATTGATTTTGCTGAAGGCCACCTTGGACCAGTCCTGCCAATTAATTCCATAGCATGTTGCTACACAAATCCTGTCCGGAGAGCCCGCGTTTATTCATTAATACATTAATACTTTTTTGGTTGTATCCGATAACGCAAGAAAGCTTTACCTAAGTAAACCTGCAGTAAATACTTGACATTCAAATATAAGAATTGATGTCTGTCTAATTAATTGCTTACCATTAGTCATGTTAAGATACTCTGTTATTGGTTTTATGGGAGGATGTCCTCTTAATTGTATCAAAGAAATTCTGCTTTTAAATATGTAAAAGTGATAATATGGAACAGGATGCACAAAGCCCCGGTGTGTGTGTTTGCACAGCGATTGATTGGTGACTGGGCATAATTTTTATTTTCCATTGCAACATATCAACTGTTCGGTCGCAGTTCAAAAACGATTCTTCTCTCACCATTAAAATGAATGAGGAAATACTCTGCTTGTGAAGCCCAGTCAGACAGCTTGGAGTGCAGGGACCCTTGCCTAGAAACCTCCACCACTACTTTCCAAAACAAAAAATTGCAATTTTTCGTTTTTGAGCACATCTCGCCCCCCCCCCCCCCCCCCCCCCCCCTAAATCGTTATGAATTGCAGGACATTGGGCGAAGCCTGCAGGGATCCCTTGGTTGGCTCTCAAACCCCAACAGCCCACAATCACTGACAGCTTCCATTTTGCAAATTCCCAAACCCAATAGCATGTTTCGGTATCCAATTAGTGTTGCACAGCTAAATTTGCAGCAGCACACCATTGTAGCATTTAATTGTGAAACCTTAGGAAGAAGGTGTTCATATTTAATGCCCCCCGAGACTTCTTTCTCTTTGCAAATGATTTTCACCCTCTTATGGGTAGCCATATCCACTCAATAGTTTGTGCAACTGCAAGTCATCCATACCCTAAATTGTGGTTCAGAAGGAGAAGGGAGAGGGCCCTCTCCTCTTTCCAAATTTTAATGAGTAGCAAAAAGCAAACTGTCGGTCGGAAAGCGATTTCCGACTTCTAACATACTTTAGTACATCATAAAATGCTTTAATGCAGTTGCGCAACCTGATATTTTGCAAACTGCAGGCTGTGCAACATCAAAAAAGGTTAATAGATCAACATACTTCTGATAGTTATGGATCGTGGATGTCTGGCATTCTGCCTGGTTAAACGTGCAACACAGAGGGTTCCACAGCCCCTAAAGTGTCATTATCAGGGGTCCATAACCAACGTTCTGGCAGAGAAGACGCTTAGGTGGGAGGGATACTTTACAATTTAATTTACTGTTTATGTGTATCCGTGAGTGGAACTGTGATGATGAAGGGAATATTTGCAATAATTCATGTGGAATGTGTCTCCATCAGGCAGTGGGTATGGACTATATCTTCCAGGTTCATGATACATGTAGCACTCTAGATCAGGGGTCTCAAACCTTTTCTGTATTGAGAGCTACTTCAGCTCAAGGAAAGTCCTGTTGAGCTACTAGCAAATTTTATCACTATTGACAGCACATGTAAACATTAAACTATGACCACCCTAAGCACGATTATCTTAGTGCCACCCAAGTATTCCAGGTGATAGTACCAGAAGAAATGCTAGGGAAAAATGTATCAATATTAAATGCTAAATGCCCCCACCTGACTGATAAAGTAACATTCCGATCTTCACATGCCTTGTGGCACAAAGGACATAACCAAGTCTCCTCAATGCAGCTTGACTTATCTTTCAAGTATCAACTTTAAATGTATTTTGAAATTGCAACCTTTTGTCTTCATCAGCATATCAATTTCTGAAAATACACAGATTTTTCTATCACCACTTTCCATTTTGGGCAAACAAACTAAATGTTCCTGAAGAAAACCATTGTTTGAAAAAAATGCCTTTAAAATACACGTTTTCATTTTTAGGAAATAGATAGTCCCCAAACATCAGCTAGTCATTTTAATTGGGCACTCACTTGTACAAATGCCTCACATGGACAGACTGCTTCAAATGCTCAGGTATTACAGTCATAATCCATGGCACCGTAGCACAGAGGGTGACTGTATAATTCCAATAATGCCCACCAGTATAAATTGTGCCAAGTCTGTACACCATAAGGACCAGGATGGCCACCATATTATTAGTCATGGTCATTATTATGCAAGGGGCAGCCACAATTATATCAGGGACAACTAAATATAGTGCAGTCATGCTCTTAATATGTCACTGATGGCTGTCAGTATACCATAACTTGACCATGAATACCCAAAATAGTAAAGGATGGCCATAATTATGTAATTGGCACTATTATGCCATGAACTGACACAATTGTGCCACAGACAAACCCCATATGATGGGGGCTAGCATACCCATTTGGTAGTCCTTGACAGCAGGTGTAGCTTACAGGAACCAACAGTGTTTATAATGGACGCACACATAGATGAATGCAGATGAGGCTCTTCATTTTCTCTGCTCAGGATCATAACTTTCCTCAGCCCTTGGCTGCTCATGCACCCAACTGAAACATTTTCACTGACGCCTGCAGTCCCACACTTTAGTGGGTCAGCACTGATTACTGCTCGGGCTGCCACTCTTCATTTATGGGCCATTGTTCACACACATGGTGAAATTGATAAAGCAGGGGACTACAACATGGCTAATCACCTTGTGACTTAGTCCGAGACTGGATAAAGGTGACCATGTGGCAGACTCAATAGGCTGACACAGTGCGTGTTTGATTGTTAATATGAGTTCCTGCCATAGGCTGGTTGGCTAAAGATCTTCAGATAAGAAGTGCTGCCTTTTTTAATATGCTTAGAGTCTCTGCATAGACTCTCTGAATGAGATACTGGGATTGACTTCACCTCTGAGAGCTACTTTGAGGGTACTGGCGTGCTACCAGTAGCTCCCGAGCTACTCGTTGGAGACCCCTGCTCTAGATGGTGAGTCTGCAGATTAGTGGAAAGAGTTTCACACATGCACATACACAAGCGCACACACTCACCATAAGTCCTAAACAAGCATTGGCATAGCCAATAGGTCTCGCCTTTGGGACCTTATAAGTATTTAGTTATGCGGCACAATATCCTTGGTGATACAACATTAACTGCTGCATGGTTAAACACTTATAAGGTCCAAAAGGCGAGACCTATTGGCTATGCCAATGCTTGTTTTAATAGGGTCATTTAGTTGTACATAATGTCTTCTGTGTTATATCTACTGTAACAAAAATACTTATAACACTTTTTTATTGCAACTTTTTAACATGCTGCACAGCAGCCACACTGCTCTACAACAAATCTTAAAAACATTGCCAAAGCCAATAGCTCTCTCTAAACACTTATGAGGACCTAAACGAGGGAGCTATTGGCTATGCCAATGCTTGTTTAGATTTGGGGTTTATTGTTGCTAAACGCCTTATTACTAAAGGATGGAAATCCTCCACGCCCATAACGTTTGTGGCCTGACAGCACTCAATGATCAAGTGACTGGCACAGTCCGTAAGTGTGGCCCTTAGTAAGGGAAGATGCAATTGGACTGCTGAAATAACCCATTGCCACACAGTGGGATACTATCCTCCTCGCCTTACAAACTAACAGCATGGATGAGACGGCACTGAAGGTCGACATCTTGGCTGGGACCCCGATGTAGTAATTTTTAAGTGAGACTTGGCCTTTCCTCTTTGTCACTTACATGCTGTCATGCTACCCCCGATATCTGCCCATCACCCACTGGACCTCTCCCTCTTCTCATTCATCATTATCACTGCACACAGCCCCACAATGGGTATGTAGAGCGGAACAATGGTCTTTGAAGTAACTAGACGATGTGGTTTAGTATTCTTATAGTTCACTGTTTGAAGATCTGTATGTCTTAATTGAGCAACGCACATATTGGGAACTGCCTTTTGTTAGACTTTGCGTAACAATTACCAATATCCAATGCATATATGGTTTTTTTTCCACACTGCATATCATTTCAGATCCCACCTCATGGACTCATTTCTGCGCAATTATATACAAGTTGGATATATGTAAAGCATCGGTCGTTATTATTGTACATTTCTGCTTGAATTCTTTGAACTATGTATTGCACTGTAGGTCATATTTTCAAGCGCTCCAATGTTCATTGTATTATACATTTGACGATTATTTATACATGGATAGAGAAAAAATAGCAACCCAAAACTTTTTTTCTCAATAAACAGATTCAATCAAACAATAATGTCATGATATGTGGTGGTATCATCTGGAAGGGAAGGTTTTGACGGATACAGATCCGTGTCTGTGACTGCAGGTGGGTCAGTGTTAAGTGTCACACAATTCATCTTGGGGGTGGGGGGGGGGAGAATAGTAGCCCCAATCATCCCTCTGGTCCTCAAAAGAGTGAATCGATCCCTCCAGGTAACAGTGTGTGTCTGCCGGAGACGAAGGTGGTGGACAGTGTGCCCTTGGTTCCACTTGTGTTGGTGGTGGATGGACTTGAAAGGAATCAAAACCCTAATTTAGATTTAGGACCCAATTATTCCGTTGTATCTGTCACATGCCCACACACTGTGAAATATTATGTAAAGACAGAAAAACAGTATAATGCTGTTTAAACGTGCATGTTAAAGTTGCATAATTGTATCTGGAAATAACCTACAGCCTGCTTCCAAAAAAAGGTCTCAGTGCGGTTTGGTTTAAGTGTTTTTTCCTCTTCGTTGTATTAGAGTATAGAACGCCCTGCCTAGGATATGGAACAGGAAATTCAGAGCAGCAAGAATGTTTTCCATTGTAGTCTGTTAGTTTGGCATGAGAAGTTACAAACAGGAAAGAGCTGTTCTTTAAATAAATGTATGTAATCTGGGTGGGACATAACGGAAAAGCAGGAAGCTTTTTCTATTGTGAACATTGTATTAAATATGGATCTAGGCCAAAATTAGTATTATAAGAAGTAGACCTGAAGTGTATGTTAGTTGAGACTGACTTGTACTTCGCTCATAGCACATCACTCTCCCAGCTGAATTAGCCTGGCATGTACAATAAACCTTTTTGTACTCCCTTTTGTTGCAGATGTGGTGATTAAATGATTTGCACTGCTTAAAGGATTTTTTCCCAACAGACTAATAGGTGGCTTTGTCTACCTTGTTTCTGTGCTTTGGTGGGCAGGGCTACTACAATGCTTCCTCAAAAGATAATTGTCTTTTGGCTGGCTTTTCCTGTGGCTGAGGTGGTGTATCCAGGATGCGACCAGTGCCAGGGTGAATTACTAGCTGTTTCTGTCTGGAATTGAGTTGTTCCTGTAGTTTTTTAAGTACAGGTTTAATAGTTCCAACCTTTTGTTTGGCAAAGGTGTCAGATTTAGGTTCCTAAGCGACTTTCGTCACCGAGGGTTTGGACATCAAGTATCTCTGTTCCGACATATTTGATTTCGGAGTTGAGTTGGACCAAGGTTTTCGCGCCGGAGCTCTTGATTCTGAGTCTCTGTCCGAGGCCGATGACTGGTGGGCAAGGGACTTGCACTGTACTTTCAGTGCCAAGCCAGGCGGGTCCGCTACAGTTGTTCGGAGCCGACCATGGCTCGAAGGCAGTGGTGGCCCGTGCGAAGACTTTGTCGGTCAGAACCAGACGGCCAATTCTTTGAGATGGTTTGTTGGAGTTGTGGCCCCGATGGATGGGGCACAGTACACAGTTTGTCCTGGTGGAAGGTCATGGATTTTGAACTTGAATTCTGGATTGTCACCATGCGAAAAGAAGCCCTCATTTACTGCTGAGGCCTGGTGTGGCCGTCATGGTGGTTTATACGGTTAACCCCTTGCAGGCTAGACTTTTGATAGAGAAGTAGGTGCATTAGGAAAGGATAGAAAATCTAGAAATGAGGGAGAGAAAGGTGATAGGACAGGCATAAATATAGGTATACATTCTTGGCTTAAAACATTAGCGTCTGATATGTCAACTGTCGATAGATTTATCTCAACTCTAGGTAGTCTGGCTAGTTTGAGTCCCCTGGTTTGTATTGAATCCAAAGATGTCCAGAGTGTCGTAGACAGTATGTCTGGACATTTTGAGGTGTCTTGTTCACAGATGGATTCCCGATGATGCAGGGAAAAAGCACAAGTTACACACCAGGTGTCAGTCAGAGTGTGTAATCTTGGCGTGGCAACATGGGCAAAATCTAGAGGGCGTCTGTTCCATCACCAGAAGGGCATGGCGTGAACGTAACCTGGAGAAAAGTTAGGATTTTCCCCAAAAGGCAAAGGCCCTCTGGCCCTCGGTCGGCTGGAGTGCACGGACGATCTACGGATGGAGTCTATAAATAACTGTGATGGATAACAATACTGATGGTAAAGGCCTATATACTACTTTTTTGAGCAAAGGAGCACATGACTGAACCAGATGGCAGAAAAAACACAACCAAACAATGGAGTCAAGGACCACGAGCATTGCAAGCAAAAGGTGGAGTCACTACAACTCATACCTCGAAAGAAGTCTTCGAAGAAAAACAACTTGGACACTTCCAAGCCCAACAGTAGATGGCGGACTTATGCTAAGCATGTGTATCTGCGGCCACACATCTCATCAAACATTATGTAATGGACTTGCTTGATGGTCTACAGTTGCCCGCTGAACTAGAGGTTGTGAATTGTGCAGCACACAGGAGTGGATTTAAATTTGTGACTTATGGAAACCATTATGCGGACAAGACAGCCAGATACTGTACTCTTGGGTCTTCAATACAGAACAGAGATAATACAAATGATTTTACAATGATGTTCCTACTAGTCTTTTGTTGACTGTTAGGAAGAGATCAAGAACTAACAGGACGAAGTCTCAGCGGGTGAAAAGGATGGATGGGTCAGAGAACGGTGTGAGAGGAATCAGGATGAGATCTGAGGGTCGACAAATGCAGACCTATCTTGCCGGATGCTATGTTGTCAGCCATGGTTAGCCATTATGGCCCAACCCATATAGGGAGAGATGTGATGGTGCACTTATATAAGACACACTGGTTCAATCCCCATATCCATGCCATTTCCAAGAATTTGTGTCACTGATGCATCAATTGCCAGCAGTTAAATGTGGGTAAGAGAACTGTGCTAACAATGAGTCATATAGGGAAATCAGGGAATTTTTTAAAGCACACATAGCAAGAATGTGTTTGGATGTCCAAGTGCAATGGACTCCGCTACATGTTAGCGGCGGTGTATATCTTTTCACATTCAGTGGAAGCGTACCTGACTGGGAGAAATTACAGTCTCATTGTGGCCGAGCTGTTATTGAGGGAATTAATCCCTCGTTTCTCCCTTCCGGTTTCTCGTGAGAAAGATTGTGGGACACACTTCAAGACTGAAGTTATAAAAATGCTTGCATGCAGGTGGATCAGACGTTCCATTGTAGTTACAGGCCTGAGGCTTCTGGGATTGTTGAACAGATCAATGGGACACCGAAGACCTGATTCACCAAAGTGTGGGAGTACACGTTCCATAAGTGGCCTGGTGCCCTTCTCTTAGTGCTGATGAGTCTCCGAAGCACTCCGGATAGGAGAACAGGACTGTCCCCCCAACAGAATAATCATGGGGAGAGTCATGTGACTTCAAGTTTGGACTGCAGCTGTTCTTCTGAATCTTCCTAATGATATGGTTTGTGACTAATGCAAAGGATTGGCTGATGTGGTGCATTCTATGTCTCATTAGGTCTAGGCTGTGATTCCCCTTCCAAGCCAAAAACAGTCCCACGATTAAAGTACAGGAGATATGATCCTAGTCAGAAAAGGCTGTCTGGAGCCCTGCTGGTGTGGCCCCTCTCAAGAAGTCACCCTTGTGATAGACACTGTTGTGAAGTGTGGTGGGCTCCTGAACTGGTTAAATGCTTTGAACACCCGAAGAGTGAGAGAAGCTGGTGAAGATGTGTTGACCATATCACTCATTTGCAGAGTTGAACTCCAGGGCATCCCAAACAACCAGAGGTGGAGGAGTGTGCCCTAGTGTCTCAAAGCCAACCAGAGGCTAGTGCTGATCCTGTGGTGAATAAGCCAAAAGTAGCCACAGAGAAACAAACTGGGAAACTGTGAACAATAACACTGAGCCTTAAGTAGTACCAAGCTGTACAACCAGAGGGAGACTATGAAAAGAAACGTGGCCAAGGAAGGAAAGATTGGCAGAATTTTTATCTTAACTGACCCAATCCAATTCCAATGTCCAAGCAAACTGGGAACATTACTGAAACTTGTGAAACTTCTCAGGGCCTAGGTGCCAGTAAAAGAGCAGGGTTGTCATTTTAGGAAAAGACAATGTAGAGTTAGGGATAACTTCTTAATACAACTTAATAGATATATTAATCTCTGAACTAATCAACGTTTTGTCAATGTGCACAAGCAGAAGACGACAAATAGAAGCTGCTTTGCTTGCTGATATTTGTGCTCCTCGAAGTCTGGCTCCAAATACAACATGGTGTCTAAGTCACCAACAAACGCAGAGTGATTTAAACCACAGTGGCTACTGTCTTAGTACTTTTAATGAGGGGGATTACATTTTCCTGTTCACTATGCTACCACCATAGATAAGCCTAATTCAAGTTACTTGTCAGATGCACAGCATAGATGTAATATGAAGATGTTACGTGTTTCATGAATATTCTGGAGTCATGCATGTGCATGATTGTTATATATGTACATGTTTACCTGCATCTACTGCAGAGGGAGTGACATACCATCACTTATCTCCCAATTATTCCTTGTCTTGTAGTGTAATTCTTAATATTCTTTATCATCAGGGTCGTTTTGAAAATTATTTTACCAAGTTTGATTTAGTCTTTGAGGTGGTGTCTCTATACAAACATCTGAATCCTCATTGTAATGCTAGGTTTCTGATTGGTTAGGGTTAGGGCTAGGGTTCCCATTGGCCAAAGGACACCTGACCTAGGGCAATTTAACCTTTGGATTTAGAGCGTCGAGGCTAAGGGCAGATAGGACAAGGGCAGTTGGCTGTTTGAGCACTGATCAGGTCAGGTTGGGCTAAGGGACAGAGATGCTGCCCTTTTTGCGATTAACCGGCCACAACCTTAACTCATCAAGGCCCTCAAACATAATACCACACTCTTAACTAATCCACTCAACTCATTTACTACAAACAAACTCTCTCCACATTTCAATGTCTCAACAACCACTACAAAACCCCACAAACCACATCTATCCACCCTTCTACCCCAACTACTACACAATGTCATCTTCACTTTCACATAAAACACCACTCTGTCCTATGCCGCCAACAAATCCACACATCACCAACACAACACAAAGCCATGTTAGGCATAACTTTATTCCATACAGACACACACTCTCTGCTCCTACAAAACACCAGCTATACCCTCTACTTGCTCCTAACAGATCCCATTCTATTACCACCAAACCTCATACTCAACCCTCCAACTCATCATCCACCAACACCCTACTCCTTTTTTGACTAACACACAACCAAACAATCCATACACTCCATTACACCTATTACCTCTTCCAGCTATCAAATCTAACACAAACACTCTTAACTTTTGTCTATCCCCTCTCACATACCACATACACAATTTTCCAAAATACATCTCCACCCCCTTTACAATTCAACTTATACTCATCAACAGCACCTTACATAAAAATCCTCAGAAAACCACTACATTAAAATCTCCTCTCACTACTCCACAAAAAGAAAACATAACACACACACTAGCACATCAAACGCTCACACACACACACACAATAAAATAATGCATTCCCTCACAAATTAGAAACATACACCCACTTCCAACCTCATGACTAAACAAATACACATCCTAAACCATCCTTACTCCCAAATCTTCACCAACATCTACCACAAATATGCCAACACAACAACTCCCATTTACCCCCTTCACATACACTGCACAATTTAGAGCCAACACATGATCCACATGCTCTACCACCACCCCTAACTCATACACCTTCCACCCTAAACAGATGCAAACAAAATAATTTACATGCCACTCTTCACAACTTTGCATCTTTGTCTGTTACACAAGAAGGTTACCCTATAAAAACAGCACATCTCACCAACTCACTCAACCACCATATCCACAACCTACACACACATACCCAACAAATTGCCTTATAAGCCTGCTGGGCGAGGAATACACTAAGGAAAAACAACACTATTAATATCCTCATACAGTTAATACCAGCACTAAAGACACACCTGCTACAAAGTCAAAAAATACTGCTCACTCTTCTAGAAAACAAAGTCATACCCTCAGCAAAGCACAGTCTCTAAACTGTCTACTAATAAATGCTTGATCACTCTTAAAACAATCACCATATCTACAACCTACTCACTTACACACAACCCGACTTACTCTTCATAACTAAATCACGGTTGGGAGATGACATGGCTCCAGTGGTGCATGAAGCCATTCCTCCAGGCTATCAAACTATCACTCAAAATCATATAGGCAAAAGAGGAGGTGGACTAGTTGCTATATTCAAGCAAACAATAAATATCACCAAAGCTGATGACGTTTCCATACAAAGTTGTGAGGGCCTCATCATCAGATGCAACCCTATACCAACTTCCTCCTCCTTTACAGACCACCAACTACCAATGCAACTTTCCCAGACACATTTCTAGACACAGTTTCAAACCTTATAACACTACACTCCAACCAATGCAGTCTTGGTGACCAAAACATTTGGTTTGATAAATCCAATATGCCCCATCCAAAAACAATGATCACTGACCTGCTCACACTGAACCTACATCAGATCGTACACAAACCACCACACATCGCAAGACACATCCTAGATGTCATTTTTGCTAATCCAGAACTAGCTACCTTTAAAAGTCACACTCCAGTCACATTGTCAGACACCCATTTGGTAGCTTTCCAAGATAAAACACCACAAATCAACACACCTAAGACCACCTCTCATGAATCTACCCATCGATCGTGGAAAACACTCAATTTTGAATACTTTGAAACACAACTAACATCAAACACAGATGTACAGGGGTGTGTGATTTAATAAAATATCTACTTGTCCATGGGGCAGGTTGCGTCATAAATCTACTTGTCCTGTAACAAAATCCACTTGTCCCTTTGGTGCCAAGTAGTGCGGCAACAAATTATGGCAGCAATTGCATTTTATAAGAGCTCTGATACAGCCTCTCTGATTATGCCAGAGCTCATACTATAGTAGTGTTTGAATACTTGGCAATCCCTGTATGTTGCCACGTTTCTGCAGACCTACATACCGGGACTGAAAGTAGTGGTAAGCAATAGTTCCAGGGTTAGAATGCCCTTTTGAATCTTTGCAAACCCACTCACTGCATATTTCAAGGGTTTTCAACAACTCTTCTCTAATCTTTTCCCATACTAAAAAATGTTGGAAATTTACTCCTGACAATGGCAGACAAACCTTCTTCCAGAGTTGGGGAAAAAGTTGTTGGAGGAAAAGTGAACTTGCAAACACTCAGATTTTCGCATGAGCAAATCTACACATGCACATTTGCTCATGCTAAAATGCAATGCACCAATATTTTTCGGAGTTCTATTTCTTGTCCTACTTCTGTAAATTGTTGGGAATTCATGAAAGCTGTATAGCTGCACTTAATGCAAGGACATAAACCATGGGTGCACTTTTGAAACTTTCTTTAATAATTGGGCCCCTAATTTGGTCTGGCGTTGACCGTGATCTTTTGTGTTTATTAAAATGCTGTATTTCTTTCTTTGTATTGGCTGGCTTCACTGTGAGTGAAATCATTCTCTTTCACAGGGAGCATATTGGCACACATAGTAGTTTTGTTCAGTGCCAGTAACTACTTTGGCAGTGTGTGCTTTTTGAGACCAATTTCTTTTTTACTTTTGCCAATGTTTGTTCTAATGGTGAGGGCCTGGCAGCTTCCACACCAATAAGGTTTTACAAATACCATGCCAAAACAGTTCACACATTGACAAAACTAAAAAGCTGACCACCAATTTCAGACCTACTTATGTTTATGTTTATGTTTGGGGGGATTTTATATAGCGCTCTATCGCTCCGAGGAGCATCTTGGCGCTAGGTTCAATTTGTGTGGTTCGTAGGCAGAAGGGAGATGTAATAGACCCTAAAGTAGATATTAGACCAGGGTTTTGCAGGTGGAGGCAGTTAGGTTATAAATCCAGGTTTTAATGGCTTTCCTGAATTTGCTCTCACAGGAGATTTCACGAATTTGAGGTGGAAGTGTGTTCCAGGCTCTAGAGCCTTTGACCGCCAGGGACTTTCCCCCTCTAGTGGCCAATCGAAACTTTGGAATGGTCATTAGGTTGGCCGTAGCAGATCTTAGATGACGTCCGGGGTGGTAGCGATTAAATTTGTTAGTCAGGTAGGTAGGGCCTCTTTTATGGAATGCTCTGAAAGAGATGATCAGTAGTTTGAATAGGATTCTCTTTTGGATAGGGAGCCAGTGGAGGGTGTCAAGTGCTGCGGATGCTGAGGATTTTCTTGGCATTTTTAGCACCAGCCTTGCTGCAGTATTTTGCACCATCTGCAGCTTATGTAGGAGGGCCCTGTTGGCACCCACATACAGTCCATTACAATAGTCCAACCTGGATGTAATCAATGCCACCGCTACCGTTTTCCTTGCTGGTAGGGGGAGGAAGTCAAAGAATTTCCGAAGGCTTTTGATGATATTGAAACAGGAGCCAGCCACTTCACTGGTCTGTTGCTTGAAGGATAGTGCCTCGTCAATTTTAATTCCTAAATTTCGGGCACTCTTTATGGTGCTCGGCGGGGCTTCAGCATTAGGTGGCCAGCAGGTTTGGGGGGAGAACAGATTATTTTTCCCAAAGGGTAAAATTTCCGTCTTTGCAGTGTTGCATCTCAGGTGGTTTGTGTTCATCCACTCGAAAGTGGCCTTCAGACAATCTCTGAGGGAACGTTCAGCAATTGCCGCGTCCTCATCTAGGATTACAACTAGTTGAGTATCATCGGCGTAGGCTATTGAGCTGATAGCAAAAGAGGAGATAAGTTTCATTAGGGTGACCATATATAGGTTAAACAATATGGGGCTTAAGCTAGAGCCCTGAGGTACCCCAGATTGAACTTCTCTTGCCTCAGAGTAATGTGGACCTAGGAGAATAGTCTGTTTTCTTTGTCTGAGGAAGTTGGTAAACCATTTCAACACGGTGCCCCCTATGCCTGCACTACTCAGACGATGAAGTAGAATATCATGGGACACCGTGTCGAACGCCGCAGAGAGATCCAGTAGGATCAGGACGGCTCTTTTGCCCTGATCCAAAGCGGCCCTGATAGTTTCCGTTGAGAAAATAAGGGCAGATTCAGTTGAGTGGTGAGAGCGAAAACCTGCTTGATTGGGATGTAACAAATTGTTGTTCTCGAGATATGCTGTGAGTTGTTTGTTTACACATGTCTCTGTGAGTTTGCATAGTGCTGGAAGAAGTGATATGGGTCGGAGGTTTGACAGTGTCGTAGGGTCCTGAATAGTTTTTTTCTGAAGGGGTTTGACTACCGCGACCTTCCAGCATGCGGGGATATCTCCTGTTTGTAGGGAGGAGTTCAGGATTGAGTTTATAATTGGGTTGACCTCATCTTTTATAGCCTTGAGCAGTAGGGGTGGACAGGGGTCAAGAGGGGAGCCTGAGTTCAATTTAGAGATAGCTTGAGCAGACTCGGTAGAATTAATCAAAGTAAAATTATCCCATGTGGTAGTACAAGGTGAGTCTATTTGGATGGTAGGGTCAGCTGTATTTAATGCTGGTTGACTGATCTGTGGAAACTCTTTTGTAAAGTTTGTAATTTTCTGTTCGAAATATTCCGCTATTTTGTCGCAGAGGGCTTGGGACGGTGGAATTTCCTGTGATAGTATTTTGGGTTTTCTGAAGCCATTGACTATTTGGAATATTTCTTTTTGATTGTTGTTGGTCGATTCTATCAAGTTGGTGTAATAGTTAGTTTTCGCCAACTTGATGGAGGTATGGTAATTCCTCCTAACATTCTTATAGATTTCCCTATCTTCCTTTTTATAATGGCGGCGCCATTTTCTTTCCAGGAGTTTCACTTCTCTTAGCGTGGCTTTTAGGGATTTAGTGTACCAGGGAGCGGTTTTTTTCCTTTGTATTTTGTTAGATTTGGCTCCTCCTGTTGTCAGTTTTTCCCCAATGGATTTCACCCAGTTGTTATAGTTTGCGTAATCAGTGCACACATTTCCCACTGGTGTTGGTTTTGCTGTCTGTACCCAGTTCATTAATTCCGGGTGCTCGATGATTTTTTTCCAGCAGGGGGTGGGATTTGTGGTGGTGGGAATTGACTTAGTTTCTTTATTGTTGTCTATTTTTAGATTAAAACTCATAAGTTTATGGTCTGACCATATTTGGGTCAGAGGAGGATCAACAGTTAGTGTATTGATATTCGAGCATATGCAATCTAATATATGCCCGGCATTATGAGTAGGCTCCTGAGTTAGAATCGTCAAGCCTAGTATGGTCAATATGTCTTTAAAGTAAACCGTGTTGGGGTCATTGGGGTTATCCAAATGTATGTTGCTTTGCCAATGCTTGTTTATTTTTGTTTCCCAATTATCTTATTGAAGCTGTTTATACTGATTTTATGAATATTTTTGGGAAATACAAGCATGCATCAACACATGTTACTGAATAATGCTGAAAAAAATGGTACCTGAAATTTTACTGTAGTTTAGCGAAATGTTTTTTTTTTCCTGCTTTCATTTTTTATAAACATTTTATTTTGAAAGTTAAGAATCATCAACCTTGCTTTCAAGGTTCTGCAAATATTTGCATCAAATCAGAGCGCATTCTGGGAAAATTATTCATAGCCTCATATGGCTAAACTTAGAAAACGTGTGTACACATTTTTATACTGGAACCACTATCAGTAGTGCAGTCGGAGCTTGCAACATTTACTTAGAGCACTCACCCTAATAATAAAGGCTTTCAATTAATGAACCACAAGTTTAAACAGCATTAACATATTGGCAAAACATTTACCTTAACTGCAGAAAGTACCCTTCTCTGATCCATAATGTTGTACTGAAAACTGGCAGCCAACGGGTTTGTGTTGCAGGGGGTTGGGCCTACTTGTCTCAAGGACAAAAAACACATGAAAACTTGTTGCCCTTGACCCCAAACAATATATCCTGGGCGTCGAGCTATAGGAATTCCACATCCCTGGCAAATATTATTCGAACAAATGTTATGGAAGAGCTAGAACACAAGAAAACACTGTTGTATCTGTAAAATAACATAGCTACCCCCAAATGTAACTGAGATCGAAGTGAGAGAGGCTCTTGAATCAATAAAAGAAGCTAGCACTAGTACAGATAGACCTACCACAGAAATACTAAAACAGCAGTCACTAACAGTACCCCAACATGCATCTAGCCAATTACCTCTATTGATTCATTAAAAAGAATAGCTAGACAAAAGAAAGCCACTACAACTACCACACATGCCCCTAAAACCTTTCTACAGGCAGAAATTCCCCCTGAACTAAGTATAACACACAATAATGAACCATTTATACTATTTAACAATAAATGCAAAGATAAGAGAAACATTATGTTTGCTACTGCAAACAATTTCTTCAAATTACTACAATGTGACACATGGATGATGGATTGGACTTTCAGAATTTGTCCCAAACCAAGTTATCAGTTGCATACAGTCCATGGACTATTTCAAAATACTAATATTCCCTTTATCTATACCCTACTCCCCAATAAACATTCTACCTACATTGAAATTCTAAACAAAATAAAAAAAAATAATAATAATTGTTTTCCTCAGAAAATAATTATAGATTTTGAACAAGCCATGAATAATTCTATACTTAAATGCTACCCACATTCAGCAATCCAGGGTTGCTATTACCATTTTAACCAATGGCTATGGAGACACCTGCAAAAGTCAACCCCCAGGGGCCGATTCCGATCTGGGTCGGAAGGGCACCGAACGCGATCCGGACCGAAAAACTACGCGTCGTACGCGTGTTTTCCGCCCGACTCGTACAGCTGTACGAGCGAGCAAGTACGATGCGAACTACATGAGATTCACCGACCGACTCGTTTCTGGGTCCGAACCACTCCGTACGTCTCGGTCGGGAGCTAACCGTGGCGTGCAATGGATGCGATTCACGACCGAGCCAGTACGATGCACGCGTCGGACAGCCTGTGCGAGCCGGTGTGTCCGGCTCGCAAATCGTCCGGGTGGTTGCCTTTGGGGGTCCGTGTCGGACCCCCTGTCACCCGCAGCCCTACGACTCGGACACAGGTGGAGACCCATGGGTCTCCCCAATATAGGCATGTATGGTGCAGATGGCACCGAAGCGTACCCAGTGTAGGGGGCGCACTTGTCCACAGCGTACCCATTCAGTCAAAGGGAGCCCATGTACGCGTCATACGACCGGCCCCCATGGACTTCTATGGGAGTCCGACCGAACCGAGTCCGGCACCATACGGCCGCATCGTACTCGCTCGGTCGGACTGCAGGACTCTGGCTAAATTGGAAAACACTCCGGATCCGGCTCAGTCGGAGTGCTTTCCGACCCGGATCGGAATCGGCCCCTCAGCACCTGATTCTGATGCGGTTAGGAAAGCATTCTCACCTAGGGCCTGATTCTGACGCACTTAAGGTCTCCTAACGGTATTTTCTCCTTCCAAATCGGATCAGGAACGTGTCTTCCCGACTGAAGTCCCAATTACGATGCAGTTAGGAACATATGCTCCCATTGAAGTCAATGGGAGCCCAACCAAATCGTATCTGGAAGCATCCGGATGTATCGTACTCCGTCGGTTGGGCTCTCCTGATCCGAGCGGGTCGGAAACCATTTCCAAACCGATTCGGTCGGGAAGCTTTCCAACCCGCATCAGAATCAGGCCATATATAAAACCAAAATTTATATTTAATCTACACTTCAAAACCTACAAGAAAAAAGGAGAGACTATCTGATTACTTCCAGAACGCAGATTTACATAACAGAACAAATCTTTGGAACTGCACCAAGTAAGTAAAACTGCATTCAAAATATAACACTACTTGTAATCTTCACCAAAAAATATATATAAATCATATTTCACTAATATGTCTCTTAAACTTATATCTCCTCTACAGATATCTTTTAAAGCAGCCAAAAAATACTACAGCAGCATCAACAATAAAGTTACTAACAAAGTAAGTATATTTTTGTATTAAACCACTCCCTAAAATACCCACACAGAGACCCACTCTTTCACAATATCCCCACCACCTACAATACAACAAAAATGTTATTATATTTATTCTTTCCAACAGAAACATCTTTAACAAATCGAAAATACAAGCTTGAAAAAAACTTGCAGCAGCATTTTTCTTTACATCAACAGCAACATTGTAAGTATATCCAAAGCAATGTATATTTATTTACTTAAAAAATATACTGTATTATTTTTATTAATTTTTATATATATTTTCCTTAGCACTAAAAAGACCACCATGACTGAAGGCGCACAATTTATTATGTCTCAAAAAGTGAAAATGTTATTATGATACATGGGTTATGTATATACATAAGAAAAACAAACTGGTTTAAAAGTCTTTTGGAAATGCAGCAAACCAGGGGCGTGTGATTTAATAAAATATCTACTTGTCCATGGGGCAGGTTGCGTCATAAATCTACTTGTCCTGTAACAAAATCCACTTGTCCCTTTGGTGCCAAGTAGTGCGGCAACAAATTATGGCAGCAATCGCATTATATAGGAGCTCTGATACAGCCTCTCTGATTATGCCAGAGCTCATACTATAGTAGTGTTTGAATACTTGGCAATCCCTGTATGTTGCCACGTTTCTGCAGACCTACATACTGGGACTGAAAGTAGTGGTAAGCAATAGTTCCAGGGTTAGGATGCCCTTTTGAATCTTTGCAAACCCACTAACTGCATATTTCAAGGGTTTTCAATAACTCTTCTCTAATCTTTTCCCATACTGAGAAATGTTGGAAATTTACTCCTGACAATGGCAGACAAACCTTCTTCCAGAGTTGGGGAAAAAGTGGTTGGAGGAAAAGTGAACTTGCAAACACTCAGATTTTCGCATGAGCAAATCTACACATGCACATTTGCTCATGCTAAAATGCAATGCACCAATATTTTTCGGAGTTCTATTTCTTGTCCTACTTCTGTAAATTGTTGGGAATTCATGAAAGCTGTATAGCTGCACTTAATGCAAGGACATAAACCATGGGTGCACTTTTGAAACTTTCTTTAAGAATTGGGCCCCTAATTTGGTCTGGCGTTGACCGTGATCTTTTGTGTTTATTAAAATGCTGTATTTCTTTCTCTGTATTGGCTGGCTTCACTGTGAGTGAAATCATTCTCTTTCACAGGGAGCATATTGGCACACATAGTAGTTTTGTTCAGTGCCAGTAACTACTTTGGCAGTGTGTGCTTTTTGAGACCAATTTCTTTTTTACTTTTGCCAATGTTTGTTCTAATGGTGAGGGCCTGGCAGCTACCACACCAATAAGGTTTTACAAATACCATGCCAAAACAGTTCACACATTGACAAAACTAAAAAGCTGACCACCAATTTCAGACCTACTTGCTTTGCCAATGCTTGTTTATTTTTGTTTCCCAATTATCTTATTGAAGCTGTTTATACTGATTTTATGAATATTTTTGGGAAATACAAGCATGCATCAACACATGTTACTGAATATTGCTGAAAAAAATGGTACCTGAAATTTTACTGTAGTTTAGAGAAATGTTTTTTTTTCTGCTTTCATTTTTTATAAACATTTTATTTTGAAAGTTAAGAATCATCAACCTTGCTTTCAAGGTTCTGCAAATATTTGCATCAAATCAGAGCGCATTCTGGGAAAATTATTCATAGCCTCATATGGCTAAACTTTGAAAACGTGTGTACACATTTTTATACTGGAACCACTATCAGTAGTGCAGTCGGAGCTTGCAACATTTACTTAGAGCACTCACCCTAATAATAAAGGCTTTCAATTAATGAACCACAAGTTTGAACAGCATTAACATATTGGCAAAACATTTCCCTTAACTGCAGAAAGTGCCCTTCTCTGATCCATAATGTTGTACTGAAAACTGGCAGCCAACGGGTTTGTGTTGCAGGGGGTTGGGCCTACTTGTCTCAAGGACACAAAACACATGAAAACGTGTTGCCCTTGACCCCAAACAATATGTCCTGGGCGTCGAGCTATAGGAATTCCACATCCCTGGCAAATATTATTCGAACAAATGTTATGGAAGAGCTATAACACAAGAAAACACTGTTGTATCTGTAAAATACATAGCTACCCCCAAATGTAACTGAGATCGAAGTGAGAGAGGCTCTTGAATCAATAAAAGAAGCTAGCACTAGTACAGATAGACCTACCACAGAAATACTAAAACAGCAGTCACTAACAGTACCCCAACATGCATCTAGCCAATTACCCTCTATTGATTCATTAAAAAGAATAGCAAGACAAAAGAAAGCCACTACAACTACCACACATGCCCCTAAAACCTTTCTACAGGCAGACATTCCCCCTGAACTAAGTATAACACACAATAATGAACCATTTATACTATTTGAAAATAAATGCAAAGATAAGAGAAACATTATGTTTGCTACTGCAAACAATTTCTTAAAATTACTACAATGTGACACATGGATGATGGATTGGACTTTCAGAATTTGTCCCAAACCAAGTTATCAGTTGCATACAGTCCATGGACTATTTCAAAATACTAATATTCCCTTTATCTATACCCTACTCCCCAATAAACATTCTACCTACATTGAAATTCTAAACAAAATAAAAAAATTAAAAAAAATTGTTTTCCTCAGAAAATAATTATAGATTTTGAACAAGCCATGAATAATTCTATACTTAAATGCTACCCACATTCAGCAATCCAGGGTTGCTCTTACCATTTTAACCAATGTCTATGGAGACACTTGCAAAAGTCAACCCCCAGGGGCCGATTCCGATCTGGGTCGGAAGGGCACCGAACGCGATCCGGACCGAAAAACTACGCGTCGTACGCGTGTTTTCCGCCCGACTCGTACAGCTGTACGAGCGAGCAAGTACGATGCGAGCTACATGAGATTCACCGACCGACTCGTTTCTGGGTCCGAACCACTCCGTACGTCTCGGTCGGGAGCTAACCATGGCGTGCAATGGATGCGATTCACGACCGAGCCAGTACGATGCACGCGTCGGACAGCCTGTGCGAGCCGGTGTGTCCGGCTCGCAAATCGTCCGGGTGGTTGCCTTTGGGGGTCCGTGTCGGACCCCCTGTCACCCGCAGGCCTACGACTCGGACACAGGGGGAGACCCATGGGTCTCCCCAACATAGGCATGTATGGTGCAGATGGCACCGAAGCGTACCCAGTGTAGGGGGCGCACTTGTCCGCAGCGTACCCATTCAGTCAAAGGGAGCCCATGTACGCGTCATACGACCGGCTCCCATGGACTTCTATGGGAGTCCGACCGAACCGAGTCCGGCACTATACGGCCGCATCGTACTCGCTCGGTCGGACTGCAGGACTCTGGCTAAATTGGAAAACACTCCGGATCCGACTCAGTCGGAGTGCTTTCTGACCCGGATCGGAATCGGCCCCTCAGCACCTGATTCTGATGCGGTTAGGAAAGCATTCTCACCTAGGGCCTGATTCTGACGCACTTAAGGTCTCCTAGCGGTATTTTCTCCTTCCAAATCGGATCAGGAACGTGTCTTTCCGACTGAAGTCCCAATTAAGAGGCAGTTAGGAACATATGCTCCCATTGAAGTCAATGGGAGCCCAACCAAATCTTATCTGGAAGCATCCGGATGTATCGTACTCCATCGGTTGGGCTCTCCTGATCCGAGCGGGTCGGAAACCATTTCCAAACCGATTCGGTCGGGAAGCTTTCCAACCCGCATCAGAATCAGGCCATATATAAAACCAAAATTTATATTTAATCTACACTTCAAACCTACAAGAAAAAAGGAGAGACTATCTGATTACTTCCAGAACGCAGATTTACATAACAGAACAAATCTTTGGAACTGCACCAAGTAAGTAAAACTGCATTCAAAATATAACACTACTTGTAATCTTCACCAAAAAATATATATAAATCATATTTCACTAATATGTCTCTTAAACTTATATCTCCTCTACAGATATCTTTTAAAGCAGCCAAAAAATACTACAGCAGCATCAACAATAAAGTTACTAACAAAGTAAGTATATTTTTGTATTAAACCACTCCCTAAAATACCCACACAGAGACCCACTCTTTCACAATATCCCCACCACCTACAATACAACAAAAATGTTATTATATTTATTTTTCCCAACAGAAACATCTTTAACAAATCGAAAATACAAGCTTGAAAAAAATTGCAGCAGCATTTTTCTTTACATCAACAGCAACACTGTAAGTATATCCAAAGCAATGTATATTTATTTACTTAAAAAATATACTGTATTATTTTTATTAATTTTTATATATATTTTCCTTAGCACTAAAAAGACCACCATGACTGAAGGCGCACAATTTATTATGTCTCAAAAAGTGAAAATGTTATTATGATACATGGGTTATGTATATACATAAGAAAAACAAATTGGTTTAAAAGTCTTTTGGAAATGCAGCAAACCAGGGGCGTGTGATTTAATAAAATATCTACTTGTCCATGGGGCAGGTTGCGTCATAAATCTACTTGTCCTGTAACAAAATCCACTTGTCCCTTTGGTGCCAAGTAGTGCGGCAACAAATTATGGCAGCAATCGCATTATATAGGAGCTCTGATACAGCCTCTCTGATTATGCCAGAGCTCATACTATAGTAGTGTTTGAATACTTGGCAATCCCTGTATGTTGCCACGTTTCTGCAGACCTACATACTGGGACTGAAAGTAGTGGTAAGCAATAGTTCCAGGGTTAGGATGCCCTTTTGAATCTTTGCAAACCCACTAACTGCATATTTCAAGGGTTTTCAATAACTCTTCTCTAATCTTTTCCCATACTGAGAAATGTTGGAAATTTACTCCTGACAATGGCAGACAAACCTTCTTCCAGAGTTGGGGAAAAAGTGGTTGGAGGAAAAGTGAACTTGCAAACACTCAGATTTTCGCATGAGCAAATCTACACATGCACATTTGCTCATGCTAAAATGCAATGCACCAATATTTTTCGGAGTTCTATTTCTTGTCCTACTTCTGTAAATTGTTGGGAATTCATGAAAGCTGTATAGCTGCACTTAATGCAAGGACATAAACCATGGGTGCACTTTTGAAACTTTCTTTAAGAATTGGGCCCCTAATTTGGTCTGGCGTTGACCGTGATCTTTTGTGTTTATTAAAATGCTGTATTTCTTTCTCTGTATTGGCTGGCTTCACTGTGAGTGAAATCATTCTCTTTCACAGGGAGCATATTGGCACACATAGTAGTTTTGTTCAGTGCCAGTAACTACTTTGGCAGTGTGTGCTTTTTGAGACCAATTTCTTTTTTACTTTTGCCAATGTTTGTTCTAATGGTGAGGGCCTGGCAGCTACCACACCAATAAGGTTTTACAAATACCATGCCAAAACAGTTCACACATTGACAAAACTAAAAAGCTGACCACCAATTTCAGACCTACTTGCTTTGCCAATGCTTGTTTATTTTTGTTTCCCAATTATCTTATTGAAGCTGTTTATACTGATTTTATGAATATTTTTGGGAAATACAAGCATGCATCAACACATGTTACTGAATATTGCTGAAAAAAATGGTACCTGAAATTTTACTGTAGTTTAGAGAAATGTTTTTTTTTCTGCTTTCATTTTTTATAAACATTTTATTTTGAAAGTTAAGAATCATCAACCTTGCTTTCAAGGTTCTGCAAATATTTGCATCAAATCAGAGCGCATTCTGGGAAAATTATTCATAGCCTCATATGGCTAAACTTTGAAAACGTGTGTACACATTTTTATACTGGAACCACTATCAGTAGTGCAGTCGGAGCTTGCAACATTTACTTAGAGCACTCACCCTAATAATAAAGGCTTTCAATTAATGAACCACAAGTTTGAACAGCATTAACATATTGGCAAAACATTTCCCTTAACTGCAGAAAGTGCCCTTCTCTGATCCATAATGTTGTACTGAAAACTGGCAGCCAACGGGTTTGTGTTGCAGGGGGTTGGGCCTACTTGTCTCAAGGACACAAAACACATGAAAACGTGTTGCCCTTGACCCCAAACAATATGTCCTGGGCGTCGAGCTATAGGAATTCCACATCCCTGGCAAATATTATTCGAACAAATGTTATGGAAGAGCTATAACACAAGAAAACACTGTTGTATCTGTAAAATACATAGCTACCCCCAAATGTAACTGAGATCGAAGTGAGAGAGGCTCTTGAATCAATAAAAGAAGCTAGCACTAGTACAGATAGACCTACCACAGAAATACTAAAACAGCAGTCATTAACAGTACCCCAACATGCATCTAGCCAATTACCCTCTATTGATTCATTAAAAAGAATAGCAAGACAAAAGAAAGCCACTACAACTACCACACATGCCCCTAAAACCTTTCTACAGGCAGACATTCCCCCTGAACTAAGTATAACACACAATAATGAACCATTTATACTATTTGAAAATAAATGCAAAGATAAGAGAAACATTATGTTTGCTACTGCAAACAATTTCTTAAAATTACTACAATGTGACACATGGATGATGGATTGGACTTTCAGAATTTGTCCCAAACCAAGTTATCAGTTGCATACAGTCCATGGACTATTTCAAAATACTAATATTCCCTTTATCTATACCCTACTCCCCAATAAACATTCTACCTACATTGAAATTCTAAACAAAATAAAAAAATTAAAAAAAATTGTTTTCCTCAGAAAATAATTATAGATTTTGAACAAGCCATGAATAATTCTATACTTAAATGCTACCCACATTCAGCAATCCAGGGTTGCTCTTACCATTTTAACCAATGTCTATGGAGACACTTGCAAAAGTCAACCCCCAGGGGCCGATTCCGATCTGGGTCGGAAGGGCACCGAACGCGATCCGGACCGAAAAACTACGCGTCGTACGCGTGTTTTCCGCCCGACTCGTACAGCTGTACGAGCGAGCAAGTACGATGCGAGCTACATGAGATTCACCGACCGACTCGTTTCTGGGTCCGAACCACTCCGTACGTCTCGGTCGGGAGCTAACCATGGCGTGCAATGGATGCGATTCACGACCGAGCCAGTACGATGCACGCGTCGGACAGCCTGTGCGAGCCGGTGTGTCCGGCTCGCAAATCGTCCGGGTGGTTGCCTTTGGGGGTCCGTGTCGGACCCCCTGTCACCCGCAGGCCTACGACTCGGACACAGGGGGAGACCCATGGGTCTCCCCAACATAGGCATGTATGGTGCAGATGGCACCGAAGCGTACCCAGTGTAGGGGGCGCACTTGTCCGCAGCGTACCCATTCAGTCAAAGGGAGCCCATGTACGCGTCATACGACCGGCTCCCATGGACTTCTATGGGAGTCCGACCGAACCGAGTCCGGCACTATACGGCCGCATCGTACTCGCTCGGTCGGACTGCAGGACTCTGGCTAAATTGGAAAACACTCCGGATCCGACTCAGTCGGAGTGCTTTCTGACCCGGATCGGAATCGGCCCCTCAGCACCTGATTCTGATGCGGTTAGGAAAGCATTCTCACCTAGGGCCTGATTCTGACGCACTTAAGGTCTCCTAGCGGTATTTTCTCCTTCCAAATCGGATCAGGAACGTGTCTTTCCGACTGAAGTCCCAATTAAGAGGCAGTTAGGAACATATGCTCCCATTGAAGTCAATGGGAGCCCAACCAAATCTTATCTGGAAGCATCCGGATGTATCGTACTCCATCGGTTGGGCTCTCCTGATCCGAGCGGGTCGGAAACCATTTCCAAACCGATTCGGTCGGGAAGCTTTCCAACCCGCATCAGAATCAGGCCATATATAAAACCAAAATTTATATTTAATCTACACTTCAAACCTACAAGAAAAAAGGAGAGACTATCTGATTACTTCCAGAACGCAGATTTACATAACAGAACAAATCTTTGGAACTGCACCAAGTAAGTAAAACTGCATTCAAAATATAACACTACTTGTAATCTTCACCAAAAAATATATATAAATCATATTTCACTAATATGTCTCTTAAACTTATATCTCCTCTACAGATATCTTTTAAAGCAGCCAAAAAATACTACAGCAGCATCAACAATAAAGTTACTAACAAAGTAAGTATATTTTTGTATTAAACCACTCCCTAAAATACCCACACAGAGACCCACTCTTTCACAATATCCCCACCACCTACAATACAACAAAAATGTTATTATATTTATTTTTCCCAACAGAAACATCTTTAACAAATCGAAAATACAAGCTTGAAAAAAATTGCAGCAGCATTTTTCTTTACATCAACAGCAACACTGTAAGTATATCCAAAGCAATGTATATTTATTTACTTAAAAAATATACTGTATTATTTTTATTAATTTTTATATATATTTTCCTTAGCACTAAAAAGACCACCATGACTGAAGGCGCACAATTTATTATGTCTCAAAAAGTGAAAATGTTATTATGATACATGGGTTATGTATATACATAAGAAAAACAAATTGGTTTAAAAGTCTTTTGGAAATGCAGCAAACCAGGGGCGTGTGATTTAATAAAATATCTACTTGTCCATGGGGCAGGTTGCGTCATAAATCTACTTGTCCTGCAACAAAATCCACTTGTCCCTTTGGTGCCAAGTAGTGCGGCAACAAATTATGGCAGCAATCGCATTATATAAGAGCTCTGATACAGCCTCTCTGATTATGCCAGAGCTCATACTATAGTAGTGTTTGAATACTTGGCAATCCCTGTATGTTGCCACGTTTCTGCAGACCTACATACTGGGACTGAAAGTAGTGGTAAGCAATAGTTCCAGGGTTAGGATGCCCTTTTGAATCTTTGCAAACCCACTAACTGCATATTTCAAGGGTTTTCAATAACTCTTCTCTAATCTTTTCCCATACTGAGAAATGTTGGAAATTTACTCCTGACAATGGCAGACAAACCTTCTTCCAGAGTTGGGGAAAAAGTGGTTGGAGGAAAAGTGAACTTGCAAACACTCAGATTTTCGCATGAGCAAATCTACACATGCACATTTGCTCATGCTAAAATGCAATGCACCAATATTTTTCGGAGTTCTATTTCTTGTCCTACTTCTGTAAATTGTTGGGAATTCATGAAAGCTGTATAGCTGCACTTAATGCAAGGACATAAACCATGGGTGCACTTTTGAAACTTTCTTTAATAATTGGGCCCCTAATTTGGTCTGGCGTTGACCGTGATCTTTTGTGTTTATTAAAATGCTGTATTTCTTTCTCTGTATTGGCTGGCTTCACTGTGAGTGAAATCATTCTCTTTCACAGGGAGCATATTGGCACACATAGTAGTTTTGTTCAGTGCCAGTAACTACTTTGGCAGTGTGTGCTTTTTGAGACCAATTTCTTTTTTACTATTGCCAATGTTTGTTCTAATGGTGAGAGCCTGGCAGCTACCACACCAATAAGGTTTTACAAATACCATGCCAAAACAGTTCACACATTGACAAAACTAAAAAGCTGACCACCAATTGCAGACCTACTTGCTTTGCCAATGCTTGTTTATTTTTGTTTCCCAATTATCTTATTAAAGCTGTTTATACTGATTTTATGAATATTTTTGGGAAATACAAGCATGCATCAACACATGTTACTGAATAATGCTGAAAAAAAATGGTACCTGAAATGTTACTGTAGTTTAGAGAAATGTTTTTTTTTTCCTGCTTTCATTTTTTATAAACATTTTATTTTGAAAGTTAAGAATCATCAACCTTGCTTTCAAGGTTCTGCAAATATTTGCATCAAATCAGAGCGCATTCTGGGAGAATTATTCATAGCCTCATATGGCTAAACTTTGAAAACGTGTGTACACATTTTTATACTGGAACCACTATCAGTAGTGCAGTCGGAGCTTGCAACATTTACTTAGAGCACTCACCCTAATAATAAAGGCTTTCAATTAATGAACCACAAGTTTGAACAGCATTAACATATTGGCAAAACATTTACCTTAACTGCAGAAAGTGCCCTTCTCTGATCCATAATGTTGTACTGAAAACTGGCAGCCAACGGGTTTGTGTTGCAGGGGGTTGGGCCTACTTGTCTCAAGGACAAAAAACACATGAAAACTTGTTGCCCTTGACCCCAAACAATATATCCTGGGCGTCGAGCTATAGGAATTCCACATCCCTGGCAAATATTATTCGAACAAATGTTATGGAAGAGCTAGAACACAAGAAAACACTGTTGTATCTGTAAAATAACATAGCTACCCCCAAATGTAACTGAGATCGAAGTGAGAGAGGCTCTTGAATCAATAAAAGAAGCTAGCACTAGTACAGATAGACCTACCACAGAAATACTAAAACAGCAGTCACTAACAGTACCCCAACATGCATCTAGCCAATTACCTCTATTGATTCATTAAAAAGAATAGCTAGACAAAAGAAAGCCACTACAACTACCACACATGCCCCTAAAACCTTTCTACAGGCAGAAATTCCCCCTGAACTAAGTATAACACACAATAATGAACCATTTATACTATTTAACAATAAATGCAAAGATAAGAGAAACATTATGTTTGCTACTGCAAACAATTTCTTCAAATTACTACAATGTGACACATGGATGATGGATTGGACTTTCAGAATTTGTCCCAAACCAAGTTATCAGTTGCATACAGTCCATGGACTATTTCAAAATACTAATATTCCCTTTATCTATACCCTACTCCCCAATAAACATTCTACCTACATTGAAATTCTAAACAAAATAAAAAAAAATAATAATAATTGTTTTCCTCAGAAAATAATTATAGATTTTGAACAAGCCATGAATAATTCTATACTTAAATGCTACCCACATTCAGCAATCCAGGGTTGCTATTACCATTTTAACCAATGGCTATGGAGACACCTGCAAAAGTCAACCCCCAGGGGCCGATTCCGATCTGGGTCGGAAGGGCACCGAACGCGATCCGGACCGAAAAACTACGCGTCGTACGCGTGTTTTCCGCCCGACTCGTACAGCTGTACGAGCGAGCAAGTACGATGCGAACTACATGAGATTCACCGACCGACTCGTTTCTGGGTCCGAACCACTCCGTACGTCTCGGTCGGGAGCTAACCGTGGCGTGCAATGGATGCGGTTCACGACCGAGCCAGTACGATGCACGCGTCGGACAGCCTGTGCGAGCCGGTGTGTCCGGCTCGCAAATTGTCCGGGTGGTTGCCTTTGGGGGTCCGTGTCGGACCCCCTGTCACCCGCAGCCCTACGACTCGGACACAGGTGGAGACCCATGGGTCTCCCCAATATAGGCATGTATGGTGCAGATGGCACCGAAGCGTACCCAGTGTAGGGGGCTCACTTGTCCGCAGCGTACCCATTCAGTCAAAGGGAGCCCATGTACGCGTCATACGACCGGCTCCCATGGACTTCTATGGGAGTCCGACCGAACCGAGTCCGGCACCATACGGCCGCATCGTACTCGCTCGGTCGGACTGCAGGACTCTGGCTAAATTGGAAAACACTCCGGATCCGGCTCAGTCGGAGTGCTTTCCGACCCGGATCGGAATCGGCCCCTCAGCACCTGATTCTGATGCGGTTAGGAAAGCATTCTCACCTAGGGCCTGATTCTGACGCACTTAAGGTCTCCTAACGGTATTTTCTCCTTCCAAATCGGATCAGGAACGTGTCTTCCCGACTGAAGTCCCAATTACGATGCAGTTAGGAACATATGCCCCCATTGAAGTCAATGGGAGCCCAACCAAATCGTATCTGGAAGCATCCGGATGTATCGTACTCCGTCGGTTGGGCTCTCCTGATCCGAGCGGGTCGGAAACCATTTCCAAACCGATTCGGTCGGGAAGCTTTCCAACCCGCATCAGAATCAGGCCATATATCAGGGGTGGGGGAATCATATCGCCCGACGCCCGAACCATGTTGATGTTTATGATGGGCAAGAAGATTTAATGTCTAGTTTGTCTGACGGACAAGTAGACATTAACTTGGGCAAATAATAAATATCGGAGCTGTGGGCTTTCTGGGGTGCACAGCCAATCAGAAATCACGACAGAAACTCAGAGAACCTTTCGAGGCCTCTGATCATCCTGAGCCTTGGATCACGCTCCTCTCCCCTGCGTCGCAACCATGTTACCAGGCACAGGAACAATCTGTGGCACTGCCTCTTTTAAACATGAATTGAGCGCTGTCTGCAACTCAGCATTTCAGCACGCGAGTTAACCCCAGAGGGGCCTGAGATACCAGCTGCTGCAAATGGGTGTCTCCCCCCCTTCACTTCTAATAATCTGTGCTTTGACGAGAGCACCAAGAAGCAGCCGTGCAAGAGACTTGACAGTGAGTATCAGATAACGGTGGGGAGGCCCGGGATTGTAACAATTTTAATTGTGAGGCTGCATGCTCCCGAGGCAGGTGGGTGTCTACTGTGAGCCTTCATGAGTGTGTTACATCGGTCTGTTCTGCCAGAGGTGTATGCGCGCCACCTGTCAGCGTAGGAGACTGTGTCACTTCTTTGTTTGTGAACTGTGACTCATTTGGCATGTTTTTCAATGGTTTTCAGGAAACACTGGCAGGTCAACTGGGAGGTCAAATCGTTTCGTCAGGATCACAAATCGCCTGAAGAGAAATTCAGGATTAGATGTTTTTTTCGAACGCAGTTAACAATTTTGACACTGGACTACATACCTTGCCGGTGAATCTGAAGTCTGTATCAAAAGGATGTTTTTTGTGGTCTTTATGGGTGTGTGGGCGACTGTGCATGTATTTTGGGATAGGTTAAGATGAGTGGGTCTGTGTATGAGGAATTGGTGATGTCTAGAGTGTATTTTTATGATTAGACGGCGTCCGGGACGATATTGAATTAAGACTATTGGTTATCTCAGTCTGGGGGTGGGCTTAGGGGACACTCTGCAGAGGAAAAAATTGAATGTCTGCGCATTTCCGAAGGCCATGAAATGCAGGGCATCTCAATGCCTCAGAAAAGCTGCACATGAAAGAGCAGGAAAACATCAGCATTCACTAGTAAGAGACATGGGAGGGGGTGAGGGAGGAGAGGGGTTTTCATTCTTGTCATTTCGCCCTCTGCCCTCTGCCCTTTGTAATTTGCTCCGGTACCGTCCTCATTCTAGGAATCGAATGTAGGTTCCTGTATTTTTTGTCTTCTCGTCCCCTTAACTCTGTGTGGCCCTGTGCTCCGAGATCTGACCCCTCCGCACCCTCTACATTCCTGAATGTGTATAAAGGATATATGACAAGCTCCGTGTTGTGCTCAAACACGAAATTAAGTTTTCACAGGGCCTACCCTTCCCAGCTGTCTCTCTGACACGGTCTCTAAAGCAGCCAGGGCATGTATTGCGGTTTCACTTTAACTGCCTGTACCTGATAAACTTGTGCATCAGACACTGGCGGAATCTGAAATGCAGGTGCAGATGCATGGCCACTCTATGGGGCAGATTTATGTTTCCTGGTGCATCCCTGCAAATCAGCAAGGATGCGCCAGGAATGATGCGTTACGCAAGTTTACCCTTGCGCCACACATGATGCGCCGCATTTACAATGCGGCGCATCATGGCGCAGGAATAAACAGATGCGTGACGCATCCGATGGCGTAAGGTTGGCGCAGTGCTTCAGTTGCGTCGCAAGCGCGACGCAACTCCAGCACTGTTCCAACCTACCCTATCCCTAACATGGTTTGTCAAGCCTTACGCCTGCTTCAAGCAGGCGCAGGGTTTTGGTGCATCAGCGTTGGGAAAGTGACTCAGTCAAATCTTATAGATTTGACTGAGTCACTTTTCAGGGGCGTTCCTGCGACGGAACGCCCCCCCCCTCTGTCGACACGCCCACGTGAAACCTGACGCAGGTTTTACGTGGCGCAGGGCTTTACATCGTGACGCATCTCCATAGATGCGTCACGATGTAAATATGGCGCAACGTGACGCAGGGTTTACACCGCCGCTGCATCACAAAAGTGACGCAATGGCGGCGTAAAAGTGGCGCATCTCCAATATAGATCTGCCCCTATTTATCTAGTGCTGCAGCAGAGTACTGGCCTGTCAACCCCATTGCTTCTGCATCAATTAAAACAAATATGCAGTTGATGCACACATGTGCAAGGATTTTTCCTTTGTCGTCCGCTCAATTGAAAAGAAACGCTGTGCTCTGAACCTGAGCCCTTTCGACTTTAGAATGTAGTAGCTGATTAAGAGCTGGGCTCTTGGTGGGATGGTAAGAACCAGTCTATGGTGTGTGCGAGAATAACACACACCAGTAAGATAGCACAGACTATGAGTACACCTACTGCATAATTCTTGTGCTGTGCACTCTTAAGTGCAGGTCGTAGAACCTGCACACCCCATCACTTATCCTTCAAAATGCAGAACAGAGCACCTGCAGGAATGGGAATACAGGGTGCATGAGCAAGAAAAATAGCTCACTGAGTTCACACAACTGCTGCCACCATAAGTGTTATTGCTTAGTTCACCCGCACTCTAGCATGGTGCTCCAACATTCCTAATGTCTTCTTTCTCTGCCTTTGGCCGGAAATATGAGATGTGATCTGGTTGCAGTAGCACTCCAGCTAAAGGCTCACTCCCAAAGTGTGTTTGTCAGTTATTAAGACCTAACTGGTTCCTAGATTACTACGGATCTATATTTTAGCAATCTACCTCCAAACCGTTTCTGGCTAAAGATGTACCATGTGCGGAAAAAAACAATAGCACATTTGTGCGTTATTGTATTTATGTATTATCTGTAATGAAGGGTGGGGCAATTACTGGAGGGTCTTTTGCCTGCAGTCATCAGCAGTAGGTGCTGTATACATTGCTTTATGTTCCAGTTATTAATTAGGAGAAGAATGTGCAGATGTTGCCTTGCATACACCATAATATAACCACCTTACACCTGCCCAGGAGTGTTAAAAGAGAAATTGTTTTAACTTCCCCATTAAAAGTATAGAAACTCTGACAAGAATCGTGTATACGGTTTAAGTGAACCACAGTACCTCTGCTACATGATTTTGCTGCTCCATGAAGATTTGATAAGCTCGGCCAAGAAGTGCAGTTATTCCCATCCACACATGTTTATCAGAACATCTCTTGCGTACTTTTGAAGCAGGAGAGCTATGAGTTGGCCATACGAAGGAGAAACCCCTTCTGTCCTACAGGTTCATAGGTTCAGTAGTCCCCAAAGACAGCAAGAAACGTAGTCAATTACCAGTCTGCACTCTGTCTTTAGATATCATTTCTTTACATATGAAAGCCTGTCACAGACAAACCTGCTGATACGTGGGTGCAGTGCACAATGACATCTTCACACATGCTGTACAACTAGCCAGTTCAACATTTGCATATAAGCGTGCATCACCATTCACGGCATAATTGAACTGGCATTTGAAATATGTATTGCACATATGTTGCACTGATTTCAGTGCAGGCTCTCTCTGTGCAGATCTAGCTTAGTGATTTATACAGTAGGTAGGGCAAGCAAATATTTACAGAGGGCAAGTAGATTTCTGTAACATTTTGTCCCTTGGCCAAGTAGCTTTTTTAAACATTTCCACACCCCTGAATATATAAAACCAAAATTTATATTTAATCTACACTTCAAACCTACAAGAAAAAAGGAGAGACTATCTGATTACTTCCAGAACGCAGATTTACATAACAGAACAAATCTTTGGAACTGCACCAAGTAAGTAAAACTGCATTCAAAATATAACACTACTTGTAATCTTCACCAAAAAATATATATAAATCATATTTCACTCATATGTCTCTTAAACTTATATCTCCTCTACAGATATCTTTTAAAGCAGCCAAAAAATACTACAGCAGCATCAACAATAAAGTTACTAACAAAGTAAGTATATTTTTGTATTAAACCACTCCCTAAAATACCCACACAGAGACCCACTCTTTCACAATATCCCCACCACCTACAATACAACAAAAATGTTATTATATTTATTCTTCCCAACAGAAACATCTTTAACAAATCGAAAATACAAGCTTGAAAAAAATTGCAGCAGCATTTTTCTTTACATCAACAGCAACATTGTAAGTATATCCAAAGCAATGTATATTTATTTACTTAAAAAATATACTGTATTATTTTTATTAATTTTTATATATATTTTCCTTAGCACTAAAAAGACCACCATGACTGAAGGCGCACAATTTATTATGTCTCAAAAAGTGAAAATGTTATTATGATACATGGGTTATGTATATACATAAGAAAAACAAACTGGTTTAAAAGTCTTTTGGAAATGCAGCAAACTTTCAGGGGCGTGTGATTTAATAAAATATCTACTTGTCCATGGGGCAGGTTGCGTCATAAATCTACTTGTCCTGTAACAAAATCCACTTGTCCCTTTGGTGCCAAGTAGTGCGGCAACAAATTATGGCAGCAATCGCATTATATAAGAGCTCTGATACAGCCTCTCTGATTATGCCAGAGCTCATACTATAGTAGTGTTTGAATACTTGGCAATCCCTGTATGTTGCCACGTTTCTGCAGACCTACATACTGGGACTGAAAGTAGTGGTAAGCAATAGTTCCAGGGTTAGGATGCCCTTTTGAATCTTTGCAAACCCACTAACTGCATATTTCAAGGGTTTTCAATAACTCTTCTCTAATCTTTTCCCATACTGAGAAATGTTGGAAATTTACTCCTGACAATGGCAGACAAACCTTCTTCCAGAGTTGGGGAAAAAGTGGTTGGAGGAAAAGTGAACTTGCAAACACTCAGATTTTCGCATGAGCAAATCTACACATGCACATTTGCTCATGCTAAAATGCAATGCACCAATATTTTTCGGAGTTCTATTTCTTGTCCTACTTCTGTAAATTGTTGGGAATTCATGAAAGCTGTATAGCTGCACTTAATGCAAGGACATAAACCATGGGTGCACTTTTGAAACTTTCTTTAAGAATTGGGCCCCTAATTTGGTCTGGCGTTGACCGTGATCTTTTGTGTTTATTAAAATGCTGTATTTCTTTCTCTGTATTGGCTGGCTTCACTGTGAGTGAAATCATTCTCTTTCACAGGGAGCATATTGGCACACATAGTAGTTTTGTTCAGTGCCAGTAACTACTTTGGCAGTGTGTGCTTTTTGAGACCAATTTCTTTTTTACTTTTGCCAATGTTTGTTCTAATGGTGAGGGCCTGGCAGCTACCACACCAATAAGGTTTTACAAATACCATGCCAAAACAGTTCACACATTGACAAAACTAAAAAGCTGACCACCAATTTCAGACCTACTTGCTTTGCCAATGCTTGTTTATTTTTGTTTCCCAATTATCTTATTGAAGCTGTTTATACTGATTTTATGAATATTTTTGGGAAATACAAGCATGCATCAACACATGTTACTGAATATTGCTGAAAAAAATGGTACCTGAAATTTTACTGTAGTTTAGAGAAATGTTTTTTTTTCCTGCTTTCATTTTTTATAAACATTTTATTTTGAAAGTTAAGAATCATCAACCTTGCTTTCAAGGTTCTGCAAATATTTGCATCAAATCAGAGCGCATTCTGGGAAAATTATTCATAGCCTCATATGGCTAAACTTTGAAAACGTGTGTACACATTTTTATACTGGAACCACTATCAGTAGTGCAGTCGGAGCTTGCAACATTTACTTAGAGCACTCACCCTAATAATAAAGGCTTTCAATTAATGAACCACAAGTTTGAACAGCATTAACATATTGGCAAAACATTTCCCTTAACTGCAGAAAGTGCCCTTCTCTGATCCATAATGTTGTACTGAAAACTGGCAGCCAACGGGTTTGTGTTGCAGGGGGTTGGGCCTACTTGTCTCAAGGACAAAAAACACATGAAAACGTGTTGCCCTTGACCCCAAACAATATGTCCTGGGCGTCAAGCTATAGGAATTCCACATCCCTGGCAAATATTATTCGAACAAATGTTAATGAAGAGCTATAACACAAGAAAACACTGTTGTATCTGTAAAATACATAGCTACCCCCAAATGTAACTGAGATCGAAGTGAGAGAGGCTCTTGAATCAATAAAAGAAGCTAGCACTAGTACAGATAGACCTACCACAGAAATACTAAAACAGCAGTCACTAACAGTACCCCAACATGCATCTAGCCAATTACCCTCTATTGATTCATTAAAAAGAATAGCTAGACAAAAGAAAGCCACTACAACTACCACACATGCCCCTAAAACCTTTCTACAGGCAGACATTCCCCCTGAACTAAGTATAACACACAATAATGAACCATTTATACTATTTGACACTAAATGCAAAGATAAGAGAAACATTATGTTTGCTACTGCAAACAATTTCTTCAAATTACTACAATGTGACACATGGATGATGGATTGGACTTTCAGAATTTGTCCCAAACCAAGTTATCAGTTGCATACAGTCCATGGACTATTTCAAAATACTAATATTCCCTTTATCTATACCCTACTCCCCAATAAACATTCTACCTACATTGAAATTCTAAACAAAATAAAAAAAAAAAAAAATAATTATTTTCCTCAGAAAATAATTATAGATTTTGAACAAGCCATGAATAATTCTATACTTAAATGCTACCCACATTCAGCAATCCAGGGTTGCTATTACCATTTTAACCAATGTCTATGGAGACACCTGCAAAAGTCAACCCCCAGGGGCCGATTCCGATCTGGGTCGGAAGGGCACCGAACGCGATCCGGACCGAAAAACTACGCGTCGTACGCGTGTTTTCCGCCCGACTCGTACAGCTGTACGAGCGAGCAAGTACGATGCGAGCTACATGAGATTCACCGACCGACTCGTTTCTGGGTCCGAACCACTCCGTACGTCTCGGTCGGGAGCTAACCGTGGCGTGCAATGTATGCGATTCACGACCGAGCCAGTACGATGCACGCGTCAGACAGCCTGTGCGAGCAGGTGTGTCCGGCTCGCAAATCGTCCGGGTGGTTGCCTTTGGGGGTCCGTGTGTCGGACCCCCTGTCACCCGCAGCCCTACGACTCGGACACAGGGGGAGACCCATGGGTCTCCCCAACATTGGCATGTATGGTGCAGATGGCACTGAAGCGTACCCAGTGTAGGGGGCGCACTTGTCCGCAGCATACCCATTCAGTCAAAGGGAGCCCATGTACGAGTCATACGACCGGCTCCCATGGACTTCTATGTGAGTCCGACCGAACCGAGTCCGGCAGCATACGGACGCATCGTACTCGCTCGGTCGGACTGCAGGAATCTGGCTAAATTGGAAAACACTCCGGATCCGGCTCAGTCAGAGTGCTTTCCGACCCGGATCGGAATCGGCCCCTCAGCACCTGATTCTGATGCGGATAGGAAAGCATTCTCACCTAGGGCCTGATTCTGACGCACTTAAGGTCTCCTAACGGTATTTTCTCCTTCCAAATCGGATCAGGAACGTGTCTTCCCGACTGAAGTCCCAATTACGATGCAGTTAGGAACATATGCTCCCATTGAAGTCAATGGGAGCCCAACCAAATCGTATCTGGAAGCATCCGGATGTATCGTACTCCGTCGGTTGGGCTCTCCTGATCCGAGCGGGTCGGAAACCATTTCCAAACCGATTCGGTCGGGAAGCTTTCCAACCCGCATCAGAATCTGGCCCGATATAAAACCAAAATTTATATTTAATTTACACTTCAAACCTACAAGAAAAAAGGAGAGACTATCTGATTACTTCCAGAACGCAGATTTACATAACAGAACAAATCTTTGGAACTGCACCAAGTAAGTAACACTGCATTCAAAATATAACACTACTTGTAATCTTCACCAAAAAATATATATATATCATATTTCACTAATATGTCTCTTAAACTTATATCTCCTCTACAGATATCTTTTAAAGCAGCCAAAAAATACTACAGCAGCATAAACAATAAAGTTACTAACAAAGTAAGTATATTTTTGTATTAAACCACTCCCTAAAATACCCACACAGAGACCCACTCTTTCACAATATCCCCACCACCTACAATACAACAAAAATATTATTATATTTATTCTTCCCAACAGAAACATCTTTAACCCCTTCCATGCCCATGACGGAACGGTTCCGTCATGAGCATCGGTTGCGCTGTGCTCATGACGGAACCGTTCCGTCATGGCCCCGCCCGCGCTCGAACCCTTCAGCACCGCGGGGGAATTCCCGCCGCGCTGAAGGGGTTAACAAATCGAAAATACAAGCTTGAAAAAAATTGCAGCAGAATTTTTCTTTACATCAACAGCAACACTGTAAGTATATCCAAAGCAATGTATATTTATTTACTTAAAAAATATACTGTATTATTTTTATTAATTTTTATATATATTTTCCTTAGCACTAAAAAGACCACCATGACTGAAGGCGCACAATTTATTATGTCTCAAAAAGGGAAAATGTTATTATGATACATGGGTTGCGTATATACATAAGAAAAACAAACTGGTTTAAAAGTCTTTTGGAAATGCAGCAAACCAGGGGTGTGTGATTTAATAAAATATCTACTTGTCCATGGGGCAGGTTGCGTCATAAATCTACTTGTCCTGTAACAAAATCCACTTGTCCCTTTGGTGCCAAGTAGTGCGGCAACAAATTATGGCAGCAATCGCATTATATAAGAGCTCTGATACAGCCTCTCTGATTATGCCAGAGCTCATACTATAGTAGTGTTTGAATACTTGGCAATCCCTGTATGTTGCCACGTTTCTGCAGACCTACATACTGGGACTGAAAGTAGTGGTAAGCAATAGTTCCAGGGTTAGAATGCCCTTTTGAATCTTTGCAAACCCACTAACTGCATATTTCTAGGGTTTTCAATAACTCTTCTCTAATCTTTTCCCATACTGAGAAATGTTGGAAATTTACTCCTGACAATGACAGACAAACCTTCTTCCAGAGTTGGGGAAAAAGTGGTTGGAGGAAAAGTGAACTTGCAAACACTCAGATTTTCACATGAGCAAATCTACACATGCACATTTGCTCATGCTAAAATGCAATGCACCAATATTTTTCGGAGTTCTATTTCTTGTCCTACTTCTGTAAATTGTTGGGAATTCATGAAAGCTGTATAGCTGCACTTAATGCAAGGACATAAACCATGGGTGTACTTTTGAAACTTTCTTTAAGAATTGGGCCCCTAATTTGGTCTGGCGTTGACCGTGATCTTTTGTGTTTATTAAAATGCTGTATTTCTTTCTCTGTATTGGCTGGCTTCACTGTGAGTGTAATCATTCTCTTTCACAGGGAGCATATTGGCACACATAGTAGTTTTGTTCAGTGCCAGTAACTACTTTGGCAGTGTGTGCTTTTTGAGACCAATTTCTTTTTTACTTTTGCCAATGTTTGTTCTAATGGTGAGGGCCTGGCAGCTACCACACCAATAAGGTTTTACAAATACCATGCCAAAACAGTTCACACATTGACAAAACTAAAAAGCTGACCACCAATTTCAGACCTACTTGCTTTGCCAATGCTTGTTTATTTTTGTTTCCCAATTATCTTATTGAAGCTGTTTATACTGATTTTATTAATATTGTTGGGAAATACAAGCATGCATCAACACATGTTACTGTATAATGTAAAAAAAAAAATGGTTCCTGAAATTTTACTGTAGTTTAGAGAAATGTTTTTTTTTTCCTGCTTTCATTTTTTATAAACATTTTATTTTGAAAGTTAAGAATCATCAACCTGCTTTCAAGGTTTTGCAAATATTTGCATCAAATCAGAGCGCATTCTGGGAGAATTATTCATAGCCTCATATGGCTAAACTTTGAAAACGTGTGTACACATTTTTATACTGAAACCACTATCAGTAGTGCAGTCGGAGCTTGCAACATTTACTTAGAGCACTCACCCTAATAATAAAGGCTTTCAATTAATGAACCATAAATACAAGTTTGAACAGCATTAACATATTGGCAAAACATTTACCTTAACTGCAGAAAGTGCCCTTCTCTGATCCATAATGTTGTACTGCAAACTGGCAGCCAACGGGTTTGTGTTGCAGGGGGTTGGGCCTACTTGTCCCAAGGACAAAAAACACATGAAAACTTGTTGCCCTTGACCCCAAACAATATGTCCTGGGCATCGAGCTATAGGAATTCCACATCCCTGGCAAATATTATTCGAACAAATGTTATGGAAGAGCTATAACACAAGAAAACACTGTTGTATCTGTAAAATAACATAACTACCCCCAAATGTAACTGAGATCGAAGTGAGAGAGGCTCTTGAATCAATAAAAGAAGCTAGCACTAGTACAGATAGGCCTACCACAGAAATACACAAACAGCAGTCACTAACAGTACCCCAACATGCATCTAGCCAATTACCCTCCATTGATTCATTAAAAAGAATAGCTAGACAAAAGAAAGCCACTACAACTACCACACATGCCCCTAAAACCTTTCTACAGGCAGAAATTCCCCCAGAACTAAGTATAACACACAATAATGAACCATTTATACTATTTGACAATAAATGCAAAGATAAGAGAAACATTATGTTTGCTACTGCAAACAATTTCTTCAAATTACTACAATGTGACACATGGATGATGGATTGGACTTTCAGAATTTGTCCCAAACCAAGTTATCAGTTGTATACAGTCCATGGACTATTTCAAAATACTAATATTCCCTTTATCTATACCCTACTCCCCAATAAACATTCTACCTACATTGAAATTCTAAACAAAATAAAAAAAGAAACAAATAATTATTTTCCTCAGAAAATAATTATAGATTTTGAACAAGCCATGAATAATTCTATACTTAAATGCTACCCACATTCAGCAATCCAGGGTTGCTATTACCATTTTAACCAATGTCTATGGAGACACCTGCAAAAGTCAACCCCCAGGGGCCGATTCCGATCTGGGTCGGAAGGGCACCGAACGCGATCCGGACCGAAAAACTACGCGTCGTACGCGTGTTTTCCGCACGACTCGTACAGCTGTACGAGCGAGCAAGTACGATGCGAGCTACATGAAATTCACCGACCGACTCGTTTCCGAGTCCGAACCGCTCCGTACGTCTCGGTCGGGAGCCAACCGTGGCGTGCAATGGATGCGATTCACGACCGAGCCAGTACGATGCACGCGTCGGACAGCCTGTACGAGCCGGAGTGTCCGGCTCGCAAATCGTCCAGGCGGTTACCTTTGGGGGTTCGCGTCGGACCCCTTGTCACCCGAAGCCCTACGACTCGGACACAGGTGGAGACCCATGGGTCACCCCAACACAGGCATGTATGGTGCGGATGGCACCGACGCGTACTCACTGTAGGGGGCGCACTTGTCGGCGACGTACCCATTCAGTCAATGGGAGCCCATGTACACGTCGTATGACCGGCTCCCATTGACTTCTATGGGAATCCGACCGAACCAAGTCCGACAGCATATGGCCGCATCGTACTCGCTCGGTCGGACTGCAGGACTCCGGCTCAGTTGGAAAACACTCCGGATCCGGCTAGGTCGGAGTGCTTTCCGACCTGGATCGGAATCGGCCCCTAAGCGTTGAATATGCAACAGACAGTACTTTTGCATACCAAGTAAAAAAAGCTGATAGCACTGGCCTATGTCTCAGTAACTAAAGTAGCAGAACACTATAACATCCTAATAGAAAGCCCCTACTACAAAAGAAATGAAGAAAAACTAAGCCCACTTTTAGATTACTTCGAAGATACCTGGGTGGGAAGACTCAGCAGATCAGGGCACAGAAAACGACCCAAATTCCACATTCCATGGTGGAATGTGTACCTGAGCACACTAAACAAACAAGCCAAACCCAACAATGCTGTTGAAGGTTGGCATAATGCCTTCCAAGCAACAGGCAGTGGGACACCTACCCAACACAAACTACTCCAAGCTCTCCAAAAAGAACAGAGCTAACAGGAACTCAGAATGGTACAATCTGTGACCCACACAGGCCCAAAACTCAAACAAACCCCAACAAAATGTTGAGTTACTACAAAGTCAGGTAACACTTCTTAATAAAAAAACGCTATCTTCTCCAAACCGCAACTCTGATAAATCCAACTCGATTAAACCATAAAAAACCCGAAAATATATATATTTTTTAAAGAAACGCTCTAGGAAAACCCGAAAAATTAAGAAAGTGTTAAATAATATTAGTATAAAATACTAATATACACTTCCTAATTAAAAAACGCTATCTTCTCCAAAACGCGACTTCAATAAAAGAAAACCTGTAAAAAAGTAAATAAACATACCCACCCACACAAACAAAGATAAACACTATAATTAATACATTTACAAACACTTTTAGAACAATAGACACATTTCTGTACATATTCTATCCTCTCTACACTAGGCCTCAAACTATCGATATCTTGCTAAAATATAACTAACAACTAAAACACACCAAAAACACAAACACCTAACACTAGACACACTACCTACCACCTAACTACATTCAAATTCAAGAAAAACTTAGTTTAATTAAAGAAAATTACACTTACCTTCCTCGACGCGACGCAGCTTCTAACCGCAAGCTTGTCCCCCTCAGAAATAACCCAAAACAGTAAGCGGTTACAAAATAGTACCTGTAAAACAAAAATGGCTGGTTAAATAACATAGAAATTAATTTAAAAACATGTAATACAGTAATAAATAAATTACTTATATTAGAATATTGTACTTATATGTTGAAAATAATGTAACATTTTTTCTATATTGTAAAATTATAAAATATATTAATGATTATTACTTTTTATATCGTTTACAATTCTATTCAAAAAAATGTTGAACAATTTTTCAAATGTTAAATAAAAACTTACCTTTTCAAAAACATGTTTATATAAAATGTAACAATGTAATAATTAATATTATTAATATTTAATACATTCATATATTAATTAAAAATATATATTACATGTAAAAAAAAATTGTTAACCACTTAGAATGTGAATTTGTTTAACTAAATTTGTATTATGTTCTATTGTTTAATTTGAACAAAATATGTATTTAATTGCCAACTGTTAAACATGTAAAAATAAACTGTAACATTATATTGCAAAATTAATCTGTTACCAAAATGTTCTAAATCAAAATAACCCCAAAAAAATTGTTACAAAAGATAAATACCTGTATCCTAAAATATACCAATATAAAAAATATGTATGTTCAAAAATGTAATATATGTAAATAAAAATATATCCAAAATACTTTGGAGCCTATTAGCATATCCAGCGCATCGCCATCCAACCGCCAGATGCTCCCATTTCGCCCCGCCATATTATTATTAAAGACAGTCCGCCGCTTTTCCGCCGGTCGGATTTCCGGCCGGGCGGAAAAGGCCCCCCGGGGGTGTGGAGGGATGGGGTGATGCACTTGGGGGTACGTATTGTACCCCGTTCATTGGCATACACAAGGTGGCAGGCACCACGCGGTGCCTGTCACGTTGTGCGTGCCAATGCACAACATGCACATTTTATATTGCTGCGGGTGCTGCTTACAGCACCACCCCCGGCAATGCAAAATATGCGGGATGCGACGCCCACGGTGGCGGTCGCATCCTAATGGGCCTAGCGGGACCGCTGCACCTCTGGCGGCCGGTCCCGTGTACCATTACGGTGGCGGGCGGACATCGTAATAGACCCCTTTATGTTACGAAATTAAAACTGTGTATTTATTTTGTATGTTTCATTATGTGTATAATATTCCCTTAATAAAATATTTCTTTACTCTAACTATGTTATTAGAAAATAAAGATCATTAAAATTTTACAAGTCTAATTTTTCTATTAATTTTTTTTATTAACTATTTTCCTAAAATGTATCTTTTAATGCAATGTAACTTTTTCAACTAATATGTATTATCAAAATATATTGTTATACATAATGTAATTGTAAATATAAGAAAATATTATACATACACATTACTACTACATATTATAAAAATATTTTAAAGTCACACACCTATAAACATATGTAATATATTTCTACACCAATTAGTATAAACTCAAGTAATATGCTCTACACTACACATATATTATTTACTATTCTAACTCCAATTAATATATAGTCAGGTAAAGTGCTAGACATTAAAGATATATAACTTACTATTCCCACTCCAGTTAGTATTAAGTCAGGGAAGGTGCTGGACAGTAAACCTACATAATTTTCTATTCCCACTCCATTTAGTATTACATCAAAGAAGGTGCTTGACACTAAAGATATATAATTTACTATTCCCACTCCAGTTAGTATTAAGTCAGAGAAAGTGCTTGACACTAAAGATATATAATTTACTATTCCCACTCCAGTTAGTATTAAGTCAGAGAAGGTGCTTGACACTAAAGATATATAATTTACTATTCCCACTCCAGTTAGTATTAAGGCAGGGAATGGGCTGGACATTAAAGATATATAATTTACTATTCCCACTCCAGTTATTATCAAGTCAGGGAAAGTGCTGGACACTAAACATATATAGTTTACTATTCCCACTCCAGTTAGTATATACTCAGGGAAGGTGCTTGACACTAAAGATATATAATTTACTATTCCCACTCCAGATAGGGGCCGATTCCAATCTGGGTCGGAAAGCTCTCCGACCGAGCTGGATCCGGAGTGTTTTCCGACCGAGCCGGACTCCTGCAGTCCGCCCGAGCAAGTACGATGCAGCCGCATGCTGTCGGACTCCCACAGAAGTCAATGGAAGCCGGTCGTACGACGTGTACATGGGCTCCCATTGACTGAATAGGTACGTCTCGCACAAGGCCGCCCCCTACAGTGGGTACGCGACGGTGCCATCCGCACTATACTTGCTTGTGTTGGGGAGACCCTTGGGTCTCCCCCTGTGTCCGAGGCGTAAGGCTGCAGGTGGTGGGGGGTCTGACGCGGACCCCCAAAGATAGGGTGACCAGATTCTCAAAACAAAAAACGGGGACAGGTCATAGACATAGAAGTAGGACTACGGTTTGCAGTAACAATCGACATAAAAGTAGGACTATATGACCATTGGTATCATCTCATAATGCAATAGTGTGAAGACCTGAGCGAATAGCTCGAGCAGCGCTGCTCGCCTCTCCCACAGGCGTTAACCCTGCTCCTTTAAGTTCTTTCCAGCTAAACAGTTTGCCGTGATCTGAAAGGTCAGTCAAAAGGTCAAGTCATAGCTTTGATATGGAGAACACAAAGCATGCATCAATTGGTTATGAATAAAACATGCAATGAGCAATGCCTTAATCCTTGCACGGTATGCATAAGGGCTACTGAAAAGTTTGTATGACTATGAATACAAGCTACAGGATGAAGAAATACTGTTTTATCCAAAGTAGAAACTTTGGCTGGCACGATGACGTAGGTGGCGCTGCGTGTAAAATGTCTCTCTTCAAAGGATTTCCCTTCTTGCTACAGCGCTCACCTCAGTGACGACACATGCCGTAAACAGTGCAAAGAGAGCATGCGCGCGCATGCTCAACCAGAACAATGAAAAACAGGGACATTTCTATGTTTAACGGGGACACTGTTTGAAAACAGGGACATTTGAGTCACTTGGAGAAAAGTGTCGGGACACGGGGACACTTCCCCAAAAACGGGGACCGTCCTGGGAAAACGGGGACGTCTGGTCACCCTACCCAAAGACAGCTTCCCGGACGTTTTGCGAGCTGGAAACTTCGGCTCAATTCGGCTGTCCGACACGTGCATCATACTGGCTCGGTCGGAAATCGCCTCCATTGCACGGCATGGTTTGCTTACGGACGAGACGTACGGAGCGGTTCGGACCCAGAAACAATTTGCGTTGCTTGCATCGTACTTGCTCGCTCGTACAGCTGTATGAGTCGGGCGGAGAACACGCGTACGGCTCATACTTTTTCCAGCCGGATCGCGTTCGGGGCCCTTCCGAGCGAGATCGGAATCGGCCCCCTAGTATTAAGTCAGGGAAGGTGCTGGACACTAAACGTATATAATTTACTATTCCCACTCCAGTTAGTATTAATTCAGGGAAGATGCTGGATACTAAACATATATAATTAACTATGCCCACTGCAGTTAATATTAATCAAAGAAATATCTTGTTTAATAAAATCATATAATTTACTATTACCCCTCCAGTTACTATAAAATAATGGAACATGCTGGACACTACACATTAATAAATGTAATTATAACATATTAAACATAATAAATAATTGATAAAACCCCCTACTCTCAATTTTTATTTATTTCAATTTTTTTAAATATTTCTTAAAATTAAATAATATTACTGATAATATATAATAAATATATATTATGAAACAAAACAACTGAGGGCCCCATTACGATGGCGGGCGAAAAGTCCGCCCGCCACCGTAACGATAAACAAGACCGACCGCCAGAGGTGCTGCGGTCCCGCCTGGACAAGTAGGATGCGACCGCCACCCTGGTGGTCGCATTCTGCATCATTTACATAGCGACGGGCAGTGCTGTAAGCAGCACCCGCCGCAATGTAAAATCTGCATGTTGTGAATTGGCATGCACAACGTGACAGGCACCGCACCGCGCCTGCCACCTTGTGCATGACAATACCCCCAAGTGCAGCCACCCACCCCCCCGAGGGCCCACAAAGTCATTAACCATATGCCTTTGCATGGCGGATTCTCGCCATGGAAAGGCATACCCATCGCAGGCATCCTAATATGGATGGGCACTGCCACCATGTTGTGTGCCTTTTCCACCCGGCCGGCAATCTGACCGGCGGACCGCGCTACCCCCCGCCATAGTAACATGGCGGGAGGTAAATTGTGCTGTGATGGCGTGCGGATTGCCTCTGCCCGCAACCGTCGGCCGGGCTGTGGCGATCCGCACAACATCATAATGGGGCCCTGAGTTTTTTGTTTTTTCATTATATAAAAAACATAAAATTAAATATTTTAATCTATTAATAAACTCAAATACATTGACTAAATTTAGTTAATAAATCCACATTTGAATTAATTCTTTTCACCAATTTTTTACCATTCTTATTAAAAAATAAAAATTATTTAAAATGTTATATTCAAAATTCCATAAATTCATATTTACACACATTTATTACATTTGAAATTAATTTTTTTCCCAATTTTTTTATAAAAAATATAAATTTAATAAAATATTACATTATATTTTAAAACACTCCCCAGCCCTCTTCCCTATAAACACAAATTTGCACTCAAATTAAATATTTCAAAATAATTTTTTTAATTTCTATTTACTTTTTGCATTTATTTTTCAAATTTAAATTCTCACCAAAGTCATCCCCTATAAACCCAACTTCCCAGTCCTAATAACTCTATTTTTTAAATTTACAATTTAAATTTTTTTATTTATCATTTTTAAAACACTCCCCACCCTTAGCCCCTAAAAACCCAACATAACAATGCTACAACAAATTTTAAATATCAATTCATTTTAACATTTCCAAATTTAATTTCTTAAATTTTTTAAAATACTCTCCACCCTTATTCACTACAAACCCAACATCCCGCTCCTATAACAACATTTCATAATTAAAATTTTCAAAAGATGCAAAATTTAAAAAATTGATTTGAATTATTTTAAAACACTCCCTACCCTTATCCCCTAAAAACCCAACATCCCACTCCTAAAACTTCTATCACAAAAAATATTTTTTACAAAATTCAATAACTATTACATTAAAAAAAAACATTTTAATATAAAATACTATAACAATATTTTTAAAAAACGATATTTTATACATTCTATATTTCCCCCCGATATTTTAAACACTAAAAAAAATGATATTTTTTAATTACGATTTTTTGATTCGATATTTTATACTTCGATATTTCAACAACAACAAAAAAAAGATATTTTTAACATCGATATATATAACATCGATATTTTAGTATTGTCGGTATACTAAACTCGATATTATTGTATATCGATATTAAAAAAAAAAAACGATATTAAGACTAGTTACCAAAAAAAAGGACATGCATATTCTAACACACATTATGCATTACATGTATGGTAATAATTTGTCATAAGTGTACAGGTGTTTCACACTCAGAACTTTATGACCAGGTTGAATACGAAGCATGCACTACAGTACCTGCAATCAGACCACATGATGGATGGTGGCACGTTACGTAACACTCTTTCAAAGCAGGTACCAGGATAGTCAAGAAACCCGAACAAGCGGATAGTCAACAGTAGCAGTTATAAACATTACACACCCTTAAAAGGATGAATGGAGACGGGAGGCTAGAAGGAAAACCAAGCTGCCTTACACCATTGTGTCAAGGAGCTTTTTCTCAACATCTCTCTAGCGCTGTACCCCAGAGATCAAAAAAGGTGCATTAGCTGCAATAAGTATAGAAAAAAGTGATGGATGGAATGATTGAATTAATCTCAGCCTGGTATTCACTCCATCGGTATTTTGCACACCATGCCACCCCAGTTTGGATCCAGCTATATGCAAATCAGTCTTGCCCCTGCTACAATAGGAACAGTCCATCCCAAACTGCCAAGCCAGGACCTTCCCAAAATGGAACACAAGCAACCCGGGACCGGCTTTGCCCTAGTTATGGGCTCATCAGTCAGGTACAGTGTAATATGCTGCTCAGCCAGGATGTGTGTGTATGTTGGAATGTTGGAGTTAGAATGTTGGAATGGTTTGAGTCAGTTGGTCTATGGGCTGAGCAGCGTACAGGCTGCTCCTGGTGGGGCTTGCTATTTATATACTTAAATACCTGTAACTTCAACCTTCAATAAACATACTTGAAGTTACCAACCAGAACGGACATTTCATCATTCATAAGTCTACTTATTACAATTGGTACCAGGAGTGGGGTTATTTCTATTCCCTACAATTGACGACGATTGGAAACCCTCAAGAAACTTCAAGATAACGAAATTCAAGAAAAAGGAAATCCTCGAAAAGCAACTTAAACTTACTTGCACTGAGAGCCCCACCAGTGACCTCCCACCGGTCGCCCACAACGCGAGAGTGCAAGTCCCTGCTTGGTGTTCCTTTCAACTTTGGATGTGCCAGTTACTGCCTGCATTCAAATTAAGTGTGGCTGTTTTCAGCGTCGCGCTGCTTTCTGCCTGTCTCTACTTGCCAGTGAGACCACTACCTGTTCAATGTGGAAAAGCGTCAGGGACTACTGAAATTTCCTGCTCACAGACCCTGCGTTGCTGCCTTCCTTCAGCCTTCAGAGAGCTGTGTGACACGATTCATTTGCCCAGCGGATTTGTCAAGGAGAGAAATGTAAACGGAGAAGTGACTTTATTGTCTGCATCTGCGGGAGAGAATGGGTTTTGAGGCCTGTTTACGTTTAATTTAATTGCCTGCATTTTCATTTGAAAAACGTCTTGTGACAGCTCATTTTCAGCGTGGACAAGTTGAGAACACTGGTTCTGCTGCTTCGTGTTCCTGGGTGAGGCACTTTTTATATATTATTTATTAAGGCAAATATCAGCAATTAATTTGCCTCTGTTAATGGAGCTCGAGCTGCGTTTAGTGTGCGCATGCTGTGGTGACAGTTTAACCGCTTTCACAGCGCGCGCAGCTTACCTGATCCTGCTCCTGCGATGCCTCTTCATTGTCTCCTGTGACGTTTCTTTTCACCGCGCCTACACAGGAATCTTTGAAGCATTTTTTCCGCCGTGAGCCATCCGGTGCGACGTCACCTCTACGTCCCGCCATCTTGTATTTGGCACACCATCTCTTCACGGATGCCATTCAAGTCATCTTTGCCAACCACGTGTTTTTGTTCTTGTGCTTCTTTCAATAAAGTAACTTGATAAGACGTCACTCCGCCTTTTCATCGGCACTTCAGTGAATCCTTCGTTACTTGGTGATTTGTGCTAACACGAGGCTATGGATTACGATGTACTTGAAGGTCTGTTCTTCAGTGAAATGGATTTTAAGAAAAGAATTTCGCTCCGTTCTTGTTTCCATGGTCATTTCTTCCTGACAGTTTTATATCAGTTAATTGCATTGTGGGGATAGTCACAGTAATTTCATTTGGTTGCAGTTTTAATTACGACCCCAACAGCACTTTCTAATTAATAACGTGAAATATGCATATGTCTCGGCAAAGTAGTTTCTGATTTAATGTAGTGGAAGCCATCTTTGTATTTTTACTTTGGTTAAAGCGCCATCTACTGGGCATGTTAATTAATAGCTAAGTGGTATTGCTTTCAAGCATTTAATTTCAAAGGGATAACATTTTATTATTGGTTTGCCTTTCGAATGTAATTCATTTAATTCATTGTGATAATACATATTTTGTTTACGCTAATGTCCAATTTTTATTTAATTGTTTGCATTCGCACCTTCGTGTGAATATTTGTATGTGGAATTTTATTCACTGTTTCTGTTTAGAGTTACAGGTGTAACATGTATTTGATTGTTTCCACATCTCGTGCACATTTGTTTTCATATTGCATTTACTTTGTTGTATGTGGTACTACCACATCTCGTGCACATTTGTTTTCATATTGCATTTACTTTGTTGTATGTGGTACTACCACATCTTGTGCACATTCCTATAAATTGTTTTGCCTTATTTCGAGTGGTACTACCACATCTAGTGCACATTTTGACAAATTGTATTTACCCTGTTTATGTGGTACTACCACATCTTGTTCACGTTTTACAAATTGCCTTGTTGCATCTCGTGCACATATTTAAAAATGTTTTCTCTTGTTTCATGTGGTACTTCCGCATTTCGTGCACATTTTGTTTAGAGATTGCAGTTACCTTACTTAACATGTTCTACTGTTTATGTGGTGCGTTCCCACATCTATTTAATGTGGTACATCCACATCTTATGCACTTGTTCTACTGTTTATGTGGTGTGTCCCCACATCTATTTCATGTGGTGTGTCCCCATATCTATTTATGTGGTATATCCACATCTTATGCACACGTTCTGCTGTGTTATGTGGTGTCCCCACATCTTTTTATTGTGGTCATTCCACATCTGTACTCGCAAATTGTTTTATTGCGTCACGTTGTGCGTTTTGCTCTACTTGTTTTCTTCTTCACGCTTTTGATTGTACTTTTGTACTTCCTTCGTGTCGGCCCGGCCAGCTTTCATGATCTTGGTACTTGAGTCACTTATTGTTTTGTTGTGGGTGTGTATCGGTTGTTGTTCATGGGAGAAAGGGAGACGGGTGGTTGAGTCGTTTTTCGTGCCTCTTGTGATCCTCATTGTTCCCTCCCACTCACTATTTTCTCATTGTTTTGGTTGTGGGTGTGTATCGGTTGTTTTCATGGTAGAAAGGGAGATGGGTGGTTGAGTCGTCTTTCGTGCCTCCTGTTATCCTTATTGTTTCTTCCAACTTACTATTTTCTCTTGGCGTTTTCTTTCAATTTTCATATCTTGCCATGTTTTCGCCTAAGTCTTTTACTGTGACTTTTTGTTATACCTTTTTAGAGTTTCTCCCTTTTCATTGTTAAGAGGGGAGATGTTCTTTTCATTGTTAAGAGGGGAGATGTTGTAATATGCTGCTCAGCCAGGATGTGTGTGTATGTTGGAATGTTGGAGTTAGAATGTTGGAATGGTTTGAGTCAGTTGGTCTATGGGCTGAGCAGCGTACAGGCTGCTCCTGGTGGGGCTTGCTATTTATATACTTAAATACCTGTAACTTCAACCTTCAATAAACATACTTGAAGTTACCAACCAGAACGGACATTTCATCATTCATAAGTCTACCTATTACATACAGCTTGGTTCCAGTGACACGTCTGGTCATACCCGTCCGACTTAGAAAAACACATAAGTATACAAAAAAGTGATGGATGGAATGCTTGAATAATTCTCAACCACTGGTAATCACTCATGCCACATTTCAATTCATCTGTATTTTGCGCACAATCCCACCTCAGTTTGAACCCACCTATACGCAAATCAGTCTTGACCTCCTTTAATAGGAACAGTCCATCCAGAACTTCCATGCCAGGTCCTCCCTTAACCAGAACACATGCAACAAATGACCGGTTTTACCCTAGTTATGGGCTCATCAGGCACATACAGCTTGATTCTAGTGGCACAGTTTGCACAGGACCCACATCTGGGCATACCCATCCTACTTAGAGTGACACACAAGTATACAAAATAGTGATGGATAGAATGCTTGAATGCCCAATCTTGGGGTCCATGCTCACCATGGCACTGGAATCAAGTTAGCCTGGCTGATGAGGGGTGATACCCTGAAACCGGTCCCAGGATGCTTGATTCCAGTCCAGGGAGGAACTGACCTGGCAGTTCGGGCTGGACTGTTCCCATGGGGAGCAGGGTCAAGACTGATTTGCATATGACTAGGTCCAAACTGGAATGGCATGGTGGGTAAAAAAAACTATGGATTTAGGCCAGATCTCTGTACTAGGGGTAAATGTTTGAATTTGTTCAGCAATCCGTCCATGAATTGTTCTTTTTTTGCATTTGAATTAATCTCAGCCTCTGGTAATTCCTTGAGCAGCATCCCAACTCCAAATCCTGTAAACATCAATCCAGATAATAAGACGGATGGGCAAAGCTGGCGGTGATCGTTTAAGAAGGTTAAACAGAAACTTTGCCAACTAGGTCTACGATATTTCCAGCCAAATTATGCGTCACAGACACTGGATATATGCAGTTCTTCACAACACTGAGCAAGGTCTGGGAGTGACTGGATTTGAAGGAAGTTAGCCCCCACCATGCGACTTGCTATTGCCCAGGGACCAGCAGCACTGGAAGCCCAAACAGCAGCAGTATGGAAACCCCAACGGCAGACCTATGGAGGAGTATGTGGCGAAGGAGTGTGCACAAGTGATAGCTCAGCTTAAAGTCCCGTCATAGTCAGTCTGCAAGTTCACCCGACTGCACGGCGGACTCCCTGAAGAGGACTGAGGGGCCTATTACTATGGCGAGCGTATCCCAACCGCAGGGCCGGTGGTGGTCACCGCCGACCCAGCTGTGGCGATCCACCCGTCATATATCCCTGGTTCTCCCCCCGCCATATTAGCATGGCGGGGGGCACCACAGTGGACCAAAAGACCGTCTGCCGCTTTTCCGCCGGTCGACTTGTCGACCTAGCGGAAAAGGGACACAATATTGTGATGTAGGCGGAAAATTACCTTTCCATGGCGGTGATGCTGCCATGCAAAGGCAAGCGGTTCTTGCTGTTGGGGGCCCGTTGCGGGTCCCCAGCGTGTTGGGGGGTGGGGGGTTCATATGGGTGCAATGCTCTACGTAGCAGGCACCACATGGTGCCTGCCATGTAGCGCATGGCAATGCTGTGCACAGTCCTTTTACACTGCAAGCGGGTCTGCAGCCAGCAGATCCACCCGCAATGTAAAAGGTCAAGGATGCGCACGCCAGTGTGGCGGGCGCATCCTAATTTGCATGGAAGGACCGCCGCAACTTTGGTGGTCGGTCCCGTGCTCCGTTGCGGTGGAGGGCGGACATAGTCTGCCCGCCATCGTAATAGGCCCCTTAGTCTCTGCTTTGGAAGATATCCCACCGGAACTCCGGTCAAGTCCTTACTCCCATGACAGTGGATCAAGTGATCTTAACTGAGGCACTATATAATTTTTTCATATTTGTATTCCAGGGCTATGTGCTTGTACAGGAGGGGGGCCTATCTGCAGCTGTACCACAGGTGTGGCATGGTTACATATTCCACCCCTCCCCAGATTGCGCAGGAAACCCTTACTTTTGCTGTATTGTACAGTTTATAATTGGTCCAGGGCTTATTGCTGTCCTGATCTGGAGACAGGAGTTGAGTTTTATGTTATGGACTCGTTTTTATGTGTGACCTAACAACACTGTGTCTGGAGCAGTCTAGGATTACCCGAGGACCGGGGGAAGGGGGGCATCACTGATTGGAAATATGGGGAGACATTAATTATGATGACAAATTTGACAGATTGCAACCCCACATATAACATTCGGACCTGGAATATGGTCACCTCCAAAAGCTGCCACCCAGTGTACTCTTATATGCGATGCTGACAGATCCACATAGCCTACTTACAGGAAACACTCTTGACGGCCGCGGAGCTTCTTGAGCTTGGCCACCGCTAGAGAGGTCAGATAGTTGGTACTTCATATTCAACATATACAATGGGGGTGCTTCTGTGGGTAGAGCCAGCGGTAAAGTTGGTGATCACATACAAGATGGTGGACCCCAAAGGGTGCTATGTGGTAGCTGAGGGAAAGCTAGATGGTGCATCAATCACACTAGTGGTGCTGGATGCGCCCAACATTGGTCAGTCCCAATTCCTAGACACACTAACCTCCAAGAAGATACATGACCTAAATGTTCAGAGTATATGGGGGTGGAGACTTCAACTGTGTGCATGACACTACTCTGGATAGCTCCATCCCCCTGCTACATGGCACTGCAGCAACCAGAACAGCACGCACCTTTGTAGATTGGCTAGGACACAACTGCCTGACAGACCTCTAGTGCTCCATGCATCCCTTCATGAGAGAATATTCATTTTTTTCACCCATTAACCAATTGCACACTGGAATCAATCTTCTTTGCAACCCTGACGTGATCCCATTTGTTGCAGCTACCAAATATCTTGCCGCACTCTCTAACCACTGCACCCTCAAGATGCCGATACAGTGGGGCAGACAACGAACACCTCTACCTACCTGGTAGTTACACACACTGGCCCTACACGATGACGCATTTTGCAAAACTATATGCACACACATCAACCAATTTTTTTAGGAAAACAATGGAACTGCATCCAACAGAGGGGTGGAGTGGGATTCTTTCAAGGTGGCCGCGTGGGTACTATGTAATAAGACTAAGTCTGGAGAGAAACTCACACTGTGATGCAAAATAATTGTCAGCGATGCTATCCGCGTGGCAGAGGTGCAGGCTGGAGAAGGCGTAGGGCCCGTGGACAAGCTCCCCACTCTTAGAGTGGATCATAGGACTCTAGTGAATAGGCTCAGGAAACTGTATTATGCAGAATATTTAGCCACACAAAATGCAGCGGGAAATAGAGATGAGCATATACTGGCTTGGCTGTTGTGCTCGGAGGCAGATTGACCCAAATGAATGCTATCAGAACCCAGAACGGAGATATTCTCAATGCATAAGGGGACATTAATGCAATCTCTCAATCACTACAGCTCCTTATATCTGGAGGTGGAGAGGCATGAGTGGTCCCAAATACAAAAATATATTTGCAGTTTGCGATCTCGCGCTTAGTCCTCCTGCAACGCCACTCTCTCTATGAACTGCTGACGTTTAACGCGGTCTGGCTAGATCGTGCACAATAAAACCTCAGGGACGGATGAGCTCCCGCTTGAGTTTTACCTGACCTATAACAGATCCTTGCCCAAGGTTAATTCAAATGTTTCAGCTATCCAAAGATAGAGGCGCTCTACCCAAGTTCTCAAGAGACGTTGATCGTGGTCCTCCCTAAACAGGAGCATGATCAAAGCCTGTCATAAGAGGCCCCTTTCTCTTCTCAATACAGACTGAATGATCTTTAGGAAAATAATTGTGAATAGGCTGCTGACTTACCTCACCATGCTGGGAGGTTTCTCAACGAGGTGTCTCTTTCATCCCATGAGGGAACGCCCTCAAGCACCACCTACGTATAAATGGAAAAAGTGTTTGATACGATGGGCTGGCCCTACTTAAGGGGAGTGCTACTCAGAATGGGTCTGGGACCCGAGACTATGAAATGGATTGATCTTTTGTATGCTGATCCAGTTTCCCGGGTTCCACAGGCAGGGGAATCGCATCAACTTTTCAGGTGGGCTGGGCTGCTCACCTGGCTGCAATTAATCACTGCACATATCGGTGCGACGAGTCGGGGTATAGGATGGACAAGTGGCAGCTTCCCGGGGGTGACTTTAATAGAGCTCTCTACTCCCATACTAAAATGTTCCTACTCACTGGGCCCACCCACCATGCGGTGCACGTCTGGAAGGCGGTGAATAAAAGTTTGCGATGGGACCGGAGGCTCACACTGGCCACACCACTGTGGGACGCCGAACAGCTGGGAACTCTGCGGACCTCCAAGGGGTTTGGAAATTGGGTTCTTAAAGATAGGAGACTTGTGGCAGAGGGAAACGGTGGTGTCCTTTGCCATCCTGAAGGAAGAATACAAATTAGCCGAATCTGAATATTTCCGTTATCTGCAGTTGCGGCATTCACTACTATCGAAACTGCCCAAAGGGGAATCTCCCCCGGAGTCGTCACCACTGGAGGACAGGTTGTTGGATGGCTACATGCCCATGAAAGCGATCTCCCTTACATACAAAAAACTAATAAATAACACCCCCGATCCATTCATTCAGTCCAAGGGGCAGTGGGAGAGAGACGGGTTAGAACTTGACGAGGAGGAATGGCAGGAGGCATCGGCATCCCAGAGAGAGGTTGCTATCTCTTCCAGACTCTGCCTGGTCCAATTGAAAATTCTACATAGGATCTATGTGCCGGGGGCAGGCTAGTTAGCATGGGAAGAGCTTCTGATGGGTTGTGCAGGAGGAAATGTGGCCAAGAGGGTACTTTTATGCACATAATATGGGAAAGGGGAATTATCCAACGATACTGGAAGAGGATACCTGAATGTATAAATGAGGTGTTTGAGGTGGAACTCCAGCCTGAAGCCAAACACTGTTTGTTAAACGTCCCGGAGCCTACAGATTTGAACACTAGGGGGAGAACCTGGGTCACACTGGGCCTGATGGTGGCCAAGAGGAACATTGCCCGGCTGTGGGGGTCTGGAGAGTCGCCTACACTGTCTTCCTGGAAGACAGACATAGACTGGTGCATGCTTAGGGAGAAGACAGTGCATGTCGCACGAGGATGCCGCAAAAAGTGGACAGCAATCTGGGACAAATGGAATGTGTACGGGGGGGGGGGGAATATCTGTGTTTCACCAGTCGCCCCTCCTCTGGAGGAACCCCTTACCCCATGAGCTCATGTTTCCCTGCCCTGTCGTGTCGACTTAACCAATGTACCATTGTATATCTGAACTTGAGATATTATCTAGCTGTTGTATTACTGAGTGCCGTCGTCACTTTGTTTAATAAAAAGAGTTCATTAAAAAAAAAAACGTTTTGGGTGGGCAGGGGCACCAAAAAGGGTTGAGCGCGCTCACCAATTACATCCACCCTGGAACGCCTGACAGGCTTGTTTCGGCTACGGGGTCCACAGTGGGGTATAACAAGCACAGACGTGTGGGAGGCGAACTCGCTGTGTGTGGATGACACCTTAGCATATCTCAGAGACACACGTAGGGACCTACCACAAGTGATGGGAACAGTAGACAAGTTTGGTGCTGTCTCTGGCTTGAAACTGAATTGGTAAAGAGAGAATCTCCCCTTGGGAAATCTGTATATCACACTATATATATAGATTAATCAACACGTCGAATATGAAACGGTCAATCAACACACATACTGTATTAAATTTCTTATCTTCTCAGCTAAGCGAGTACCACAAGGATATAAAAATGCATGAAGCTTTAATGGTGTGTGTTTCTACACAACAGTCATGGTCATGTAACAATATGCAGTATCTTTCATGTCAGGACAATAAAGACAGTGGCCTGTGCACTGGCTATCGGATACGCCTAACCCATAGCGCTTGTCTGTTTCGCTAGCCTTGAGGCCAGGGTATGTTGGGCTGTCTTTTGTATCCAGAGTGATGCCCTATACACGGTACGCCTTTCCACTGTGGCCAAACCCTTTTAGCATTTGTGTGTCCAACCCAGGTGCAGCTCCACACCTTACGCACCTAATCTGCCATTAATGGTACTCCCAGTAATTCGCATTGTGGCTGACCAATAAAATATAAGATCGTGGATGGAGGCTGGCATACTCCAGATAGGTGATTTGTACTTACATAAAACCTTGATGAACTTACACAACCTCATGGAGCGTTATGATATTGATACGGGCCAGTTCTTGACATACAATGCCCTGACAGCCATGATATAACCCACCATATCCCCAATGTTGCAATTGGTGTTGGAACATGGTGGGGGCAGAGGAGCGATTACATTTATTTTACAAGATGCTGCTGGAATCCCACAGCCCCAATTTATATGCCCTAAGAGATAAATGGGCCCGCTTACTCGGGCAAGAGCTCATGGACAGGAAGTGGTCCCTTCCACTGGAGCAAAATAATAGGGTTTCCAGAAACCCAGGTTTGAAACACACATTTCAGCTACCTACACCAGACATACCTCACTCCTGCGCGCCTATACCGCATCTTCCCGGAGTTGGACCAGAAATGCACATGGTGTATGTGCCCGGAGGCAGATTGTTACCGTATGGAGTGGGCCTGCCCAGAAATTGGACGTTCCCAGGGCAGTAGTCCTAAAAAAGAGAAGTGGGGGGACTGACCAGGTCAGGCAGTATGCAAGTGACATCATGATGAGTGATATCAAAGCACATGACGTCATGGCACGTGACATTCCACGTGGCATCACAGGAAGTAACCTCACTGGAAGTGAAGCTCCGATATGTGTATGTTATAACATATGCCAACTGAAAATGCAATAAAATATGTTTGTTTTTTTAAGCTCTCCTGCAAAACATATCATGTAACATGCAGATCACAGATTTTAATTTTATGTAGATAGGTAAGTGGCGAACTGCTTTGAACACAGATTCTTTTGTTACTTGCAGTTGATAAATTGTAATCCTTCTAGTAGACCACAGTAAGCTATGAAGGGTGTTTAACTCCTACACCTTGTAACACTGTTTGTGTCATGTAACACATCTTGTACATTAATTTACACACTTACATGATTTATTTTGAATGGATAATGTGTATGTTATGTAAAGTGCTCTCACGCACTGTAGTGGGTTGAGTAGCACTATAAAAGAAATAAAATAGTGCTATTTAAATTGTTATTTGTGTAAATACTGAGACAGACCAACCCATCTGACATTCTTACAGCGCATGCACCTATATACAACTAAGTAAAAAGCATGCATCTCTTAAGTACCTGTGAAGAGATAACAAGCTGTGTGCTTTTGTTTCCTTGCCGGTGCATTTGCGAGGTTCAAGGATGGCTCCAGTCCCATACTCAATCAAAAGGAGGCCTGGTGGCCCCTTAACTTCTGTCTTTATCATTGCCCAGTTCGAGGTGGAAAAAAAAACCCTCGCTGCCTGCACGTTGCTGCTGGTAACCGAAAGCAGAGAACGTTCTGGAGATGATGAACGTGTCCCGGTGTGTCAAAATTACACTGGGACAAGTTCACCATATTTCTGTGGGGCCCAACTTCTTAGCAGGGGGGGCGGCGTCCACCCTATGCAAATAGTGGGTGGACGCTTTGTACCTGTATGTACCCCGACTCGTTACCTGGACGTCCCCTACAACTGGATCCACTACTAAAATCCTGTACATGCAAGAACAAATATGTCCCAAGGTTTGTAGACCTGGCATATAGCCCATTTAAATGGCGCATAACGCTGTCGTGGAACTCCACCACAGCCCAGCCCTGCCCTCCCCTCCCCACGCACTGTCTCCGTGACTTAGAAACCTTTTCAAATGGGCAGCTGCTGAGACTACTGCCAGGCTCTCACTTTAACCACGGCAGGGAGGGCCGACACAATGGGACACCTGGGACACGTACTTGGAAAAACTGTGGGCAAACACAGACGGCCGCCCGCCTTGAGGCTCTGTATTCATAAGGATGCCATGCTCTTATGCAGTTGGTGATGGGCGTGATGTGTATCGACTCACAGTGGGTGACTGTGGGCTGGACATTTGAGCTTTGCTTCCCATCCCTTGACATTGTGACAATAGCCCCTTCTTTCTTACTTTCTGTCTACTCCATAGGCCTGCTGCAGCCTCCCCCTACCCCTGACAGACAAGGAGACTCACTGAGGGATAGAACTCCCTCAAAGAGTGGCGCTAGACAGATTTCTGACAACTGTTTTCATGGGTTAAGCTCCATCCAGGAGATGGTCAATCGTTGCTAATTATCACTTAATGCTGATGAGGCTCTCATGGGACAGACACCAGGGCTCTCTTACCTTGACTGGCTACCGGCTTCGCAGGTCCTCGGCAACAGAAAGGAGGATTGAACACATGAGACAGAGGGGACCACACGGTGGACATATGAAGCAAAATATGTAATGCATGATATATACTTTTGTAATATGCACTTTATCTATGTCTTTCACTGTGTGTGTATATACAAGATGAAAATGCAATAAAGAACTACAGTATAAAAAAAAATAAACAAGGCATAGTAATCATAGTGTAAAAGTAAGTAAATTGTTGTGAAGACTCAAGGAATACTGTTTAGGAACTATGGTGATCAGACAAGTGTTGTTGCCAGGGATAAAGGGTCCCCAGAAGAGGAAATGTCAATGCTGCCATCCCTGTTAGCTACCTCTCCATCCTAAGGGAGAGGAAAAATGTATTTTATGGTTTGAGGTAGAGCATGTTGTCTGAGAGGAGCTGTTCCCGGTTCATAATCTTTTTGGCATAAAGAAACGCAAAGCTATGGTTCGAGAGGAACGTATGGGTACGGCATACTTATGGTGTTAGATTAGTAGCCCTTTCCAGGCATCCGCTACAGCAGACTACCTTGTCTGACTTCTAACCCTTAGAGGTGATTGGAACATGAGAGTTTTGGATGAGGTTGGTAGCTTGCTAAGAAAGACCTGGGAGACTTCAGGATGGCCCAGACGTTCCTCTGATTAAGGGAGCCTTTGCTGTCAACAAGGTATGCAGGGCGTCTCTTCTCCCTAAAAAACTCTAGATTGCAAGTTGCTCCGCCTTTCATGATCTCACTGTAAGAGCATATTAGTAGGCATTAGGGTGTTAGGTTCTAGATAATATTTTTATATGACATTTTAATAATGCTGGAAATGTTCATTTTATTCTCGTATTATTACTATTGAGTATTGTTATTATTTTTAATGTGGCTGCTTGCTATTTTTATAATATTCTGTGTAGTTGTTTTAGATGTGCTAAGAAGCCAAATGTTCCTTTAGTAATAAATACATTTAACTAAAAAGTGTTCATTCATCTTAGTACAGTGTGTTGTATACTGAGAATAACGAAATAAGGTGTTTGCTGTTTCCACATTCCCCTGATCCCTTTAGGGGATTGTAAGTAACCCAAAAGCAAAACATCTATGTTAATTACACATTGAGTAGCGTCTTGCGGGGCTACAATAACTTGTCCTTCACATTCATGGCTGGTGCACTGTGGCACTCGTGGGTAGGAAAGCACACCATGCGCAAGTTACAACTTTAGCGTATCTCTGCAATATTGCATTCTACGATACTGCATTGTATGTCGCTGAATTCTTTGCCACTGCGCTCTATGCCACTACTCTGCAAGACTCTACACTAATGAACTCTACACCAGACCACTCTATTCCACACCATTCGACTGTACGCCACAGCACTTTACTCTGCACTAATATACCCAACGCTACTGAACTCTATGCCACTGTACTCTACACTCTATTCTATGCCCTTACACTCTACATCACTACTATCTACGACTCTACTCTGTAACACTGCACTCTACGCCACTTAACTTTACCATACTCCACTCTGTACTACTGCATTCTATTCCAATGCACTTTACGCTACTCTATCACTCCACTTTACATCACAGCACTCTGCAGCACTCCACTGTACTACACTGCACTCTATGCCACTGCAATCACAGCACTATACTCAACTCTGTACCACTCTATGCCAGTGCACTCTATGTATGCCACTCTACTCTGACTTTGCATCACTGCACTCTACGCTACTATACTCTACTCTGCAACGCTCCACTCTGCACTGCTCCACTCTATGCCACTGCACTCTACTATGCAACACTCTAATCTATGTCACTGCATTATAAGATGCTGCTGAATTCTATGCCAATGCACTTTACACCAGTCCGCTCTACTATCTCTATGCATTATAAGATGCTGCTGAATTCTATGCCAATGCACTTTACACCAGTCCGCTCTACTATCTCTACGCCACTCCACTCTATGCCATTGCAATACACAATACTATGCCACTCCACTCCACTACTCTTCGCCATTCAACTCTACGACATTCCACACCACTCATACCTGCTAAGTACCATGCATTGGGCATTTGGCTAATGCATTTCACTGTGGTGATCCGCATCACTGCATTGAAATGCAAAGTCACACATTTATAGCGTCACAACTGTGAAGCCGGAGCCGATCACTGTTAAAAGCAGTGAGAAAGCCAGGCTGCAGAGCACAGTCTGCACTGTTTGTGGCAGACTTGAGGGTGGCTGGCTCATGACTGGGCTGGCTTAGGCAAGCTGAAAGGTTACAATGTAACAATATTCCCTGCTGCAGCAATGCATTCAGTTTCACTGTGCCTCACATGACAGAGTGAGTCAGTCTTGAAAATGGCCAATGGCTACTGCCAAGAGAGGCAGCCAGGAGAGGACAGACTGTCCACTAACTCGCACACTGGCGGGCTGTGCGACGTACTTGAAGTTTGTCAGCGGTGAGCATGCGCCCAGCCCCCGCTACTCTTTTCTTCAGAGACAGCCTGTGCCGTATGTGAAGCTAAAGTCTGTCAACCCATGGGCCTGATCCGGAACGCTGCAGGAGAGGTCATGCCTCACAGGCAGCCTGCTGCTGTAAAGTCACAACACTGAGCTCAGCAGCCAGGCATCGTTTCAGAATGCAGGTGCCGTGGCTTAGCCAGCCGGCGAGGAGGAGACGACTCTACTCCTTGAGGACCATGGCAGAGACTGTGCAGGGCTGGGAGTCATTATGGTGGCCATACCTGCCGTCAGACCAGCACTGCAGCTGCTCGCACCTCATGTTTCTTCACTGACGTAGCCGGTGCATATGTGAATCTCAACTCTGTCGACCCGTGGGCCAGACCCCGACCACTGCTGAAGCACAGTAAGTGTCACTACTAGCACATGTGCTTCAATCCTCAGCTCTGGGGTTGTGTAAATAATGTGGAGCCTGGGGTAGTTTACAGCCTGAGAGGTCTGGGCAGCTCTCATAATTACACATGTTTTACTGTACGATCAGGTTATAAGGGTACTAGGTAAGTGTCCTTCCATTTTCAGCACTTTTAAGATCTTCTTAAAGTTTCTTGTTGCTCAAATGGGTGTAATTTGTTCTATTTATATGTTTCCCTTGTCTTCATTGCTTGATTTTGCTTGTGGGAAGTGTCACTCATAGTTGTCGAAATGTCACTTATAATTACACTAAAATTAAGAAAATATCACATATGGGGGCATATTAGCAAGGGCGGTATCGCGGCTTTAGCGGCACTTTTTGCCGCTAAAGCGGCGATATTTCCATCGGCCTATTAGCAAGCTGTTGCTAACAGCTGTTAGCGACAGCTTTATGGCGAAAGCGACCGTTTTGGTGCCACTTTGCATGTCAGCGATATTTATCGCTAACGACATGCAAAGTGGGCGTTCCTCCACACCACCCCATGAAAAACACTCGCTAATACAGCTTCGGGATATTAGCAAGGCTGCACAAGACCCGCGATGTGAGCTTGACAGCCGCGCTAAGCCCCCTTCATAGCAGGTTTTTAACACCTGAAAAAAATACGACTTAGCCATCTCTAACATGGGAGGTGGATTGCATGGCTGAGACAATACCTGCCTATCATCAAGGTCTGCAGTATCGATGAGAAATCATCGCTTGTTTTCCCACGATACAGCATGTTATCATGGCTATCGCTGGAATTATTATCGCCTTGGAGATACGCATTGCTAAAAACGCGCTCTCGGCGATAAAATCCAGCGATAGCCGGTGGTGAAAAAAATGAGCGCTAAGCACCCGTTGCGATATTTATAGCAAAGCGTTGCTAATATGCCCCATAGTATTGTGAAACCTTGGCAGCTATCAGGGCTGGACTGGGATCGTAAACCAGCCCTGGTAATGAGTCAGACAGGTCCATGCTGCTTTTGTTAAAGGTGGGGCAATATTGCAGCGCTGCTGCAAAATCAGCCCCATGTAACAAACACGGCCCCCACCCTTCCGGCCTACCGGGAAATCGCCGGGTGCCCACTACGGCCAGCACGGCCAATCACTCTTTTCTAGGACACTAACTTTTAGTCATGCTCAGCTGAACAGAAACCATGTTGGTGTATAACATGGCTAAAATACATTGGAACCGCCAATAGCTCTTACATAGGCAAGACCTGTTGCCTTTGCCAATGCTCGTTTAATTCTGAATAGAATTTATTAGATTTTGCGTGGTTTGTTTTTTGCATAGAAAATAGTTCCAGGGTTCGGCTCCTGCACCGGCTCAACAATGCTTAATTTGTTGGCTCGACATCAGAAGTATAACGTTTGAGTTCGTTTCTGGTGTGTAATACATGCTTTCCAAAGATTCACACTTCCGTCTTGCTAGTTTCATGTAAGATGCTTGCAGCAAGCCCATAAATAATGAACAGCCCATAAATAATGAACCATTCACGAGGATGTGAACTTTTTGGCTAGTGGGTTTGACAAAGATCTCTGCAAAAGACAAGAGTCTCTGGATATACTATAAGATTCAAACGCGAGCTGTAGGTTCTACGAAGCGCTCTGCATCAGGCGTATTTGGGGGCATATTATCAAGGACGGCGTTAAAAATTATCGCCGATTTAGCGGCAGAAACTGCCGCAAAAGAGGCGATAATGGGCTTGATAATATGCCCTTGTGAATTCCCATAGAAGCCCAGGTTCTGGGTGAACCTGGGCTTCTATGGGAATTCTCCAGGGAATATTAGCAAGCCCATTATCTCCGCTTTAGCGGCAGTTTTCTGCCGCTAAATCGGCGATGTTAATGCCGGCCTTGATAATATGCCCCTTAATCTTTCCCTGAGTGCCACTAAATAATGCGAATCATGCAGTACGCGCGATCAGACCCCGTGACGAATGGAGGAGTATGTAAAACAAGATGGAGGCACGTCAACCAGGCTCTCAAAGCAGCTTCTGGGCTAGTCAGCAGGAGCTTCTCCTAGCATCTGTCTCTGGCGATGTACCATTCCGATTTAAAGTGCTCCATTATCTCTAATGTTAGAGCGCCGATTCGCAATGACAATCGTTCCGAAATGCTTTTTTGTTGGAAGTGAGGGAGTTACGTCTCCGTAATGGTTACACCTGCACCTTAAGCTTGATAATAAAGACTGAGAGATCCCCTGCAAAAAAAGAGCTTTCAAGCTTCTTACAAGTCCATGCGTAACTTATCCCGTCCAGGTTTTTTTTAATCTACTTTCTTGGATTGGTTGTTCTATGTATGTAATGTGGGCACTACAAGTGCCAGAAAGCAAAGACACAGACTGAACTGGTCGAACGCGAACCTTGGAAACTAAAAGACTTTTCTGCAGAGGAGGCGGATTTTGAGGGGTGTGGCTCTAGTATACCCACTTAGAAACTGCCACGTTGGTTCTGACGTGTGAGTCATCGGTTGAAGTGCCTAACAAAAGTACGGAACGATGAGGCGGGGCCAGTTACTTGGCTAATAACATTGTGCAATATTTTGTTTACCACCTCATGAAAAATTTAAAGCAAGTTAAAGGAATCGGAGGGGAATGTACTGGTTTACCTTAGGAAAGTTCTCTGAATTAATTCCATCCCCGCAGATGTCTGTGTATGCAACCACTTAGCTGCAGATGAATGCTGGTTGGCGCAAAATATAATTACTTTGATTCCCAGTTCTACAAAGTCCAAGACTGAAAGAGCTGTGAATATCCAAAGTACTCCTTTTAAAATGGTATCACAAACAGTAGAAAACAAAATGCGCAAAGAGATTTAGGGGCATATTATCAAGAAACTGCTTTAAAGTGATCGCCGCTTTAGCGGCAGAAAACTGCCGCTGAAGCGGTGATAATGGGCTTAATATGCCCTTGAGAATTTCCATAGAAGTCCATGTTCTGGTGTCAACATGGGCTTCTATGGGAATTCTCCGCGGCATATTATCAAGCCCATTATCGCCGCTTTAGCGGCAGTTTTCTGCCGCTAAAGCGGCAATAATATTAACGCCGTGCTTGATAATATGCCCCTTAGTGTTTAAAATAAAACAAGTATTTTCCAATGTTGTTCCTTGATACAAAATCAGACCTAGTGCAAACTTTTTTTTTATATATATAAGTTTATATCAAAAGGGAGCACTTTTACATTTACATTTCTTTCGTGGGCAGGCACACTGGCTTGTTTCTCCCTCGCCTCGCCCATCATGGCGTCAAAATACCGGAGGCGCCTTTTCCCTCCATAGGCACCTCGATGTCGACACTAACTGTTCAGGTATGGTACTGGTTGTTTTTAAAAGCAAAATATGGTGATACGATTAGTGTAAAATTAGAAAAAGGTTGTTCAAGTCGTTCCCAAATAGATCCGTCTCTCCACCACTGTCCTTTTCAGCTCGACGTCTTACAGAGGCGTTAACGAAGCCTCCAAGTTCAAAACGCCGTCTCCGGTTACCCTTTCTAACCTGTCACAGCCTTCCTCGAAACCGCACCACGGAATACTGGAAGAACAAACACTACTTTCCACCTCAACTTACCGTCAGTTTTTCCCCCCCGACCGTTCGCGGCTTCTTCCTGCTGAAAAGTGAAAGAGAAACCGAAACTTAAGATTGTTGTAATCACGGGTTAGCGTTCACCTCAAAGAACGATGCTAGAAATCTTTGCAGCAGAGGAAGTTTTGTAAAAGATACAAGCCGCCTTTAAACACACAAACGTTCGTTTCAAGACATTTTACCAAAGCTAAATGTGAGAGTCTCTAAATGTTTTACTTTGACCAAAAATGTCCTGTTTACAGTGCAGTGGAGCAAGGGGAGGGGCGGGGAAGCCAATCACAGGGAAATGTGCCCCTCCACCCCCGTGGGGTTTTTGGGGCAGTGGTACCGCATGGGATGCTTATGGGCGCCTTATGGGCTAGGACCGTTTGGGCTTGTAGCCCAAATATACAAACACATACAACATTTCAGAAGCGCAAAGTGGGAGATTTTATTTTTAAAAAAACGGGAGAATGGGGCCTTCAATCAGAGAGAGGGTGATGCAAGTGTTGTACACTGCCCTGGCAGGTTGCTGGCAGTGCATACACCCTCCCCACCCCCCGTGTGTGGCAGCCCGGGCTGAAATAGCTTCCCGGGCACACACACAGCCGCACCCCAGTACTTCGCAGGTCTTTAAAAGACCATTCGCTTGTTATCGAGGCTTTGTTGGTTTTTCACCTCTTCTAGAGCCCCTGGATCGCCACTCTGACTATTGCTGGAAGAATTAGCACGTTACACAATACCAAGCCCTGTCTGCTGAAACCTCGAGGAATCGGGTTATTGCTTGCACGAATCGGGAGGCGGGAGACTAGCCTTGAAATCTGTAGTCTCCCGCCTGGATCCGGAGGGTTGGCATGTCTGCAAACAGCCTTTTTACACCCAGTGTCACCATTTTGGGAAGGTGATACGGTGGCTGGCAGCAAATTGTTTTAAAAGTTTTATTGTAGATTAGATCATAGATCTCAGAGTACAGGAAGCCATGCCTGTGCTGGCGGAGGCAGGGGAATCGACCTGCTCAAGCCTGGCTGGCGCGGCAAGTGGTGTGGTTAAGGCCATATGAGCGTGTTCACTGGCGGGGCGGCCCAGCAGGGAAGCTCAGTGTTGCCAGATTTTGAGACCTGTCCCAAGCCCAAAACCCCTCAAATATAAGCTCTAATTCAGCCCAACGCAGAACAGTGTCAGCCTAAAAACCAGCGCAAAGTAGCAAGTCTCAAATTATGCAGAAATAGTCATCTAATATCTAATGGATTCTAATGCCCTTTTTATTGAAACAATACAAAACACAAAATTAATCCTACACCATTTGTTGTCCAAACCACATTCCTTTTTAGTGAAAGGACAACATCAAAATTGCCAGAACATGAGTCTGGGTAGAAAAATGGCCATGTTTAATAACTAACACATATTCATAAACATGACAAAATATTTTAAAAATGTGTTTAATAAATTCAAACTTTACATTTTAATATTTACAGGTGTTACCTTTGATCATAACCACTGGTTATGAATTATCTACTTACTCCAGCACCAAGGGGCCCTCTGGCTTGCCCCTCTTAACTGAGAACCACGCAAGGCGCAACCCACCTGCGTCCTTGAGCGGTGAGCCTCTAGCCCTCGGTCCTTGTCCGTCCTTTCCGGGACCCACCCCTCTACCACCAGGCTGCCAAGGAGGCGCTCGTGACCTGGCGCCCTTGCCTCCCCAGCCAGTGTCCCCATTCTCTCTGCGAGGACCTTACCGTTTCTCCCCTCAGTGCTGGCCTCGGGAGTATGTAAGCAGGCCTCCCGTTACCCTAAAAATCAATGTTGTGTGGTCTCTTTTCCGCCAAGACCTGCCCCTATCCTGCCCCAAAACCTCCAAACCAAGGGACGGGTGGGTGGGAGATAAAATGACGTCCGTGGTCCCCAGGATACAGGTGCAAGAGAGGGCACTCAGGGGAGCCCAGGGGCTAAATAGCCCCCACATCTGCTCCACCCCTTCCGGGCCAGGCCCCAACCGGACATACATCACGGCCTGACCCGGAAGCACTTCCTCCGGCCAGCAGCCCACCGGGCTACTGGCATGGACCAGAGGAGGGGTGTGGCTTGGGGCCTGGGGGGCCGGGCCCTAAGGGCGCGCTCACCGAGGCTCGCGCTTTTCATATGACTGCGCTTTAAGCATCATGTATTGATTCAAAATGCATATTACACTTGTAAAAAACAACATGTCATTTAACATCCAGAATGCTCTTTTTCGTTGTACATATGCCCCTGGTAAGAAAACTCTGGAGGAGTTTTTCATTTATAGATAAAGGCCAAGATAAGGGGCCATCAGGCCTCCTCTTGATCAAGTGGCCTGGAACCTCACACCTAAATGTAACTGCAACGGAGGGAAACAAAAGTATGCAACTTGTTATCTCTTCACAGGTACTTATGAGAGGCATGCTTTTGACTTTTTTCAGTCCCTTTATGTAAGTGCATGAACTGTAAACATTTCAGATGTGTTGATCTGTCCCAGTATTTACACACATAATTTAAATAGCACTATTTTATTTGTTTTATACCGTTACTCAACCCAATGTAGGGTGTCAGAGTGCTTTACATAACATACACATTGACAATAAATCATGCAATTGTGTAAATCAATGTACAAGATGTGTTGCATGACTCAGTGAGGGTTAAAAGATGTAGCAGTCACATATCATACATAGCTAGAGAGCAAAGCTCAAAAGGCGGATTAATAGTCCTGCACCTCACATAAGTTTCTCAAATTCAAAGTTCTTGCGCACTGAAACCCCGGCACCAACCGTTACGTGATGCCTCTGTGTTCCAGATCATTAAAGATGCAGCTGCAAGTGGATGTGCGCCAGGCAAAGAAGTCCAAGATACTCTTGTATTTTCAGAAGTCTTTATTTTCAATTAATATTTTCCGTGTGCTAATAACACATTAAGCTCAGCCAACGCGGTTCGTTCTCTCACCGAGAACTTCGTCAGGGCTGAATTGACATGGAAAAGGACCCAAATCAAAAACACATAATAAGTCACAAAACAAAACATATAAAACTGGAAAAGGACAGAAGGGAAAAAACACAAGAATACAGACGACAAACATTAATATGCTTTAAGGTGGAATTCCTAAGTGACATATTCCAAGACAATGGTAATAAGACATACGACAAACCAACAGGACATCCATATATAAAAATCATATTTAAAGGACAAAGGCACACCGACGGCCCTGCAACAATCCACCGCCCTGTTGACCACCTTGCCTTTGGGGACCACTATTATCGGGGGCTACTTCAACACGGTCTCCACTCCGCACTTCGACACGACAGGCCCTCCGTCAAACTCAAGACTTTTGCAAGCAAAACAATTAACAAATTGGTCTGAGTCCCTGGGCCTCTGCGATGCGTGGCGTATCTGGCCCCCTCACACCAAACAGTTTACTCATATCTCTGCAGCACACCATACAAAGACACGCATAGACGCAATCTTTGTCCCATCGACTGACTGCAGCACAATCCAAGATGTCCTTATACTCCCCAGGGGCATCTCTGACCATTCCCCGTTGCTCCTTAGTATGGGGGCTCCACCCCCCTCGAACCGCCCGTCTTGGCGGATGAATGCTTGGTTCCTCCAAGATAAGGAATTTAGGAAGGTAGTGGGGACCGAGCTCAAGCAGTACTTCCTGACCAATGATGGTTCGGTTCCATCCCCGGGTACATTATGGGAGGTGGGCAAAAAAATAAATAAATAAAGGACAACGGCACACGATCCATTAGCAGAAAATGTAAAAGTTGCATGCCGAAGTTGCTGACATGTTACATTAGTGTAAATAGAGACAATGTGCAGGGGAATCACTGCAGACATAGATCGTCTTAAGGGCCACACCACTCACAGTTACATAAACACTCTAAATAAGGTAGTTGCAGGACAAAAAACCACCAGGGTCACCTAGGCTGTGAGGAAGACACACATAGAATAAAAATCAGAGAGGTTGTGTAGCGCAACAAGCACAATAAAATGCAAGTCAATCGTACACGGGATAGCGTGGAAAAGACAGAGTTGAGAGAAAACACAATCTCACCTCAAGTCAAACCGAGCAACAGTTCAGTAAAGACAAATCAATGTGGTCCAGTGTAAGTTCTCCAGTATAATAAGCTGCAAAACACAAGGGAATTCCCAAGGGCAAGGTAGTCCCCGACAACGGAGAACTGCTGAAAATGAGACAAAGTAAACTAAAAGCAAGCAAGTCTGAATGTTTATAACCATGGAAGATCATGCAAATTAATCCTCACTTCCAGCAACTGAGCCCAAGGAAGCAACAAAAGTAACCAATGCCCCCAATTTATACTCTAGAACCTAATATATATATAAAAAAAATCCCATAATTGACCCAAGGCTAATGGCATTAGGGAACGGAGACTAATGGACATTCTAATAGAATAATCCATGTACGTTACAGTCATGTGTAGATACATTGATGTAAAAGACTTGTTGTCTAGTGTGCTGCTGTCTGTTATGATGATGCCTGGAAAACAGTTCAAAATTTGCGAACATACGTGACAAGAATTTTCAATTCTATTAAGGACAAGGAGGTGAGGATTATGCTTTCTCATTTCTTTATTAGAAATGCTCAGCAGCCAATTAGAAAACAGTAGATAAAAGAGAAAACTACAGTACCCATAAACACCAGGGTATCCCGTGACCAACCATAGCGACCATAGTATAAAAGGTCATGTCGAAAGTATCACATACTCTTTCTTTGTTGAGGAAAAACAGTTCAATTAAAACAGGAAGTCCAAGAAAAACGTTGAACATCAGGGATAGAAAGACCATCAGCAGCAGCAAAAATCCACTTTGAAGAACACAGGACTCGGCGGCAGTAGAACACCGGAAACAGAAGAGCATAGAAAACAATATAAGCCCGATGGAACAGCAACACCGTTACTTCGGGTCAGAACCTGAAAAGATACATACAGCCGTAATACACATCCAGTATATAGAATGAAGTCATAAACAGGGGGGGGGGGTAGAGAAATAATGAATTACACTAAACATAATGCATATGCAAAAAGTATAAATGCATAACATGTGCAGAAAACAATAGCAACGGGTGGGATAATCCTCGCCTCCTTGTCCTTAATAGAATTGAAAATTCTTGTCACGTATGTTCGCAAATTTTGAATTCTATGTCAGGACAGGAGGCTCCGATTATGCTTGTTCAAAGCTGTTCCACCACCACAGAAACAATATGATCAATTGGTTTGTAATAAAAGGTTTTGAACACTGAATCAGAAGACCAATCTGCGGCCTTCATGATGTCAAATAAAGTAACACCCATCGAGAATGCCTTAGAAGCCATAGCCCCACGTGCCGAATGAGCACCAAAAATGGAAACATCAATGCCAGCTTCAGACATGAGCCATCTAACCCAGCGAGCCAATGTAGCTGGGGTAACAGGGCGAAAAGGCTTCTGCAAAGCAATCAACAGTTGACCATGCATATCTGAACATAAAGGAGCAGTACATACCTCATAATCCTTGACGCATTGAACAACGCAAAGGTTGGGATGATTAGGAAAGGAAGGGTAGGTAATTGAGGAAGTATTCGTTTTGGTACGTTTGGAAAGACGAAATGTGACACTCTCCGGTGTAAAACTGCGACCTGCCAAGTCCAAAGCTTGAACATCAGACACCCGTTTGCAAGAAACAAGGAATAACAACATGGTCAGTTTGGCTGACAGTTGTTTACGGGAAAGCAAAGAATTGGAAGGCCAGGCTTCCAAGAACCTCAAAACAATGGATACATCCCATAAAGAAACGTTCTTAGGACATGGGGGTGTCGCCAGACGAATACCCTTAAGCAATTTGGCAATCAAAGGATGTTCACCCGCGGGTTTACCATCAATAGGAACGTGGCCTGCCGAAATGGCGGAACGGAAATTATTAACTGTCCGATAAGCCAAACCGGAAGAAGCAAGAGACGCTAATAAATTAATGATCAGAGAAACATCCGCCGCAGCGGGATCAGTCTCCCGTTGAACACACCAAGCACACCATCGTTTCCAGGAACCCGAGTAGCGTTTATGAGTGTTGGGTGCCCAAGATCCACTGATAAACTTGAAAGCATCTCGTGAAAGGCCTGGGACCGTCCAGCGGTCCCCGAAAGTCGCCATGCCAGAAGAAGGAGAGAGCCTGACTGGATCAGGGGATGCGGATTGCCGAGAGGGTCCAGCAAGAGATTCCACTTCTGGGGAAGAAGGAGCGGCACTGCACAACACATTTCCAGGAGAACCAGGCTTGAGCCCTCCACAGAGGAGCAATCAGAATCAGTTCCGACTGATAACGCTTTGTGCAAGCCAGGACTCTGGGAATCATCATGAACGGGGGAAAAGGCGTAGCACAGAAGGGATGGCCAAATCTGTAGAAATGCGTCTGTGGCCAGGGCTTCCGGATCCGGCCTCCAGCTGAAGAACCGAGGAAGCTGAGTGTTGAGGTGAGAAGCGAACAGGACAATGTGACACTGGCCCCAAAACCGAAGAAGAGAACGGAATATGCGAGGATGAAGCCTCCAATCGCTGAAATCCCGAAGGTGACGCAAATTCCAGTCCGCAATCTGATTGTTGCGACCGGGAAGGTATTTGGCAATAACAGTGATCTTTTGTAGACAAAAATGCCAAAAGTCTTTAGCGATCTCCGCTAAAATCCTGGATTTCGTGCCGCCCAACTTGTTGACATAACGAACCGCTGACACATTGTCCATGCGGAGAAGAATGCAACAGTTGGATCGAAGGGGAGTGAAACAACGGATTGCAAAGGACCCTGCCAGGAGTTCCAGGCAATTTATGTGGAGAGTCAACTCGTGAGGAGACCACCGACCCCCCCGTCGATAGTGGACCACACCGGACTCCCCAACCCCGCAGGCTGGCATCGGATTCTATCACCATCTTCGGTGAAGAGCCGAACAGGGCTCGCCCATTCCAGGCTTCCATGTGGTTCAACCAGCATTGCATCTCCCACCTCGCTTCCTCTGAGAGGAATTTGATCGGAATAGCGAAGGTCATTTTGGAGATGACGGATCTTCAAACATTGAAGCGCCCTGTAATGCAGAGGGCCCGGGAAAATCGCCTGAATCGAAGACGCCAATAGTCCGACGACACGTGCTATAGATCTCAACGATACAGTCTGTTTGGAGATAACCGAAGCCAACTCCCTCTTGATGTAACGAATCTTCTGATTGGGTAAGAGAAGCTGACAGGTCAGAGGATTGACCTGGAAACCCAGAAAATCTATCACTTGTGAAGGGGTGAAAACAGATTTCTGAGAATTCACCAGAAATCCCAGAGATTGTAACAGGTCGATCGATCATTCCAGATGTGAAATCAACTTGCGGGGACAATGTGCCATGATCAGAATGTTGTCCAAGTATACAATCATGCGAACACCCCGAGCACGCAAGCATTCCACGACGGGCCTCAGAAGCTTCGTGAAGCACCAAGGAGCTGACGAGAGGCCGAACGGAAGAACTTTGTATTCGAACCAATTCCCCTGCCATTGGAACTGAAGAAACCGACGATGGGGGCTTAAAATTGGAATCGACAAATACGCATCTTTGAGATCTAGGCGAACCATCCAATCCCCTTCCCGGAGAAGATCTTGCAACAGATGGATTCCTTCCATTTTGAAATGGCGATAAACTACCCCTCCATTGAACTCCTTCAGATTGAGAACCAAACGGGATCCGCCCCCTCGTTTCTGAACCAGAAAAACCATGCTCACAAAACCGCTTGGATGACGGGTAGTCCGAAGGATCGCCCCTTTTGCGAGAAGGGAGGCTATTTCTGCTGAAATGAACTCCTGATCCTGAAGGGAGAAAAACAACGGGGTTGGAGGGAGGATTTGAGGCTGAGGCTGGTAAAACTCTATCTTGTAACCCTGAACCGTTTCCAGCAGCCAAGCATCGTTGGAGATTAGATGCCAATTGTGGAGAAAAAAAATGGATTCTGCCCCCCAAAACCACCTCGGAAGCTGGAATTAACCTCACCTGAAGTGTTGGAGTCCTGGTGACCTCCTTGGTTTCCACCGAATCGACCTTTCCTATACTGTCCTCTCCCTTTGCGAGAGGGAAAGAAATTGGAACGAGTGGTGAATCCGGAGTCCTGACCACCCCTTCTGTGGGACTGGAATCCTCTCTGGGAATTCTGTTGAGAGCCACGGCCGAACGAGCGCCCCCTGTGTCGTCCGGCCTTGGCAAAAACCGGCCGACATGCTCGCTGCAGCGAGGCTTGAGCCTTGTCAAGGCCACTAAAAGTGGCCACAAAGTGCGTAAGCTCCTTCAGGAACGGCTGACCAAATAACTGTCCTTGAGCCAAGGGGCCGAACTCGGAAGATGAGAGCTCCGCCAGCTTAGGATCGAGCTTGAGAAGAATGGAACGGCGCCGCTCACACGAAATTGCGCAGTTGGCATTGCCTAACTGGCAAATAGCCCTCTGGGACCATTCAATGAGCTGATCAGGATCAACAAGGGCTGAAGACCCCTTGGCGAGAACACCAAGATCCAAGATTTTAGTAAGCGGGCCCAACAAGTCCAACAATTTGTCTTGGCAGGAACGCCAGAACCTGTCAAGACCCTTCTTGGGGCCTTTGGCGTACTTTTTGAGATATGTGACCATCGTAGGATCCACTTCTGGAGTTTCGGCCAAATGGTCAGCCAAATCAGGACGTGGACGTTCGGATCTCAGGCAGGCCCTGACATCCTTCTCAAATGGTTGGCGAATATGAGCCTGTACATATTCCGCCACTGCAGGGGATGGCAACCAAGAAGAAGAATTTGGATGAACGATATCAGAGGGTTCAAAAGCGAGTATAGGGGGATGTGAGGGAGCGTCCACGAAGTGGTCCTTACGAGCCTTTTTCCGCGGAGGAGGGTCAAGTTCAGATGAAGTGGAGGAATGAGTGTCATCAGCATCAGTATCAGGGAAGGCGGAACCCGAAGGCCCAGCCGTTGCCTTAGGGGTAGACCTGTCAGAAGACAAACTTTTGGCCAATTTCTGGAAATCAGATTTGTGTGGATTCACAGGAGATTTAGAGGATGCACGAGCAGACGGCAACCAGCCCTGTTGTTGAGCATAGAGAGACAAATGACGTTTTAAGGGGTTAATGGCACGAACAAGCGCCTTATTAACCGAATGTTGTACTCCCTGATCCAAAGCCTCAACCAAATCGTGCTCCAGAGAGCCAGAGGCATCATCATCATAGCAATAGTCATCCTCATAATAATAATCCTCCATTATGACACAGATGTGCAACAAGTTATAATGCCCACAGAGAAATGACAATAATCAATATTAGCCAAAGGCACAATGCAGGGGGAGTGAACAATCCCACAGCAAGCCAATAAAGCAAGTAGAAACCTGAACACACTGCAAGAATTAAACGTGGAGGGAGGGCTTGCTGTTCCAGAAAAAACTGTCACTCTAGGCAAAGCCTATGATGGGTTGTACAGCCCAATTGTTATTGTGGTGCAAGAGGGCGTATTTGGGGCGAAATACACAGGCTGTGGGCAATGGGCGCTGAACGCGACCTTCTCCTGACGAAAATCATCCGTTTTATTAAAAAAACCATGGCCTCCGCACATGCGCGGTAACGGCCGCCCGGTATTCATAGAGTGGAGCGCTCGCATGCAGAGCACGAGCCTCCAAGCCCCTCTCTCCCACTCCACAACCTTTAACAGAGACGCGGGCGCTAAGCGCCCGGCTCAGGGAGGTGAACCTCGCGATCCCCACAAACGGACCAAAGCGGCGAGCGGATGGGACGATTAAAGCACTAAGGGAACCATGGAAACCGGGCAATAAACAGCGCGGCGACGCGCGAATATGAAGCGCCACAGAAGCACCAAAAGGCACAAGTACAATTGCAGAAACAAGGTAACAAAGCAATATCAGTAATTATCCAGTAAAGAGAAAATACACTTAACTGGCTGCGGAGCAGCAAGGAAAGAGGATGTGATACTTTCTACATGACCTTTTATACTATGGTCTCTATGGTTGGTCACGTGATACCCTGGTGTTTATGGGTACTGTAGTTTTCTCTTTTATCTACTGTTTTCTAATTGGCTGCTGAGCATTTCTAATAAAGAAATGAGAAAGCATAATTGGAGCCTCCTGTCCTGACATAGAATTGCATCATGTGTCTATAGAAAGGCAAAATGCAGAAAGTGTGGTTGGCTTTATTAAACCATGCCGCCCGACAAGGACCCCCAGCTGCATTTGGCATCAGTGTGATGCGCCGCCTAAATACGCCCGTATAGTTAAGATATTGAATATATATATCGCCTGTGTACCGAGACATGCAAATGTGGAATAATGGGCCGGCCATGTAGAGCCGTACTGCTCGTTCCAGACCACTAGTTACGTAAACATGAGTGTTAGGACCGCCAACCTAAGTGGATGCAGCTACAAGGTGACCACCACCAGCATATACCCCTCATCTTCCTTACCCTAATGACAAGACGAGGAAAGAGTGGTTGGCCTCATCATACCAAGCCGCCCGACTGAAACCCCCAGCTGTATTTAGGCATAAGTTTAATGCGCAGCCAAAATAAGCCTGTAACGTAACAATTTCGAATAAATGTATCTTATGCAAACAGAGATGCACAAATAGGAAGAGCTGGGACAGTCATATAGAACGGTACCGCCTGTCCCAGACCCCCAGCTGTGTAAAACAAAAGGAAGGGTGTCTGCCGTCAGCAACAAGTGCATGCCTCTAGAAAGTAACCGCCAGCATCTAGCCCTGGTCCTCCTTACTTGAATAGCAAGTCCAAGAGCGACAGTCCGAAAGAATCGGAACTGCTCGCGCCCTGTTTTATTTAAATGCAAAAAAAAGCCTGCCCCTCCAGAGGCATGGCCAATCGCGGGTCACGTAGGAAAGTGCCGACGTGAGGAGGGAAGAGACAGCGCGCTGTATGCAGCGGGTCCACTTCCAGGTGAGCGCAGCAGAGCAAATTAGTATAACCTACATGTAATAACACAGGCGCTGGTTTCCGCCATGTTGGAGTGGTCACTAGGTAAAAACCATTGACTATTTAAATATAAAAGTGAAGAAAAAAAAAAATGATAAAAGAATATCAACAATTAACAAGGTCGGACGAAAACTATAAAGGCCCAAAAGATTATATCAGAAACACACAGAAAGTAGAGACTTTCTGAGGTGTGAAGAAAAATAAAAAATAAAATGATGGGATAAGTGCCACATCATTTACAACGCCTAGCCCAGTGAGGCAGCCAGGTAGCCAAGTCAGTGATATCACAGAAATAAAATATTCAAAATCGTAATGTAGCCACCCTCTAACAATGATGGTGTGGGACCGTGGAGGTCTAGTCTACGGCACTTGATGGTAAAGGCAGAAGGAGTGAACCAGTAATAATGTAATGCCAGTGATCATTAATAAAACTTTAACTCAGATGACATGAGATCGTAGAGATTCAGTATAAGTCACTAGAGGGTAATGGCAGACAGAGTGGGCCAGCAACCATATGATGCCGGTCAGTGTAGATAGGTTGTGGCAATATTAAAGACAGTCAAAAAGGCGGCAGCATAAAATCAGTTACAGTGTGAGCAGGAAATCTACATTAGTAACCATCGTCATCCCCTATAGGCAAGCAAGATATGCAGCTTCACACCTCATAAAGGGCCATATGTAGGAAGCCAAATACCGGTCGGTAACGGCCGATTTTCGGTAAATATCCCGTTACCGACCGGTATTTAGGCTTTTGCTATGTAGGGGGCATATTTCAGGATTCGGTAATTTACCGAATCGGTAAAATTACCGATTCGGTAAATACCGAATCCTGAAATGATATGTAGGGGGAGTGTCTCGTCGGTGTGTGGATTCGTTATTTACCACCAACTAAAAGTTGATGGTAAATGACGAATACCTGTAAAAAAGCATTATTGTGCTATTTGAAATGTGCAATGTGGCAGACATACATGCCCTTAGGGCATGTATGTGCGCCACATGTGCACACATGCACGAATCAGGGGTGCAACAGGGTGTCAATGTGACACCCTGCCACCCATGATAATGCCTCCCCTATTACCGATTCGGTATTTACCGAATCGGTAATGGCAACTGGCTTCCCATTCATTCCTATGGGCCTCCAGGCCCATAGGAATGAATGGGAAGCCAGTTGCCATTACCGATTCGGTAAATACCGATACTTAAATACCGATATTTACCGAATCGGTAATAATTTACCTACATTACATTTACCGATTCATAAATACCGAATCTGTAAAATTCGGTATTTAAGAATCGGTAAATTTAATTTACCTACATATGGCCCAAAGTGTCTACTTTCTGTGTGTTTCTGATATAATCTTTTGGGCCTTTATAGTTTTCGTTCGACCTTGTTGATTCTTGATATTCTTTATCATTTTTATATTTTTTCGCACTGTTATATTTAAATAGTCAATGTTTTTTACCTAGTCACCTCTCCAACATGGAGAAGGCCAGTGCCAGTGTTATTGCATCCAGGCTAGACTAATTTGCTCTGCCGCGCTCACCCGGCAGTGGACCAGCTGCACACAGCGCGCTGTCTCTTCCCTCCCCACGTCGGCATTTTCCTATATGACTCGCGATTGGCCATGCCTCTGGAGGGGCAGGATTTTTTGCATTTAAATAAAACAGGGCGCAAGCTGTTCCAATTCACTCGGACTGTCGCGCTTGGACTTGCTATTCAGGTAAGGAGGAAGAGGGCTAGATGCTAGCGATTACTTTCTAGCGGCATACACTTGCTTTTGGCGCCCGACACCCTTCGTTTTGGCTTACACAGCTGGGGGTCTGGGACGAGCGGTACGGTTTTACATGACCGGTCCGGCTCTTCCTATTTGTGCATCTCTGTTTGCAAATGATACATTTATTTGAAATTGTTCCGTTACGGGCTTATTTGGGCGGTGCATTAAACTTATGCGTAAATACAGCTTTGGGTTTCAGTCGTGCGGCTTGGTATGATGAGGCCAACCACTCTTTCCTTGTCTTGTCATTAGAGTAAGGAAGACGAGGAGCATATGCTGGCGGTCACCTTCTAGCTGCATGCACTTAGGTTGGCGGTCCTAACACTCTCATGTTTACATAACTAGGGGTCTGGTACGAGCTGTACAGCTCTACATGGCCGGCCCGTTTTACCGCATTTGCATGTCTTGGTACACAGACGATACATATATTCAATGTCTAAGCTATATGGGAGTATTTAGGCTGCGCATTACACTAATGCCCAATGCAGCTGGGGGTCCTTGTCGGGTGGCATGCTTTAATAAGGCCGACCACGCTTTCCCCATTTTGCTTTTCTGTAGACACATGATGCAACTGTTCTCCAGGCATCATAACAGACAGTGGCGCACTAGACAACGTGCCATTTACATGAATGTAGGTACACACAACTGTAACGTACATGGATCTTGCTATTAGAATTTCCATTAGTCTCAGTTCCCTAGTGCCATTAGCCTTGGGTAAATTATGGGAATATTTGATATATATTTGGTTCTAGAGTATAAATTGTGGGCATTGGTTACTTCTGTTGCTTCCTTGGGCTCAGGTGGTGGACAGTGAGGATTAATTTGCATGATCCTCCATGGTTATAAACGTACAGACTTGCTTGCTTTTAGTTTCATTCGTCTAGTTTTCAACAGATCTCCGTTGTCGGGCACTACCTTGCCCTGGGAATTCCCTTGTGTTTCCTAGCTTATTATACTCGAGCACTTACATTGGACCACATCGATTTGTCTTTACTGAACTGTTGCTCGGTTTGCCTTGAGGTGAGATTGCGTTTTCTCTAAACTCTGTCTTTTCCATGCTATCCTGTGTACAATGGACTTGACCAATTAACTGTGAGTGGCGTGGACCTTAAGGCGATCTATGTCTGTAGTGATTTCCCTGCACATTGTCTCTATTTACACTAATGTAACGTGTCAGCAACTTTAAAATTTTAAATTATCTGCTAATGGATCGTGTGCCTTTGTCCTTTCAATGTGATTTTTATATATAGATATCCTGTTGGTTTGTCGTATGTCTTATTACGATTGTCATGGAAAATGTCACTTAGGCATTCCACCTTAAAGCATATTATTGTTTCTTGTCCGCAGTCTTGTGTTTTTTCCCTTCTGTCCTTTTACAGTCTTTTATGTTTTGTTTTTTGACTTATTAAGTGTCTTTGATTTGTGCCCTTTTACGTGTTAATTTCAGCCCTGATGAAGTTCTTGGTGAGAGAACGAAACGCGTTGGCTGAGCTTAAAGTGTCATTAACACTTGGAAAATATTAATTGAAAATAAAGACTTTTCAAAATGCAAGAGTATCTTGGACTTCTTTGCCTGGCGCACACTCACTTGCAGCAGTATCCTACATTGCTCACTGTGCTTTATTAAAAGGCTTACTAATTATGAAATGCAAGTAAAAAAAGGATCTGTGCTCCAGGCAGTAGCCCACTTACCTAGCTACATTAAAAATAAAAATATGTTCATCTACATATTACATGATGTGCTTTGCAGGAGACACAATCTTCTATACTACTTTGATTCTGATCGGGGACTACACAAAACAGATCTCTCCAACAAATACTTTAATCTCCAGAGTTAGCTCACCAATTATTATTCCCTGATATTTACTGGGCACCTCTGCAGAAGATGTCTTAACCCCATAAAATATTTGAAAACACAGACTTTGAAACCAATTAAGCATAACAGATCTACTAGCATGCTTCTCCTTGTTGCCAATTTCTTTGTGGCAGAGTTAAAAAAAAATATATAAATAATAATAATTGGGGCCCAGATTTTGCTTCGGGATTGTGCAACTTTTTTAGCACAACCGTAATGCAAAATTTGTTAAATCTCATAATGCGCTTAATGCACCCATGATATACCTAATAAAAACAAAAATGTGAGATCTTATCTGATGTTACTTCTTGTGATGTCACTTACTGTGATAACACGTTTGATGTCACATTGTGACATGGGCTGTGATGGCACACGCCATGATGTCACTTGCATACTGACTAACTCGGTTATTCCTCCCACGTGCCGAACCTACAAGAAACTTCATAGCTTCAAGGCCCTCCATTTTGAGAAGGAATAATTTTACCCAAACACGAAACTTGCTTTGGCAAATTTTTCAAAAAATGACCGCACATTAATTTCAAGAGTAAAAATAAATACAATTTACGTATTATTCCCTTTAATGCATCGGCAAAGGTAACACCACGTCCCATGGAAAAAGGCACTATAAAGCACACGGGGAAAGAAGGCAGTTCCATGCTTTCTCTTCCACATGCATTCTACAAGCCTGCCCCTCAACTTCGGGTAACTTCACATATGGTGTCAGTCAGCACTGCAGTCATTCGAGAGTCCTTTGAAAATCACCACCACCGCACAGCCCCAGGTGAAGTACTGACCAGGTCACAAACTAGAGGTCCTTTCAGCTTTCACCCATATCGAACAACGGGAACAGGGCGATAACTTAATCAGCCACCCTGATTTAACAAATATGAGGTTGGCTGCATCCAGCCAGGAATGTATTGGTCAGTGCACACACACTCTGTGGCACACATTTCAACCCACCAGTTCCTACTGCTGCTGTACAGGACGGAGGTAAAAATAAAATTTTAATTTAATTTAAATTTAGTTTCATTTAATTTAATTTAATTAGGGCGAGGGCGTGTTCTCACCAGTGGGTCTCTCTCGATCTCGCGTCGACTCAAGGCTGGGGCCGGGCCGCACCCGCAGGGCCACAGCAGCACACAGGCCAGGCCCAGTGCACGTACGCACGGAGGTGGACTGCACAGCTTGCTGCCTACGGGTGGATCCAGTCCACTCTGTCCGAGTGAGCCAGCCAGAAGAAGTAAGCTCAGAGCGGACCGCGTAGTAACTGACTGCTGTTGAAGCAAGAAAATCCTGACCTTATCCAGAAATTAGCAGCCGCAAGCACAATTAACTGACAGCCAGGCCAGCCCACTGACACTACTGTCTGCAGGAGGCCGAGCCCAACGATGGTCCGTCCGTCCCTTAAGCGACGCCGAGAGAGAGCGCGTGGTTCACAGTCACTGCATTTAAAAGCACAGCGCAGGGGCTGGCCAAATTTTATGCCCTGGGACCAACAAACACGGTACTGTTGGTCTGCGACTCCACACCACTACGCTAGGGTGCAGGCGTCACGTGCAGCATTGCAAGCATGTGTGCTTGCACGTACAACATACACGTGTGATGCACTGCTGCTCAGCCGCTGCACGTGTGAGGGGATGGGGCGGCCATGTACATACATCATCATGGACATGATTGGACAGTCACTCACAGAGCACAGGCTGGCCTGGTCCTCCTCCAATCATTCCTCAGCCATCAGCGCGCTTTGTGCGCTCATTCACCAATCCTGGACCCTGCTGCCAAACTTGATAGGCACGGACTCGTTGGCGGCACTGCCCAGCCAGATTTTTGCGCACAGTGGGCTTATATCCGCCCAAAAAGTAGCCCCCCCGCCAGGAATAGGTTTTCCCTGCACAAATGGGAAAAATGTCGCCCATTTGTGCGGGAAATAGCCCAATCTTGGAACACTGGGGAAGCTAGGTACTTAGCAGAAGCCACCTGACCGCTCTGGGAGTGGCCCCTGGGGCTAAGAGAGAAGTGGGTGGTGTGTCGCGCGGAGCTCCCTCAGCAATTTATGGCTATGACGGGGCGGGGCCTGCAAGCAGAGAGGCCGGACTAGTTTAACAAGCATTTGAATGCAATAGGTCTCGCATTTGCTGGAGTTGGAGCTATTGGCATTGTAAATGGCAATGTTGTTTGTTTATGTTTTTTTTGTTGCAGTGGAGTGACTAAAGAAATAAAAGGGCACACCCTATCATATTATAAGCTTTTATAGCAATTGTACATTAAAGCTATGGCTATGTTAACTAAGTAACTCGGCAAAGTAAATGCGGCCAGGGCCGGCTCTAGGGCGGTGCGACCGGTGCCACCGCACCGGGTGCTGGCTTCCAGGGGGCGCCGTGTTTGCAAGTTTATTGTTATTTTAAAGCACCTGCTGCTGCCGCGCTAGTTTCCTCCAGCAATTTTCGGGCAACGAAAATATGTCAGGATAAATCCTGTGATTAATGTTCTTCCTGAAGATAGGTCGGAGTTTTGTTTAATTTGGATTTTGAATCACTATAAAGTAGTGCACAGGGTTAACATGCCTTTAGCAGAAAACAAGTACCGAGTAGATTACAAAGTGCATACAATATAAATAGGTCAGTGGGTTGCTCGTTTTAAAAAATACATCATTTTGTTACTTACAATTTATAGGTTAAAATCCTAATATAGGATTTGAATATATAAATTGCAAGAAACAAACTGGTGTCTCTTTTAAAAGCAGTAACCCATTGACTTATTTACATTCTATGCACTTTGTAATTGTACTGAACTATTAACTTTCATCAAAGAACTGCATGAACCCTGCAGAGTATAGATTTAAGCAAAGACTAATGTTGCAAAAAGGATTAATTTAGTCAGAAATCTATTTTCATTATGAAAGAGAACCCCCAACTATGGTGTTCTTTTTAGGTCTCGGCTAGCGATGGCTGCGCTTGCGCAGTCTCGCTCGCGAGAGATAATGACTTGGGAGAAGAGGGGCTTGAACCCGCCCCTCTTCTACCCTGTTCTCCATTGGCTGGCCTAGTAAATGCTGGCCAGCCATTGGAGAAGAGGTCCCGTCACTCCAATCATGCCCCGTCCTTTTCGGATCGGGGGGGCGTGTTTTTTGCGAAAAGTCTCAGGGAGGAGACAACAGCAAAACACGCCCCCGAATCCGAAAAGGACGCTCCCTTTCTCCGAGGCATTTATGCTGTGCCTCGGAGAAAGGCGGTGGTGTCTTTCGGTGCCCTCCATTAAATTCGATCATTGATGTAGCAAAGAAAATAAAAGTAATTGTCGCTTGCAGATTTTAACTCTCAATGTCTTCAGTCTCTCACATCAACATTTGTGCACGCTCTCTCGGCTCGCGGGTCATCGTTACACAATTCAAGCTGTTTTACCGAGCGCCAGGCACGTTTTACGAAAACCACCCCCTCCCTCACGAACATTTATTTTATAGAACTCTGGTTTCTCTGCCACAATGAACCGTGCTTGGACTATGGTCTCCGCTCTGGCAAACAGTACTTCGACCTCCTTAACTTCCTTTTATGTTGTGGTGCTACAACTCGGCGTCTTGCCTCCTTTCCGGTTCTAGTTTTGCGTTGAAATGAATTTTGATGGCAAAATGTGGCATGGAACATTCACCACTCCAACTCGACAGATTACGAAATATATCCCAAATTATATATAACAGTCGGTAGACGCATGCCTCTACAGTGTTCTCTTATATTTTGAAACCAGAATTGGTCAAGTTCGTATCCTTTCAAAGTTCCCTTTTCAAAAAATCATTATCAACGCCAAGTCTGGCCCTGGCACGGTAGTGCGATTTTTGTTTAGTATTAATAAAATTTGACACTTCAGACAGCAGTTTCAGCAGAGAGGACAAAGATGGAATGGGCATGGAATCCAAATAGTAATCATGCATATTAGTCTGGGCCACTGGCATTTTGCGATGCTGCGGTGGTGTCTTCCGGTGCCCTGGGCTTGTTTTACACTATCCCGCTTTGTGCTCCTGCGGAGATCCCACATAGGCAAATAACCAAAGATTACGGCCGTGTCAAGCCGTCCTATGTCGACAATCACAGCCATGGCTCGTCTGCCATTTTGCGACGAACCGCGTACTTCCACCACAGCCTCCGAGTGCAATGGCCAATCCGTCCGGGTTATTACATGGCTCGGGACCAGCACGTCCCCGCACTGTCCCCTAGTGCACTTCAGTGCGGATCCGACAAGCTCCGCAGTCCGGGTCCGGAATCGGCAGGCCCAGCCGATAGCTTTACATTCGGCCGTTCGAGGCTGTAGAGTCAGCGTTGAATGCCTGCACCTCGAGGTGACTCGGGTAATTTGCTCTCCAGGTCCCGCAGCAACTTCGGTCCTCTGGGGTTGCTGCTGGTACTTCGCTTGTTGTTTCAGGCCGCAAGCACTCGCAAGTTCGTATCCTTTCAAAGTTCCCTTTTCAAACAATCATTATCAACGCCAAGTCTGGCCCTGGCACGGTAGTGCGATTTTTGTTTAGTATTAATAAAATGTGACACTTCAGACAGCAGTTTCAGCAGAGAGGACAAAGAAGGAATGGGCATGGAATCCAAATACAGAAACTGAAACTTCTCTATCAAGGGGAAACATCACTGCCAAAGTTCAGAGCTTGTGAAAAAGCGACCAGCGAAATCACTTGCTAGTTAATGTTCGGGGGGGGAGGATAAGCGAAAATTTCGGGGGGGGGGGGGGCGCTGAATCTTTAAACAGTAGGCAGAGTGGCGCTGATTTCGGTGGTGGGGGGGGCTGAATCTAGGCAGAGTGGAGCTGCGGGGGTTCTTAGAAGGGGTGAAGCAACAGCGAGGCCTCATTAACATGCAAATGGTCTTTTTAAAGACCTGTGAACTGCTCAGGCGCGGCTTTGTGTCTGCCCGGGAAGCGGTCTCATCCCGGGCTGCCACACATGACGGGGGGGGGGGGGCTGAAGCCCTTTGAGTTCAATGGGTGTTGCGCGCCTGATCACAGGTAAATGCGGGAGAGAACGGGGTTGTTGAGCAGGGCCGGGCTGGCTTGCCCGGGCATCGGGCGTTTCCTGTAGCAAAAGTGCTTCACAGTTAACCTCCCCCATGACCCTCCAGCTGGTCCGACATAATTGCCAGGCCTACTTTGGGGTTCCAGTTCGGCCCTGTTGTTGAGTATCCTACCCAGGGCTTTAAGTGGGATACAAACAAATGGGTGGGGGTGGGGGGCGGTGTTGCGCGGGGTCTATACGACTTGTATTTTGCTGTCTCTTTTGTCATTGCATCCAGGCATAATGATACAACAAGTAACATGATACCTACAAGAAGTTAGGACTATTGGCTTTGTCAATCGTTGTTAGTTGCATAAGATAAATTAGCAGTAACTGTGGCTTGTATATAATATTGAAAAAGCATCCACTTGAAGCCCTAGTGACACCACGACAATGTTACTGCTCATGAGTTTCAAAAAGAGACAACAATATAATCATGCAGTGGCTGAACTCGACAGATTAAGAAATATATCCCAAATTATATATAACAGTCGGTAGACGCATGCCTCTACAGTGTTCTCTTATATTTTGAAACCAGAATTGGTCAAGTTCGTATCCTTTCAAAGTTCCCTTTTCAAACAATCATTATCAACGCCAAGTCTGGCCCTGGCACGGTAGTGCGATTTTTGTTTAGTATTAATAAAATTTGACACTTCAGACAGCAGTTTCAGCAGAGAGGACAAAGATGGAATGGGCATGGAATCCACATACTAATCATGCATATTAGTCTGGGCCACTGGCATTTTACGATGCTGCAGCGTTTTCCTCATAATTATGGATTTGCCAAACTTCCCAAATAATGCTCGCATAATAAATCTCGCTTTTGAGAGTGATTAAGCTATTGACATTGTAAATAACAATGCCGTTTCTTTAAATGTTTTAAAAACAAACAAAAATAATGTCACGAGCAATGCCAATAGCTCTAACTTTAACAATGCCGAGACCGTTGCATTGTAAATGCTTGTTTAAATTCTGAGTTTGTGCTTCTCCAGACCAAGCACTATTAAACTATTCTGCCTACCAGTATGGATGACATATCACTCCTATACCTTGGAGTCCTCTGTCTTATGTAACATTTCCTATAGGCTGAGTTACACACGTATGAGTGATTGTCTCTGTGTAATGTGTGTTTGATGCAAAGTCCTCTGACACCCTACACTGGTATGAGTGGCGCTATATATGTATATGAGAGAGTGTGCTATATATGCATCTGAGAGGGAGAGGTTATGGAGACTTGGGATCTGTTAAAGGGTGGTGCTGAAGGAATCCGTGGCGGATATGGTCATTGCGGGCGCCAACAAACATTATCGCACCGGGCGCCACCAGCTCTAAAGCCGGCCCTGAATGCGGCCATGGCAAACACTACTTAAAGCCCACTTATGGACAACAGCGGTCAGTTGCAGGCATGCACTGCATGTAGTCAGTCATGGCAGATGATGGATATGCTGCACACAGCTGCAACAGAGGAGCAGAACACAAACATGCTCTGTTTAAAGAGAGCTGGGACTACAAGGTTGTAAGAAAGTGGGTTTAAGCAGATAAGTATTTGAATGCTGTAAATAAAAATTTGTTCACATTTATCTATACGAAGACACTGTTTTTGCACAGGCATGAGTGTACATTGCTGGCAATGGTATCTGGTTTTCTACACTTATCAGCTCACCCTCCAAAGATTAAAACAAACAGAAAAAACGCTCAATTCCTTGATTTCTACACAATCTTGATGTGCGGTCTGTGGGACTCCCATGTGGGTGGAATACTTGACTGCTACCAATCTTTTTTTTTTTTTTTTTAAAGTGCTTTCCAAGAGATACGTTCATTCGATATTTCTTGAGAATAACAGTAACTGTACTGCACTCAAGGTTAAGGTATGCGCTTAGATTACATGTGTGGAGCTCTGAATATAACTTGAGTCAGTGGCTCGGGAGTGCTTGTCACCACTTGGCTCTTCCCGTGCATTGTTCAGAATGCGCACAACAACATCTGACAGGCTACATCTGGTACCAGGGTGCCTGGCGTGCGTTCAAGGCAAACATTAGTTCAGATTCCATTTTATGTGCAGGTAATCTAGACGTACCAAGATTCATGCCATCTGAACTCTTTATTTGTGCTGTTCGTTTCTTCTAAGAGTCTGCAGTACTCAAGTGTGGAAGGGGAATGCAATGCGTGCAGGTTTGGGGGAGGAAGGCAGTGATAACACAAACTATGGCATTTATTCCAACCTCATGAAAGCGTGTCCCTGTCTGTTTTTCTTCAGTGCATACAAAGAGGATGCAGGGTTTACAGGGTGTTCAGTTTGCACTGACCTATCCAACATTAGCTTCAAAATCAGACACTAATCAGGACCAAACTGTGAAGCGGTCATCTGCGGGCTTCTGGCTCTTAGTCACGCCATCTCCATGAAACCGGTTGACGAGTTGTCGTGTCTCTCCAGAACAGACTCACAGGAAACAGGTAAGGATCGCTAATACTTTATTCTGTTACAGGATGTTCTCCTAGTGCCCACGCACATCTGCCCACGTCGTTTTCTCACTCTGCAATCCCCTTCCCACACCCCTGACCGGATGTGGTGTCCGGTTCCCTCAGTGTCTATCTAGTGTCTTGCAGGGTCCTAGTGCCCTACCCCCAGGTCACTACATCTCCCCCTTTTGTCACGAAGAAGTGACGAGAAAAGTGCAACACAGAGATGTGTAGATAGAGATAGATGCAAAGTCTGCCCGGGCACAGGTCGGTATGCCTCCCATCATCACATTTCTTCTATTAGTCTTTTTGGATGTCTGCAGGCTCTTCTCTGGCTTGCTTCCGTCTGTTGCTCTTCTGCTGGCCCCTCACCGCTGTTATGCTCCTGCTCTTCTTGTTCTGCTGTTTCCTTATCCTGGTCTTCCCTTTTTTTCTCTTTTAGTTCTTTGAAATGTGAACTGTTTCGTGTTATCCGCTGATGTACTGACTCTGCCGTGATCATTGGTCCCTTTACTTTCGTTACTGTTAGCGGGTCTTTGGAGAACGTGCTGTTGGATTTCCTTTGTTGCAGCTGACGTACTACCACCGTGTCTCCTTCCTTTAGGTCTGACACGCTGGCGTGTCGCTTGGCGTCTGCATATGTTTTCATTTTTTTCTTCTCCTCTTTGTCTCTTTCTGCAATGCTGCTGTGATCCGGTGCCATGGTTGCCTCTATTTGCGGTATCCTTGTTCTAGTTGTTCGTCCCAGTACTAGCTCTGCTGGGCACCTTCCTGTGGAGTTATGGGTTGTGTTTCTGTAATCACGCAGAACCTGGCACAGAGCTTTGTCAAGTGATATTTGCACCAGTTTTGCTCTTTGAACTGCCTTTTTGATGTTTCCCATGAACCTCTCCACCATTCCATTCGCTTGAGGCCACAGAGGAGTTATCTTCCTGTGGTTTATCCCTAGGTAGGCCATGAATCTGCGGAAGTCCTCCCCTGAGAATTGAGGACCATTGTCTGTTTTTATTGTTTCCGGTGAACCCCATGCTGCAAAGATGTCATCTAGTATCGGTAGTGTTGCTGTTGCTGATGTCGACGCGACGTGTCGTACTATTGGAAACTGTGAGTATTCGTCGATGACCACAAGCAGGTAGTTGCCTGTGTTTAGGGGCCCAAAGAAATCCGCCACTAGTGTTGTCCACACCGCTCTTGGAAGTTCTGACATTTGTAGTGGTTCATTTCTAGCCGGTGATCCTGTTACTTGACAGAGGTGGCAGGTCGTTATGGTGTCTTCTACCATGTGGTCTAGGCCAGGGAACCATACTTTCTCTCTTATCGGCTTCTTCGTTGCTACTATGCCTCGGTGTGACTCATGAGCCAGGTTTACCAGTTGCCTCCTGAGTGAGCTTGGTATCACTATTCTTGTCCCTCTCATCATTATCCCGGTATCTGTCTCTGACAGTTCCTCATTAATCTTCTTGAGAGCTAGCACTTCTTCCTTGCATACTCCTGTTCCCCAGGTGCAATTATTGTTGACATGCCTCCATCTCTGCCTTCTCCTTATCTCCAAGGCCGTTTGCATTGTGGCGTCTTTCTTCGTCTCAATTGCTAGTTCTGTTAGTGTTATTGGTGCCGGGGTGTTTTGTTTCAGTACGAAATTGAGGTACTCCTTTGCCATCGATGTCGCTCGTGGGCTTGCGGTAGTGGGTGTCTCGACATGTAATCTGCCGGGTTGTGTTCTTTCCCTGGCTTGTGCACAATTGTGAAGTCATAATCCATTAACCTTATGCCCCAGCGTTAAATCCTGGGTGGCATTTTGGCTGACGGGCTGCCATAGATCGTCACTAGTGCCTGGTGGTCAGTTATGATGGTGAATGACTTCCCATAGATAAACACTGCTAGGCTCCCTTTTTCTGGTTGCGAATATGCTCTTTCAATGTCTGTTAAACTCTTACTCGCATACGCAACAATTTTCCTTTGTGAATCTCTCCCTGGCAGATGCTGCGCTAGTTTTGCTCCTAGTCCTACTGGGCTGGCATCAACAGTCCGTTCAGTGCACAGTAGGGGGTCAAAGTAGGCCAGATATTCCACAGTCACCACCGCTTTTCTTATTTCTTCGAATGCCCTGTCGCATTCCTGAGACCAGATGAACTTCTGTCCTTGTTTGGTCAGTTCTCTTAGTGGTGTGCTCACTGTGGTGACGTCCTGTATGTACCACGCACAATAGCTGGCGAGACCTAGAAACGACCGTACTTCTGCAACGTCCGTCGGGTGATTTGCATTTTTCAATGTTTCAACTTTGCTTGAGTCTGGCTTCATCCCTCGTTTGGAGAAGATGTGCCCGAAGAACACTAGTTCCCCTCTTCCCAGCTCGCATTTCTCTCCATTTAACGTTAGGCCCGTTCGCTCCAGTTGTGTGCACACTTGACGCAAAGCTGCATCATGTTCTTTGTCTGTTTTTCCAAATACCAAAATGTCATCACTGTAGTTCAGTCTGTTCCGTACCGGTCTTATCACTTGTCTAATTGTCTCCTGGAATATCTCCGCTGCTGACGATATTCCAAAACTCAGTCGCTTGTATCTGAACAGACCCAGGTGCGTGGAAAATGTTGTGATGTACCTGGAAGGGTGGTCCAGTTCTAACTGATGGTACCCTTTGCACAGGTCCAGCTTCGAGAACCGGCAGGCCCCAGTGAGGCAGCTGATCATGTCATTCAGGTGTGGCCCCGGGTGACAATCTCTTGCGATTGTGGTATTCGAGATCCTCATGTCCACACAGATGCGGATCTTTGAGGTGTTCTTCTTAGGGACTGCCACTATCGGGGACACCCAAGGCATTGGTCCTTCAGCAGGTTCAATTATATCCTGTGCCAGTAATCTTGTTATCTCCTCTTCAACTTGTGGTTGTAGGTGAATTGGTACTCGTCTGTGATGCTGGGCCACTGGCTTGATTGCTTCATTGATATGTAATGTTATCTGTTTTCCTTTTTAGCTTGCCAAGACCCTTCAAAATGGCTGGGTATTCTTGTAGTATGTTTTCCGTTTCCGACATGTGGTATGTCATTGCCAGTAGCCCCATTACCTGGACCATCACGTTGCTGAGCAGGCATGGTGCTGGGATGTCACCCTTAAGCACATGTATTTCGTTTTGGTATGATTTGCCTTTGTACGTCAGTCTCTGTAAATTTCCCCATGTTTTCTACCGGCCGTTTGGAACCCCACGTGAACACATCCACGGTCGACGGTGATAGCTGTGGTTTCACTATCATTTTTTGGTATTCTGACATGCACATGATGTTGCAGGTTGCTCCACTGTCAAGCACAAACTTTGCTTGGTGGTTTCCTACGCCGATGTCCACAGGGGCCGTTTTCTTTATTTGTTGTTTTTCTACGAGATGCACGTGCTCTGTATCTTTGTCCTCTCTTGGTGCGCCTGACATCAGATATAGTCTCGCCTCCCTCACAGGTGCTGCCGTCTCTTCTGACTCGTCGGAGGAGCTGCGATTTGCCGTTTCCATGTGTCGTGCGTATCTGTTACTGGTCATCCGTGGTCTCGTTGTTCTGCCTCTTTCACTTCTGAATTGTCTGGTCATGCACGTGCTCGAGAAGTGATTGTCCCTGTTGCACTTCTGACCCATTGCTGGGCAGGCACCGACGTGCGGGAATTCGTGGCCACATCGATAGCACGTTTGTTCGCCTTTCTTTTGTGGGACCGGCGCATGGAATTCTTTCTTCTTGAAGTTCCCAGTGACGCGATGTGCTAGCGCCACTCTTCTCTTTTCCCATCTCCATCTGCTTCGCTTGCTCCGTGACCCGTTCTTCCGTGCGAGCCATCGTCAATATCTTCTCCAACGTCGTTGGTTCCTTCAGAACGCGTGCTCGGAACTCCACTGATTGACACCCTTCGATGATGCACAGCCTTATTGCTTGCTCATTGTTGAACTTGTCAAGCTCGCAATATGCGACCAGCTTCCTTAGTCTCGTTGCAAAGTCATCCAGGCTCTCTTCTCCCTGCTGGCATGCCGTGTTGAATGTATATCTTTCAAAATCGACATTGTGTTGGGGGTCGAACTTTTGTGAGAGACACTGCATCACTCCCTTGTAATCCGCGGTCTGGTCAGTAGGGAATGTTAATAATAGATCTTCTATTTCATCCCCTGCGAGATTCAGTAGTAGGTGCAGTTGCTTGCTATCCAGAACGTCCGTGGCGCTCATGTAGCGCTCACATTTCCTGACCCATCTTTCCCACCTGATGCCTGCTTGCGGCTCCGGTAGGCTGAATGGTAACAGCCTGCGGAAAATGGCTTGCGTGCTCTGCTTCTCCTCGTTGTCGCTCATTTTCTCCCTTGGCCCTCTTCAGCTCTTCTTTTTTTCTTTATTCCTTTATTTGTTCCTTTTGTTTTCCCTTTATTGTGCTTTATGTTCCTCTTTTTGTCTACTATTTGCGCCTTTATTGCACTTTTTTCTTGTTTTTCAATGGCTGCCTGACTTCAAAATGGACGCCTCTGATAACTGGCTCCTGATTGGCTCAGTTGCCTGACTCCAAGATGGCCACCGTAGTCTCGCGAGGTTTCTTTTGTCTCTCTCGCTTCGCCTGACTTCTTAAAATGGCCGCCGCTCATTTCTTGCTTTCGATTGGCCCGGTATGCCTGACTCTAAAATGGCCGCCGTAGTCTCGCGATAGTTTGTTCAAACTAACGTGCGCCTTCCTTCTTTCAGCGTTAGATTAATACGAGCGCTCTTGGGTGCTGGCGCTTGTTTGCTTTTCCGCTCGCCGGCGGATGCCCTCCTTATTTCTTTTATTTCCTCACTGTGCACAGCCTCAACAGGGCGCTTACCGATGTGTCGGTCAGGGTGGGCTCCCGCGTCGCGCTGTTCTCTGGCTGCACTGCTCGGAGCAGGGTGGGCTCCTGGCTCCGCTTTTCTCTCACTGTCACGCCACTCCGCACGGGTGTTTCTTGAGTTGGCCAGCGGACCAGAGTGGGCTCCTGGTTCCGTCGCGCTTCTTCTCAGGGAAACAGACGGTCTGATCCACTTCTGCCCTTCGGATCCTGCCTTCGTTCGCCAGATGTCGTGTCTCTCCAGAACAAACTCACAGGAGACAGGTAAGGATCACTAATACTTTATTCTGTTACAGGATGTTCTCCCAGTGCCCACGCACGTCTGCCCACGTCGTTCCCTCACTCTGCAATCCCCTTCCCACACCCCTGACCGGATGTGGTGTCCGGTTCCCTCAGTGTCCATCTAGTGTCTTGCAGGGTCCTAGTGCCCTGCCCCCAGGTCACTACACGAGTGACCCAGACTTTGTTATTTTTCACGTTCCGTCTAATGTTAGTGCAAATTACATGTAGAGTGCCGAGGAAACACTGTCATTAACCCCTTCGCTGCTAGGCCTTTTCTCCCTCTGTGCTAAGCCTTTTTTTGGCTATTTGGGGTAGTTCACGCTTAGGCCCCTGTAACCTTTTGACCACATAAGGTATCCACGCCAAATATGCGCCCTTTTTTCCAACATCATGGGGATTCTACAGGTACTCAGGGTTTGTGGATTCTCCTGGAGGGGACCAAGAAATTAGCCAAAATACAGCTAAATTTTGTTTTTCTATGGAAAAATGGGTAAAAAGGGCTACAGATGAAAGTCTGCAAATGGTATCAAAAAGGGGTTGTAGTGCTGAAATCACCATCTTCCCAGCTTTCAGGGACAAGCAGACTTTTTTCAGAAAACCAACATTTTTTACACAGTTTTGGCATTTTTCTGGGGCATAGCCTATTTATGCTATTATTTGTGCTTTCAACCTCTTTCCAGTTAATTGTAGAAATGGGTATGAAAGCAATAATGGATCCTGGAAAGCTATACATTTTAGAAAAGTAGACAAAATTCTGAATTCAGCAAGGGGTCATTTGTGTAGATCCTTAAAGGTTTCTTTAAGAATCAACCGTTGAATATAGGAAAAATGTGAAAATTAGTTGGAAAAAACAGCCATTTGTGTCGTTTTTACCTGTAACTTCTTCTAATTATGACAGCTGTTTGAAAGCAATACACCGTTACATCCGCTGGAACTTACTGGTTGTGGGGATATATAGGACTTCTAGGTTTACCAAGAACCTGACAAACCCAGAGCCAATAACGGAGCAGCGACTTGCAATGGTTTGTTATTATGTACCGGGTATATAGCAATTATTATGGGAAAATGTAAACATGGAAAAATCGGTATGAAAGACACTATGTATTTCTGAAATGGGAACAAAATATAGAGTTTAGAAACAGTAGATATTTGCACATTTCCGGAATTGGGAATACCCATACGAGCATGAGAATTATAGGTCATTTTTCAAAATAACTTCTTTTTTACACATTGTCTTTCATTTGGAAGGAAGAAATGCATCGAAAGTCAATAGTTAATAACAGTTGCTCTACAATTCTGTGTTACCCTAAGTCTCCCGATATAAATGATACCTCACTTGTGTGGGTAGGCCTAGTGCCCATAACAGGAAACGGCTCAAAATGCAACGTGAACACACCACATTTTCACAATGAAAAATTACCCTTTTTTTGCAAAGTACCTAGCTGTAGTTTTTTAACCCTAGCTCTGCCGGCACCTAGGAAAACCTAGCAAACCTATACATTTTTGAAAACTAGACACCCAGGAGAATCCAGGAGGGGGTGACTGGACTAGCTCTCATCAGGTTCTGTTACGCAGAACCCCTTGCAAACCTAAATAATTGTAAAAAAAAAACACATTTTCCTCACATTTCTGTGTCGGAAAGTTCTAGAATCTGCGTGGATCCACTAAATTCCACCCACCCCACGTTCCCCATAGTGTTTTAAGAAACATTATACCTTACATGCGTAGGTGGGTCAAGTACTCGTGACAGGCAAGGGCCTAAAACCTATTGAGGAGACATCAAATTGACCTATCACAAGACAACCTGGTTTTGCGGCCATCTTCTAAAACTACTAAACCCACACATTTCTCAAAACTAGACACCCGGGGGAGTCCAGTGAGGTATGGCTTGCGTGGATCCTCCAACGTTTTCCTACCCAGAATCCCCTGCAATCCTCAAATTTAGCTGAAAAAAACACTTTTTTCTCAAATTTGTGTGTGGGAAAGTTCTGGAATCCACGTGGATCTACACATTTCCTACCACCCAGTGTTTCCTCAGGTCTCCGGATAAAAATGATACCTCAGTCGTGTGGGTGGGTCAAGTACCCGCGACAGGCAAGGGCCCAAAACGTATTGAGGAGACATCAAAATGGCCTATCACAAAACAACTAACCCTGGGCGAAGGTACGCGAAGATGTCATTGCACTACGTGAGCTACGCGAGCGTGCGTAGTTGCTTGGTGCGCCCGTTCGCAATGCGTTTTTCTTCTTCGGGAGCGCGTTGTGCGTGTTCGGGGCGCTGTTTGCGTGCTCGGGGGATAGTATCTTGCGAACTTACCCATGCGGTCACCTATGGGTGCGGCCATCTTGTTTTTCAATTGTCCTGCCCGCTCACGATGCCTTATTTCCTGTTCCGGGTCGCATATAGCGTGTTCGCAATGCGCATGTCATGTTCAGGAACACATTTTACTTGTTCGCGACGATTATTGTGTGTTCGCGGGGAAATATCACGTGAACTTACCCACGCGGTCGCGATGGGCGCGGCCATCCTGTTTTTCACTCTATGCTATGGTTCGGGGCCTACTTTTCTATCCTCCCTCAATCTCTGCAATCCTTACTTTTTTACACTGCTTTTCTGACTTTTTTTATTTATCATCTATCTCTCTCTGTCCCGAAGTTTATATTTTTCATTTTATTTCTACCTTTACTGTGTTTTTTTTTAACTTTTCTACTGTTTTATATTACTTCTTTCTTTAAGCTCCTACTTCTTCCTCCTAACTTTCTTTTTTCCTTCTAACTTTTCTTTTCCGCCTCCCACACACCCCAGAACCATAGCCACGGGTAGCAGCACTACCGGCTCCAAGGGCAAGGCACCTGCGCCCAAGAGCCACCTGCCTTGCGGCAGAATGCGCCCTGCAGGGGTGCAGGCCTGGCAGCTTTTTGGCGAGGCGGAGGTGGCCGCCCTTGTTTTTTTTTTATCCAGCGCCACCTCCCCTTGACCTTGGCGGCAGGCCAGGCTCTGGGTACCCTACCCAGGAGCGTCACCGTCGGTGGGCGAAGGTGCGCCGGGCAGTGTTTCGCTGCTCAGGGGTCCGGCGTGCCCATAACCAGCTGGCCCACTGGTGGTCAGACATCCTGGACCGGGAGCAGGACCTGTTGGACCTGCTAGGTGTCAAGGTCGTGGGGCTTGGTGAGTAGCTAATATATAGTAGTATAAGTATTGTGTATAATTTTTTGACGAATAACAAGATTACTGCTGCTTACATTCTGTGATTGTAGGACACAGGTGCTCGGCGCTACTCTTACTTGTTTGCAACTTTGCGCTAGCTTGGGCTGATTATTTGTAAGAGTTTACTTTAGAGAACTGAAGTTAGGTAATGCTATTGCTAGAGAGACTCTAGTCCTTACATTGTCCTCCTGTGAAATAGTGGTGGATGGATTACTAGGTTTAGTTAGTATTAGTTCATAATTTTTTTACGGTCTGCGTGACGCCTCCTCTGTCACTGAGTGCTGCTTACCCCAGTCCTCCGTAGAACCTTTTGTAGTTTGTTTTGTGAGTGGTAGGCTTAGCAGTGTCAGTCAGTAGCAGAACAACATCAGACGCAACCAACCAACAATTTGGTGTATGCACAAATTTATGCATGTGTCCTCCATCTCATCTATGCATTTTTGCAGGCTAAAAAAAATGGAAATGCAGATTTAGTGAACAATTGGCCCGTCTGGAATAGGTGGTCTAGGTCAGTGGTACTTAGGCTTCGTTAGTATTCTGGAATCAGAATGATTATGGAAAACTGGATTAGTGTTCATAAATAAGTAGTCGGTCCGTGAATCCCGCAAGCCAGTAGTCGATCTGATTAGATAGGTCAATTTTATTGCAATTGTTGTATCCTAAAATGTTTTTTGAGCGTTTTTTTAAAATGATTTATTTGTTTCAAAGCACTGCTTAATGTTTGTCTCTTTCTTTATTATATCTTACATGATCAGCACCACCCAGGGGCAAGAAGACGGGGTCCGAGTCGGCGGGACAACCAGAGGACAGTAATAATATTAACAATTATATTTCCCTAACTTTTACTGCACCTTATTTTTTCCGAACTCTTAATTATGGTTCCACCTCCTAATTCTATTTTTTACAAAAGCTTCTTTGACCTTGACTATCTGTTTCCAAATTCTGGTTATCCCTGCCTCTAAGTTCCTTCTAACTGCCTCTGCTATGACTCTCTGTACTACTACTATTAGTTTGTCTGTAGCCAAGCTTGTCCAGTTGGCCACTCTTTATTTAAGGTTTTCTTTTGAATAAAACTCAGATTGACCAATAGCTCTAGCCACTGGGTCCTGTCCTTTGGGTTGTCCTCTTCTAGTCTTCTTAATCTTGAGGCTTTGACAATTCCCACCAACAAAATGCCCAACCAGATATTTTACTAGTATTTTTGATAGGATAGTACATACTACTACTGTTGTGGGGATTCTGCACAGTCACATACAGAACTATGCACAAGAAAATAGGATGTTGGTGATGGTAGGTTTGACCTTACTCTCACCTCAGTCAGAACCCACAATCCCCTGACCGACTAGCTATAGTGTCTCATTAGGTCTTGAACCCCCACACGAAGATACCCAATGATTACACAACCCAGAACATAACACCCTTTCACTCACTCACTCATGTAAGTCCACCCCACCACACCAAATACCACAGAGTCTATGTGTAAGTTCAAAAGGTTTATTTTCAAATAACAAGCTCTGTACGTTGTTCTATGAAATTACTACAGTCAGCTTCAACAGCAAAATGCATAAGATTAAAACAGTAAACATTTACAAGTGCATGATAGAAGACAAAAGATCTGTGTGAATTCTGGGAGACCCCTCACCGTAGAACGTAGAAATTCTGGTTACATGCATCATAAGTTCTGCAAATCTCTGGTTTGTAGAAGGGAATCTTCCGCCTATTATGGGAAAAATGGTGCGCATTAGATAGTATAATGCAATTATGCAAGCATTTCGCAGTCATGCCAAAAAGTGTAACATGTTATGGCTAAGCAATACGGACTAACCGAACTCCATAACAAACTGCCTTGTTTTTCGACCTCTTCACTTGTACGCAACACTCATGTGGCCTCAAAGGCGTCTACTGCACAACAAGCTGCGAGGTAACATGCGCAAAAGAGTAGACATGAATCTAAAATGGTTACATGGCTCAGGCTAACTTTCCAAAGAGTAGAGTAGGACTAGATGACCCTAGGGACCATAACACTACTAGTGTCTGTCTACTGACTCTACTCTAGTACCCGATTTGGACTAGTGATGATGTATGTTTTATTAACTTTTTTTTCAATCTTCCTAGTGAAAATGAATAAAATAGGGGGAGGTGTACAGGCATCTAAAAATGTGTAATGTTTTTTCTAGGCGTACTACCAACCACCAGTGCCGGTGGGGCCAGCGGCGATGGCGATGTGGCCATTCTGGAGGGGCAGGACAAGATGCGGCAATGCAAGGAGCTACAGGGGGGGTGCCAGCAGCAGTGGCGGGCGGTGGTAAGTTATATTCATTACTTATTGACATTACTACTAGCTGGAAGGGTGTTCACTTCACTCACTGTACTGTGCGACTTATTAAGTATTAAGTTGTAGTGAACATTATACAACGGTTGAAGAAGACACCCTTTACTTAGCATTAGCAATAGCATTAGCAGCGTGAGTTGAGTAACCAATGGCCTCTTTTATCTGACTCCAACTCAGCTGTGAAAGTTTTATGGAGAAGACTAAAAGTCAGATCAGATGACCTTGATGGATGTGGGAAAGAAGGGTGGAAGGAGGAAGGACGGGCGAGATGTAATATGACTGGCAGAGAAGGATACGTTGGAAGCATGCATAGGTGGCTGATAGGAATCAGATCAGATGCATGGGTTGTTGAAGGATGGGTGGAAGGTGAAAGAAGATGCCTGCCTGGGTGGACGACACAGTATGGGTGGATACTAGATAGCAAGAATCATCAGCGGTGTTTGGGTCAAACTGAAAGCCAAGGAAAGCAAGGAAGGAGCGGACGCATGGGTGGTTGTTGGTGAAACCAACTAAGGTTTGTTAAGAGATATATAAAAAAGAATCATAGACATTTACCAGTGGCGTCACTAGGGAGGTGCGAGGGGTGCGGACCGCACCGGGTGACACCATCACATGGGGTGACACCAAAATAAAATGCAAAATATTACTGATCTGCTGTCTATGATTCTATGTCTCTCTGCTGCTATGAGATTGATTATTGTCCAATTACATTTTAGCTATAATACGATGTCGGCGTCCGGACGTCCACGACGTTCAAAACGTCACTCACGTGACGTGGCCGCTCCCGGACCCGCCGTTTTCATCAGCCCACTGCCCACACCCACCACTACACGTGCTTAAAATTTAAGCACTGCACTGCCACTGCTGTTTCTTCGTCCCCCATCATCACCAGCACCAGCAGGTAAGGAAGCGCCGCGGGGTGCGGTGGGGGCGGGCAGGGCGCGACTCCTCTGTGGCTGTAGCAGACGGGCTGTGTCGTTATGTTCACTCGGCGAAAATATTATTCATTTACCTATTCATTAAACACTTTTTAAAGCAAGTGGTTGCACCCTATGCTATGTATAGGTATGTTTCACCAGTAAAAACACTTTCAACAAAAGTAGTGTCTCCAAACCCAGATTCTGTGTCTCTATCACCCCTAAGTGATGAAATAAATGATGAAAAAAGTGTGGAAAATGGAGTGATGGTGCCTCACGGTAGCACCACCATGGAGGATAAAGCAGGAAGGTACTCGCCTGCTACCTCAGATCTCATCATCAGCTACCACCACTCCAGAAAATGAAAAAGTGCTGGGAGAAAATGAATGGGTAACAACCCACAAGACATCACTTAGGGGTGATAGAGACACAGAATCTGGGTTTGGAGACACTCCTTTTGTTGAAAGTGTTTTTACTGGTGAAACATACCTATACATAGCATAGATGGTGCAACCACTTGCTTTAAAAAGTGTTTAATGAATAGGTAAATGAATAATATTTTCGCCGAGTGAACAGGTCGATTATTGTGTATCAATGCTTTGAGTGGGGGAAGACCTGTTCTCTGCCCCTTCAGCTCCTTTCTATGGTCTGGGCTGTGTCGTTACCCAGCCCTCACAGTAAGTGTCTGACCTGACCCCCCTCCTCTTTGATCCCCATGAACACCCATTACTGCTATGCCTAATGAAGTCTTATTCCTTAAACCTCAATCTCAGTCAGCTTCCTTGCCAGCCTGCTGCACCAGGACCAAGATATCTCTGTTTTTCTCCTTGTTTATGCTCTTTACTCTGCTTCTCAGGCCCTTAACCTTCCCTGTTCTCTCGTTGTATTAACCTGAGCTTTGGCTTACACCTATAGGAAATCCTCTCTCCGCCATCTTGTTAGACCCTCTGTCCCAACAAACTCTCCAACAACTCCATCACCTTTATTATCTGCATCCTGTATCCCAGGAGGGACAAGAGCACCCTGTCCTGAGTAAACAGCATCGCCATTTGTGCTGTATGCACTCATGACAGATCACACCAATACTCCGGGCCTTACAAAATCTGGATATCTTCCTTTTTTCTTTCCCCTGCACCTTGTGACCGCCCTCCTGCTGCTAGACTCCCTTCTGCATCCTGTCAAAAGTAAGCGTGTCCAGGAGTGTTTAGAGAGGACTTGACGTGCACTTATACTTGCATCAGAACATTAATACCCGAGCGCTGGCCGAGTTATTTAAGTGGACTTCGACTGTCAGCAATGGGGGCTTGTAGAAGTGCGTATGTATTGATTTGCCTCAGCTAATGTTCTCTCTAAACATAACTGAATATCTCCTATAGAAAGAGCTCACCGAACTGGTAATAAAGTGCAATTAAGGCAATAGTGGCATTTATTTTTCACCGATATACCTGTATGTATCCTAAGTTATTTTGCTCTTTTTAGCAGTTTGCCCTTACTTATGATTTGTATTTTGAAAAATGAAGCTACTACTCTGATTTTTCTGTATCTTTTTACAATAAACTTACAGTCTTACTTCGATGGATTTTAGCCTGACCTGACATATCCATTCACATAGATGAAAGTAAAATCCGCTTTTTATTTCCATCTTTATTTGAAAGTAATTACAGACGGGTAATTTGATGTTTTTCTGGCTTCATCAATAAAAGAAAACGTATAGGAGCCTTAATTATTGCGCACAGGTATCCGCATGGAGACGCCAGGCTGCTGCTGAACGTGTTCCAAAGTTACACAGGGCTTTGGCCAAACTTAGCCCGGAACACAGAGCTTCACTCGCAGGAGCAGCCACTGGCCAGCGGGAGTTTATTAACCACGGAAACAATGAACTGTGGCAAGTGTGGGAGTGGGACGGCTCGTGCTGTAAACCGGCAGACTCCTCCAGGAAGCAGGGTGCGTTGCGCACATACTACACGGTGCCCACTGTTTTGAGCGACGCTGGCCTCTGCCCTGCCTGACCCGGCGTGGCTCTTTTTAGTTTTTAAGTGTGGGCATTTGTATTTTTTTCAGTGAAAGCCACCAGCCACCCCCACCGAGGGGGCGTGGCTATATCTTTCAGCTGTAGAGAGAAGTGTAATGGAAACACATTTCATTAAAGGAAGTGCAGAGATCAGAAAGCGAGCCATAGACGGGTCAGAGCGTTGCGACTTGCGAGGCTGTTTGTTTATCAGAGGAGGGAAGGGGGTTTATGCGCAGACTGCGGAGCATTTCTGTAATGAAGCTGTCAGGTCCCGGACCTGGAGGAAATAGGGGCAAATGAGAGGTGGGGACTGGGGGTGACAAGGGATGGGGGCATGGGGCAATGTGGGAGTTAGCACTGAAACCATTCTGTATGGTACCGTTATTTGGCACTGGCGGACTCGGAGGAGGTCCATCATGGATTCATGGGGTAAGTCGTGTCTGAGGTGGTGGCACCATGAGTTACCCGCACTGGGTGACACCAACCCTAGTGACACCTCTGCATTTACTTTTAATGGATGGATGCCTGGATGTATTCATCATAGACAGCATAGGTGGAGACTGTCACTGGATGTAGAGTCTTACTTTGAAGAGAATGTAAAAGAAACTGCGCCAGAGTAGCAAAGCGGAGGGGAATATAAGAAGTATTTTCAGAATACAGTTGACTCACAGTAGTTTGCAAGCACATCATATATATATATATATATATTATCAAGTGCCATCCTCCGAGGACCACTCCCTACCTATGTTAATTTCTTTTCGATTGTGTCAGCCAGCCTGCAAAGGGTGGCCTATCTGTTGGTTACACAATCAATGAAAACAAAGTACCTTATGCAGTAGCGGTCGGTGATGGGAGTGCTGGCGGCCAGTGACGTGGGGAGGGGAAGGGGCAGGGTGGGGGTAGTAAACTATGGATTACGGACAAATACAAGTAAGTAAACATAAAAATAAATAAAACACATTTCATTGTGCGCACTGCACCACCAAATGCGATGCAGTGCGCGCAACGAAATTTGTTTTATTTATTTCTATGTTTACTTACCTGTAATTGGCCGTAATCCATAGTTTTCTACCCCCCACCCTGCCCCTCCCCACGTCACCACCCGGCAGCACTCCCACCACCGACCGCTACTGACCTTATGTCGTGTTCCCATATATAAGCAATGATCATTGGATCAGATAAATATTCTGCCTTTTTGTAGTACCCAGGGCAGGGTGAAAGTGAAATTGAGCAATTGCCCTCATGTAACAGAGAGAGTATGGCCAGTGCCACCCGTAATAGAAAAATATGAGCTTCCCCACCTGCAGACAGTAGTAGTAAATAAAACTAACGTGAGTCTGCATCATGACTCGTATGTTTGTCTTGGGTGCAAGCTTAGCTGACTGAGCTGGCATGCTGGCTACAACAAGGTTATGTAATTTCGCTAAACTAGAGATAAGAAGAAGACGACTGGTGTGTACTGGAGTCCATAGTGCTAGTATAATGCCTGAAACTACCACAAATCTTAGAGGCCGAGGAAGTTGGAGGATAGATACTTACCACAAATGTTATGTACTGTGCTTGCTAGTGCTACTGTGCCACTATGTTTTGAATTCATTTTGTGTTACTGTTTTGCTAAGAGTATTGGTTACAATATTCTTTTTCTTTCTTGATATAGATCCTCCAACCCAAGAAAGACCAACACAGAAGGAGTTGGCCTCCAGTTTCCGGCGCCGGGCCCTGGCTGCCATCTGCGAAGAGTACCGGCGGCTGGTGGCTCAGGCGGAGGAGGAGGAGGAGGCGGCTGCAGCTGCAGCCTCCTCCAATGCCCCGGGCCCCAGCCAGGCCCTGCCTCCAGTGTTACGGCGCCGCGGTCAGGCAGCCGCCCGCCGTCGCGCTTCTATAACATCTAGCACTGCTGCCCCCCACCCTGGATGCAACTGCAGGGCATTTCGCTGCCAGATACTCCTCCGGATGGCACGCTCGGAGGAGCAACTAGAGGAGCCGGTCAGGATCCTCGTGGATAAACACCTCAAAGCCCGCCGAATTTAGGACAACGTTGGATTGCCCCTTTTTAATTCCTTTTGTTGGTGGGTGGGTATTGGGCATTGGGGTGTATGGACATTGTTTGGACTTTTTGGTTTTGGACATTGGTTGGGGTTAGTGAGAGGGGTGGGTCAGGTCACAGTGGGATAGTTTATTTGTGTTAGGGTAATACATTATATTTATACTTAAACAAACAATGTTAATGTTTTGTGGGTGGGTTACTATTTTACGAATTTACATCACATGGTTTCCTTGCTGCTGCAGGCCCGCAGCCAGTGTTTGATTTAAAATATCTGCCAATTTTGTAACACACAAACAGATAGATGCGGTACCCCTCACTGAGTTATTTGTCCTACTAGTACTGTCAGTCTCTCCTCCTAGTCCATTATACCTCCCACCAAAAGTATCTTACCTGTGATTGATGATGATTAAGTTCGGCACAGCAATGCCTGCATGGTTTCCCAAGAGAATGGAGAAGATCCCATGGTTGTGGTGGTAGTAGTAGACACTGGCACTAGCATTTGCAAACAAAAAAAAGAGACAGTCACTTGCCTGAGAGAGACTGTGGGAGGAATAGTAGAACAAAGTAAAGTACAGTACAGAAGAAGACTGCCAAACAAACAATATTGCAACTGCTAAAGTAAAATAAAACATAATGGCGGGGACAGCCTAGTACAAGAAGTTACAAACTGTAGTTGTGTCGAGTGAGTCACTTAACACAATCGTAATTTGTAACCTTTACTGCTGTGTGGTAGGATGTTGATGATGAATCCAATCAATGCCGGCAATTAATTATGATGTTTTAGGTGGGTCCCTTTGGAAAAAAAATTGGCTTGTATATAGACTGAGCATGGGTGGGCAATCAGAAGATCCTCACCCTGCCTTGAAATTGAATTAGTGTTGCTTTCACCACATATACCCCAGCAAGCATGTGATCAATTGTTGGTGTACATTTAATGTAGTCACATCACACCTCAATATAAATCACACAGCCGGGCGAAGAGGATTAGGGTTTGATGAATGGATAGGAAGGGGGGTTTGGGGAAAGGTTTGACAAAGAAAAACAGTACGCATGGACACAACAAAAGTAAAACACAATCTTGGAAGACGACTATGATCCGTTATCCAATAAATCTATAATGGGAGAAAAAGGAAATGCATGCATGATGATGAAGATAACTTGATGGTTAATGAGTAGTACTTACTAACTACTACTACACAATTAGACAGTACAGGGCAGCAATATATTAATATGAAATTTGCCTTGCCCGTATGCCCTCAGAGAGACCCAAATTACATGCTGTACCGGGCTTACTTTTAAAGCTAGCAAAGAAAATTTAAAAATAGTTGTAGGGATCAATTACCAAACAAACAACAAAAGAAATCAAATTAATTAAAAGACGAATGATGAATGATACTAAAGTTACTGTATTATCCTGGTCCAATTGTGGAGTTGCATCTCGTCATTCATCTTGGTCCTCCCTTCCATGGACACTCCGCACATCAATCTTGGGTGCCACTGCCTGCCTGATGCGGATTGGTAAGGTAAGTGTGAGTTGTTTCTCCCAGCTTAGCACAGGGTAAAGGCCGGCCTGTAAGTGTAGATGAAAAAACAAAAGGGGTATTGAAAAATAACTGAATAAAAAAAAGCATCAATTACGGTGGAGTGCAAGAAGACAAGACTCTTGAGAGAACACTTTCAGACTGAGGAGGCTTGAATACATCATGTCTACTCTATTTACAGCATTAAGCTACAACAACAACAGGACAGGAGCCAGCACAGAACAGGCCCACGGCACCGGGCCGTGATCCAACCTCCATTTACCTTAAATTTTGACAGAGCCAGACAAAAGGCATATACAGCAACCTAGCATTTTCCAAATCAAGTGACTAAATCAATGCGCCACTGTCAGTCATACCACTACACTCTACTCCACCAATACACGGACATGTAGCCTAGGTCTGCTGTAGTTCTTGTTGAATTGTTGTGTTTACCTTTTATACCAGTTCATGAAAGGCAGTTATTCCATCAATCATCTCTGATCCAACTGACTGACTGCTTGCAAAGATAGTATGGTCATCATCATGACTGTGTGGTACATGTTGTCCAACACCAACGCAGTCTGTAGTGACTCTGATTAAGTTTATATTCCATATTAAAAAATTGCAATGGATATTGGCCTGCACCTGCAGTAGTAGGAGTACAATGTGGTTATTAAACAGCAAGGAAACATTGACTGTCATTTGAGTTACTTTTACTTTGTAGATTAACTAGTATAGTTCGACTTCATGCACATTTGCTCTGAGTCAGCAAGCATCCAATGCAATGCATGCCGTCATTCATTAATCATTACCTGTCTTGCTCTTCTCTTTGGCTGTCAGATCAGATGCCTAGCCTTCTGACCGTGATGAGTTTCAGCTCGGAAACAAAACGGAAGATAGCTATACTCACGTTTCACTTCTTATGGAGGGACTGTTAGAGGCAACATTTATTGTACTATTCTCCATCTTCATCCAATGTCTGGCTTGATGGAAATGTATTTAGGGCGAGTCAGGAAGATGGAGCAGGACTCTGAGGAGTGGAGTGGACAGTTAAATGCACAGACGTGCAACTCCAATAGGGAAATAAAAGAGGAGAAGGTGGTGATGGATTTGTTGTGGTTTGATTTGAACCAGAAAGACAGATACACACAAATAAAGGAAGGAAGAAAGTAACAATTTGAAAGCCTAGTTGTCAGGGAAGAGGAGCTCGTCCTCAAACTCTGGTGGTTCGGACAGAAGTAGGTCATGTAACCCACTACTTATGTCATCGAAGTCGCTCTCCTTTTCCTGCTGTGATTCACGTATTTTGTACTCCGGTGGTATAACGTGCTGATTCATTTTGATCATGGTTAACCTCTCCACGCTTTTGGGTGAGAGACTGGTCCTTTTTACAGTTACAATGGCACCAGCAGCACTGAAAACACGCTCAGAAGAGACACTTGCGACAGGGCAAGCCAGATACTTTATCGCCAGCCTGCTGAGCACTGGCCATTAGTTTCTTTTCCCATACCAATACACCAATGAGCTTTGCTTCATGAAGACCTCTGTTGTGTCATCCAGATAGGCCTGGACCATCCGCTCAATGTTCAGGGGTGCTCCGATTTGCTTGGCCTCTTTTGCCTTTGCATCAGCAATGGACTTACAAAACCCTTTCCGTAGAAACCAATCAGTTGCCGTTTTGTTTGATGTGGCTGTAGATCCTGTTGGTGATGTTGTTGATGTTATTGCTGGTAGTGTTGGTGATTGCTGGGAGGCAAACACACTGCTCTCAGGCTCTGAAGTAGAACTTGACTCCGGATGCCCTGTAATACTTGTTCTGGCCTGGGGTGGCGGGCCTCTAATTAAGAGCCGTTCGTTTTCGAAGTCAGTGGCTTCCTCAGCTTTTAAAGTTTTGTACTTGGTAACATCCACTTCTGAAAAATAAATTACTGCATTAATGTTCAGAAATAATTTGTACCGTGGATCCAAAATTGAGGCAGTAATGTAATGTCGATGTGACACACTGTTATTTTGAATCCTTGTATTTTCAGATAAGCGAACGGCAAAGGAGTCCGCCAAATAATATGCGTCTACTCTGTCATCCACACCTGAGTACGTTTCAGACACCTCCTTCAGCTCTTGCTCTAGCATGTACAACAATGGGATAGCTTGGCCCACAGTACAGTCCTCCCTGCTGACTTCACGTGTGAAGACCTCAAAAGGAAGTAGCATCTCTGTCAGGCATTTAACGAGGTCCCATTGGATCATCTCAACGGTCATGCCTTTCACAGTAGGATCCCCTGATCTTTTCATGTTTTAAGCATTGAGTGGTATCTACTGCTCAAACAGACGATCAAGCATGTAAAAAGTTGAGTTCCAACGTGTTTGCACCTCCTGGATGAGTGCTTTGACTGGCATTTAATGCTCATGTTGAATGACCCTCAGCTGCTTCCGGGCTTTAAAAGAATGGTTGAAATGTGTGCATATTCTTCTGCAGGTGCTCAATAAGTTGCTGACTTTGCTTTCATTTTTCAGAAAGTCTTGAACAACAATGTTAATGCAGTGTGCCAAACACGGGACCCTGAAATAGCCACCATGTTTCATGGCCCTAACTACATCACTGCCATTGTCCGTGGCAACAAAACCAATGTTAAGCCCTCTTGGTCGCAGCCACTCAAAGACCTTGCTGTTAAACTCATGCAAAATGTTTCCAGCAGTATGAGATTTCTCCATAGCAAACATGGCTACAGTTGCATGTTTGCGAGTGTCATTAAAAATCTCAGCAGTGTCAACACTTACAGATATCTTTTCTCTAACACCCGAAAAAGAGATCCAGTGTGCAGTGATGCACATGTAATCAGTAACAGAAGAACAATGTCTCAACTGGAAATTCATATACAGGGAACAATCAATATAAGAATTAATCAAAAACAGAGGGAACCAGGGAGACCAAAAGAAGGAATGAAAGGTTGTTATATGTAAAATAGAAGCACAAAATATACAATTAAATTACAGTAACCATAACAACCATATGTGCACTGAGAGTGAAGTGATAAGTGAACGGCGCAGTGACATAAGTGTTTAAAGAACAACGGGGGACGGCACAGGACAAATAAAACATAGAGATCATACACAAATATTTACAAAAAAATTTACAAGTACAAAAAATTAGGTTATTCAAATTATGTATGACTCTGGTGAAGCCGTAAATGCGTTGTGGAGGCGACGACGTTTCAACCTCTTTACATTGAGGTCATCATCAGGACTAATGGTTACGGTGATTGAAGGTGCTCCTAAGAGGGTAAGGAAAGGAAAAAGAGAAAGTGATTGTGGGACCCAAAAACGACCCATGAAATTGCATAGATAAAGAAGGTAGGTAAGAGTTACCTGAAATGGGAAGACCAAGGGAATGGAACCCCACGGGGCGCGGTAACATCAACCAGTCCAAAAGAAGGGGGAGGGGGGAGGGGTTGTAACGATATTAATCTAACGGAGGAAACAAGAACAAATTAATTACTAGTGTACACGGACTTCAAACCTAATTAAAGTGGATTCTTCTAAAGAGCATCGGGGAAGAAACCTTACCCTGGAGATGAAATGGTGCATCAAGGCACATGACTTGTACCGGCAGACCGGGGGCAAACTCTCGTGGGTGTAAACTACACTTCTGTGAATAAAAAGGCATAATAAGCACGGAGCTACGGGGGCCCAAGCACGGACATAATAATTAAAAATAGTGGTGACCAGCGAAGGACACAAAATGCCCAAGGACCTTAAGGAAATTTACCCAATAGTTGTATTCAAGCGGGGAACTAATCAGTTTAATTTGCGTAAACCGGGGTAAGTCCGGTCGGCATGAGAAAAACTAGACGAGTGAAACGCCTAAGCGGACCCTCGCGTCAACCCCAGAAGTAATGACGAGAAAACCACGTGACAAGGAGAAAGGAGATAGAATCACGGAAAGTGAAAGGGGACTGAAAACAGAGAGGTTGCCAATGACAGCCGGGTGAAGGAAACGGACAGAACTAAATTGAGGAGAAAGGCAGTAAAGGAAAGAAATAATCCGATATAAGTAATCATCAGCACTATAATAAAACAAGAGTACTTTAAACACAGTCATGTCTGCATTACTGACAAAGACAGTTTGAGTGCACGCTACTACATAAAGGTATAATAAAGCCGATCATCGGCTACATGTTACTCTTCATCACACAGCATGAAATAATGGGATTACATAATCAACAAAAGTAGCATTGGGTAAAACCAAATGGGGTATCCCAGGAAGACCAACATGCCACTATAAAGCAATTGTAATGAATCATGCCTAGACAGTGAACATTTAACAGGGTAGAGGTTGTAATGCACAGGCATAAAAATACTGTTTCAAAAGGTAGAGGACGTCAACAACCAGTTTTTGTATGTCCTAAAACATGTACACATTTCCAAATATAATTAAACGACAATATCACAGGACATAGGTGATCATATTAACAAGAAATGTCCATGGATGATAAGGAAAAAGGGGAACCAACCAAGATGGAATATCAAGCACTAGTGATCACAGAATTCCACTCATCGAGAGAATTAAGGCCATGTGTTACCGAGTTACAGCGTGTGATCCATCTGCACTCACATTTATTCAAAAGAAGTTGTAAGTTGCCACCCCGAATAGGTAATTGTGGCCGGTCGATGACCTGCCATACCATGTCGTTTTCAGAATGATTATGGTCCTTATAGTGCATAACCAATGGTGCAGTAGTGACATTACACCTGATGCGACTCCTGTGCTATGAGATGCGTTGTTTGACCATCTGTGTAGTTTGACCTATATAAAGTAAATTGCATGGACAACGAATCGCATACACGGCATTCGTAGTGCGACAATTAGAAAATTGTTTAAGTTGGTAAGTGTGTGAGGTCGTAGCAAAAACTAGTGTTGATGGTAAGGTCGCAAACATTGCAGTTTTGACATTTAAAGTGACCCATTACGGGTGGAAGGCCCCACAGAGTGGTGACCGAGTGTTCCAGTTTCTCTTTAGAAGGCCATGTGATAGCATGGACTAATTTGTCAGACAAGTTATTGCCCCTTTTATAGGATAACAGAGGGGGATCTGAAAAGTGTGGGAAAGTACGTAGCAGTTTCCAGTTCTTATGGATTATTTTGCTCACCTTATTACTTGAAGGACTATAGGTCGAGACAAATGGAATGCGTGTATTAACGCATTTGATAGAGGGCGCCAAGATAACCTCTCTATGGCTATACCATGCAATGTGTGGGTGTGGTAGGTTTCCATAGCTCGCCGCCGAGCCTGGGGCTAAAAACTGATGGGACCCTCCTTGCAAACCCAGGTAATTTTGATGTCGCCTCAATAGTTTTTGGGCCCTTGCCTGTCGCAGGTACTTGACCCACCTACGCACGTGAGGTACCATTTTTATTGGGAGACCTGGGGAAATGCTGTATAGAAGGAAATTTGTGGATCCACGCAGATTCCAAAACTTTCCCACACCGAAATTTGAGAAAAAGTGATTTTTTAATCTAAATGTGAGGTTTGCAGGGAATTCTCGGTAGGGAAATGTTGGGGTAGTCACACAAGCCATACCTTGCTGGACTCCCCAGGATGTCTAGTTTTCAGAAATGTGTGGGTTTGGTAGGTTTCCCTAGATGGCCGCCGAGCCCGGGGCCAAAAACCTATGGGACCAGCCCTTGCAAAACCAGGTTGTTTTGTGATAGGTAATTTTGATGTCGCCTCAATAGGTTTTGGGCCCTTGCCTGTCGCGGGTACTTGACCCAACCACACAAGTGTGGTACCATTTTTCTTGGAAGACTTTGGGGAATGCGGCCTTGGTGGAATTTTGTGGATCCACTCAGATTCCAGAACTTTCCACCAAAGAAATGTGAGAAAAATTTGTTTTTTTGACAAAGTTTGAGGTTTGCAAGGGAATCTTGGTAACAGTCCCTGGTGGGAGTCAGACAAGTCACCCCATCCTGGATTTCCCTGGGTGTCTAGTTTCAAAAATATATAGGTTTGCTAGGTTTCCCTAGGTGCTGGCAGAGCTATGGTTCAAAATCTACAGCTAGGCACTTTGCAAAAAAAGGGTTCGTTTTCACTGTGAAAATGTGTTGTGTCCACGTTGCGTTTTGGGCCGTTTCCTGTCACGGGCACTAGGCCTACCCACACAAGTGAGGTACCATTTTTCTCGGGAGACTTTGGGGAATGCGGGGTGTGTAGAATTTTGTGGATCCACGCAGAGTCCAGAACTTTCCACCACAGAAATGTGAGGAATATGTGTTTTTTTAGACACATTTTGAGGTTTGCAAGGGATTCTGGGTAACAGAACCTGGGGAGAGCCAGACAAGTCACCCCATCCTGGATTCCCCTGGGTGTCTAGTTTTTAAAAATGTATAAGTTTGCTAGGTTTCCCTAGGTGCCGGCAGAGCTAGGGTTCAAAACCTACAGCTAGGTTCGTTGCAAAATATTGTCAGTTTTTACTGTAAAATGTGGTGTGTCCACGTTGCGTTTTGGGCCATTTCCTGTGGTGAGCACTAGGTCTACCTACCCATGTGAGGTACCATTTTTCTCGGAAGACTTTGGGGAATGCGGGTTGGTTGGAATTATGTGGATCCACTTAGATTCCAGAACTTTCCACTAGAGAAATGTGAGGAAATTTTTTTTTTTTTTAACAACAGATATTGAGGTTTGCAAGGGATTCTGGGTAACAGAACCTGGTGAGAGCCAGACAAGTCACCCCATCCTGGATTCCCCTGGGTGTCTAGTTTTCAAAAATGTATAGGTTTGCTAGGTGTCTCTAGGTGCCGGCAGAGCTAGGGTTTAAAATCGACAGCTAGGCACTTTGCAAAAAAAGGATTAGTGTTCACTATGTAAATGTGGTGTGTCCATGTTGCTTTTTGGGCAGTTTCCTGTCGCGGGCACAAGGCCTACCTACACAAGTGAGGTACCATTTTTCTCGGGAGACTTTGGGTAATGCGGGGTGGGTGGACTTTTGTGGATCCACGCAGATCCCTTAACTTTCCATCACAGAATTGTGAGGAAAAAGGTTTTTTTTTAACTAAGTTTGAGGTTTGCAAGGGGTTCTGGGTAACAGAACCTGGTGAGAGGCACACAAGTCACCCAATTCTGAATTCCCCTTGCTGTCTAGTTTTAAAAAATTTTGTACATAAATCAATCCCGGCACTCTGGAGTCATATATTATTCTTATTGGTTATTAGCCAAAAAGAGAGAAGGACACAGTGACAATAAGGGTAAACTGACTACGGAACAGAATAGGTCCCCACACGAGTATATATTAGAAAGCAATTTAATACATAAGTTTTACAAATAGGAAAAACACATTCATGAGTAAAGAAATCGTCAGAACTCCCTAGTTATTTCATTACAGGGAGACTTCAATTTTCTAAATCTTGATATAGATGGATGACAGCCGACACGTGTTTCGTCACGTATAGTGACTTCCTCAGGGCTATTACTAAAGAGAAGATCATCCACGAATTCAAAGATTTATAATTCTAATTCTTGTAACCATAAACGCAAGTGATTCATATCTCAGTAAGATTTCTTGGTGTCTTACAGCTATATTTTGAGAAGAGCGGGTATCCACCAAGGTATCTGGTGAAAATAAGAAAAATAAGTACGTATATATCAAAAACCCACTTTTTAGTCAGGATGTTAGGAATATTATACACAGTACCTAATATGTAGTAGGCGTCCACTGCCGATACGAAGAGACGGGAGTCGAGTTTCGGGCAAGAACCATCCTACTAGGAGGGCTTACCAGAGCCGGTTCGTGCACTTCACCTAATTTGATGAAGTCATTAAACAATTTATCAAAAATTACTACATAGATGACTACATGAAGACTGTCCCATTGACTCGATTTCACAAATTAATTTCATATCACGGTACAGCATCACTGAATATTAGGTACTGTGTATAATATTCCTAACATCCTGACTAAAAAGTGGGTTTTTGATATATACGTACTTATTTTTCTTATTTTCACCAGATACCTTGGTGGATACCCGCTCTTCTCAAAATATAGCTGTAAGACACCAAGAAATCTTACTGAGATATGAATCACTTGCGTTTATGGTTACAAGAATTAGAATTATAAATCTTTGAATTCGTGGATGATCTTCTCTTTAGTAATAGCCCTGAGGAAGTCACTATACGTGACGAAACACGTGTCGGCTGTCATCCATCTATATCAAGATTTAGAAAATTGAAGTCTCCCTGTAATGAAATAACTAGGGAGTTCTGACGATTTCTTTACTCATGAATGTGTTTTTCCTATTTGTAAAACTTATGTATTAAATTGCTTTCTAATATATACTCGTGTGGGGACCTATTCTGTTCCGTAGTCAGTTTACCCTTATTGTCACTGTGTCCTTCTCTCTTTTTGGCTAATAACCAATAAGAATAATATATGACTCCAGAGTGCCGGGATTGATTTATGTACAAAATCTGTTAATTACGAGGATTGCTTTGCATGATACGTATAATTTAGTACTCAGGTAGTAGGGTGCTTTCTAATCCCGAGTGGCACCATCCATATAACTTGTTACTGATTTCATTGTTTTTCCGGCAAATATTACTATATACCCAACTTGATGTCAATTATTGCTACGATGTGCATCCTCTGATACATTACTACCCTAGTTTTAAAAAATGTACAGGTTTGCTAGGTTTCCCTATGTGCCGGCTGTGCTAGGGCCCAAAATCCACAGGTAGGCACATTGCTAAAAACAAGTCTGCATATTGTTATGTTATGTTAATGAGATTTATAAAAGCGCACAACTACCCAAAGGTGTCTTGGCGCTAGGAAATACAAGCCACAAGCTAACACCTAGTACTGGAAAAGCCAGGTTTTTAATTGCTTTCTAAAGCCAGTCAAAGTACTGACATTCCTAAGTTCAAAAGGAAGGGCGTTCCACAGTTTCGATGCTCCATAATAAAAGCTACGGCCTCCCCAATGAGCCGTACGAATTCTAGGTACCAACAGTAATCTTGCCCCCATCGACCGGAGGTGTCTGGTCGGTTGATACCATACGAAGAGATTCTGAAGAAATGAAGGGCCTAAGTGGTGCAAGGCTTTATAAACAATGCACAAGGTTTTGAATTTAATAGGCTGAGGCACCGGGAGCCAGTGCAAGTTGCGAATTTCATTGGAAACTGGACTATGTCTGGGAATATTAAGCAATAGACGTGCTGCCGAATTCTGAATCATCTGAAGTTTCTTCAGACACTGTTTCTGGGCATTAAGATATAGCCCGTTGCAGTAGTCTAATTTAGATTGCATGAGAGAAGAAACTACTGTTTTCCTGGTATTTTCCGGGATATACGGGAATATCTTCCTTATTTTCTTTATAAGGAAGTATGAGGCAGAAACGACGGCATTAGTTTGTTGGCAAAGAGTCAATTTGTTGTCAATCAGCACACCCAAATTTTTTACTTTTGCCACTGGCTTTGGTGGTAAACCCATCTCCGCTGGCCACCACAAATTACTCCAGGAAGGCTGCAAACTGCCGAAAGTCAAAACTTCTGTTTTATCGGAATTGAGTTTAAGGCAGTGCGCTGTCATCCATTTGTTAATGGTACTCATGCAGCTTCGAAACTGCGGAGCAGGAGAGTTTTGAAGTTCATGTGCAGCTACCACAATCTGGGTGTCATCGGCATATGTGGTCAGGCTAAACCCAAATTCCCGGATAAATGGGGAAAGTACGGAGACGTAGATGTTAAACAATGAGGGGCTCAACGAGCTACCCTGAGGGACACCACAAGGCAGAACATAAGGGGCTGAGTTAAAGCCGTCAATGGATACAGTGGATTTCCGATCTGTTAAAAAGGAGGCCAATAGTGCCCGAGCCGCTTCCCCTACTCCCACCTTCTCCAGACGCCTTTGCAAGAGGGAATGATCAACCGTATCAAAAGCGGCAGACAGATCGAGAAGCACGAGAGCTGCCGCGCCTCCTCCGTCCATCACCGCTCTGATCTCCTCTGTCGCTTTAATAAGTGCGGTCTCCGTGCTGTGATCTTTACGGAAACCAAACTGGAAATGATCCAGCAGACTGTTCGTATTGATGAATTGCGACAATTGGGGGTTCATAATTTTGTCCACTATTTTCGCAGGCAAAGGCAGTCTGGCAATAGGTCGGTAGTTAGTGGGATTGGTGGCATCTAGCGTAGGTTTTTTTAATAAAGGCAGAATGGATGTCTCCTTCCAGCTAGTCGGAAAAGTACCTGAGGCGAACATCAGATTGAAAATTTCTGCAAGCCCAGGGCTCACTAGGTCTACCAGTCCTTTAAGAAATGTCGGTGGACATGGGTCCAGAGGTGACCCTGACTTAGATTCATTTATGTCTTTTCCTACTTCTTCAATGGAAACCGGGGAAAAAGTAAATAAAGTGTGATTGTTTAAGTCTGAACCACAAGGGCGGGGCAAGGAGCAGGGGTCGGAACCATCCTTAAAGGCTTTAAAAATTTCTAGAACCTTAGATTTAAAAGTGGCTGCAATATCATTGCAGAATATCTGATTTGCCCTCCTGCCTATGTTGTCGGGTGTAGCAAGTTTATTAATCACCGAAAACAGTTCCTTAGGTGAGTTGACAGCCAACTCAATCTGTTGTGTAAAGTATTTTTTTTTTCTAATATAAGGAGTTTTTTATAGTTCAGTAAGGCTGTTTTGTGAGCTTGTTTACCTGGCTCATCGTAGTTTAATCGCCAGCGCCGTTCTAATCGACGACAGTTCTGTTTTTCCTTCCGAAGGAATTCGGAAAACCAGGGGGCAGAAGGCGTAGTTCTATTGCCTGAAAGTGTTTTTATGGGTACCGAGGCGTTAACCGCCCCCGAAATCCAAATGGTATAATTGGTGACGGCTAAGTCCACTTGGTCCTGAAAAAGAGGACGAAAAGCTTCCAGATGGGTATAAAGGGTTAGTTTGTCCACTTTGTTCCAGGCTTTACAAGTGGAGACTGGCCGTTTGGTAATGCTAATCTCTCCTACCCTGAAATAGGGAAGACTGAACTTAATAAGTGAATGATCAGACCACGGCAACAGGAAGATTTATTTTACTGTAAGGCCGTATCTTTGTTCTCTAACTCTTCCAAATGGAAGTTGAAGTCTCCAAGAATTGTTAAATCCATATTTGAAAAAACAGTTTCGAGCAAAGTATCGAGATTGGTTAAAATTCTAGTACCTGGAGGTCGATACAAGAGGATTCCCTTAAATGTCACTTTGGGATTAAGTGTGAACGAAAAATGGAGAGCTTCGTAAGAAGAGGTGGACACAGGATAGTGGGTATACAAGAGATGGTCCCTAAAAATAATAGCCACTCCGCCACCTCGTTTGGACGACCTGTCCACTCTGACCGCTCTAAACCCAGCAGGTGTCGCGGTGATAAAGTCAGGGTCTGATGCGGCGTCTGCCCAGGTTTCTGTTATAAATAATATGTCTTATCCCAGACTTTCTATACTGTGAGCAATTTCATATCTATGCTTACCCAGTGATCTGGCATTAACAAGGCCACCATAAAGCATAGATTTTTCATGGGAAATATCATTCGCTGAAGACCGGGATGATTGCAAGGCCGAAATTAGTTGCGAATGAGGGAGAACAAAGCCGCAGGCACATCTTGCCGTGCCAACCCCGGGACTTATTACACAACAGTTTTCCCTAGGTTTTCTGCCAAAGGTATGTAAGTCTCTACTGGAGTATCTGATGGTTTGTGAGGGCCGAGAGTCAGAGTTGTAGGCCCTAGGCACGGTTCGGGCGCGGACGGGCGCAGGCATGGCTTGCCTTAGGCGCTACCTCGGCACGCCAGCGGCACGCCCGCTGCGCGCCCTCACCATGAGAGATTTAAATAGTACCTTCCGGCGGACGTCTAGAGCGCGTCCTCCCCGGAAGTGAGTAACACCTAATACTGCAAGCTAAAGGGTCCGCCCTCCGCTCAATCGGCACGTCAGCCGCGGCGGAACGGGGCGGCCCTGAAACCAGGCAGCAAGAATGGTGCAAATGAGCGTATAAATGAGCGAGTCACAGCTGATTCAGAGTAAGTACAAAAACAATATGAAATTGGTTAAAAACGCCCCTTAGCAGCAAGAAACCCCTTCCCAGCACATTAAAAATAACTTCTAAAGTCAGGTGAGCAGCTAAAATTGAATGGTGCCAGGCGCTACCAGGGCTTGTTAAGGTCCGCTACGCGCCCGCACCATGAGAGATTTAAATAGTACCTTCCGGCGGACGTCTGGAGCGCGTCCTCCACGGAAGTGAGTAACACCGAATACTGCAAGCTACAGGGTCCGCCCTCCGCTCAATCGGCACGTCAGCCGCGGCGGAACGGGGCGGCCCTGAAACCAGGCAGCAAGAATAGTGCAAATGAGCGTATAAAAGAGCGAGGCACAGCTGATTCAGAGTAAGTACAAAAACAATATGAAATTGGTTAAAAACGCCCCTTAGCAGCAAGAAACCCCTTCCCAGCACATTAAAAATAACTTCTAAAGTCAGGTGAGCAGCTAACATTGAATGGTGCCAGGCGCTAGCAGGGCTTGTTAAGGTCCGCTGCGCGCCTGCACCATGAGAGATTTAAATAGTACCTTCCGGCGGACGTCTAGAGCGCGTCCTCCCCGGAAGTGAGTAACACCTAATACTGCAAGCTAAAGGGTCCGCCTCCGCTCAATCGACACGTCAGCCGCGGTGGAACGGGGCGGCCCTGAAACCAGGCAGCAAGAATAGTGCAAATGAGCGTATAAATGAGCGAGGCACAGCTGATTCAGAGTAAGGGCTTTCTGCCGCCCTGGGGTAAAATCGGGGGGGGGGAGGGTTGCCCCGATATGCCCCCAAGGGGGGCAGAATGACTGTGGCTATTTTTTTGGTGGTGGGGGCATTGGTATGCCCATTCTGGGCAGCCCCCACCCCCACGCATTAAAAAAGCCAGCGTATTTACTGAAGCCTATTGGCCACTGCCCCATCTGCCCCCTGGGGGGGCAGAAAGACTGTGGCATTTTTGGGGGGAGATGTGGGCATTGGCATGCCCATTCTGGGCTGACCTCACCCCTGAATTAAAAAAAAAAATCCTGAGGCCTAGTGGGCTTTCTGCCCCAATATGTCTCCGGGAGGGGTAGAAAGACTGTGGTAATTGTTTTTGAGGTGGGGGCATTATCATGCCCATTCTGGGCAGCCCCCACCCCTACATTATTAAAAAATAAATCCCTGGTTTCTAGTGGGCTTTCTGCCCCCGGGGGGCAGATTGGGGGCTACTGCCCCCGTTTGCCCCCTGGGTGCTGAAAGACTGACAATTCTTTGGAGGGGCGTGGGGGCATTGTAATGCCCTTTTAAGGCAGCCCCCGCCCCCAACATCAACTAAAAAAATCCCTGGTGTCTAGTGGGCTTTCTGCCCCTGGGGGCAGATTGGGGGCTACTGCCCCCGTTTGCCCCCTGGGTGCTGAAAGACTGACAATTCTTTGGAGGGGCGTGGGGGCATTGTAATGCCCTTTTAAGGCAGCCCCCGCCCCCAACATCAACTAAAAAAATCCCTGGTGTCTAGTGGGCTTTCTGCCCCTGGGGGGCAGATTGGGGGCTAGTGCCCCCTATGCCCCTCAGGGGGGGGGCAGAAAGACAGACATTTCTGGGGGGGGGGCATTGCCAAGCCCTTTTTGGACAGTCCCCACCCCACCGTCAATAAAAAAAATCCCTGTTTTTTAGTGGGCTTTCTGCCCCTCAGGAGGGGCAGAAAGACTGACATTTAGGTGGGGGGGGTAGGGGCATTGCCAAGCCCTTTTTGGGCGGCCCCCACCCCAACGTCAATAAGAAAAAACATCCCTGGTGTCTAGTGGGATTTCTGCCCCCCGTGTGGGCAGAAAGACTGTTGTGCCCAAAAGAAAATGGGGGGAGCAAAGGCCCTTGCCCAAGGGGCCGCTACCCCCTCCCTGGTGCTAGTGGGTGGATCCCTGCTTGGGGATTCCCCTCCTGGGGGGATCCACTAGGGAAGGGTACCATTGGAAAGGGGCGATTCTCCCCTTTCCAACGATATCTCTCCCATCTTTTCACCCTCCAAGCAGGGATCCACTAGGGAAAGGTACCATTGGAAAGGGGAGATTCTCCCCTTTCCAACGATACCTCTTCCATCTTTTTCGGTGCTCAGGGGGCTGAGATAGCCCCACTAGCACCGAAACAGAAACTACGTTTCAGTTTCGATTTCATTGTAATGACGATCGCGCACCATGCACGCGATCGTCATTTCAATTAAATTCAAAAATAGGCCTGGGGAGGTTGGGGAAGCTCTTCCCCACCTCCACAGGCAAAAATAGGGAAATCTCTCCGCTGTCTGCAGCAGAGGGATTTCCTGAGCAGGTGCTCATGATGGAATGGTTCCGTCATGAGCACACTAGAACTTGTGCTCGTCGCGGAACCATTCCATCATGAGCACTGAAGGGGTTAAAGAAAACAGGAAACGCAACATATGTGTGCCTGCTTACATCAAGAGATAGAGTTGTTTTCCACTAGAACCATTCCATCGCTTTATACAGCTGATACAATAGAAGATAAACTCACCAACCTGAAAATGGAGCATGGTGATTAATTGTAACAAGAACCCTCACAGAGACTTTCAATGTAGAGCAAGAGGCAGCACTCGCCAGTAAGAGTGGCATTAGAATTCTGTCAAATAAAATAGACAAAGGTGATTAGTGAAATTACAGCGCATGCGTGCAGGATAAAAAAAAAGAAGGGAAAGAACATGGACAAGGGCGGCCATGGTGGAGTGGACTAGAATAATGCAGCAAAAGAGGCTGAAATCATCAAATAAGACATGACAATGTCGGCACATCCTATTAAATATTAACCATAACTAGAAAGTAAACAGTGCTGCGCTCAAAGTGCACAAGCAAGAATATTTTCTAATTTGTGGTGAAAGATGGGTGTCTCCTTGTCGTACCTTTTCCCGCAACTGAAAGCAGAGCAGGACTGCACCATCTTCACACTGAGCACTAAAGCTGCTGCACCATTTTAAAAGAGGACGAACAATACCCAAATATAAGTTTTTTTGTTTAAGCATATAGCTAGTGTTTTGCGTATTACTAAATTGAGTTAAGGTAAACAAAACAAACCCAATCCCCCTTAAATGTAGCCCAAACGAAGTCATATCCTACAAAACAACACCCCAACTGCCCCTCAACATGGAAAATTGCAGAAAGGTTTAAAAAAACAACCAATTAGCGGGAGGTACTGCGTGGGAGGCAGCACTGACTCAACTGTAGCATTAAGAGGTAGTTGGAGAGAGAAATTCTATAGTTAAATCTAAACAGCTATGCCCCCAAAGCTGAACACAGGCAAACAGTAACAGACCAGGAAAGCAAGAAAAAATAGTCCCCTGAAGAACAGATGAAGAACCATTGCGTAATGAGACAGTACATAGTCCCTGCTGTGTGGGAGGAACAGAAGAGAAAAATGAGGGACAAAGAGGCAGGGATGGTCACTAGCAAGCAAGGCTTTTTAAAGGTCACTGAAACAAACAAGTCAAGAACAGGGTAATGATTTTAAGCCCACAAACGGAAATTACAATAGGTCTCGAATGCTTAACCTAAAAATAGGAATTTGTAGGCCCAGATGCAGGAGGCCTTAGAGACAAGAGATTTACAAGGGAAGGAGGACACATTGGAGGCATAAGGCATTCAAGGGGCACATATAGTGAGGTGGGATTAATGGGTCACTGGTTCCTGTGAGATTGGTACATTTTGAATATATATTTGTCCAACCCTAATCACGTCAACTTTTCTTAAAATGCAACCTTGAGTGAATTTGAAACTTGTATATATGTAACTCTAACCGCTAGTATCTAGTAGATGTATGTACTTACAACCGTTCTTGTGTGAATTTAGAGGTTATTTGTTTGTATATTTTATGTAATTCATGTACTTTGAAGCTCTTATGTAATGTAACTGGTTCTATTGTAAAGCGCTCTTACACCTTCGGGTAAAGTTCGCGCTATACAAAAACGCATAAATAAATAGAGAAAAGGAAGGCCCTCATGACTAGGAGAGGAGGGTTAGGAAGCAAGAGAAAGGGACAGAAGGTCTCTGAGGAACAGATTGGGGCACCAACAATGCCAAATGATGGGAGTCAGGGCCACCTGGGTTGGATAGGGAGGTTTAGCGGGGGGAGGAAGTGGATATTCAGATGGAGGGAAGACAGAGCTGTCGGCATCAATAAGGATCACACCATAATAATCAATGTCAGCCTACACGTTTCGTCCATTAGGGACATCATCAGTGCTTAAAACATTATTATTCACAGTTAGTTTCTAGTCAGTGCAATCCTTCCTTCACGGGAAGGATTGCACCGACCAGATGGACTTCATTTTTAATTGAACAGAGGAACTGAAAGATCACACATACAATTGAAGGGACAGATGGATGCTGCCAAGAGGGGTATCCGGTTAGAAATTAACTGTGAATAATAATGTTTTAAGCCCTGATGATGTCCCTAATGGACGAAACACGTTGGCTGACATTATTATGGTGGGATCTGGAGTTATGAAGTGAACATTGTGAAATAAAATGCATTAATTGGATACATATAAAACTGCCTATGGACTTTTTGTGAATTGAGCTACATAAAGAGTAATTAACTTGGGAATTTTGATGAATTAAAGCGCTCCTTTCGAATCAAGGTTATATTGAAGAACACATGCTGTTGCTGCATTTGAACATTGCACATAGAGGAGGACATTGTTTAGGAGACTGAGCCTGTTGTTAGCTGGACTCTTGCTGCCGCACCATCACATGCGATTGTCGGCAGGCACGAAGGAGGATTTCCGCAGGTGGCACAGGTTTCTGGAGGATTTCAATGGCATCACAATGATGGCCACAAAAGAGTGTAAATGGGAAGTTCAGATATATTCGGATGCCGCAGGGGGCATCAGTTTCAGGTTGTAATGGCAGGGCAGGTGGTGTACAAAAGAGTGGCCAGGGAACCAGAATCATGGGGGCAAGAGCATTGCTTTCCTGGAATTTTTCCTGCTTGTGGTAGCAGTCACACTGTGGTGGCAGGAACTGGCACATAGGAAGGTTATTTTTAGAGTAGACAACATGGCAGTGGTACATGTGGTAAACAAACAGTCAGCAAGGGATTTACAGGTGCTTAAACTGCTGTGTGCGTTCATAATGGGATGCTTGAGGCATGATATAGGATTTAAAGTCAGACATATGCCAGGGGTGGACAATGACATTGTGGATGCTTTGTCTCGTTCACAATTGGAGAGGTTCCATGGGCTGGCAATGTAGGCGGACGAGGCCAGAACACCTGTGCTGACTGGATTGTGGAACATAGGCGAGAAAGGATGCTACAATTGGTGGTTGGGTCTCTGGCGCAATCCACTAGAAGTTTGTACATGCAGGCTTGACAGGAATTTCTAGCTAGTGGGGTCAAGCATACGAGGGAAGCGTGGGCCAAGGATGAAGATGTTCTTTAATATATCTTGTCATTGATCGAGAAGGGGCTATCTCGGATTATGATTACGGGGAAACTAGCAGGGATTGCCTTCATGGGCAAGCTGTTTTGGGATTATGTGCTAGAGAACTAGGGAGAAGGATGCTGTTTGAATGGGCAAGGGATCCAGGTAGTCGGGTGCGGGTTAAGAGGCCAGTGTTGACTGAACTGTTGGGCAAAATATTAAGAGTACTGCCGGCCTTATGCAGAGGGACGACGGAGGTAGTTTTGTTCTCCACATTGATGTCCTGGATGTTCTTTGGGGCTTTCAGGGTGTCTGAGCTGTTGGGGAGAAAAGGAGTTCCAGGGTTGGAATGGACCGAATTGGGGGATAGGAGAGAAGAGTGGGATAGCCTAGGGTTGCAACTTCGACAATCTAAGACAGATGAAAGATTTAAAGGGAAGACAGTGTGGTTACATGCTTTCCCAGATGCGGGCCTGTGCCCAGGCCAGTGGGGAGCGAAGCTGAAGGCACTTAGTGGTGACAATCACAGCACTTTTTTTGTCGAGATAATGAGGAGACCTCTTGCTAGTTACTCTGGGTTATGCAAAAGGCGCTGGCTAAACTAAAAAAAGTCAACAACAAAAAAAAGGAACTGGCATATCCTGAACAAGGGCAAGCAATCCTTACAGAAACCCTATTCGCTTTCAAAAGGAGCCACAATTTAAAAGACAGTCTGGTTCATACTAGACCAAGTCCATTCCAAATTACCAGACAAAACACTCTATGGGGTCACCCACATGTACAAGGACATACATTACCCATGTGGCTCGTGTGGGTATGTACACAGACCTCTGTAACTTAAGATGATTGACATTGGAACAGAAAAACCTTGGGTGTTAAGACAGCACACAAATTGTAACAGTGAGAGACTTGTATACTAGTGGAGAGGTGTGGCTCACTGGTTAGAGGAAGCAGACCCAGAAGCAGAGGATGGCCTGGGACCAGGGTTCAATCCCCAACGCGGCAGGGTTGTGGACCAGGGCCAGCGGACTCGATAATTCTCGCTTCGGTGCCTACTCTAACCAGGGATCACACTCGGCGACTCTGGGCATTAGCTTGCCTCATCTCCACAACGGCCCCCCACATTCGCCGGGGATGCCTGGTTTCACCTTGGAGATACCCTGGAGGGATCATCTCACAGGGATAGCCAGGACGGGTTCCCCAGCGGTCTACAGCGCCAGGACGCCTCAGGGCAGCAGTGCGCTTTACAAGACACATACATTTACAAGACACATACATTTATACCTGATTACGTGTTCTTGCGCAAAGTTAAAACCTGCATACTGGAACACAAAAAGCAACATTAGGTGTGAAAAACAAGCAACCAAACTGACGAAACATTTCTTGGAGAAGAACCATAATGCGGGGGACCTGCGGTGGACTGTCTTGGACAATCCCACTATGCCATCTACGGCACCCAGCATGAGAAACACCCTATTGAGGATTGAACAAAACTGGGTTGGGCACAGTAGAAAGAGGGCTTAATGATGATATACCTTGGCTGTCTCTTATATAATGCACCAATAGATCCATTTTCCTGCCAGCGTATACACCCTATCAATGAGATAGGACTGTCCACTGTAAAACTATGTTCGGCATTGATGATGAATGCGGATGGGCACACTTCCTCTCACATCGCTGGTTCTAATTTTCTAATAATCGTTTTCTATTTGTGACTGCCAACTGTCACAATAGGTTTTATCAATTCATAACCTTTGGTTTCTGTGTTTGCTTAATTATCACATGAAACTGTCTCTTTTGTTATCATTCTTCAGCAATCACTCGTGAATGTTTAAACGGAGGCATTATCCATCACGTAGATCAATGGAGACTGGAAGACTACCGTTTCCGGCAGTCTTCACGCGCTCACCAGGAAGTAGTCGGCTATTGGGTGAACCTACATTACAAACAGCTAGCAGGCACACGTATTCAACATACATTCCTGTCCCCCGACAATGTGTGTGAACAACCATCCTGCACTGTAGAGGTGAGTTTATTTTGATACGGCTAGTATGCCATTTTCTTTTCTTTCTTTTTACTCCCGCAGATTTCAAAGAAGCGGATGAAGTAAGAGGCAGATGAATCCGATTCAATAGATAATTCCTTTATTAACTCAGGAGCATCAGTAAGGGTAACATCTCCTTGTCCATTCCAGCAATGTTCTGGTTCAACCACACAGTGGAACCAGAACACCAAATCAATTACAAACATTCTATGCAACACGAGGATGCTAAAGCAACCTAGTTGCCAAGCAACACAACACTCCCCCCTTTCTATATATAAATAAAAACAATAAATAAAATAAATAAATAAATACATTTAAAAAAATGAACCTGCAGTAAGGGAAGTACATACATATTGTTAATCGCAATCCTTAAGCCAGAAATTACACATTGTTAACCACGCAATCCCTAAGCCAAGAGAGAGTTTTCCTCTCACGAGGAACCCTCTGATTAAGAGCAGAAGAGTCAGAAGATGAGATGTTCTCACCGGAATTTGAACCAGCCAACTTTCAACCATCCGGGACCACCCCATCCCCCTCCTCAACCACAAAAGGCTGCACATTAGAGCATTCTGTCATTCCAGGAGAGGAACGTGCTTCATTGTTAATATTATCTTCCAACCATTCCGAATTGTGAGGATCATCACTGATTCTTCTTGATTGACACGGGTGATCCATAGCAACCCTTTTTAAATTCCAAGCCTCACCATTTTTAAGTCTCACAGCATTGTGTAGTACCTCAACAACCTCTTCAGCATCGAAGAAAGCATTCTCACCTTTGCATACAAACCCTGGCTTTTTAACCCTAACCCAGTCTCCCACTTCAATCACAACTGGTTTGGTAGAGTGTTTGACATTATAATAGTCTCTGCTTTTCTCATGAACACGTTGCATTCTATTCCACACCTCGTCCTTAGACCAATTAACAGTACCAGAAGGATATAACCAACCAGGGTTAAATTTAGACCGGGGTTTGTGTCCACGCATAATAATAAACTGAGGTAAACCAGTAGCTTCAGTGGCAGTCACCCGGTAAGCCCAGACAGTCTTACCCACTTGTGAAATCCAATCTTGGGAATCACTAGTAGCGATTTGAATTATACCTTTTAACACTCAGTTAAATCTCTCGACCATACCGTTTCCGCTAGCGTTAGACAAAGAGGTAGTTCTGTGATTAAACCAAGTTTTGCAAAGTAATCCTTAGCCATGTTGGATACAAATTGGACTCCATTGTCACTAATTAATGACGCCGGAATACCCTCCGAAGAGAAAACTTCATCCAAGAACTCAAGAACAGCCATAGTATCAGCTTTATCAACAATTTTAACAGCTGGCCAACAAGAGAAGAGATCCATAAGCACAATAATATACTTCTGTGACTCGCCACACTGGTCCTTAATGGGTCCAAAAATGTCAATAGCCACCGTATCCCACGGTTCTTTTGAAACAATAGTGTCACACATAGGTGGTCTTAAAATGTCTTTAAGGACTTGTCAGAATTACCACACGCAGTACAGTTCCTGACCACTCTTTCTGTCTCAATATACAAACCAGGCCACCAGAATAATTTTTTCAGCACTGCCTTGGTTCTAGTAATTCCGGAATGGCCTTCATGGCATAGTTCCACAATAGATGAACGAAGATTCATAGGAGGTATAATTCTTTCTCCTCCCTCCTAAAAGGAATCCATCACAAAAGGAGAGTTCAAATCTCTTTTCCCAAAAAGGTTTGACCTTATCAGATATACTATTCTTACGGGGTCAACCATTCAAAACAAATGACACAACCTTAGATAATGTATCGTCACTACGGAATTCAAATTCCCATTCAATCTTTTTGATAGCAGAACGGCCCTGATCGTGAATTAATGCCACCTGAAAATCATTCCATTTCTCATCTTCACATTTTTCCAGCATAACAGGCATTCTATAAAGAAAATCGGCAACAAAATTGTCCCTGCCAGGGGTATAGACAATTCTATACGTAAAATTCTGCATCCGCATTGAAATTCTAGCAAGTCTAGACGAGACATTAGAAGAACCTTCCGTGGTCAATATTTTAACCAAAGGCTTGTGGTCGCATCTTAGAGTACACACTTTTCCCCATGTAAATGATTTAAAATGATCGAGACCCAAAGCACACGCTAAAGCCTCCTTCTCAATTATAGGATATTTCTCCTCGCATGGAGAGAGAGATCTAGAGGCGAAAGCAATAATGTTCTCTTTGCCTTTACAATCATACTGAGATAAAACTACGCCCAACCCCTTATTACTTGCATCAGTAGTCACAACACTTTCTGCTGCAGGATCAAAACTGCTGAGGCAAGCCGCATTTGCAATCACAGTCTTGATAGATTTAAAATCCCTATCACATTCAGTAGACCAAAAAAATTCACATTTTTCTTTAGTAGTTGACGAATGTTGAAACATTTGTCAGCAATGTTAGGAACATATTTGGCACAAAATTCTGCCATGCCTAAGAAAGACCTGACATCATCCTTACTAGAAGGAGTTGGTGCCTCTTCGATTGATGAGACCATCGATGGCTTAGGTCTAACACCATTGCGATCAATGACATGTCCCAGGTACGTTACACTTTCACATACAAATTTACATTTAGCAAACTCAATAGTAAGCCCTTTACCTTCCAATATGCTCAATACTTTGATGAGTCTAGAATCATGTACCTCCTTAGTTCCACCATAAATTAGAATGTGATCTTGAAAAAAGGTCACACCCACCTCTTTTTTAAATAAGTGAAACATCAAGCGTTGAAACACAGCTCCCGCCGATGCAAGGCCAAAAGGCATGCGGGTGAATTGGTAACATCCAAAAGGAGTTATGAATGACGTGAGGTGTTTAGAATCATGGGCCAAGGAAATTTGATAATAGGTTGAAGAGAGGTCGACAGTGGAAAACCACTTCGCTCTCTTAAGGCAACTCACCATCTCATTGATTTTAGGTAAAGGAGACTTGTCAATAACAATATTGTTGTTGAGATGGCGGAGGTTGACACAGAGTCGGATTTTTCCATTGGACCGTTTGGCAATAACAACTGAAGAAATCCACTCCAAAGCTTCTATTGGTTCTATTACATTTGCTGATACCAATTTTTCTAGTTCCTTGGCCACATCATCCTTAACCAATATAGGTACATTACGACAATGGTGAACCTTGGGAGTAGCATTTTCTTTAAGGCGAATTAAGTGTTCGAAACCTCGTAAATTGCCCAGTTTTCCACTAAAAACAGAAGGAAATTGTTTTATCATTCTTACACCCAATGATGAACCTTCATCTACGATCAAAACTTGTTCCTTGCTGTTGGGATCTAAAATAATATGTAGTAGTTTCTGATCCAACCAACCCAAAACAGGAGGGCCACTCTTTGCAACGTACAATTTAGCACGACAACGTCTGTATTTGAACTAAAAAACAAACCATCTCAAGCCAATGAGATCAATTTTCTCACCACTATAACCCTCAGGGCGGATATCTGGTTCGAATAAATGTTCACCTACCTTACAAGTGAATTTACTTTTCCACAACTTTTCTTCAATTATGGTGTAAGGTGACCCTGAGTCAGCTATAATGTCAACTTTCACACCACCAATCAACATGTTGCAAATAGGTTTGTTGGTACAAACAACATCATTAATATTGAGCATCAAGTTACTTCTAAAGCTTTTAGCTCGCTCCTCATTCAGAATCATATCAGTAGGATCAGAAATTGATTCATCCACACTTTCACCTGAACAATTCGCATTTGTGACATACTTAACTCTGGAGCTCTTTCTCTTTCAAACTTTCACAAAATGGCCGAGTAAACCACAATTGGTACACTTCTGCTTAATGGTAGGACAAGTCTTACTATGAGCAAGATGATACAGGCTGCCACACCTATAGCATTTAGCACGCTCCTTAAAAGGAGGTCTATCTTTAAACCTGGGAGGGCCTCTATTGTAATCATTAGGAACACTTGTTTTTACCAATTAGCGCCACATTTTGAGTATCATTCTTTAAAGCAACAGCACATCGACCAGATATTTCCGCTTTCCTTACAATAGCCAATATGTCATCCAGTGAGGTGTCGCCGTTCACCCACAATCTATATTGGATCGCAGGATTGGGGGTATGCATGACGACCTGATCTCTTATTAAATCGTCGTGTAAAACCCCAAATTTACAATCAAGAGCTAGCCTCTTTAAATCTGAAACGTAGTTATCAATAGTTTCAGATTTCAACTGTTTTCTCTGAAACAATTGACACCTAGTAACACCAATGCATACTTTGGGTTTAAAATAGTTATCCAACTGTAATAAAGCGATTTCAAAGACATTAAAATCACCAGAAGTAACATTATTAGTTAATTGATGGAAAGCCTTAAGTCCCATTGCACCAAGGGCATGTAGAAGTAATCTTTTCTTCTGCTCGGCCGCCATTTTTTTTGCTTCATCAACGGCCTCAATATAGTTGACAAAGTACGCCTTCCACTCAGACCACTTGAGAGGAGGTTCATTTCCAGTGGCCCAAAATGGTTGAGGAGAAGAAATGCTAAAATTAGCATTATTGGTCATAGATGTACTTGTGCCCTCAGTAGACATGGTGACAAATGTAGAATAACAATAACAGGATAGTTAGATTGGTGATATTTTGTTTTTCGATATGCAGTACAACAAAATAATGAGTCACAAGAGATAAGTATGAAGAATGATCCAAGTTCAGATCGTTAAAATATCTGATGCGGTATCTATAAATACCTCTTTTATGATGCAAAATCTATGTGCTGGTTACCGGCTGTGCGAGATAACATTACAAGAAGAAGAAGAAGATTGCCGCCCGTACGCGATAGAATTGTTTGTTGAAGCGACTGCCAGTTCCGATAAACTGGTATCTTAGCAACGAGTAACACAATTTCCAAAATGGCCGTCGGGGGGGGGAAGGGGGGGGGCACGCTGCGTGACACGCGTAGTGACGTTGCTCCGCTATACGTGACTGAAACGGAAGGACGTCACTGAGAATTCTGTGGTTCTGAAGCTCCAGCAGGGGATGTCATGTCGAATACAGCGCCTCTGGAGATCCGAGATCGTGATGAAGCATGGAACGCCGAAGCAACTTTAAACCATGCGATCTCTCAACTAAAGGTAAACAGTGATGAACCCTCAAGAGATTCCGCTATAATTGTATCCGATGTAATTGTATCCATGGAAAGGTAGCAACCGAAAACAGGAAAAGCTCCCGATCAATAAAAAAAAATAAAGGTTCACAGCAGCGCTCAACCGGCAAGGAGATTAGGATAGGATGCCGCAGCACGGTATTAGCTCCAAAAACAATCCAATAGTCCTTAGGTTCAAATAATAATAATTTTCCCGCACACTTAGGTTCGATGCTCCTCAGCTCCTCGTAGCCAGTGAAGTAAGAGGCAGATGAATCCGATTCAATAGATATGTCCTTTATTAACTGAGGAGCATCAGTAAGGGTAGCATCTCCTTGTCCACTCCAGCAATGTTCTAGTTCAACCACACAGTGGAATCAGAACACCAAATCAATTACAAACATTCTATGCAACACAAGGATGTTAAAGCAACCTAGTTGCCAAGCAACACAACAGCGGAGGGTCCCGTTGTTAAAATTGTCAATTTTGCCTTCCCAGTCACGCGGTTTGGTATACGAGACTGCGTGTCATGGAGCATGTTTTGTTTTATCCTTAGCATGCCGTAGTCGTTTATTATTCTTACAACATGTCTCAACAACGCGAACTTTGAGCACTGCTTCTTCATTGATTAATATTGCTAAACAACAGCACTTGGCCTGCAAGTAATTGTTTTACATATCCCCCGACAATGCACTTGGCCGATCTTCCCACTTTTTAGAGGAGAGTTGGTTGTCACTCCTGCTGATTAGATTCCCACTAAGCGGAGTGTTTTTGGTAGTTCCCTTTGATCTGTAGACATTTAGCCATTCGCTCCTGATAATAATGGTGTCTGTTTCTCGAGACTGCCTGTCACGGCGCGTGTAGCATGCCAGTGTTCTGATTCTTAGTGGACCCACCTCCCTTTTCTGCAATATATTTCGGTAACGCACCGCATATATTTCATAACACAGCATTTGCCTGCAAATTTACATCACGGTGTGAGCATGTGTTCCCCTAGCACCATTTGCAGTTTATTATTGTACAACAGTTATTACGGTGTGGCTTTTTACATGTCCTAAATACATTTTTGGGCCATCATAAACATAGGAGCAATACGTGAATGATCGGATATGCAGATAAACACGCCTTGATCAATAATCGAGGCAGTAATTTTGATTCATAAATACTTTTTATGAAATTGCCAGTATCAATACTGTACCTCACCCTACTTTTCAGAATGAGTCCCATGTGCTCTGTTACAGTAACAGCCAGGGGCATTACTAGTACCTTGCTTGCTTTTTCAATTCTTCATAGTGGAACATGGAGTAGGCTAAGAATCATTCTTAAGCTCCCATTGAGGGTTTCACATTTTTTCAATAAAACTTTATTATACTCTCCATCATGGACATCAGACACACGGAGGCACACTCTCTCTGTCTGGAGCATAATGAACACAGGGGGAGGATTTCCCTCCTGGACTTGAGATGCTTTTACCATACATATGAGTTGACTTGGTCTCCACTTTTACTATGCTTGTTGCTATAAATTTATACCTACTTTAGACATTAACGCCACAACCTTTATCATACAGGTTGAAGACGCGTTTGCCCCTTAAGCACCTAGGCTAAGGACAATTGGGGTACTATACCTGACGTTTGCAGGTGAGTGCTTCATATTCAAGACAACCTCTTCATGGTGTCCAAGTAATTCCTAAACACCGCGTAGCACCCTTTATGACAGGGACCTTTGAGGGTATTATTTGGCAATGTCTTTCTTCTGTTCAATACTTGTTTGTGTAAGATTCTTACTTGACATCTATATGACTTAGAGTTTGACAAATTGGCTGCTCTGCTTCAAGCTGTTTTCTATTTCATACACTGCTTGGTATGTTGTTTATGTCCCCCTACAGGTACCAACAGTGAATCCACCATCTTGCTTTTCTTGGGTCACTGGTTTTGTATCATAATCCAATATACCTGCTCAATGCCTTGATGTATAATTTTGCACACTTTTTTAGATATCACTCATACAGCAGTATCTTATTTAAGATCCAGAAGAAAGCCACAACACTCCCTATGTCATTGGCTGAAACATGTCGATATAAGTCTAGTACGAAAGGATCTAATGGTTTCTGTTGTACGTCTTGTTTTTAATCCTAGCACAAGGAAGTCAGAATAAAGATGATGTGCTAAATCCTGTCGCTAGTTTTAATCCACCTCTTTACCAGCACGGCACCCCTCACAACAATCTGTTGGCTCACATTTGGTTTTAGTAACAAACCCTCTTATACTAAAACGTCCCTGAGCTCCGCCCTCGCAGCGAGGGGGTTGTAGCCCACAGCATGCCTAAGTCTCATGATGCAAAGAGGATTCCCAATGATGAGGCATGCCCCCTCTGGTGGGTGAGGGAAACCATCCTTCAAAGAGACTCCTTCTTCCTAGTCAGCCTTTTTCTCTACCTTCTTTCTCTGAATAGACCCGAGAGCTCTTGTGTGGTTTGTGATTAAATTTGGCGAGTTTGTCCCTGCTGGTCTTAAAAATCTCTTAGGGCCCCCTTTCTGTGTGTACAAAAACTGGGGGGAACCGCCAGGAGATTTTGGGACACATTAGTACAGGATTGGTGTGGCCACAGAGGCAGCATGACATGGCTGGAGCAGGGACATGATCATGCTGCTGGGTCATTGGAATGCTTTCGCCAGAATGTTCGGCTGGTGAAACATGGGTGTTGAGGCGGATGTCAATTGTTGGTCCTAACATATCTTGTTCTTTTGAGGTGCGGTGGCGGGGCTGGAAAGTGGCCGAATGGTCTATTTGGATCATAGGACACTCGTTTGTGAAATAGGCAAAAGGCATGAAATTCAGAAGGGTCACGGTTTGAACCTCGAACTCAACAAGCGTTTGTTAAAGGTCACATGGCACGGCAAAGGTTGCATTAGACGCCGTGAGTTGTTGGAATATTTAAATAAATTGTTGAAGCGATGCACATACCCGGATATGTTAGTAATACACTTAGGGGAAAATTACTTAGTGGTATGTAAAGGGTTAGCCTTGTTAAAACTGATGAAGAGGGACTTAATGGAAATCAGGCAACAGGGGTCCGGATGCTTTGTCCTGTGGATTTTATTGATCGCAAGGAGACAGTGGGGGGGGGGGGGGCAAACCACTATTGATAGGGCTAGGTGAAAAATTAATTGAGATATGCAGGTATTTTTGCTGGTACTAGGGTTTTGGTTGGGTGCACCATCCAGAGTTGAAATATGAGGTGGTCGATTTTTTCAGGGAAGAAGGAGTTCATTTGTCTCACTATGGGGTGGAGCTTTAACTGATACAAGTGATAGAAATACTAGATAGGACCTTGAACATCAGAAGGTACGATAGCAGTGCCTAAATGGGGGGGGGGGGTCAGAAAAGTCTGAGAGAAGGGGAAGGCCTTTTCTCAGTGGCGGTTGGCAGCTACTTTTGACATGGTTACAGTTTAAGATTAGGGTTGTTAACAGAGGTGAAGCAGAAAGAGGGGGGTTGGTAGGAAGGCTACACTGGGAGGAAGCAACACATTGAAAGTTAAGATGTAGGATACTTAGGTAGTTAGATATTATTAGAAGTAGGTTAAAGTTTAAAGGTCAACAGTTAAATACAGAGTAGGAATTAAACAGTTGCAAGGAAAGGATGTAAAAGGGGCGGGAATATTAGGGGTGAGGGGTAAGTGAAAGTAGGTGAATAAATGTATATTGAGGTTTAGTTTTGTAAGGCGAAGGCCTAGGGTATTTTGTGAAGTGTACCTGTCTCCAATAAAGCGGCCTCTTTCAAAAAAGGAGCGTGTTTGTGGTCTTTGCGGCTCCCCTTTGGCCCAGTGGGGCTTTGGGGGGGGGGGGGTATCAGCTGACGGCAAGGAGGTGGGACCCCTGGGGTTTTTGGCCAGTGGTGTAGCCCGGGCCACATTTGGGCTCCTTTTGGACTAGGACCGTTTGGGCTTGTAGCACAAATATATAAAGGGCCATTTCTACACACCGTGTCACCAATTTAGGAAGGTGACACAGTGGCTGGAAGCAAATTGTTTTAGAAAGCTGTTTTACCTCCCTCCCTCCTTGGTATTGGGCATTGGGTATATCTATGGTTACCCCAGGTCGTTTTGCTTGAGCACAGATTTGCGGGGATACTTGTACATAGTTGTCGCTTGGAGCAGGTGCAAGGTGGTTACCAGTGTTTAAAGGTCAACAATTAAATACAAAGTAGGAGTTAAACAGTTGCAAGACAGTATGTAAAGGTGGTGAGAATGTTAGGACAGGGATAAGTGAAAGTAGATGAATACCTGTATAGTGAGGTTTAGTTTTGGATGGCTGAGGCCTAGGGTATTTTGTGATGTGCACTTGTCTTCAATAAAGCAGCCTTTTTCACACAAAGGAACATGTTTGTGGTCTGTGCTGCTCCCCTTTGGCCCAATAGCAGATTTTGGCAGATCAATAAGTTGGAAAATGTACCACACCGGAGGTACAATGCAAACATTCTGTAATATCCTCATGCTGTACAATGCTCATATTGTGTCTGGTAAAGTCAGACCTCAGCATTCCCCCTCATTTGGGGGGGTGTCACCATCATTTTATCAAGTGCTTCCCATTGTATCCCTATAAAAGAAATAAAACAAAATAGTGGTATTTAAATTATTTGTGTAAATACTAGGATAGACCAACTCATCTGACAGTCTTACAGTGCATGTATATCTCTTATATACAGTGACTGAACAAAGTCAAGAGGACGCCTCTCTCAAGTACATGTGAAGTAATAAGCTGTGTGCCTTTGTTTCCCAGCCAATGCATTAAGGTGTGAGGCACGCACCCCATTGATTCCAGTCAGGATACTCCAGCGAAAGGAGGCCTCATGGCCCCTTAACTTCGGCCTTTGTTATGAGCCCAGGCATAATCTGATAAGCTCCTTCCCAGCCTGCAGGTTGCTGCTCCGAAGGAAAGCAGACAATGTGCAGGCGCTGCTGAATGAGTACCGGTGTCTGAAAATGACACCAGGACAAGAATACCATGTTTCTGTGGGCCCCAACCTCTTGGCAGGGTAGACGGTGTCCATCCTGTGAAAAGAGTGGGTTGGTGTCATCTACCCGCGTGTACCCGTGCTTTTTGCCCTGGAGAAAATTATATGTTTATTCCTACACTATGAGTTGTATATAGCGCTAGCTAGAACCTAAAATTACTTGAGTGGATTTGTAAGGGTTGAATAAGTCATAGAAAGTGCAGGAACCATACATCATTTAATTATTAGAAAAAAAAAGAATAGTGAATAAAATGTCATAACAATACAGCAATAAGGTACTGGCGATGTGACAGACGAGAGACTGACAATGAAACAAAACAAGCGCTTCTTCAAAGATTTTAGGAGCAAGAATTATTCTTTAAATATTTAAAGTCATAAGTCAAACCAGTTTAATTTACATTTAATTTCTTCAATACGATGCATATAAATATATGAGTTTATCAATTCAAACAAATGCATACAGATATTGATGAGCTCCCTATCTACAGCAGATCAAAATAAAAATACAGCCACATCCTCACAATTGTAATCAATCATACCCACTCAAAATATAAAAACCAATACACACCAAAACATTAAAAACATTATTTCAACATTTCACACATATTTCAGTGCAGTATCAATCGGCCAATATCTAATTTGCATCAGTAGACATAAATGTACATGGAAAGTGATTTTTTCTCTTTTTCTTTATAAAAGACAATGCATAAACCTATTAACAATAATAAAATTGTATTTGCAGTGTGTCATCTATCCGATGAACCCAACGGTCCAGAGACGGGAGACGGCCTAATACTCCTTGTCCACCCCGGAAGTCAGGCAGAAGGGAGGAGCCAATGACCACCACGCAACGCCGTATAGCCGGAAGAGGAAGTGCAGCGTGCGGAGAGTGGAGCACGAGCAATGTTGCCAGATTGGGCTATTTCCCGCACAATTGGGTGACTTTTTTCCCAGTTGTGCGGAAAAAAACCATGCCTGGCGGGGGGCTACTTTTTGGGCTATATTTGAAAGGTTGTGCGCAATTTTGTGGATTGGGCGGGCGCCGACCTCGAGGTCCCGAGGAGTCCATCGCATTCAGTGCACTTTGCACATGCGTCGTGTGCGGGCCAATGTGGGGTTCCCCAGGGCCGTCAATCCAGTAGCGCGCGAAAACGCTACCAATGACGGCCCTGGGTTTCATTTTTGGGCCAGCCCCTGCGGTTCTCTATGCTGGCGTCACGGTGCGTGAGCAGCGTGATCTAACGGAGTCCGAGAGTGACAGTCTGAGTAGTGTGTCTGTCTGCTTGCTTGATGACGACGAGTGACTGTGCGGAGTCAGTGCGGGGCCAGCGTGAAGCACTGCACAGGCAGCAGTCACACTCACACAGTACTGTGCAGTAGCACGCAGGCAGTGAAGACGTGACGTCACGTCTACTTACAGTGTGAGACTGAGAAGAGAGAGAGACGAGTAACGACGACGACACGAGTCAGAGACCACTGCACTCATCAGCAGGCCCAGGCCCAGCCGCCCGGGCCCAGGCCCAGCTCGCTCCAGCTCCAGCCCCAGCCCCAGTCACTCCAGCCCCCTCCCCCAGTCACTCCAGCCCCAGTCACTCAGAGTCCAGCCCCCAGGCCCGCCAGCGGCCAGGCCCAGCCACTGCGCCTGCTGCCAGCCTGCCAGGCAGCGTTAGTGTCCAGTCTGCCAGCCACGCACCACCGGTGACCCCGTGACTCACCAGCGACCAGGTAAGTGACAGTGAGACATCATGACACAATCGTGTTTTAGCGGCGCGCTAGTGCGAAAGTCTTTTTTGGCGCCTCATCAATGACCTCTTTTTCAGCAGATACCATTGCTACCAACCTCCAACAGTGCCTTCATGTCTCTGTGTGTAGCCCCCTATCATATGCATTTCATTTGTTGTATAGCGCTATTCATATCAGTGTAGGGTGTCACTCACAGTACTTTACATCACACACACAATATACAGAGACAATGAATCATACAAGTATGTCATTCAGTCTATAGGGAATGTCACATACGTCAATGAGGATTACAAGGTGTAGGAATTAAATGTCATCCATACTGTTGGGCAGTATATTTTAAGAGGGTTTGGGCTGGGAAAGCACAAACTCGGGATTTAAAGCATACCCAGTGGTTGGGGGTTGGCTTTACTAATAAAAATGTATATCGACCCAAACTCATTTGAGCAACATTAAAATAAAGAAAGACTGGGGAATTTCTAACTATATAGTAACACAAAAAAAAGTTCTAGCTATACCATCCATGTTTATATGCAGCTCTTTGATTACAGTTCATAGGTCACTGTCCTATGTTAGGATTGTAATTTCTGAACTGCAAGTAACACAAGAATCTCTGTGACAAAGGCAGTAACCCACTGAGCTATCCAAATAAAATACAGCCTATCTGCATTTCAAAACTACAAACAGGCAAAGGGCTGCTCTCCAGCAGGATCATTAATCACCAGTTCGCTGGACATTTTTAGGTCTCGCCTGACCCAGCGCATGCGCTGGTCTGGCGAGACTTATTGAGAGGGCTCCAAAAAGTGCTACCAGGGCAGCCTAGAGCTACAGTGCATGTGCGCGGGCGCCGCGCTTTACCGCAATTACTTTCACTTTCGCGACCGCACGGCCGCTTTGATGTTTCATCGTGCTCGCGATCACTTTAACTTTCGCGCCGCAAGGCCGCTTTGCATAGCCAATAGGTCTCGCTTTTGGGACCTTATAAGTATTTAGTTATTCAACTGTTGCATGGCTAAACACTTATAAGGTCCCAAAGGCGAGACCTATTGGCTATGCCAATGCTTGTTTATTGTTGCCTTGCATCCATGGCCATGTTAATGATAAAAACTATTTAAATGAAGCATATGCGAAGTATGTGCCTTGCTGGGCTTGTGCAGATTTTTTAAATAAAAACAAATAGTAATACATTCGATTACCTACTCCTTGTGTCACCGCCTGATCTGATAAGCAGTTGCAGTAGTCAGGAAAGGTGAATTAGAATAAACAAACTTCTTTTCTCAAATGCTGAACAAAAATGGAAATATCCACGCAGCACAGGACGGTAGGCAAAAGTTACTCGGTGTCAAATAAAGAATTTGTTCCCTTCGCCATGCCCCTATTGTACTTGACATGGACCACCTGAGCCCAGGCCCAATAACGCATCTCCCAGAATATGAAGTAAAACAACGTTTGGAGGAACGTTTTAAATTAAAGCGCCCATTTTATATTGCCCTTCTTGTCCTCACTGCGAGGGCCAAGGCTCATGTTTGGGTGGGCCAGGCTCATGTTTGGGTGGGCCTGCCCCACCCTCTAGAATCGGGCCTGGACACAATGCACGAGTTCGGAAAGCTCTGAAATGCGCCTACATGTTACAGAAATGCATTCTTTTAACTTTAAAGACATTTGATCATGTATTTGTTTGTGTCACAGAAACACGTAAACTGAAAATCTATGCATAGCATAGTGTGCCACCTGACTGGTATTTTGCTGTTTCTGTCACTGTATCCAGATATAGAATACCACAAGTAAACAAGCATTGGCATAGCCAATAGGTCTCGCTTTTGGGACATTATAAGTATTTAGTTATGGAGCACAATATCCTTGGTGCAACATCAACTGTTGCATGACTAAACACTTATAAGGTCCCAAAAGCTAGACCTATTGGCTATGCCAATGCTTGTTCAAAATAGGGTGCATAATCTTTAAACCCCCACCGCGAGAACGTGTAAACAGGTCTCCTCCACTTGCTTGAAAGTTCTGCGCTATATTCATGCCCGCCAACTTAGATCCCCATATTTAAATGTACGGGTTGTTTGTTTCCTAGAAGCAAAAGAGAGTGAGGTTTTCTGTGCACCTTTCCTCACTTGGAACACATTTCATTTAAGGCAGTTTAAAGTAGCAGAAATGAAAGTGGCAATACGGAGAAGCATGGTACTACATCTGTTATGCAGAATTGGTTGCAAAGTGCATTTTTAAATATTTCACATGACAAAGTCACAGGGAGAACTGGTCTTAAAAATGAGTAGCATTAAGGCAGGTGCCCAGTTAACACCCTCCCACCATCTGTATATTGAAAAGAATGTATATTTGTCGTTAAAATTGGTTCTGATGTCGATTTGCGCTTAATTGGACACTTGCTAATTTGGGCTGTTTTTTGGGCTGGAACTGGTCTGATTGGGCTTATTTTGGGTTTGTATTTGAGCTGCATTGGGCTTGTGACGGGTCTAAAAATCTGGCAACACTGAGCACGAGACGAAGTAAAGAAATACGGAGGAACAGCGGTGAGGATATCAAGGAAGAACGAAGTTACTGACTCGTCAATCCCGGAGGAAGCGGAGCCACCCAGGAGAGTGACTGATGAATCGGCTGCACCTGAGGCAGTGGTTGAAGTTCCAGGGAGAGGAGAGGAGTCTCCTGTCTTCCCAGAGCTACAGCGACCACGCCAGGTCCCTGGAGGGTGCGTGCGTGGCTCTCTATCAAGAGCCGATGGGCAGTATCTTGGAGAAGGGAAGAGGGGGGTACGGGAATTACCAAGACATACCACATTTAGCAAGGAAGCAGACCGACTGAATATTTCTAATAGTAGTCTAAGAAAACTGTATGTGATTGTTGTTCCCCTCTTTTCACTTTAATCAGAGAATTCCTCACAAAAGAAAGATTATAAGAGGAGTTAAGTTATCTTATGCCTCAAACCTCCTCCACCCAAACCCCCCCCCTCCACTTCCTATTACTAACCATATTTTCTAGGGAATAAAAATGAAAGGAAAGTACCTCCGTTACTAACCCTACCAGGAGAAAATAAATCAATTAATTAATAATGTCTTCATTTTTTGTTAATAAACTAAAGAGACTAAGGACTTAATAAGCCCTTGAGTGTTCTTTAGACAGATCGCCATTTCAACTGGTGACACAGTCATAAAAGTTAAATAAGACTCCCTTTGATGGATTATGCAACCTTCATCAGGGTGCTAGACGTAATGCACATGAGGTGCCAAAAGCCATCCAAGCTGAACAGTTGAGAGATGCAGGGAGCTCACATCAAATTCTTTAAAGGGCCTGCCAAGTCTGTGGAAAGGCACACTTTCCCCAGCAGAGAAATTGCCATTAAACTGAAGTACTTTAAAGTTCCTGAGACAAGTAATGGAACCGGGACCTCAGAGAGATCATGATGTATGTTGAAGGGCCCCTCTGATTAAGAACCTAAAGCAGGTTCTGTTAAGAGAACAAAACCAAGAGATCAGAGTCATCGGATGGAGCACAGGAAATATAGGTTTAATCAACTGTTGTGGGATAACTCATAAGTAATCACATGGAAATAGTCCTTTATGGTGCGAGAGGCTGCCCTCCATCTCAGCAACTCTTCCATAGATAGGGAGCTCATGAATATCTGCATGTATTTTTTTGAATTGATAAACTCATAGATTTATATGAATACATATTGAGGAAATAAAATATAAATTGATCTGGTTTGACTTTAAGTATTTAAAGAATAATTCTTGCTCCAAATACCTTTGAAGAAGCGCTTGTTTTGCGTCATTGATTCATTTTTCCCCTGGACTGCTTCTCCGCCTTCATATTTTCAGGGGCCTCTTTTGTCCTTACTTTGTTCACAGATGAGAGACTGAGCAGGTCGAACGACCATCTCCACTTATTTAGTCGATGAGGGTTGGGTTTATGAGCACTCTAGATCAGTTTGTGCGCGGGTTGAAGTAGTTGTTGAGCAGTAGAGATTTGAGGTCCCGTTTGAAGCAGAAGGGGTTGCAGCAGATATCCTTAGGTAGTGAGTTTCAAATCCTAGGAGCATTTCCTGAGAAAGAGTGCGCCTGGGATAATTCCTTCTTCAGATTAGGAGGAATGAGAAAAAGAGAGTTAGAACTTCATAGAGCCTGGCTTCTTCCTGCTCTCGAAATTTTGATTTATAGGTGTTCTGGGTTTTTAGTATGAAGGGCTTTGTGTGTGATACAAGCTGTCTTGAAGATGCATCTTCCTTCAGTCGGATGCCAGTTGAGACTCATGAGGGAAGGTGAGATGTGATCGAACTGTTTAATTCCTGTGAGGAGCCTGGCAGCTGCATCAAGGACTGCTCTTATGGGGGACAGGTGACGTTGTGGAGTTCCTGTGAAGATGGCGTTACCGTAGTCAAGTTTTGGAAGGATTAGTGATTGCACTACCATTTTAAAACCATCAGGGGGAAGGAACAGTTTGTGTTTTTTCAGCTGTTTCAGAGTGTAGGGATCTCCTTTGGCTGAGTTGTTGATGTGCTCCTTCATTGACATGTTTTTGTCCAGGGTGATACCAAAGGACTTTACAGAGTATGAAAGTGGAAGAAGACAGTTTAGAGCATTCAGGTTCTTGAGCCATTACTGGATTGGTAAGTTTTTGTTTTTTGGGGAGATGAGCGGTAGTTCTGTTTTTTGGGGTTAAGCTTTAGGTAGTTGTTGTTAAGCCACGCTTATATCTTAATTAGTGTGGGATTCAGATTTCCAATGTCATTGGGAGATTTAATTTTGTAGTAGAGTTGGGTGTTGTTGCCGTATAAGTGATATTTGACCCCTGCTTGGCTCAGGATAATTGTGAGGGGCTCCATGAAGAGATTAAAGAGGGCAGGAGAGAGTATTGAGTCTTGAGGTACACCTTGCGGAACTTGTGCAGGCTTCAAGAGATGACTGTTGATATTTATTTGTTACGAGCGGTGCTGACAATAGGATGTGAACCATCTGAGGACTGTGTGATTCATGCCGGTACGGTTCTTGAGTGTCTCAAGTAAAGCTGTGTGATCTATTGTATCCAAAGATGCAGATAGATCTAGTAGGATCAGGAGGCATGAGTCACCTTCATCTAAGGATCTGTGAATGTCATCTGTTATATTAGGCATTGCAGTTTCAGTGCAGCAGCCTTTTTTGAATCCTGGCGAAAGTGTCGTAGGGGTTGAATTTGTCTATGTGTTGGTTGAGTTGTAGCAGGACACACTTTTCCATCATTTTGGTTAGGAAATAAAGGTTGGTGATAGGTCTGAGGTTATTGAGGTCATTAGGGTCCGCCCCTGGCTCTTGAAAATGGGTGTGAGTTGACTTATTTAGAGGGAGTCAGGTCCATGGCCTGAAGAAAGAGACGTTAATGATTTTGGCCTGAAACGGGAGATGATATGGTTGAGGTTCTTAACTAGGGTGGAGGGGAGGGGATCAGCAGTGTGGGAGTGAAGAGTAGTAGCAATAGGCTACCTACCCTTGCGGTCACTACGCCCCCTATATGAACATGCCCTGTGGGACGTGGGTATAAACCTGTCCCAGTGTTCCTAATTCTGCCATCACCAAGATAGTAAACATCAGGCAGCTCACCATAGGGGTGTTTCTGACCTGGGTGTGCTCAGGAGAAGACTTCCTCGAATAACTAATTTCCCGCCTATCCTGATGCCATATGGGCCTCGGGGCTAGGGGTGGCATCTCTCAGCTCTGGGGGATGTCGGTGTTGCATAGCAAAGGTGGCAACGGCCTTTTAATCCTCCGGCCTTGGTATGCTGATCCTGTTTTGAGGAGCAAGCATTGATTCTGACCTCTGAAAGCAGGGCGTTCACCTCCTCTGGGGTCAAAAGCGCATCTGTGGCGCAGGCTGGACTAGTAGGTTTTCAGAGGGTACCTCTAAGGTAGAGGTCTTCAAAGTTTTTTAGGTTGAGCCCCCATAGCTTAATTTTATTTAGATTTCGGGCCGCCCCCACAATCTGACAAAAATGTCTGGAACCTGGTACAATACATAATCTACTGTCATCCGCATATCCCAGGCCATATCCGGCAAATAATGTTAAACACAGTAAGAGTGTTTAGTAAACTGCAGGTTTGTGAGTAGGTGTGGTTAAATGACAGAGACTTTTTCCACAGTTCAAAACAAAAATTTGTAAGATAAAATGTGCGCAAATTGTTTTTACAAGGATGTTTTGTTTTACACATTTAATACATAATTTGACATAGATTGATAATAACAACGAGAATTAATGTGACGGGTGCGCCTGTTTTTTGCCACAGAAACGATCAATCTGTGGATACATTTTTGCTACTCCCATCCTCAGGTTGTGTTCCACATCCAGTCTTGAACGGTACTTAGCCTTTAATACTGCAAGTGCTGAGAACCCAATCTCGCAAAAATATGACGAGTTGAAAGGCAAGAGAGTTTTGATAGCAGTTTCTCTCAAAGCTGAATGTTCTGCAGACATTTTCAGCAAAAACTCTCCCAATGAAACTTTGCTGAATTGCATCTGCAGAGTGCTGTCACTTTGGAGATCAATCAGTTCTTCCTTCATACAAATCGGGAGATGGCTCCCCACCTCTGCTAGAAATGGTTGAAAGACCCAGTCGTTTAAGTGATTGTTGTCCTCAGGAAAATACTTTTGTAAACTGTCCCTGAGAGACGTCGGGTGATTTTTTTTATAATCCAAGCAACCCTTGGGAGGTTCATATTCGGTCTCCTCAAGAGCATCTGCTAAATATGCAAATGGATCAAACAGGCTATCTTTAACTATTCTTCTCCATAATTCCAGCTTCTTCTTGAATGCAGTTATTCTGTTATTCATGGTAAAAGAAGTGATTTCAGTTTCTTGCAGGGACCGATTCAGGGAATTTAATTTCTGAGAAATGTCAGCAAGGTTTTCTAAAAGCACAGTCCAGCAGGGATTGCATAGTTGTTCTGCTTAGCAGAGGTCCAAACACAGAAGAAACTTCTGTACTTCATTCCTTAATTCAAAGATGTGAGTCAGCACTTTCCCCCCGGGATAACCACCGCACTTCAGTATGAAACAGCAAGCCATCATGCTCATCTCCCATTTCTGCACATAAAATTGCAAATAGACGAGCTCTTGTGGGATGGGCCTTTAAGAAATTTACTATTTTTATAGCAGAATTTAGCACATCCTCAAGTTCACTTGCCATGTTTCGAACAGCAACGGTTTCCCGGTGTATCATACAGTGGGTCCACAGAATATGTGGAGCCATTTTCAACACATTAGCTTTTAGCCCAGCCCTAGCATCACACATTGAAGTAGCACCAAATGTGCCGATTCCTCTGAGTTTCCCATTTTAAGCCTTTGGATACTCAGGAAGTCATTGATAATGTCAAACAAATTGACTCCTATGGCTCGCCCCTTGAATGGCTTGCAAAATAAAAAATCTTCCAATTATAGTGTTTTATAACAGTATTGAACATCAATTAAATGGCCATCCTTTGACACATCAGTTGCTTTATCCAACTGCAAAGCAAATAAACTTGATTTCAACCGGGCTATGAGCTGTCCCTGGATATCTTCTGACATGTCAGCGATGCAGTGGCAAACTGTTGTGGGTACACTTTTGAACTTCTCTGCTGCTTTTTCACCAAGCATTGTCCTAGCCACGTTGACCAATGCTGGGAGAATCACCTTTTCTCCATCCACAAAGGGCCTTTTGTTTTTGGCAATGTGTTATGCTACTTGTATCATGCTGTTAATGTATTTTCTGGAGTAGTTGTCACATGTTTCACGGCTTCCTTCTGCTGAGTTATCTCTTGCAACTTCCTGGAAAAAAAAAATCAACTTTTTCCTACTAGAGACCCATGTTTAGTTTTAAAGTGACTCCTTGATTTGGTTGGCTTCGAGCTGTCGTTAGCTAAGATCACGCCACAAACCACAAATTTCGATCAACTTTCTCCACTAACAACAATGGAGGTGAAACCAAAGTCCAAATAGGAGGCGTCATTTTCCTTGTTTTTGCAGCTTTTCTCTCTCCACCTGTTTCTGTTTCAGCCTTTTGCTTGAGCACTCTACCATCTTTTGGCAACAGGAAACGATCCATGTCAAAAGTGTTCCCAACCTAAGATACAAAATTCCAAAGCTGCATGTAAATGAATAGTACATGGCTGCAATTTTACAGCTTCATAAGGTACAGCAGGGTTTTAACTTTGTAGTTTCAAAAAAATCTTTAAAAAATATCTCCTTATATTATGAATATAGTAAATTTGGATAAAAGAATAATTGCATGGTAAGTGACTAAAAAGTAATTCCAGCACATCCGCGCTTTAAGTAGGTGCTCAGAAAGTTGCTGCAGTATGTATATGCTATAAACCACCGATGAGACTCTGCAAGTTACTTGTTCAAAGGTTAGTGAGGGAAAACTTCAGCACTGCCCGTTCACCCATCACTCAAAAGCAAATGCGTACCTTCAACTTCACTTCCTCGGATGGTCCTGCTGCTTGAATAGGAGTCCGCTGCCTAGCAATCAAGTGGCTTTTTCCCTTGCAATGAAGGGAAAATGTTTAAGAAATATTTACTGCATGTTCTCAGTACATTTTGAATGAGACATCATGAAAGCTCCCCTGAGATCAGAATCATAGTGATGGGCAAAGGAGTGAATGCTAGGCCTAGAAGTTACCTGCTGTCTTATCTTAAGGGCAAATAAAATATGCCATGATCTGCAAGTTGTTAGTTTGAAGTCCTGATGGCTGGTAAGATAGCCATGATCTCCAAGTTAAAAATGTGTTTTCTGGCAGGGCCACATTAGCTTTCTATTCTTTCACGTTTGTTAAATTGATCTTGCATGTACTTCCTTGCAGCTCCTTCACTTCAATATCCCCCATACACAACACACCCACTCTCCTTTAAGCATAGAGTTTCCTTTACTTTTGCCCTGTCAATATTTCAACACCTGTTCAGTTCCTTTTTGCACAGAATCACAACTACCACATGTGACTAATATAAAGTGCACTCTGCAGAGAATCGAAGGATTGGATGAGCATATATTTAGCACAACTTTAGGACCCACTGACAGGCACTGTGAGAAACTTGCACTACCCTTGATTCTCAACTCCAGAGGTCTTAATCGTGGTTTTTGGACTGTTTAAGTATGGACACATCTTTTACAGACTCAGGAGGTTGTACATAAGTTTCATGGGGTTATCTGTGCAGAATGTCGGCTCCTGCTAACTGCTTACTTTCTCTCTGAGTCCTCAAAGCATAGCAACGTGCAAGCAAGGCAAATGGCCATTTTGGCTGCTATTCGGGTAGTGCAATAGAGAAATTATGAAGCATCAATGGGGCCCTCAGGGTTTTGGCCCCTGGTGCCACGGCACCTGCTGCACCTATAGCAGTGTTAGAATTGAAACGTAATATCATATTACTCGTATCTCACCCAATATTATGTTAGCATTTATATAGCTAATACATTATATTTGCATACTGTTTGTAGACGCAACTAGTAAATGCAGATGTTATGAAAGTTAGGTTGTCATCTGTGCCACCATTTTAGTTCTTGAAGACGCCATTTTGTAATATAACGGAAACTGTTACTTGCTCATATACGAGAAATGGTCCTTGGTAAGTTTGGTTTCTCTGATTTTGAAAGTTGCTCATTAACGCATGGCTTTTCTGTTACATAGAGGCCTTATCCCACCTGTCTAGTGGGAAGGATAAGCCAGACGACCTTGAGCAGTAGATAGCTCGTACCAGGCTGAGGAATTGAAACTTCTGTTCTGTACCCCCATTGTATTACAACAGCTACCTGTGTTTTTCCATAGTATGCAGGTCTTTGTGGGCTCCCCAACATACATAATTTAACTTTATGCTTACTAGAATCAGTCCCTCGTCAGCCATCATAGGAGTCTGGTCAGATTAGACTCCACTGCAGTGTACTATGTGAATAAACTAGTTTGCTTGTATTCTTTACTGCGTCATCAACTTTTCATTAGTGGAAGGCTAGAGAGGGTCGAGGGTGACCCGGATGGCCCTAACTGGATCAGTTCCTTCAACTGTACCCCCTCCGCTTTCTTCTCCGTGTGGCGCTGAGTCACAATTAGGTGGGCAATAGCCTGTCACTCCTTCCAGAAAACTGAACATCACCTTCAGTTTTAAGGTTTGCAAAAAGTGTGCAGTAACAGTAACATTTGGCACAGTCTGAGGCACCGTTATAGCCCATGGAATGGTGTTAAGAAATGGTTGCCTCTCAACATTTACAGGTAGCTTGGAGAGATACTCCCTATATATATATTTTCTTGTATTCTATTCCTTTTTGCAGTTTTGTGCAAACATGACCCAGAGATATTGGAGCACTTTGCTTAAACACTGGTTACTTACATTACAGAAGGACACATTTCCTCCTTTATTTTATCCACAGGGCGATTAACCCCTTCGCTGCCAGGCCTTTTCCCCCTCCTGTGCCAGGCCTTTTTTTGGCTATTTGGGGTAGTGCGCGCTTAGGCCCCTGTAACTTTTTGACCGCATTAGGTAGCCACGCCAAATTTGCGTCCTTTTCTTCCAACATCATGGGGATTCTAAAGGTACCCAGGGTTTGTGGATTCCCCTGGAGGGGTCACAGAAAAGAGCCAAAATACAGCAAAATTTTGGGTTTTTTTGGCAAAAATTGGAAAAACGGGCTGCAAATGAAAGCATCTGGGTTTTTCCCTGCAAATGTTATCAAAAAAGGGTTTGTGGGGTTGAAATCACCATTTTCCCTGCTTTTCGGGGATACTTGACTTTTGATAGAAATCCAACATTTTTTACACAGTTTTGGCATTTTTCTGGGACATAGCCTATTTTTGCAATTTTTTGTGCTTTTGACCTCCTTCCAGTTAGTGGCTGAAATGGGTACAAAAACAATAGTGGATCCTGGAAAGCTATACATTTTTGAAAAGAAGACAACATTCTGAATTCAGCAAGGGGTCATTTGTGTAGATCCATCAAGGTTTTTTTATAGAAACAAACAGTTAAATGTAGGATAAATTGAAATTCAGTTGAAAAAAACAGCCTTTTGTGTCAACGTTTTCACCTGTAACTTCTTCTAATTATGACAGCTCTTTAAAAGCAATTTACCGTTGCATCCGCTGGACATTACTGGTTGTGGGGATATATAGGACTTGTAGGTTCACCAAGAACCCGACGAACCCAGAGCCAAAAACTGAGTAGTAACTTGCAATGGTTTTTTATTATGTATCGGGTATATAGTAATTATTCTGTAAAAAAGTGTACATGGAAAAAACGGTATGAAAGACACCTATATATTTCTGATTTGGGAACAAAATATAGAGTTTAGAAACAGTAGATATTTGCACATTTCTGAAATTGGGAATACTCATACTAGCATGAGAATTATCAGTCATTTTTTAGAATGACTTCTTTTTTACACAATATCTTTCATTTGGAAAGCAGAAATGCATGGAAAGTCAATAGATAATAACAGTTCCTTTACAAATCTGAATTACCCTAAGTCTCCCGATAAAAATGGTACCTCACTTGTGTGGGTAGGCATAGTGCCCACGACAGGAAACGGCGCAAAACGCAACGTGGTCACACCACATTTTCACAATGCAAAATTACCCTTTTTTTGCAAAGTGCCTAGCTCTAGTTTTTGAACCCTAGCTCTGCGGGCACCTTGGGAAACATAGCAAACCTATACATTTTTGAAAAGTAGACAACCAGGGGAATCCAGGATGGGGTGACTTGACTGCCTCCCACCAGGGTCTGTTACCCAGAATCCCTTGCAAACCTAAAAAATTGGCAAAAAAAACACATTTTCCACACATTTCTGTCGTGGAAAGTTCCGGAATCTGCGTGGATCCACAAATTTCCACCCACCCCGCGTTCCCCAAAGTCTTACGAGAAAAACGGTACCTCACTTGTGTGGGTCGGCCTAGTCCCCGCGACAGGAAACGGCGCAAAACGCAACCTGGTCACACCACTATTTCGCAGTGAAAAAAGTCCCTTTTTTGGAAAAATGACTAGCTGTAGTTTTTGAACTCTAGCTCTGCGGGCACCTGGGGAAACCTAGCAAACCTATACATTTTTGAAAACTAGACACTCAGGGGAATTCAGGATGGGGTGACTTGACTGCCTCCCACCAGGGTCTGTTACCCAGAATCCCTTGCAAACCTAAAAAATTGGCAAAAAAAACACATTTTCCCCACATTTTTGTCGTGGAAAGTTCCGGAATCTGCGTGGATCCACAAATTTCCACCCACCCCACGTTCCCCAAAGTCTTACGAGAAAAACGGTACCTCACTTGTGTGGATCGGCCTAGTGCCCGCGACAGGAAACGGCGCAAAACGCAACCTGGTCACACCTCAATTTCGCAGTGAAAAATGACCCTTTTTTGGAAAAATGACTAGCTGTAGTTTTTGAACCCTAGCTCTGCGGGCACCAGGGGAAACCTAGCAAACCTATACATTTTTGAAAACTAGACACCCAGGGGAATCCAGGATGGGGTGACTTGACTGCCTCCCACCAGGGTCTGTTACCCAGAATCCCTTGCAAACCTAAAAAATTGGCAAAAAAAACACATTTTCCACACATTTCTGTCGTGGAAAGTTCCGGAATCTGCGTGGATCCACAAATTTCCACCCACCCCGCGTTCCCCAAAGTCTTACGAGAAAAACGGTACCTCACTTGTGTGGCTCGGCCTAGTGTCCGCGACAGGAAACGGCGCAAAACGCAACCTGGTCACACCTCAATTTCGCAGTGAAAAATGACCCTTTTTTGGAAAAATGACTAGCTGTAGTTTTTGAACCCTAGCTCTGCGGGCACCTGGGGAAACCTAGCAAACCTATACATTTTTGAAAACTAGACACCCAGGGGAATCCAGGATGGGGTGACTTGACTGCCTCCCACCAGGGTCTGTTACCCAGAATCCCTTGCAAACCTAAAAAATTGGCAAAAAAAACACATTTTCCCCACATTTCTGTCGTGGAAAGTTCCGGAATCTGCGTGGATCCACAAATTTCCACCCACCCCGCGTTCCCCAAAGTCTTACGAGAAAAACGGTACCTCACTTGTGTGGGTCGGCCTAGTGCCCGCGACAGGAAACGGCGCAAAACGCAACCTGGCCGCACCTCAATTTCGCAGTGAAAATTGACCCTTTTTTGGAAAAATGACTAGCTGTAGTTTTTGAACCCTAGCTCTGCGCGCACCTGGGGAAACCTAGCAAACCTATACATTTTTGAAAACTAGACACCCAGGGGAATCCAGGATGGGGTGACTTGACTGCCTCCCACCATGGTCTGTTACCCAGAATCCCTTGCAAACCTAAAAAATTGGCAAAAAAACCACATTTTCCCCACAATTCTGTCGTGGAAAGTTCCGGAATCTGCGTGGATCCACAAATTTCCACCCACCCCGCGTTCCCCAAAGTCTTACGAGAAAAACGGTACCTCACTTGTGTGGGTCGGCCTAGTGCCCGCGACAGGAAACGGCGCAAAACGCAACCTGGTCACACCTCAATTTCGCAGTGAAAAATGACCCTTTTTTGGACAAATGACTAGCTGTAGTTTTTGAACCCTAGCTCTGCGGGCACCTGGGGAAACCTAGCAAACCTATACATTTTTTAAAACGAGACACCCAGGGGAATCCAGGATGGGGTGACTTGACTGCCTCCCACCAGGGTCTGTTACCCAGAATCCCTTGCAAACCTAAAAAAATTGGCAAAAAAAACACATTTTCCCCACATTTCTGTCGTGGAAAGTTCCGGAATCTGCGTGGATCCACAAATTTCCACCCACCCCGCGTTCCCCAAAGTCTTACGAGAAAAACGGTACCTCACTTGTGTGGGTCGGCCTAGTGCCCGCGACAGGAAACGGCGCAAAACGCAACCTGGTCACACCTCAATTTCGCAGTGAAAAATGACCCTTTTTTGGAAAAATGACTAGCTGTAGTTTTTGAACCCTAGCTCTGCGGGCACCTGGGGAAACCTAGCAAACCTATACATTTTTGAAAACTAGACACCCAGGGGAATCCAGGATGGGGTGACTTGACTGCCTCCCACCAGGGTCTATTACCCAGAATCCCTTGCAAACCTAAAAAATTGGCAAAAAAACCACATTTTCCCTACATTTCTGTCGTGGAAAGTTCCGGAATCTGCGTGGATCCACAAATTTCCACCCACCCCGCGTGCCCCAAAGTCTTACGAGAAAAACGGTACCTCACTTGTGTGGGTCGGCCTAGTGCCCGCGACAGGAAACGGCGCAAAACGCAACCTGGTCACACCTCAATTTCGCAGTGAAAAATGACCCTTTTTTGGAAAAATGACTAGCTGTAGTTTTTGAACCCTAGCTCTGCGGGCACCTGGGGAAACCTAGCAAACCTATACATTTTTGAAAACTAGACACCCAGGGGAATCCAGGATGGGGTGACTTGACTGCCTCCCTACCCAGAATCCCTTGCAAACCTAAAAAATTGGCAAAAAAAACCCATTTTCCCCACATTTCGGTCGTGGAAAGTTCCGGAATCTGTGTGGATCCACAAATTTCCACCCACCCCGCGTTCCCCAAAGTCTTACGAGAAAAACGGTACCTCACTTGTGTGGGTCGGCCTAGTGCCCGCGACAGGAAACGGCGCAAAACGCAACCTGGTCACACCTCAATTTCGCAGTGAAAAATGACCCTTTTTTGGAAAAATGACTAGCTGTAGTTTTTGAACCCTAGCTCTGCGGGCACCTGGGGAAACCTAGCAAACCTATACATTTTTGAAAACTAGACACCCAGGGGAATCCAGGATGGGGTGACTTGACTGCCTCCCACCAGGGTGTGTTACCCAGAATCCCTTGCAAACCTAAAAAATTGGCAAAAAACCCACATTTTCCCCACATTTCTGTCGTGGAAAGTTCCGGAATCTGCGTGGTTCCACAAATTTCCACCCACCCCGCGTTCCCCAAAGTCTTACGAGAAAAACGGTACCTCACTTGTGTGGATCGGCCTAGTGCCCGCGACAGGAAACGGCGCAAAACGCAACCTGGTCACACCTCAATTTCGCAGTGAAAAATGACCCTTTTTTGGAAAAATGACTAGCTGTAGTTTTTGAACCCTAGCTCTGCGGGCACCTGGGGAAACCTAGCAAACCTATACATTTTTGAAAACTAGACACCCAGGGGAATCCAGGATGGGGTGACTTGACTGCCTCCCACCAGGGTCTGTTACCCAGAATCCCTTGCAAACCTAAAAAATTGGCAAAAAAAACACATTTTCCCCACATTTCTGTCGTGGAAAGTTCCGGTATCTGCGTGGATCCACAAATTTCCACCCACCCCGCGTTCCCCAAAGTCTTACGAGAAAAACGGTACCTCACTTGTGTGGATCGGCCTAGTGCCCGCGACAGGAAACGGCGCAAAACGCAACCTGGTCACACCTCAATTTCGCAGTGAAAAATGACCCTTTTTTGGAAAAATGACTAGCTGTAGTTTTTGAACCCTAGCTCTGCGGGCACCTGGGGAAACCTAGCAAACCTATACATTTTTGAAAACTAGACACCCAGGGGAATCCAGGATGGGGTGACTTGACTGCCTCCCACCAGGGTCTGTTACCCAGAATCCCTTGCAAACCTAAAAAATTGGCAAAAAAAACACATTTTCCACACATTTCTGTCGTGGAAAGTTCCGGAATCTGCGTGGATCCACAAATTTCCACCCACCCCGCGTTCCCCAAAGTCTTACGAGAAAAACGGTACCTCACTTGTGTGGATCGGCCTAGTGCCCGCGACAGGAAACGGCGCAAAACGCAACCTGGTCGCACCTCTATTTCGCAGTGAAAATTGACCCTTTTTTGGAAAAATGACTAGCTGTAGTTTTTGAACCCTAGCTCTGCGCGCACCTGGGGAAACCTAGCAAACCTATACATTTTTGAAAACTAGACACCCAGGGGAATCCAGGATGGGGTGACTTGACTGCCTCCCACCATGGTCTGTTACCCAGAATCCCTTGCAAACCTAAAAAATTGGCAAAAAAACCACATTTTCCCCACAATTCTGTCGTGGAAAGTTCCGGAATCTGCGTGGATCCACAAATTTCCACCCACCCCGCGTTCCCCAAAGTCTTACGAGAAAAACGGTACCTCACTTGTGTGGGTCGGCCTAGTGCCTGCGACAGGAAACGGCGCAAAACGCAACCTGGTCACACCTCAATTTCGCAGTGAAAAATGACCCTTTTTTGGAAAAATGACTAGCTGTAGTTTTTGAACCCTAGCTCTGCGGGCACCTGGGGAAACCTAGCAAACCTATACATTTTTTAAAACGAGACACCCAGGGGAATCCAGGATGGGGTGACTTGACTGCCTCCCACCAGGGTCTGTTACCCAGAATCCCTTGCAAACCTAAAAAATTGGCAAAAAAAACACATTTTCCCCACATTTCTGTCGTGGAAAGTTCCGGAATCTGCGTGGATCCACAAATTTCCACCCACCCCGCGTTCCCCAAAGTCTTACGAGAAAAACGGTACCTCACTTGTGTGGGTCGGCCTAGTGCCCGCGACAGGAAACGGCGCAAAACGCAACCTGGTCACACCTCAATTTCGCAGTGAAAAATGACCCTTTTTTGGAAAAATGACTAGCTGTAGTTTTTGAACCCTAGCTCTGCGGGCACCTGGGGAAACCTAGCAAACCTATACATTTTTGAAAACTAGACACCCAGGGGAATCCAGGATGGGGTGACTTGACTGCCTCCCACCAGGGTCTATTACCCAGAATCCCTTGCAAACCTAAAGAATTGGCAAAAAAACCACATTTTCCCCACATTTCTGTCGTGGAAAGTTCCGGAATCTGCGTGGATCCACAAATTTCCACCCACCCCGCGTTCCCCAAAGTCTTACGAGAAAAACGGTACCTCACTTGTGTGGGTCGGCCTAGTGCCCGCGACAGGAAACGGCGCAAATGGCAACCTGGTCACACCTCAATTTCGCAGTGAAAAATGACCCTTTTTTGGAAAAATGACTAGCTGTAGTTTTTGAACCCTAGCTCTGCGGGCACCTGGGGAAACCTAGCAAACCTATACATTTTTGAAAACTAGACACCCAGGGGAATCCAGGATGGGGTGACTTGACTGCCTCCCTACCCAGAATCCCTTGCAAACCTAAAAAATTGGCAAAAAAAACCCATTTTCCCCACATTTCGGTCGTGGAAAGTTCCGGAATCTGTGTGGATCCACAAATTTCCACCCACCCCGCGTTCCCCAAAGTCTTACGAGAAAAACGGTACCTCACTTGTGTGGGTCGGCCTAGTGCCCGCGACAGGAAACGGCGCAAAACGCAACCTGGTCACACCTCAATTTCGCAGTGAAAAATGACCCTTTTTTGGAAAAATGACTAGCTGTAGTTTTTGAACCCTAGCTCTGCGGGCACCTGGGGAAACCTAGCAAACCTATACATTTTTGAAAACTAGACACCCAGGGGAATCCAGGATGGGGTGACTTGACTGCCTCCCACCAGGGTGTGTTACCCAGAATCCCTTGCAAACCTAAAAAATTGGCAAAAACCCCACATTTTCCCCACATTTCTGTCGTGGAAAGTTCCGGAATCTGCGTGGTTCCACAAATTTCCACCCACCCCGCGTTCCCCAAAGTCTTACGAGAAAAACGGTACCTCACTTGTGTGGATCGGCCTAGTGCCCGCGACAGGAAACGGCGCAAAACGCAACCTGGTCACACCTCAATTTCGCAGTGAAAAATGACCCTTTTTTGGAAAAATGACTAGCTGTAGTTTTTGAACCCTAGCTCTGCGGGCACCTGGGGAAACCTAGCAAACCTATACATTTTTGAAAACTAGACACCCAGGGGAATCCAGGATGGGGTGACTTGACTGCCTCCCACCAGGGTCTGTTACCCAGAATCCCTTGCAAACCTAAAAAATTGGCAAAAAAAACACATTTTCCCCACATTTCTGTCGTGGAAAGTTCCGGTATCTGCGTGGATCCACAAATTTCCACCCACCCCGCGTTCCCCAAAGTCTTACGAGAAAAACGGTACCTCACTTGTGTGGATCGGCCTAGTGCCCGCGACAGGAAACGGCGCAAAACGCAACCTGGTCACACCTCAATTTCGCAGTGAAAAATGACCCTTTTTTGCAAAAATGACTAGCTGTAGTTTTTGAACCCTAGCTCTGCGGGCACCTGGGGAAACCTAGCAAACCTATACATTTTTGAAAACTAGACACCCAGGGGAATCCAGGATGGGGTGACTTGACTGCCTCCCACCAGGGTCTGTTACCCAGAATCCCTTGCAAACCTAAAAAATTGGCAAAAAAAACACATTTTCCCCACAATTCTGTCGTGGAAAGTTCCGGAATCTGCGTGGATCCACAAATTTCCACCCACCCCGCGTTCCCCAAAGTCCTACGAGAAAAACGGTACCTCACTTGTGTGGGTCGGCCTAGTGCCCGCGACAGGAAAAGGCGCAAAACGCAACCTGGTCACACCTCAATTTCACAGTGAAAAATGACCCTTTTTTGGACAAATGACTAGCTGTAGTTTTTGAACCCTAGCTCTGCGGGCACCTGGAGAAACCTAGCAAACCTATACATTTTTTAAAACTAGACACCCAGGGGAATCCAGGATGGGGTGACTTGACTGCCTCCCACCAGGATCTGTTACCCAGAATCCCTTGCAAACCTAAAAAATTGGCAAAAAAAACACATTTTCCCCACATTTCTGTCGTGGAAAGTTCCGGAATCTGCGTGGATCCACAAATTTCCACCCACCCCGCGTTCCCCAAAGTCTTACAAGAAAAACGGTACCTCACTTGTGTGGCTCGGCCTAGTGTCCGCGACAGGAAACGGCGCAAAACGCAAACTGGTCACACCTCAATTTCGCAGTGAAAAATGACCCTTTTTTGGAAAAATGACTAGCTGTAGTTTTTGAACCCTAGCTCTGCGGGCACCTGGGGAAACCTAGCAAACCTATACATTTTTGAAAACTAGACACCCAGGGGAATCCAGGATGGGGTGACTTGACTGCCTCCCACCAGGGTCTGTTACCCAGAATCCCTTGCAAACCTAAAAAATTGGCAACAAAAACACATTTTCCCCACATTTCTGTCGTGGAAAGTTCCGGAATCTGCGTGGATCCACAAATTTCCACCCACCCCGCGTTCCCCAAAGTCTTACGAGAAAAACGGTACCTCACTTGTGTGGGTCGGCCTAGTGCCCGCGACAGGAAACGGCGCAAAACGCAACCTGGTCACACCTCAATTTCGCAGTGAAAAATGACCCTTTTTTGGAAAAATGACTAGCTGTAGTTTTTGAACCCTAGCTCTGCGGGCACCTGGGGAAACCTAGCAAACCTATACATTTTTGAAAACTAGACACCCAGGGGAATCCAGGATGGGGTGACTTGACTGCCTCCCACCAGGGTCTGTTACCCAGAATCCCTTGCAAACCTAAAAAATTGGCAAAAAAAACACATTTTCCACACATTTCTGTCGTGGAAAGTTCCGGAATCTGCGTGGATCCACAAATTTCCACCCACCCCGCGTTCCCCAAAGTCTTACGAGAAAAACGGTACCTCACTTGTGTGGATCGGCCTAGTGCCCGCGACAGGAAACGGCGCAAAACGCAACCTGGTCACACCTCAATTTCGCAGTGAAAAATGACCCTTTTTTGGAAAAATGACTAGCTGTAGTTTTTGAACCCTAGCTCTGCGGGCACCTGGGGAAACCTAGCAAACCTATAAATTTTTGAAAACTAGACACCCAGGGGAATCCAGGATGGGGTGACTTGACTGCCTCCCACCAGGGTCTGTTACCCAGAATCCCTTGCAAACCTAAAAAATTGGCAAAAAAAACACATTTTCCCCACAATTCTGTCGTGGAAAGTTCCGGAATCTGCGTGGATCCACAAATTTCCACCCACCCCGCGTTCCCCAAAGTCCTACGAGAAAAACGGTACCTCACTTGTGTGGGTCGGCCTAGTGCCCGCGACAGGAAAAGGCGCAAAACGCAACCTGGTCACACCTCAATTTCACAGTGAAAAATGACCCTTTTTTGGACAAATGACTAGCTGTAGTTTTTGAACCCTAGCTCTGCGGGCACCTGGAGAAACCTAGCAAACCTATACATTTTTTAAAACTAGACACCCAGGGGAATCCAGGATGGGGTGACTTGACTGCCTCCCACCAGGATCTGTTACCCAGAATCCCTTGCAAACCTAAAAAATTGGCAAAAAAAACACATTTTCCCCACATTTCTGTCGTGGAAAGTTCCGGAATCTGCGTGGATCCACAAATTTCCACCCACCCCGCGTTCCCCAAAGTCTTACAAGAAAAACGGTACCTCACTTGTGTGGCTCGGCCTAGTGTCCGCGACAGGAAACGGCGCAAAACGCAAACTGGTCACACCTCAATTTCGCAGTGAAAAATGACCCTTTTTTGGAAAAATGACTAGCTGTAGTTTTTGAACCCTAGCTCTGCGGGCACCTGGGGAAACCTAGCAAACCTATACATTTTTGAAAACTAGACACCCAGGGGAATCCAGGATGGGGTGACTTGACTGCCTCCCACCAGGGTCTGTTACCCAGAATCCCTTGCAAACCTAAAAAATTGGCAACAAAAACACATTTTCCCCACATTTCTGTCGTGGAAAGTTCCGGAATCTGCGTGGATCCACAAATTTCCACCCACCCCGCGTTCCCCAAAGTCTTACGAGAAAAACGGTACCTCACTTGTGTGGGTCGGCCTAGTGCCCGCGACAGGAAACGGCGCAAAACGCAACCTGGTCACACCTCAATTTCGCAGTGAAAAATGACCCTTTTTTGGAAAAATGACTAGCTGTAGTTTTTGAACCCTAGCTCTGCGGGCACCTGGGGAAACCTAGCAAACCTATACATTTTTGAAAACTAGACACCCAGGGGAATCCAGGATGGGGTGACTTGACTGCCTCCCACCAGGGTCTGTTACCCAGAATCCCTTGCAAACCTAAAAAATTGGCAAAAAAAACACATTTTCCCCACATTTCGGTCGTGGAAAGTTCCGGAATCTGCGTGGATCCACAAATTTCCACCCACCCCGCGTTCCCCAAAGTCTTACGAGAAAAACGGTACCTCACTTGTGTGGCTCGGCCTAGTGTCCGCGACAGGAAACGGCGCAAAACGCAACCTGGTCACACCTCAATTTCGCAGTGAAAAATGACCCTTTTTTGGAAAAATGACTAGCTGTAGTTTTTGAACCCTAGCTCTGCGGGCACCTGGGGAAACCTAGCAAACCTATACATTTTTGAAAACTAGACACCCAGGGGAATCCAGGATGGGGTGACTTGACTGCCTCCCACCAGGGTCTGTTACCCAGAATCCCTTGCAAACCTAAAAAATTGGCAAAAAAACCCCATTTTCCCCACATTTCGGTCGTGGAAAGTTCCGGAATCTGTGTGGATCCACAAATTTCCACCCACCCCGCGTTCCCCAAAGTCTTACGAGAAAAACGGTACCTCACTTGTGTGGGTCGGCCTAGTGCCCGCGACAGGAAACGGCGCAAAACGCAACCTGGTCACCCCTCAATTTCGCAGTGAAAAATGACCCTTTTTTGGAAAAATGACTAGCTGTAGTTTTTGAACCCTAGCTCTGCGGGCACCTGGGGAAACCTAGCAAACCTATACATTTTTGAAAACTAGACACCCAGGGGAATCCAGGATGGGGTGACTTGACTGCCTCCCACCAGGGTGTGTTACCCAGAATCCCTTGCAAACCTAAAAAATTGGCAAAAAACCCACATTTTCCCCACATTTCTGTCGTGGAAAGTTCCGGAATCTGCGTGGATCCACAAATTTCCACCCACCCCGCGTTCCCCAAAGTCTTACGAGAAAAACGGTACCTCACTTGTGTGGATCGGCCTAGTGCCCGCGACAGGAAACGGCGCAAAACGCAACCTGGTCACAACTCAATTTCGCAGTGAAAAATGACCCTTTTTTGGAAAAATGACTAGCTGTAGTTTTTGAACCCTAGCTCTGCGGGCACCTGGGGAAACCTAGCAAACCTATACATTTTTGAAAACTAGACACCCAGGGGAATCCAGGATGGGGTGACTTGACTGCCTCCCACCAGGGTCTGTTACCCAGAATCCCTTGCAAACCTGAAAAATTGGCAAAAAAAACACATTTTCCACACATTTCTGTCGTGGAAAGTTCCGGAATCTGCGTGGATCCACAAATTTCCACCCACCCCGCGTTCCCCAAAGTCTTACGAGAAAAACGGTACCTCACTTGTGTGGATCGGCCTAGTGCCCGCGACAGGAAACGGCGCAAAACGCAACCTGGTCACACCTCAATTTCGCAGTGAAAAATGACCCTTTTTTGGAAAAATGACTAGCTGTAGTTTTTGAACCCTAGCTCTGCGGGCACCTGGGGAAACCTAGCAAACCTATACATTTTTGAAAACTAGACACCCAGGGGAATCCAGGATGGGGTGACTTGACTGCCTCCCACCAGGGTCTGTTACCCAGAATCCCTTGCAAACCTAAAAAATTGGCAAAAAAAACACATTTTCCCCACAATTCTGTCGTGGAAAGTTCCGGAATCTGCGTGGATCCACAAATTTCCACCCACCCCGCGTTCCCCATAGTCTTACGAGAAAAACGGAACCTCACTTGTGTGGGTCGGCCTAGTGCCCGCGACAGGAAACGGCGCAAAACGCAACCTGGTCACACCTCAATTTCACAGTGAAAAATGACCCTTTTTTGGACAAATGACTAGCTGTAGTTTTTGAACCCTAGCTCTGCGGGCACCTGGAGAAACCTAGCAAACCTATACATTTTTGAAAACTAGACACCCAGGGGAATCCAGGATGGGGTGACTTGACTGCCTCCCACCAGGGTCTGTTACCCAGAATCCCTTGCAAACCTAAAAAATTGGCAAAAAAAACACATTTTCCCCACATTTCTGTCGTGGAAAGTTCCGGAATCTGCGTGGATCCACAAATTTCCACCCACCCCGCGTTCCCCAAAGTCTTACAAGAAAAACGGTACCTCACTTGTGTGGCTCGGCCTAGTGTCCGCGACAGGAAACGGCGCAAAACGCAACCTGGTCACACCTCAATTTCGCAGTGAAAAATGACCCTTTTTTGGAAAAATGACTAGCTGTAGTTTTTGAACCCTAGCTCTGCGGGCACCTGGGGAAACCTAGCAAACCTATACATTTTTGAAAACTAGACACCCAGGGGAATCCAGGATGGGGTGACTTGACTGCCTCCCACCAGGGTCTGTTACCCAGAATCCCTTGCAAACCTAAAAAATTGGCAACAAAAACACATTTTCCCCACATTTCTGTCGTGGAAAGTTCCGGAATCTGCGTGGATCCACAAATTTCCACCCACCCCGCGTTCCCCAAAGTCTTACGAGAAAAACGGTACCTCACTTGTGTGGGTCGGCCTAGTGCCCGCGACAGGAAACGGCGCAAAACGCAACCTGGTCACACCTCAATTTCGCAGTGAAAAATGACCCTTTTTTGGAAAAATGACTAGCTGTAGTTTTTGAACCCTAGCTCTGCGGGCACCTGGGGAAACCTAGCAAACCTATACATTTTTGAAAACTAGACACCCAGGGGAATCCAGGATGGGGTGACTTGACTGCCTCCCACCAGGGTCTGTTACCCAGAATCCCTTGCAAACCTAAAAAATTGGCAAAAAAAACACATTTTCCCCACATTTCGGTCGTGGAAAGTTCCGGAATCTGCGTGGATCCACAAATTTCCACCCACCCCGCGTTCCCCGAAGTCTTACAAGAAAAACGGTACCTCACTTGTGTGGGTCGGCCTAGAGCCCGCGACAGGAAACGGCGCAAAACGCAACCTGGTCACACCTCAATTTCGCAGTGAAAAATGACCCTTTTTTGGAAAAATGACTAGCTGTAGTTTTTGAACCCTAGCTCTGCGGGCACCTGGGGAAACCTAGCAAACCTATACATTTTTGAAAACTAGACACCCAGGGGAATCCAGGATGGGGTGACTTGACTGCCTCCCACCAGGGTCTGTTACCCAGAATCCCTTGCAAACCTAAATAATTGGCAAAAAAACACATTTTCCCCACATTTCAGTCGTGGAAAGTTCCGGAATCTGCGTGGATCCACAAATTTCCACCCACCCCGCGTTCCCCAAAGTCTTACGAGAAAAACGGTACCTCACTTGTGTGGCTCGGCCTAGTGTCCGCGACAGGAAACGGCGCAAAACGCAACCTGGTCACACCTCAATTTCGCAGTGAAAAATGACCCTTTTTTGGAAAAATGACTAGCTGTAGTTTTTGAACCCTAGCTCTGCGGGCACCTGGGGAAACCTAGCAAACCTATACATTTTTGAAAACTAGACACCCAGGGGAATCCAGGATGGGGTGACTTGACTGCCTCCCACCAGGGTCTGTTACCCAGAATCCCTTGCAAACCTAAAAAATTGGCAAAAAAAACACATTTTCCCCACATTTCTGTCGTGGAAAGTTCCGGAATCTGCGTGGATCCACAAATTTCCACCCACCCCGCGTTCCCCAAAGTCTTACGAGAAAAACGGTACCTCACTTGTGGGGGTCGGCCTAGTGCCCGCGACAGGAAACGGCGCAAAACGCAACCTGGTCACACCTCAATTTCGCAGTGAAAATTGACCCTTTTTTGGAAAAATGACTAGCTGTAGTTTTTGAACCCTAGCTCTGCGGGCACCTGGGGAAACCTAGCAAACCTATACATTTTTGAAAACTAGACACCCAGGGGAATCCAGGATGGGGTGACTTGACTGCCTCCCACCAGGGTCTGTTACCCAGAATCCCTTGCAAACCTAAACAATTGGCAAAAAAAACACATTTTCCCCACAATTCTGTCGTGGAAAGTTCCGGAATCTGCGTGGATCCACAAATTTCCACCCACCCCGCGTTCCCCAAAGTCTTACGAGAAAAACGGTACCTCACTTGTGTGGGTCGGCCTAGTGCCCGCGACAGGAAACGGCGCAAAACGCAACCTGGTCACACCTCAATTTCGCAGTGAAAAATGACCCTTTTTTGGACAAATGACTAGCTGTAGTTTTTGAACCCTAGCTCTGCGGGCACCTGGGGAAACCTAGCAAACCTATACATTTTTTAAAACTAGACACCCAGGGGAATCCAGGATGGGGTGACTTGACTGCCTCCCACCAGGGTGTGTTACCCAGAATCCCTTGCAAACCTAAAAAATTGGCAAAAAACCCACATTTTCCCCACATTTCTGTCGTGGAAAGTTCCGGAATCTGCGTGGATCCACAAATTTCCACCCACCCCGCGTTCCCCAAAGTCTTACGAGAAAAACGGTACCTCACTTGTGTGGATCGGCCTAGTGCCCGCGACAGGAAACGGCGCAAAACGCAACCTGGTCACAACTCAATTTCGCAGTGAAAAATGACCCTTTTTTGGAAAAATGACTAGCTGTAGTTTTTGAACCCTAGCTCTGCGGGCACCTGGGGAAACCTAGCAAACCTATACATTTTTGAAAACTAGACACCCAGGGGAATCCAGGATGGGGTGACTTGACTGCCTCCCACCAGGGTCTGTTACCCAGAATCCCTTGCAAACCTAAAAAATTGGCAAAAAAAACACATTTTCCCCACATTTCTGTCGTGGAAAGTTCCGGAATCTGCGTGGATCCACAAATTTCCACCCACCCCGCGTTCCCCAAAGTCTTACGAGAAAAACGGTACCTCACTTGTGGGGGTCGGCCTAGTGCCCGCGACAGGAAACGGCGCAAAACGCAACCTGGTCACACCTCAATTTCGCAGTGAAAATTGACCCTTTTTTGGAAAAATGACTAGCTGTAGTTTTTGAACCCTAGCTCTGCGGGCACCTGGGGAAACCTAGCAAACCTATACATTTTTGAAAACTAGACACCCAGGGGAATCCAGGATGGGGTGACCTGACTGCCTCCCACCAGGGTCTGTTACCCAGAATCCCTTGCAAACCTAAACAATTGGCAAAAAAAACACATTTTCCCCACAATTCTGTCGTGGAAAGTTCCGGAATCTGCGTGGATCCACAAATTTCCACCCACCCCGCGTTCCCCAAAGTCTTACGAGAAAAACGGTACCTCACTTGTGTGGGTCGGCCTAGTGCCCGCGACAGGAAACGGCGCAAAACGCAACCTGGTCACACCTCAATTTCGCAGTGAAAAATGACCCTTTTTTGGACAAATGACTAGCTGTAGTTTTTGAACCCTAGCTCTGCGGGCACCTGGGGAAACCTAGCAAACCTATACATTTTTTAAAACTAGACACCCAGGGGAATCCAGGATGGGGTGACTTGACTGCCTCCCACCAGGGTGTGTTACCCAGAATCCCTTGCAAACCTAAAAAATTGGCAAAAAACCCACATTTTCCCCACATTTCTGTCGTGGAAAGTTCCGGAATCTGCGTGGATCCACAAATTTCCACCCACCCCGCGTTCCCCAAAGTCTTACGAGAAAAACGGTACCTCACTTGTGTGGATCGGCCTAGTGCCCGCGACAGGAAACGGCGCAAAACGCAACCTGGTCACAACTCAATTTCGCAGTGAAAAATGACCCTTTTTTGGAAAAATGACTAGCTGTAGTTTTTGAACCCTAGCTCTGCGGGCACCTGGGGAAACCTAGCAAACCTATACATTTTTGAAAACTAGACACCCAGGGGAATCCAGGATGGGGTGACTTGACTGCCTCCCACCAGGGTCTGTTACCCAGAATCCCTTGCAAACCTAAAAAATTGGCAACAAAAACACATTTTCCCCACATTTCTGTCGTGGAAAGTTCCGGAATCTGCGTGGATCCACAAATTTCCACCCACCCCGCGTTCCCCAAAGTCTTACGAGAAAAACGGTACCTCACTTGTGTGGGTCGGCCTAGTGCCCGCGACAGGAAACGGCGCAAAACGCAACCTGGTCACACCTCAATTTCGCAGTGAAAAATGACCCTTTTTTGGAAAAATGACTAGCTGTAGTTTTTGAACCCTAGCTCTGCGGGCACCTGGGGAAACCTAGCAAACCTATACATTTTTGAAAACTAGACACCCAGGGGAATCCAGGATGGGGTGACTTGACTGCCTCCCACCAGGGTCTGTTACCCAGAATCCCTTGCAAACCTAAAAAATTGGCAAAAAAAACACATTTTCCCCACATTTCGGTCGTGGAAAGTTCCGGAATCTGCGTGGATCCACAAATTTCCACCCACCCCGCGTTCCCCGAAGTCTTACAAGAAAAACGGTACCTCACTTGTGTGGGTCGGCCTAGAGCCCGCGACAGGAAACGGCGCAAAACGCAACCTGGTCACACCTCAATTTCGCAGTGAAAAATGACCCTTTTTTGGAAAAATGACTAGCTGTAGTTTTTGAACCCTAGCTCTGCGGGCACCTGGGGAAACCTAGCAAACCTATACATTTTTGAAAACTAGACACCCAGGGGAATCCAGGATGGGGTGACTTGACTGCCTCCCACCAGGGTCTGTTACCCAGAATCCCTTGCAAACCTAAATAATTGGCAAAAAAACACATTTTCCCCACATTTCAGTCGTGGAAAGTTCCGGAATCTGCGTGGATCCACAAATTTCCACCCACCCCGCGTTCCCCAAAGTCTTACGAGAAAAACGGTACCTCACTTGTGTGGCTCGGCCTAGTGTCCGCGACAGGAAACGGCGCAAAACGCAACCTGGTCACACCTCAATTTCGCAGTGAAAAATGACCCTTTTTTGGAAAAATGACTAGCTGTAGTTTTTGAACCCTAGCTCTGCGGGCACCTGGGGAAACCTAGCAAACCTATACATTTTTGAAAACTAGACACCCAGGGGAATCCAGGATGGGGTGACTTGACTGCCTCCCACCAGGGTCTGTTACCCAGAATCCCTTGCAAACCTAAAAAATTGGCAAAAAAAACACATTTTCCCCACATTTCTGTCGTGGAAAGTTCCGGAATCTGCGTGGATCCACAAATTTCCACCCACCCCGCGTTCCCCAAAGTCTTACGAGAAAAACGGTACCTCACTTGTGGGGGTCGGCCTAGTGCCCGCGACAGGAAACGGCGCAAAACGCAACCTGGTCACACCTCAATTTCGCAGTGAAAATTGACCCTTTTTTGGAAAAATGACTAGCTGTAGTTTTTGAACCCTAGCTCTGCGGGCACCTGGGGAAACCTAGCAAACCTATACATTTTTGAAAACTAGACACCCAGGGGAATCCAGGATGGGGTGACTTGACTGCCTCCCACCAGGGTCTGTTACCCAGAATCCCTTGCAAACCTAAACAATTGGCAAAAAAAACACATTTTCCCCACAATTCTGTCGTGGAAAGTTCCGGAATCTGCGTGGATCCACAAATTTCCACCCACCCCGCGTTCCCCAAAGTCTTACGAGAAAAACGGTACCTCACTTGTGTGGGTCGGCCTAGTGCCCGCGACAGGAAACGGCGCAAAACGCAACCTGGTCACACCTCAATTTCGCAGTGAAAAATGACCCTTTTTTGGACAAATGACTAGCTGTAGTTTTTGAACCCTAGCTCTGCGGGCACCTGGGGAAACCTAGCAAACCTATACATTTTTTAAAACTAGACACCCAGGGGAATCCAGGATGGGGTGACTTGACTGCCTCCCACCAGGGTGTGTTACCCAGAATCCCTTGCAAACCTAAAAAATTGGCAAAAAACCCACATTTTCCCCACATTTCTGTCGTGGAAAGTTCCGGAATCTGCGTGGATCCACAAATTTCCACCCACCCCGCGTTCCCCAAAGTCTTACGAGAAAAACGGTACCTCACTTGTGTGGATCGGCCTAGTGCCCGCGACAGGAAACGGCGCAAAACGCAACCTGGTCACAACTCAATTTCGCAGTGAAAAATGACCCTTTTTTGGAAAAATGACTAGCTGTAGTTTTTGAACCCTAGCTCTGCGGGCACCTGGGGAAACCTAGCAAACCTATACATTTTTGAAAACTAGACACCCAGGGGAATCCAGGATGGGGTGACTTGACTGCCTCCCACCAGGGTCTGTTACCCAGAATCCCTTGCAAACCTAAAAAATTGGCAAAAAAAACACATTTTCCCCACATTTCTGTCGTGGAAAGTTCCGGAATCTGCGTGGATCCACAAATTTCCACCCACCCCGCGTTCCCCAAAGTCTTACGAGAAAAACGGTACCTCACTTGTGGGGGTCGGCCTAGTGCCCGCGACAGGAAACGGCGCAAAACGCAACCTGGTCACACCTCAATTTCGCAGTGAAAATTGACCCTTTTTTGGAAAAATGACTAGCTGTAGTTTTTGAACCCTAGCTCTGCGGGCACCTGGGGAAACCTAGCAAACCTATACATTTTTGAAAACTAGACACCCAGGGGAATCCAGGATGGGGTGACCTGACTGCCTCCCACCAGGGTCTGTTACCCAGAATCCCTTGCAAACCTAAACAATTGGCAAAAAAAACACATTTTCCCCACAATTCTGTCGTGGAAAGTTCCGGAATCTGCGTGGATCCACAAATTTCCACCCACCCCGCGTTCCCCAAAGTCTTACGAGAAAAACGGTACCTCACTTGTGTGGGTCGGCCTAGTGCCCGCGACAGGAAACGGCGCAAAACGCAACCTGGTCACACCTCAATTTCGCAGTGAAAAATGACCCTTTTTTGGACAAATGACTAGCTGTAGTTTTTGAACCCTAGCTCTGCGGGCACCTGGGGAAACCTAGCAAACCTATACATTTTTTAAAACTAGACACCCAGGGGAATCCAGGATGGGGTGACTTGACTGCCTCCCACCAGGGTGTGTTACCCAGAATCCCTTGCAAACCTAAAAAATTGGCAAAAAACCCACATTTTCCCCACATTTCTGTCGTGGAAAGTTCCGGAATCTGCGTGGATCCACAAATTTCCACCCACCCCGCGTTCCCCAAAGTCTTACGAGAAAAACGGTACCTCACTTGTGTGGATCGGCCTAGTGCCCGCGACAGGAAACGGCGCAAAACGCAACCTGGTCACAACTCAATTTCGCAGTGAAAAATGACCCTTTTTTGGAAAAATGACTAGCTGTAGTTTTTGAACCCTAGCTCTGCGGGCACCTGGGGAAACCTAGCAAACCTATACATTTTTGAAAACTAGACACCCAGGGGAATCCAGGATGGGGTGACTTGACTGCCTCCCACCAGGGTCTGTTACCCAGAATCCCTTGCAAACCTAAAAAATTGGCAAAAAAAACACATTTTCCACACATTTCTGTCGTGGAAAGTTCCGGAATCTGCGTGGATCCACAAATTTCCACCCACCCCGCGTTCCCCAAAGTCATACGAGAAAAACGGTACCTCACTTGTGTGGATCGGCCTAGTGCCCGCGACAGGAAACGGCGCAAAACGCAACCTGGTCACACCTCAATTTCGCAGTGAAAAATGACCCTTTTTTTGAAAAATGACTAGCTGCAGTTTTTGAACCCTAGCTCTGCGGGCACCTGGGGAAACCTAGCAAACCTATACATTTTTGAAAACTAGACACCCAGGGGAATCCAGGATGGGGTGACTTGACTGCCTCCCACCAGGGTCTGTTACCCAGAATCCCTTGCAAACCTAAAAAATTGGCAAAAAAACACATTTTCCCCACAATTCTGTCGTGGAAAGTTCCGGAATCTGCGTGGATCCACAAATTTCCACCCACCCCGCGTTCCCCAAAGTCTTACGAGAAAAACGGTACCTCACTTGTGTGGGTCGGCCTAGTGCCCGCGACAGGAAACGGCGCAAAACACAACCTGGTCACACCTCAATTTCACAGTGAAAAATGACCCTTTTTTGGACAAATGACTAGCTGTAGTTTTTGAACCCTAGCTCTGCGGGCACCTGGAGAAACCTAGCAAACCTATACATTTTTGAAAACTAGACACCCAGGGGAATCCAGGATGGGGTGACTTGACTGCCTCCCACCAGGGTCTGTTACCCAGAATCCCTTGCAAACCTAAAAAATTGGCAAAAAAAACACATTTTCCCCACATTTCTGTCGTGGAAAGTTCCGGAATCTGCGTGGATCCACAAATTTCCACCCACCCCGCGTTCCCCAAAGTCTTACAAGAAAAACGGTACCTCACTTGTGTGGCTCGGCCTAGTGTCCGCGACAGGAAACGGCGCAAAACGCAACCTGGTCACACCTCAATTTCGCAGTGAAAAATGACCCTTTTTTGGAAAAATGACTAGCTGTAGTTTTTGAACCCTAGCTCTGCGGGCACCTGGGGAAACCTAGCAAACCTATACATTTTTGAAAACTAGACACCCAGGGGAATCCAGGATGGGGTGACTTGACTGCCTCCCACCAGGGTCTGTTACCCAGAATCCCTTGCAAACCTAAAAAATTGGCAACAAAAACACATTTTCCCCACATTTCTGTCGTGGAAAGTTCCGGAATCTGCGTGGATCCACAAATTTCCACCCACCCCGCGTTCCCCAAAGTCTTACGAGAAAAACGGTACCTCACTTGTGTGGGTCGGCCTAGTGCCCGCGACAGGAAACGGCGCAAAACGCAACCTGGTCACACCTCAATTTCGCAGTGAAAAATGACCCTTTTTTGGAAAAATGACTAGCTGTAGTTTTTGAACCCTAGCTCTGCGGGCACCTGGGGAAACCTAGCAAACCTATACATTTTTAAAAACTAGACACCCAGGGGAATCCAGGATGGGGTGACTTGACTGCCTCCCACCAGGGTCTGTTACCCAGAATCCCTTGCAAACCTAAAAAATTGGCAAAAAAAACACATTTTCCCCACATTTCGGTCGTGGAAAGTTCCGGAATCTGCGTGGATCCACAAATTTCCACCCACCCCGCGTTCCCCGACGTCTTACGAGAAAAACGGTACCTCACTTGTGTGGGTCGGCCTAGTGCCCGCGACAGGAAACGGCGCAAAACGCAACCTGGTCACACCTCAATTTCGCAGTGAAAAATGACCCTTTTTTGGAAAAATGACTAGCTGTAGTTTTTGAACCCTAGCTCTGCGGGCACCTGGGGAAACCTAGCAAACCTATACATTTTTGAAAACTAGACACCCAGGGGAATCCAGGATGGGGTGACTTGACTGCCTCCCACCAGGGTCTGTTACCCAGAATCCCTTGCAAACCTAAAAAATTGGCAAAAAAAACACATTTTCCCCACATTTCAGTCGTGGAAAGTTCCGGAATCTGCGTGGATCCACAAATTTCCACCCACCCCGCGTTCCCCAAAGTCTTACGAGAAAAACGGTACCTCACTTGTGTGGCTCGGCCTAGTGTCCGCGACAGGAAACGGCGCAAAACGCAACCTGGTCACACCTCAATTTCGCAGTGAAAAATGACCTTTTTTGGAAAAATGACTAGCTGTAGTTTTTGAACCCTAGCTCTGCGGGCACCTGGGGAAACCTAGCAAACCTATACATTTTTGAAAACTAGACACCCAGGGGAATCCAGGATGGGGTGACTTGACTGCCTCCCACCAGGGTCTGTTACCCAGAATCCCTTGCAAACCTAAAAAATTGGCAAAAAAAACACATTTTCCCCACATTTCTGTCGTGGAAAGTTCCGGAATCTGCATGGATCCACAAATATCCACCCACCCCGCGTTCCCCAAAGTCTTACGAGAGAAATGGTACCTCACTTGTGGGGGTCGGCCTAGTGCCCGCGACAGGAAACGGCGCAAAACGCAACCTGGTCACACCTCAATTTCGCAGTGAAAATTGACCCATTTTTGGAAAAATGACTAGCTGTAGTTTTTGAACCCTAGCTCTGCGGGCACCTGGGGAAACCTAGCAAACCTATACATTTTTTAAAACTAGACACCCAGGGGAATCCAGGATGGGGTGACTTGACTGCCTCCCACCAGGGTCTGTTACCCAGAATCCCTTGCAAACCTAAACAATTGGCAAAAAAAACACATTTTCCCCACAATTCTGTCGTGGAAAGTTCCGGAATCTGCGTGGATCCACAAATTTCCACCCACCCCGCGTTCCCCAAAGTCTTACGAGAAAAACGGTACCTCACTTGTGTGGGTCGGCCTAGTGCCCGCGACAGGAAACGGCGCAAAACGCAACCTGGTCACACCTCAATTTCGCAGTGAAAAATGACCCTTTTTTGGACAAATGACTAGCTGTAGTTTTTGAACCCTAGCTCTGCGGGCACCTGGGGAAATGTGAGAAGTTGGCCTGGTATATGCTGTTCACTAGTTCTAGTGACCACCTTGTACCATGCCAAGCAACCCTTATGGTGTGGTTGTAAGTCAACCTTTTTGGACTAGCTGCCCTAGTGGTAGCGTAGGCTAAGCAGTCTTTGAGGCTAAACTCGTGAAGCGTGTTAAGCAAACTGTTTTACCAATAGTAACCCCCTTTTATACCAATGAAAGGACACCACACAGATATATATTCAAAATATATATGTATTTATTTCTCAAAGTAACCCCTAGTCTCTTTATGAGCACAGGAGCACAAATCGTCAAACAAGATTATCACAGAATACACAGAAGTTGCACTTTATATGGATAGGCCCTGGTGGCCACTCAAACCATATACTAAAATAGTGGTATAAGTACCACGAACAGAAAAGGGAAAAGGCCTAGGGCCTCTAGAATCGCTGGGCCTACAAGGAGCTAACGTCAGTTAGTGACCAGGAGGTCCACGGGTGGCGTGTGCAGAGCAAATAGTCACACGCGTGCTCCCATAGGTTTCAATGGGTGCGTAAAAAGTACAAAGTTACTGCAAAAGGAATCTTCCGGATGACCTAGGAACTTAAGATTTGGAACACAGGCACTAGAGATGTAATACTACACTTGGGCACAGGAGTGCCAGCTTTACCTCACCCACAGGAAGCGGGTGCATAGGCCTCGAAGTGCGTCGGGTTTCTTCTATCGGTTCCGTGGGGCCTGTAGACAAAAGTGCTGCAGGCGGTCGGTCGGGAAGAGATGCAGTGGATCCAAGAGTGGATCGGAGATGTTGAAGACCTGTAAGCAGAGGGGACAGTGTTCACAGTCACTAGCCAGTGACCAGCGTGGCACCAGGTAGGTACCAGGCGATGTCGGGTGCAAACAGGTGGTGAGGGGTAGCTTGTCTCCGCAGCCACGTGGTCCCTGAAGGTCGACGACGTCCAGGAGTCGGCTCACGAGCTGTCCCACGCAGGCTCTCGCTGTCGGCGGTGTCGGCGACTTGATCGAAGCAAACAAGCCTTGGCAAAAGCAATTGTTGTGGGCAAGGAGTTTAAGCTGATGGTTCTGACCAGCAAGGTCAGAGGAACTGCTCCTTTGGAGGGGAGCAAGGGCCAGTCTGGAGCAACCAGACCAGCGGTGTTTGTCGTAGATTTCGTCGCCAAGATGGCCACTAGCCAGCGGGCCAGCAACCGGTTAGGCGCGTCGAGTGGCAAAATGCAGAAGGGCCCCACGCAGATCGTGGAGATGCTGGAGGGCTCACCTTTGGTGCAGATGCTGCTCGAGGGTTGGGCTTCTCAGGACCCAAAGCACAACTTGGAGGGAGCCTCGGTTGTTGCACTGGTCAGCTTGTCGTAGTCGTTTCAAGATGGCTGGCTCCACGTGTCTCGGTGCCTCCACGGGTCTCCTCTTTGCAGGGACTGTGGATCGGGCGGTGAGAGGTCTGGAGGTCCAGGTCTTGTCAGTCTCTGGGCTCGGGCTCCGGCGGGAGGCGGCGGCAAAGCAGACGTTGATTCGCTGGATGGTGCTTGCGTTAGCAAGGTGGTCACTCCCTGACCACAGGGGAGATTGGCTTCAGTCCTCTGTGCAGCAGAGCGTCGAAGTTCCCGTCTTCTTCTTAGTTTTAAGTTGATTCCAGGATGTCTGAAGTCTTAGGACACAGCTCCTACCTTTAAGCGGATTCTAGGGGCCGGACTACCTGCTAGGTCCCTCCCTATGGGTGGGACCAGGAAGGGGGGTGGTTACACCCCCAATCCTTTGTCCAGCTCACCCCAGGCCCGGGACTGGTGTGCCCCAGGACCGGTTTGAACTGGCATATGCACCGAGGCTCCTTGTGAGCCACAGGCATGTCTGGTTTCTTTCAAGCCCTACCTGACCAATACACAAAATCCCGTCTGGGGTGGTGCATGCACCTCCCCTGGCAGGAAACCCTTTGTCCACACCTCCCAAGCTGGAAGGACTCCCAGCAGCAGGAGGGCAGACTTGTGTCTGTGGTGGCAGCATCCATTTTGTGGAGCTGAGGCTATGTCTGATTTTACCCGGGTTTCAGGTACTGTACATGTCGTGTCCCTCTAGAAGGGTGGAATGCTAACCCCGTCGCCAGAATTGGCGAGGGGTTAGTATTCCAATTCGTATGACACCTTACTCGACATGTTTTGATAAAGCCAAACCAAAGATAGCATTTAACCGCGAGGTTCATAATGCACTTAAGAGTATATGGTATGACGATATCTGGAAACAGTAGAAGGAAGCTGTTCCGACCACTGCAGACAGGCTCAGCTCATGCCAGAGCACCATCTCACATGGAACCAAGCACTCTGCCTTCAGGATTGTTAAGGCCTGCCATAGGAGTGACTTATAGGTTACCAGGTGTCCCATTTAAGGTTAGGTATAGGTATACTACACCTAAGTAAGAGGTGATTACACCAACTTACCCCAGCTGAGTGATCAGCCAGTTGTGTCAAATTGTTAGGCCAAGCCTGGGGTGGCATAATACATGCTGCAGCCCTTGGCAGGCCTTGGGTACACCAATGCCCTGGGTACCTAGTGTACACTGGTACAGGGGCTGACAGGGTGATCCACTTCCAATTGGTTATGCACCTAGGGTGCATAGTTTTAATTTAGTAGAGAGAACAGCAGGCTGGGGGTCTGATTGGCAGGCCCACAGCCTCAATATGTCAAAAACCAGTGAAGCAAAAAGCAAAAATTTGGGGTGACCATAGGATAGCAGACCCTACTCTCCTACACAACCCCCCCCCAAACGCTGGGACATTAAACTAGCCTTGACCAGTCTCGTCTTCATGTCCTAAGTGGAAGTACCTGGAGAGACCATCTGCATTCCCATGGTCAGTACCTGGCCGGTGCTCCACTGTAAAGTCCATCCCCTGTAGGGAAATGGACCACCTAAGCAGTTTGGGGTTTTCACCCTTCATCTGATTTAGCCACAAGAGGGGCTTATGGTCGGTCTGAATCTTGAAGTGAGTGCCAAACAAGTATGGCCTCAGCTTCTTCAGGGCCCACACCACAGCAAAGGCCTCCCTCTCAATAGCTGACCAATTCTTCTCTCTGGGGGTCAACCTTCTGCTAATAAAAGCAATGGGTTGGTCTTGACCATCTACATTAAGTTGTGACAGCACAGCTCCCACACCCAACTCAGAAGCATCTGTTTGGACAATAAACTCTTTGGAGTAGTCAGGACTTTTCAGGATAGGTGCAGAGCACATGGCCTCCTTCAGGTCATCAAATGCCTTTTGACAGCTTACTGTCCACTGAACCTTTTTGGGCATCTTCTTGGATGTCAGATCATTAAGAGGAGTCACAATGGACCCATAGTTCTTAACAAACTTCCTGTAGTACCCAGTCAAGCCCAAGAAAGCTCGAACTTGAGTCTGGGTGGTTGGAGGGGACCAGTCCTTGATGGATTGTATCTTACTCTCCAGTGGTTGAACTTGGCCTCCACCTACAAGGTGGCCCAAATATACAACCTTACTCTGCCCTATCTGGCACTTTGTAGCCTTGATAGTGAGGCCTGCCCTTTGCAGAGCCTCAAGAGCCTTCTTCAGGTGGATCAGGTGATCCTCCCAGGTGGAGCTAAAGACAGCAATGTCATCAAGATATGCTGCGCAAAAGTCATCCAACCCAGTAAGGACTTGGTTCACCAGCCTTTGGAAGGTGGCAGGTGCATTCTTCAGACCAAAGGGCATCACCACAAACTGGTAGTGCCCACCTGGGGTTGAGAATGCTGTTTTGGCCTTAGACTCCTCAGCTAATCTGATTTGCCAATAGCCAGCTGTTAAGTCAAATGTGCTCAAAAACTTTGCAGAAGCTAGTTTGTCTATGAGCTCATCTGCCCTTGGAATAGGGTGTGCATCTGTCCTGGTGACAGCATTGAGTCCTCTGTAATCCACACAGAACCTCATCTCTCTCTGGCCATCTTTGGTGTGAGGTTTGGGGACCAGAACCACTGGGCTAGCCCAGGGGCTCTCTGAGGGTTCAATGACACCTAATTCCAGCATTTTATGTACCTCAGCCTTTATACAGTCCCTGACGTGGTCAGGTTGTCTGTAAAGTTTGTTCTTTACAGGCAGACTGTCACCAGTGTCCACCACATGGGTACACCAGTCAGTTTGACTAGGTATCAAGGAAAACATATGTGAAAATGATTGTAGAACCTGTCTACATTCAGTCTGCTGATGGGCAGTGAGGTTGCCTCCAAGGGTCACTCCTTCAACTGAGCCATCTTCAGGGTTCTGAGACAACAGGTCTGGGAGAGGGTCACTCTCTTCCTCCTGTCCCTCATCTGTAGCCATGAGCAAGCCCATGTCTGCCCTGTCAACATATGCTTTAAGCCTGTTAACATGGAGTGCCCTGTGGGGACTCCTGGGAGTTCCTAGGTCGACCAAGTAGGTGACCTCTCCCTTCTTTTCCAGGATTGTATGGGGTCCAGACCATTTGTCTTGGAGTGCTGCTGGGGCCACTGGCTCCAACACCCATACCTTCTGTCCTGGCTGAAACTCAACCAAGACAGCCTTTTGGTCATGCCAAGCTTTCTGTAAGGCCTGGCTTGCCTCAAGGTTTTTGGATGCCTTCTCCATATACTCAGCCATCCTGGAGCGGAGACCAAGTACATAGTCCACTATGTCTAGCTTAGGCTTTTTGAGAGGTAACTCCCAGCCTTCCTTCACCAAACACAGTGGGCCTCTCACAGGGTGCCCAAACAACAATTCAAAGGGGCTGTAGCCAACTCCTTTTTGTGGGACCTCTCTGTAAGCAAACAGAAGGCAGGGTAGAAGGATGTCCCATCTTCGCCTGAGCTTTTCAGGTAATCCTTTGATCATACCCTTTAGGGTCTTGTTGAATCTCTCAACAAGCCCATTGCATTGTGGGTGATAAGGGGTGGTGAACTTGTAGTTGACACCACATTCCTTGCACATAGCTGTTAAGTATCCTGACATAAAGTTGGTACCTCTGTCAGATACTACCTCCTTAGGAAACCCCACTCTGGAGAATACTCCCAGCAGGGCCCTGGCCACAACAGGAGCTGTAGTGGTCCTAAGGGGAATTGCCTCTGGATACCTGGTGGCATGATCCACTACCACCAGTATAAATCTGTGCCCAGATGCAGTGGGAGGATCCATGGGACCCACTATGTCTATTCCCACTCTTTCAAAGGGAACCCCCACCACAGGTAGTGGTATCAGGGGGGCCTTTGTTGTGCCACCTGATTTGCCACTGGCTTGGCAGGTAACACAGGAGCGACAAAACTCCTTTGTATCTTCATTCATATGAGGCCAGTGAAAGTGAGGGACAAGTCTGTCCCAGGTCTTGTTCTGGCCTAGGTGTCCTGCTAAAGGAATATCATGGGCCAAGGTAAGAAGGAAGCCCCTAAATTGCAGAGGTATAACCAACCTCCTGGTTGCACCAGGCTTGGGGTCTCTAGCCTCTGAATAAAGGAGCCCTTCATCCCAATACACTTTATGGGTACCTTGAGCCTTCCCAGCAGCCTCAGCAGCAGCCAGCTGTCTGAGGGGTTCAAGAGAGGGACAGGATAACTGAGCCTGCCTCAAGTCAGCCCTTGAAGGTCCCCCTGTCCCCAGAAACTCAACCTGGTCAGGTTCAAGCTCTTCAGGGACAGTTCCTTCAGGGTCCTCTAGATCAGCTTCCTGGGAAGGCTGATCATCACTCTGAGGCAGGGGGGAAGGCACAGCCTTGACCCTCCTGTTCTTCTTCTTGGTAGGTGCTTGGTCCATTGTTCCAGGATCCAAGACCTGTGGTTCAGTGAGGCACTTTTTGGCCTGTGACCTGGTCACAGCAAGGACATGTGATGATATACCTAACATCTCTGCATGAGTCCTGTACTCCACTTCTGACCATAGAGAACTCTCTAGGTCATTGCCCAACAAACATTCTACTGGGAGGTCTGCACTAACCACAACCCTTTTGAGGCCAGTTACCCCTCCCCATGAGAAGTTAACAACTGCCACACTATGTGAAGTAGTGGCATTGCTGGCATTGGTCACCAGGTAGTTCTCACCTGGTATGTACTGTCCAGGGTCCACAAAGCCTGGTGTCACCATAGTGACACTGGCACATGTGTCCCTGTAGGCTTGAGCCACTTTGTCATTAATTAAAGGAGTCTGTCTGTACTTGCCCAGGTTACTGGGGCTCACAGTCAGGGACAAATCAATGTCCCCATCACAGATCAAGACTGCCCGTGTCAGGGTTCTGTCTAAGTCAGAATCTCCTTCAGTTCCCATAGTGATTCCCACTACACCCTTTGTCTGGGGACCAACACTGCTAACAGTAGTACTGGGAGCAGGTGCCTTAGGGGCAACAGTGTTGGGGGCTCCACCCTTTTTGCAATCACTAGTCCAGTGAGTTGTATTTTTGCAATGATTGCACCAGGGTTTCTTTTGACCTTCTTTCTTCTTTTTGGACTGTTGTTGGGACCCACCCTCCTTAGCAGTAGTTTGGGGCCCTGTTGAAGACTTCTGGTCTTTAGATTTCTGATCTCCACCCTTTTGGTCTGTTTTCTTCTGATCACCCCCTTGGCCCTGGTTCTGGTTCTTTTGCTTAACCCTGGTTCTGACCCATTTGTCTGCCTTCTTTCCCAATTCTTGGGGAGAGGTCAGATCAGAGTCAACCAAGTGTTGATGCAGTTGCTGGTTTTGACAGTTATTTAAAATCTGTTCTCTCATCATCAAATTATACAATCCTGTAAAATCAGATACCTTACTTCCCAGTAACCAACCCTCCAAAGCCTTAGTGGCACATTCAATGTATTCAGACCAGTCCTGAGTCTGTGTCTTTTGGGTGTCTCTGAACATTAACCTGTACTGCTCAGTGGTTAAGCCTAACCCATCAACTAGAACACTCTTCAGGACTCTGTAGTTTCTGACATCCTCTTCTCTAACAGTGAGGAGTCTGTCTCTGCCTCTTCCCTCAAAGGATAGCCAGAGGATTGCTGCCCACTGGTCTTCAGGAACCTGCTGTACTTTGCAGGCTCTCTCAAGAGCAGTTATCCACTTGTGGATGTCATCCCCACTTTTGTAGGGGGGCACAACCTTAGACAGGTTTCTATTATCGAAAACCCTATCTTTGTCCTTAGGGACAATGCTGCCACCAGTGGGTATAGACCCACTCTCTTTATGCTGTCTAGCCTTGCTCAGTTTCTCTTCCATCAGGGCTACTTCTAGCTCCTGCTTCCTGATCCTCAGCTGGGCTTCTTGCATCTTGGCCTCATGTTCCCTCCTCTGAGGGGTGGTCATCCTTCTCCTGGAGTGACCTTGAGAGCCTCTAGAGCCATGGGAAGCATTGGAGTCACCTGAGCGATTCCTTTGCCTTCCAAGCCCTGTGTTAAGTCCACTGGGGAGATCCAGTGGGGTGAACCCACTGTCAGTCCCCAATAGCCTTGGTTTAGCTGGGCCAAGTATAACACTTGGCACTGGGCTAGTTCTCCCTTCATCCTCACCACTGTCTGTATCCCCCTCACTTTCCTCCTCTGTAGTATGGTTTTCATCTAAGGGATGGCTATTGGAAAGGGGTACCTCAGTGGCATCTTCAGAAGGGGGGCCTCCTGTTCCTGTCCCTAAGGGGGCTAACTGGGAAGCTCTCTTGAGCTCTCTTTGATTCTCATCATCTTGCAAGAGTGCTCTGAGCACAGCAGAGGTAGGGTTCTTGGGCTGTTTAAGGCCTCTAAGAGTTGCCAACTGCCTGAGCTCATTCTGATTAAGGGTAGCAAAGATGGATGGTGCCCTCGGGTGGTCACTCTCAACAGAGATGGGTACAGTGGACCCCTCTGCCCCAGCCATTGCTCTTTTAAGTGTGGGTGGATGTGTTGCAATCTACCTACACTTGGGTTTACCTACTAAACCTATCTAGTAGTTGTAGTCAGGGTGTGCTACTCCCTTTGCTCTACAACAACTAAGTTCAGTAGAACTTAAGTATATCTAATCTTGTTTTATATGTACCTACAGGTACCTATGTGATCTTTCAATTGGTAACCAAGAGATTACAATGGTAAAACACAGCAAGCTCAAATCCAACCGCTGCTCACCAATGTGAGAAGTTGGCCTGGTATATGCTGTTCACTAGTTCTAGTGACCACCTTGTACCATGCCAAGCAACCCTTATGGTGTGGTTGTAAGTCAACCTTTTTGGACTAGCTGCCCTAGTGGTAGCGTAGGCTAAGCAGTCTTTGAGGCTAAACTCGTGAAGCGTGTTAAGCAAACTGTTTTACCAATAGTAACCCCCTTCATACCAATGAAAGGACACCACACAGATATATATTCAAAATATATATGTATTTATTTCTCAAAGTAACCCCTAGTCTCTTTATGAGCACAGGAGCACAAATCGTCAAACAAGATTATCACAGAATACACAGAAGTTGCACTTTATATGGATAGGCCCTGGTGGCCACTCAAACCATATACTAAAATAGTGGTATAAGTACCACGAACAGAAAAGGGAAAAGGCCTAGGGCCTCTAGAATCGCTGGGCCTACAAGGAGCTAACGTCAGTTAGTGACCAGGAGGTCCACGGGTGGCGTGTGCAGAGCAAATAGTCACACGCGTGCTCCCATAGGTTTCAATGGGTGCGTAAAAAGTACAAAGTTACTGCAAAAGGAATCTTCCGGATAACCTAGGAACTTAAGATTTGGAACACAGGCACTAGAGATGTAATACTACACTTGGGCACAGGAGTGCCAGCTTTACCTCACCCACAGGAAGCGGGTGCATAGGCCTCGAAGTGCGTCGGGTTTCTTCTATCGGTTCCGTGGGGCCTGTAGACAAAAGTGCTGCAGGCGGTCGGTCGGGAAGAGATGCAGTGGATCCAAGAGTGGATCGGAGATGTTGAAGACCTGTAAGCAGAGGGGACAGTGTTCACAGTCACTAGCCAGTGACCAGCGTGGCACCAGGTAGGTACCAGGCGATGTCGGGTGCAAACAGGTGGTGAGGGGTAGCTTGTCTCCGCAGCCACGTGGTCCCTGAAGGTTGACGACATCCAGGAGTCGGCTCACGAGCTGTCCCACGCAGGCTCTCGCTGTCGGCGGTGTCGGCGACTTGATCGAAGCAAACAAGCCTTGGCAAAAGCAATTGTTGTGGGCAAGGAGTTTAAGCTGATGGTTCTGACCAGCAAGGTCAGAGGAACTGCTCCTTTGGAGGGGAGCAAGGGCCAGTCTGGAGCAACCAGACCAGCGGTGTTTGTCGTAGATTTCGTCGCCAAGATGGCCACTAGCCAGCGGGCCAGCAACCGGTTAGGCGCGTCGAGTGGCAAAATGCAGAAGGGCCCCACGCAGATCGTGGAGATGCTGGAGGGCTCACCTTTGGTGCAGATGCTGCTCGAGGGTTGGGCTTCTCAGGACCCAAAGCACAACTTGGAGGGAGCCTCGGTTGTTGCACTGGTCAGCTTGTCGTAGTCGTTTCAAGATGGCTGGCTCCACGTGTCTCGGTGCCTCCACGGGTCTCCTCTTTGCAGGGACTGTGGATCGGGCGGTGAGAGGTCTGGAGGTCCAGGTCTTGTCAGTCTCTGGGCTCGGGCTCCGGCGGGAGGCGGCGGCAAAGCAGACGTTGATTCGCTGGATGGTGCTTGCGTTAGCAAGGTGGTCACTCCCTGACCACAGGGGAGATTGGCTTCAGTCCTCTGTGCAGCAGAGCGTCAAAGTTCCCGTCTTCTTCTTAGTTTTAAGTTGATTCCAGGATGTCTGAAGTCTTAGGACACAGCTCCTACCTTTAAGCGGATTCTAGGGGCCGGACTACCTGCTAGGTCCCTCCCTATGGGTGGGACCAGGAAGGGGGGTGGTTACACCCCCAATCCTTTGTCCAGCTCGCCCCAGGCCCGGGACTGGTGTGCCCCAGGACCGGTTTGAACTGGCATATGCACCGAGGCTCCTTGTGAGCCACAGGCATGTCTGGTTTCTTTCAAGCCCTACCTGACCAATACACAAAATCCCGTCTGGGGTGGTGCATGCACCTCCCCTGGCAGGAAACCCTTTGTCCACACCTCCCAAGCTGGAAGGACTCCCAGCAGCAGGAGGGCAGACTTGTGTCTGTGGTGGCAGCATCCATTTTGTGGAGCTGAGGCTATGTCTGATTTTACCCGGGTTTCAGGTACTGTACATGTCGTGTCCCTCTAGAAGGGTGGAATGCTAACCCCGTCGCCAGAATTGGCGAGGGGTTAGTATTCCAATTCGTATGACACCTTACTCGACATGTTTTGATAAAGCCAAACCAAAGATAGCATTTAACCGCGAGGTTCATAATGCACTTAAGAGTATATGGTATGACGATATCTGGAAACAGTAGAAGGAAGCTGTTCCGACCACTGCAGACAGGCTCAGCTCATGCCAGAGCACCATCTCACATGGAACCAAGCACTCTGCCTTCAGGATTGTTAAGGCCTGCCATAGGAGTGACTTATAGGTTACCAGGTGTCCCATTTAAGGTTAGGTATAGGTATACTACACCTAAGTAAGAGGTGATTACACCAACTTACCCCAGCTGAGTGATCAGCCAGTTGTGTCAAATTGTTAGGCCAAGCCTGGGGTGGCATAATACATGCTGCAGCCCTTGGCAGGCCTTGGGTACACCAATGCCCTGGGTACCTAGTGTACACTGGTACAGGGGCTGACAGGGTGATCCACTTCCAATTGGTTATGCACCTAGGGTGCATAGTTTTAATTTAGTAGAGAGAACAGCAGGCTGGGGGTCTGATTGGCAGGCCCACAGCCTCAATATGTCAAAAACCAGTGAAGCAAAAAGCAAAAATTTGGGGTGACCATAGGATAGCAGACCCTACTCTCCTACAGGAAACCTAGCAAACCTATACATTTTTGAAAACTAGACACCCAGGGGAATCCAGGATGGGGTGACTTGACTGCCTCCCACCAGGGTCTGTTACCCAGAATCCCTTGCAAACCTAAAAAATTGGCAAAAAAAACACATTTTCCCCACATTTCTGTCGTGGAAAGTTCCGGAATCTGCGTGGATCCACAAATTTCCACCCACCCCGCGTTCCCCAAAGTCTTACGAGAAAAACGGTACCTCACTTGTGTGGCTCGGCCTAGTGTCCGCGACAGAAAACGGCGCAAAACGCAACCTGGTCACACCTCAATTTCGCAGTGAAAAATGACCCTTTTTTGGAAAAATGACTAGCTGTAGTTTTTGAACCCTAGCTCTGCGGGCACCTGGGGAAACCTAGCAAACCTATACATTTTTGAAAACTAGACACCCAGGGGAATCCAGGATGGGGTGACTTGACTGCCTCCCACCAGGGTCTGTTACCCAGAATCCCTTGCAAACCTAAAAAATTGGCAAAAAAAACACATTTTCCCCACATTTCTGTCGTGGAAAGTTCCGGAATCTGCGTGGATCCACAAATTTCCACCCACCCCGCGTTCCCCAAAGTCTTACGAGAAAAACGGTACCTCACTTGTGTGGGTCGGCCTAGTGCCCGCGACAGGAAACGGCGCAAAACGCAACCTGGTCGCACCTCAATTTCGCAGTGAAAATTTACCCTTTTTTGGAAAAATGACTAGCTGTAGTTTTTGAACCCTAGCTCTGCGCGCACCTGGGGAAACCTAGCAAACCTATACATTTTTGAAAACTAGACACCCAAGGGAATCCAGGATGGGGTGACTTGACTGCCTCCCACCATGGTCTGTTACCCAGAATCCCTTGCAAACCTAAAAAATTGGCAAAAAAACCACATTTTCCCCACAATTCTGTCGTGGAAAGTTCCGGAATCTGCGTGGATCCACAAATTTCCACCCACCCCGCGTTCCCCAAAGTCTTACGAGAAAAACGGTACCTCACTTGTGTGGGTCGGCCTAGTGCCCGCGACAGGAAACGGCGCAAAACGCAACCTGGTCACACCTCAATTTCGCAGTGAAAAATGACCCTTTTTTGGACAAATGACTAGCTGTAGTTTTTGAACCCTAGCTCTGCGGGCACCTGGGGAAACCTAGCAAACCTATACATTTTTGAAAACTAGACACCCAGGGGAATCCAGGATGGGGTGACTTGACTGCCTCCCACCAGGGTCTGTTACCCAGAATCCCTTGCAAACCTAAAAAATTGGCAAAAAAAACACATTTTCCCCACATTTCTGTCGTGGAAAGTTCCGGAATCTGCGTGGATCCACAAATTTCCACCCACCCCGCGTTCCCCAAAGACTTACGAGAAAAACGGTACCTCACTTGTGTGGGTCGGCCTAGTGCCCGCGACAGGAAACGGCGCAAAACGCAACCTGGTCACACCTCAATTTCGCAGTGAAAAATGACCCTTTTTTGGACAAATGACTAGCTGTAGTTTTTGAACCCTAGCTCTGCGGGCACCTGGGGAAACCTAGCAAACCTATACATTTATGAAAACTAGACACCCAGGGGAATCCAGGATGGGGTGACTTGACTGCCTCCCACCAGGGTCTATTACCCAGAATCCCTTGCAAACCTAAAAAATTGGCAAAAAAAACACATTTTCCCCACATTTCTGTCGTGGAAAGTTCCGGAATCTGCGTGGATCCACAAATTTCCACCCACCCCGCGTTCCCCAAAGTCTTACGAGAAAAACGGTACCTCACTTGTGTGGGTCGGCCTAGTGCCCGCGACAGGAAACGGCGCAAAACGCAACCTGGTCACACCTCAATTTCGCAGTGAAAAATGACCCTTTTTTGGAAAAATGACTAGCTGTAGTTTTTGAACCCTAGCTCTGCGGGCACCTGGGGAAACCTAGCAAACCTATACATTTTTGAAAACTAGACACCCAGGGGAATCCAGGATGGGGTGACTTGACTGCCTCCCACCAGGGTCTGTTACCCAGAATCCCTTGCAAACCTAAAAAATTGGCAAAAAAAACACATTTTCCACACATTTCTGTCGTGGAAAGTTCCGGAATCTGCGTGGATCCACAAATTTCCACCCACCCCGCGTTCCCCAAAGTCTTACGAGAAAAACGGTACCTCACTTGTGTGGCTCGGCCTAGTGTCCGCGACAGGAAACGGCGCAAAACGCAACCTGGTCACACCTCAATTTCGCAGTGAAAAATGACCCTTTTTTGGAAAAATGACTAGCTGTAGTTTTTGAACCCTAGCTCTGCGGGCACCTGGGGAAACCTAGCAAACCTATACATTTTTGAAAACTAGACACCCAGGGGAATCCAGGATGGGGTGACTTGACTGCCTCCCACCAGGGTCTGTTACCCAGAATCCCTTGCAAACCTAAAAAATTGGCAAATAAAACACATTTTCCCCACATTTCTGTCGTGGAAAGTTCCGGAATCTGCGTGGATCCACAAATTTCCACCCACCCCGCGTTCCCCAAAGTCTTACGAGAAAAACGGTACCTCACTTGTGTGGGTCGGCCTAGTGCCCGCGACAGGAAACGGCGCAAAACGCAACCTGGTCACACCTCAATTTCGCAGTGAAAAATGACCCTTTTTTGGACAAATGACTAGCTGTAGTTTTTGAACCCTAGCTCTGCGGGCACCTGGGGAAACCTAGCAAACCTATACATTTTTGAAAACTAGACACCCAGGGGAATCCAGGATGGGGTGACTTGACTGCCTCCCACCAGGGTCTGTTACCCAGAATCCCTTGCAAACCTAAAAAATTGGCAAAAAAAACACATTTTCCCCACATTTCTGTCGTGGAAAGTTCCGGAATCTGCGTGGATCCACAAATTTCCACCCACCCCGCGTTCCCCAAAGTCTTACGAGAAAAACGGTACCTCACTTGTGTGGGTCGGCCTAGTGCCCGCGACAGGAAACGGCGCAAAACGCAACCTGGTCACACCTCAATTTCGCAGTGAAAAATGACCCTTTTTTGGAAAAATGACTAGCTGTAGTTTTTGAACCCTAGCTCTGCGGGCACCTGGGGAAACCTAGCAAACCTATACATTTTTGAAAACTAGACACCCAGGGGAATCCAGGATGGGGTGACTTGACTGCCTCCCACCAGGGTTTATTACCCAGAATCCCTTGCAAACCTAAAAAATTGGCAAAAAAAACACATTTTCCCCACATTTCTGTCGTGGAAAGTTCCGGAATCTGCGTGGATCCACAAATTTCCACCCACCCCGCGTTCCCCAAAGTCTTACGAGAAAAACGGTACCTCACTTGTGTGGGTCGGCCTAGTGCCCGCGACAGGAAACGGCGCAAAACGCAACCTGGTCACACCTCAATTTCGCAGTGAAAAATGACCCTTTTTTGGAAAAATGACTAGCTGTAGTTTTTGAACCCTAGCTCTGCGGGCACCTGGGGAAACCTAGAAAACCTATACATTTTTGAAAACTAGACACCCAGGGGAATCCAGGATGGGGTGACTTGACTGCCTCCCTACCCAGAATCCCTTGCAAACCTAAAAAATTGGCAAAAAAAACCCATTTTCCCCACATTTCGGTCGTGGAAAGTTCCGGAATCTGTGTGGATCCACAAATTTCCACCCACCCCGCGTTCCCCAAAGTCTTACGAGAAAAACGGTACCTCACTTGTGTGGATCGGCCTAGTGCCCGCGACAGGAAACGGCGCAAAACGCAACCTGGTCACACCTCAATTTCGCAGTGAAAAATGACCCTTTTTTGGAAAAATGACTAGCTGTAGTTTTTGAACCCTAGCTCTGCGGGCACCTGGGGAAACCTAGCAAACCTATACATTTTTGAAAACTAGACACCCAGGGGAATCCAGGATGGGGTGACTTGACTGCCTCCCACCAGGGTGTGTTACCCAGAATCCCTTGCAAACCTAAAAAATTGGCAAAAAAACCACATTTTCCCCACATTTCTGTCGTGGAAAGTTCCGGTATCTGCGTGGATCCACAAATTTCCACCCACCCCGCGTTCCCCAAAGTCTTACGAGAAAAACGGTACCTCACTTGTGTGGATCGGCCTAGTGCCCGCGACAGGAAACGGCGCAAAACGCAACCTGGTCACACCTCAATTTCGCAGTGAAAAATGACCCTTTTTTGGAAAAATGACTAGCTGTAGTTTTTGAACCCTAGCTCTGCGGGCACCTGGGGAAACCTAGCAAACCTATACATTTTTGAAAACTAGACACCCAGGGGAATCCAGGATGGGGTGACTTGACTGCCTCCCACCAGGGTCTGTTACCCAGAATCCCTTGCAAACCTAAAAAATTGGCAAATAAAACACATTTTCCCCACATTTCTGTCGTGGAAAGTTCCGGAATCTGCGTGGATCCACAAATTTCCACCCACCCCGCGTTCCCCAAAGTCTTACGAGAAAAACGGTACCTCACTTGTGTGGGTCGGCCTAGTGCCCGCGACAGGAAACGGCGCAAAACGCAACCTGGTCACACCTCAATTTCGCAGTGAAAAATGACCCTTTTTTGGACAAATGACTAGCTGTAGTTTTTGAACCCTAGCTCTGCGGGCACCTGGGGAAACCTAGCAAACCTATACATTTTTGAAAACTAGACACCCAGGGGAATCCAGGATGGGGTGACTTGACTGCCTCCCACCAGGGTCTGTTACCCAGAATCCCTTGCAAACCTAAAAAATTGGCAAAAAAAACACATTTTCCCCACATTTCTGTCGTGGAAAGTTCCGGAATCTGCGTGGATCCACAAATTTCCACCCACCCCGCGTTCCCCAAAGTCTTACGAGAAAAACGGTACCTCACTTGTGTGGGTCGGCCTAGTGCCCGCGACAGGAAACGGCGCAAAACGCAACCTGGTCACACCTCAATTTCGCAGTGAAAAATGACCCTTTTTTGGAAAAATGACTAGCTGTAGTTTTTGAACCCTAGCTCTGCGGGCACCTGGGGAAACCTAGCAAACCTATACATTTTTGAAAACTAGACACCCAGGGGAATCCAGGATGGGGTGACTTGACTGCCTCCCACCAGGGTTTATTACCCAGAATCCCTTGCAAACCTAAAAAATTGGCAAAAAAAACACATTTTCCCCACATTTCTGTCGTGGAAAGTTCCGGAATCTGCGTGGATCCACAAATTTCCACCCACCCCGCGTTCCCCAAAGTCTTACGAGAAAAACGGTACCTCACTTGTGTGGGTCGGCCTAGTGCCCGCGACAGGAAACGGCGCAAAACGCAACCTGGTCACACCTCAATTTCGCAGTGAAAAATGACCCTTTTTTGGAAAAATGACTAGCTGTAGTTTTTGAACCCTAGCTCTGCGGGCACCTGGGGAAACCTAGAAAACCTATACATTTTTGAAAACTAGACACCCAGGGGAATCCAGGATGGGGTGACTTGACTGCCTCCCTACCCAGAATCCCTTGCAAACCTAAAAAATTGGCAAAAAAAACCCATTTTCCCCACATTTCGGTCGTGGAAAGTTCCGGAATCTGTGTGGATCCACAAATTTCCACTCACCCCGCGTTCCCCAAAGTCTTACGAGAAAAACGGTACCTCACTTGTGTGGATCGGCCTAGTGCCCGCGACAGGAAACGGCGCAAAACGCAACCTGGTCACACCTCAATTTCGCAGTGAAAAATGACCCTTTTTTGGAAAAATGACTAGCTGTAGTTTTTGAACCCTAGCTCTGCGGGCACCTGGGGAAACCTAGCAAACCTATACATTTTTGAAAACTAGACACCCAGGGGAATCCAGGATGGGGTGACTTGACTGCCTCCCACCAGGGTGTGTTACCCAGAATCCCTTGCAAACCTAAAAAATTGGCAAAAAAACCACATTTTCCCCACATTTCTGTCGTGGAAAGTTCCGGTATCTGCGTGGATCCACAAATTTCCACCCACCCCGCGTTCCCCAAAGTCTTACGAGAAAAACGGTACCTCACTTGTGTGGATCGGCCTAGTGCCCGCGACAGGAAACGGCGCAAAACGCAACCTGGTCACACCTCAATTTCGCAGTGAAAAATGACCCTTTTTTGGAAAAATGACTAGCTGTAGTTTTTGAACCCTAGCTCTGCGGGCACCTGGGGAAACCTAGCAAACCTATACATTTTTGAAAACTAGACACCCAGGGGAATCCAGGATGGGGTGACTTGACTGCCTCCCACCAGGGTCTGTTACCCAGAATCCCTTGCAAACCTAAAAAATTGGCAAAAAAAACACATTTTCCCCACATTTCTGTGGTGGAAAGTTCCGGAATCTGCGTGGATCGACACATTTCCACCCACCCCGCGTTCCCCAAAGTCTTACGAGAAAAACGGTACCTCACTTGTGTGGATCGGCCTAGTGCCCGCGACAGGAAACGGCGCAAAACGCAACCTGGTCACACCTCAATTTCGCAGTGAAAAATGACCCTTTTTTGGAAAAATGACTAGCTGTAGTTTTTGAACCCTAGCTCTGCGGGCCCCTGGGGAAACCTAGCAAACCTATACATTTTTGAAAACTAGACACCCAGGGGAATCCAGGATGGGGTGACTTGACTGCCTCCCACCAGGGTCTGTTACCCAGAATCCCTTGCAAACCTAAAAAATTGGCAAAAAAAACACATTTTCCCCACAATTCTGTTGTGGAAAGTTCCGGAATCTGCGTGGATCCACAAATTTCCACCCACCCCGCGTTCCCCAAAGTCCTACGAGAAAAACGGTACCTCACTTGTGTGGGTCGGCCTAGTGCCCGCGACAGGAAAAGGCGCAAAACGCAACCTGGTCACACCTCAATTTCACAGTGAAAAATGACCCTTTTTTGGACAAATGACTAGCTGTAGTTTTTGAACCCTAGCTCTGCGGGCACCTGGAGAAACCTAGCAAACCTATACATTTTTGAAAACTAGACACCCAGGGGAATCCAGGATGGGGTGACTTGACTGCCTCCCACCAGGATCTGTTACCCAGAATCCCTTGCAAACCTAAAAAATTGGCAAAAAAAACACATTTTCCCCACATTTCTGTCGTGGAAAGTTCCGGAATCTGCGTGGATCCACAAATTTCCACCCACCCCGCGTTCCCCAAAGTCTTACAAGAAAAACGGTACCTCACTTGTGTGGCTCGGCCTAGTGTCCGCGACAGGAAACGGCGCAAAACGCAAACTGGTCACACCTCAATTTCGCAGTGAAAAATGACCCTTTTTTGGAAAAATGACTAGCTGTAGTTTTTGAACCCTAGCTCTGCGGGCACCTGGGGAAACCTAGCAAACCTATACATTTTTGAAAACTAGACACCCAGGGGAATCCAGGATGGGGTGACTTGACTGCCTCCCACCAGGGTCTGTTACCCAGAATCCCTTGCAAACCTAAAAAATTGGCAACAAAAACACATTTTCCCCACATTTCTGTCGTGGAAAGTTCCGGAATCTGCGTGGATCCACAAATTTCCACCCACCCCGCGTTCCCCAAAGTCTTACGAGAAAAACGGTACCTCACTTGTGTGGGTCGGCCTAGTGCCCGCGACAGGAAACGGCGCAAAACGCAACCTGGTCACACCTCAATTTCGCAGTGAAAAATGACCCTTTTTTGGAAAAATGACTAGCTGTAGTTTTTGAACCCTAGCTCTGCGGGCACCTGGGGAAACCTAGCAAACCTATACATTTTTGAAAACTAGACACCCAGGGGAATCCAGGATGGGGTGACTTGACTGCCTCCCACCAGGGTCTGTTACCCAGAATCCCTTGCAAACCTACAAAATTGGCAAAAAAAACACATTTTCCCCACATTTCGGTCGTGGAAAGTTCCGGAATCTGCGTGGATCCACAAATTTCCACCCACCCCGCGTTCCCCGAAGTCTTACGAGAAAAACGCTACCTCACTTGTGTGGGTCGGCCTAGTGCCCGCGACAGGAAACGGCGCAAAACGCAACCTGGTCACACCTCAATTTCGCAGTGAAAAATGACCCTTTTTTGGAAAAATGACTAGCTGTAGTTTTTGAACCCTAGCTCTGCGGGCACCTGGGGAAACCTAGCAAACCTATACATTTTTGAAAACTAGACACCCAGGGGAATCCAGGATGGGGTGACTTGACTGCCTCCCACCAGGGTCTGTTACCCAGAATCCCTTGCAAACCTAAAAAATTGGCAAAAAAAACACATTTTCCCCACATTTCGGTCGTGGAAAGTTCCGGAATCTGCGTGGATCCACAAATTTCCACCGACCCCGCGTTCCCCAAAGTCTTACGAGAAAAACGGTACCTCACTTGTGTGGCTCGGCCTAGTGTCCGCGACAGGAAACGGCGCAAAACGCAACCTGGTCACACCTCAATTTCGCAGTGAAAAATGACCCTTTTTTGGAAAAATGACTAGCTGTAGTTTTTGAACCCTAGCTCTGCGGGCACCTGGGGAAACCTAGCAAACCTATACATTTTTGAAAACTAGACACCCAGGGGAATCCAGGATGGGGTGACTTGACTGCCTCCCACCAGGGTGTGTTACCCAGAATCCCTTGCAAACCTAAAAAATTGGCAAAAAACCCACATTTTCCCCACATTTCTGTCGTGGAAAGTTCCGGAATCTGCGTGGATCCACAAATTTCCACCCACCCCGCGTTCCCCAAAGTCTTACGAGAAAAACGGTACCTCACTTGTGTGGCTCGGCCTAGTGTCCGCGACAGGAAACGGCGCAAAACGCAACCTGGTCACACCTCAATTTCGCAGTGAAAAATGACCCTTTTTTGGAAAAATGACTAGCTGTAGTTTTTGAACCCTAGCTCTGCGGGCACCTGGGGAAACCTAGCAAACCTATACATTTTTGAAAACTAGACACCCAGGGGAATCCAGGATGGGGTGACTTGACTGCCTCCCACCAGGGTCTGTTACCCAGAATCCCTTGCAAACCTAAAAAATTGGCAAAAAAAACCCATTTTCCCCACATTTCGGTCGTGGAAAGTTCCGGAATCTGTGTGGATCCACAAATTTCCACCCACCCCGCGTTCCCCAAAGTCTTACGAGAAAAACGGTACCTCACTTGTGTGGGTCGGCCTAGTGCCCGCGACAGGAAACGGCGCAAAACGCAACCTGGTCACACCTCAATTTCGCAGTGAAAAATGACCCTTTTTTGGAAAAATGACTAGCTGTAGTTTTTGAACCCTAGCTCTGCGGGCACCTGGGGAAACCTAGCAAACCTATACATTTTTGAAAACTAGACACCCAGGGGAATCCAGGATGGGGTGACTTGACTGCCTCCCACCAGGGTCTGTTACCCAGAATCCCTTGCAAACCTAAAAAATTGGCAAAAAAAACACATTTTCCCCACATTTCGGTCGTGGAAAGTTCCGGAATCTGCGTGGATCCACAAATTTCCACCCACCCCGCGTTCCCCGAAGTCTTACGAGAAAAACGGTACCTCACTTGTGTGGGTCGGCCTAGTGCCCGCGACAGGAAACGGCGCAAAACGCAACCTGGTCACACCTCAATTTCGCAGTGAAAAATGACCCTTTTTTGGAAAAATGACTAGCTGTAGTTTTTGAACCCTAGCTCTGCGGGCACCTGGGGAATCCTAGCAAACCTATACATTTTTGAAAACTAGACACCCAGGGGAATCCAGGATGGGGTGACTTGACTGCCTCCCACCAGGGTCTGTTACCCAGAATCCCTTGCAAACCTAAAAAATTGGCAAAAAAAACACATTTTCCCCACATTTCAGTCGTGGAAAGTTCCGGAATCTGCGTGGATCCACAAATTTCCACCCACCCCGCGTTCCCCAAAGTCTTACGAGAAAAACGGTACCTCACTTGTGTGGCTCGGCCTAGTGTCCGCGACAGGAAACGGCGCAAAACGCAACCTGGTCACACCTCAATTTCGCAGTGAAAAATGACCCTTTTTTGGAAAAATGACTAGCTGTAGTTTTTGAACCCTAGCTCTGCGGGCACCTGGGGAAACCTAGCAAACCTATACATTTTTGAAAACTAGACACCCAGGGGAATCCAGGATGGGGTGACTTGACTGCCTCCCACCAGGGTCTGTTACCCAGAATCCCTTGCAAACCTAAAAAATTGGCAAAAAAAACACATTTTCCCCACATTTCTGTCGTGGAAAGTTCCGGAATCTGCGTGGATCCACAAATTTCCACCCACCCCGCGTTCCCCAAAGTCTTACGAGAAAAATGGTACCTCACTTGTGGGGGTCGGCCTAGTGCCCGCGACAGGAAACGGCGCAAAACGCAACCTGGTCACACCTCAATTTCGCAGTGAAAATTGACCCTTTTTTGGACAAATGACTAGCTGTAGTTTTTGAACCCTAGCTCTGCGGGCACCTGGGGAAATGTGAGAAGTTGGCCTGGTATATGCTGTTCACTAGTTCTAGTGACCACCTTGTACCATGCCAAGCAACCCTTATGGTGTGGTTGTAAGTCAACCTTTTTGGACTAGCTGCCCTAGTGGTAGCGTAGGCTAAGCAGTCTTTGAGGCTAAACTCGTGAAGCGTGTTAAGCAAACTGTTTTACCAATAGTAACCCCCTTTTATACCAATGAAAGGACACCACACAGATATATATTCAAAATATATATGTATTTATTTCTCAAAGTAACCCCTAGTCTCTTTATGAGCACAGGAGCACAAATCGTCAAACAAGATTATCACAGAATACACAGAAGTTGCACTTTATATGGATAGGCCCTGGTGGCCACTCAAACCATATACTAAAATAGTGGTATAAGTACCACGAACAGAAAAGGGAAAAGGCCTAGGGCCTCTAGAATCGCTGGGCCTACAAGGAGCTAACGTCAGTTAGTGACCAGGAGGTCCACGGGTGGCGTGTGCAGAGCAAATAGTCACACGCGTGCTCCCATAGGTTTCAATGGGTGCGTAAAAAGTACAAAGTTACTGCAAAAGGAATCTTCCGGATGACCTAGGAACTTAAGATTTGGAACACAGGCACTAGAGATGTAATACTACACTTGGGCACAGGAGTGCCAGCTTTACCTCACCCACAGGAAGCGGGTGCATAGGCCTCGAAGTGCGTCGGGTTTCTTCTATCGGTTCCGTGGGGCCTGTAGACAAAAGTGCTGCAGGCGGTCGGTCGGGAAGAGATGCAGTGGATCCAAGAGTGGATCGGAGATGTTGAAGACCTGTAAGCAGAGGGGACAGTGTTCACAGTCACTAGCCAGTGACCAGCGTGGCACCAGGTAGGTACCAGGCGATGTCGGGTGCAAACAGGTGGTGAGGGGTAGCTTGTCTCCGCAGCCACGTGGTCCCTGAAGGTCGACGACGTCCAGGAGTCGGCTCACGAGCTGTCCCACGCAGGCTCTCGCTGTCGGCGGTGTCGGCGACTTGATCGAAGCAAACAAGCCTTGGCAAAAGCAATTGTTGTGGGCAAGGAGTTTAAGCTGATGGTTCTGACCAGCAAGGTCAGAGGAACTGCTCCTTTGGAGGGGAGCAAGGGCCAGTCTGGAGCAACCAGACCAGCGGTGTTTGTCGTAGATTTCGTCGCCAAGATGGCCACTAGCCAGCGGGCCAGCAACCGGTTAGGCGCGTCGAGTGGCAAAATGCAGAAGGGCCCCACGCAGATCGTGGAGATGCTGGAGGGCTCACCTTTGGTGCAGATGCTGCTCGAGGGTTGGGCTTCTCAGGACCCAAAGCACAACTTGGAGGGAGCCTCGGTTGTTGCACTGGTCAGCTTGTCGTAGTCGTTTCAAGATGGCTGGCTCCACGTGTCTCGGTGCCTCCACGGGTCTCCTCTTTGCAGGGACTGTGGATCGGGCGGTGAGAGGTCTGGAGGTCCAGGTCTTGTCAGTCTCTGGGCTCGGGCTCCGGCGGGAGGCGGCGGCAAAGCAGACGTTGATTCGCTGGATGGTGCTTGCGTTAGCAAGGTGGTCACTCCCTGACCACAGGGGAGATTGGCTTCAGTCCTCTGTGCAGCAGAGCGTCGAAGTTCCCGTCTTCTTCTTAGTTTTAAGTTGATTCCAGGATGTCTGAAGTCTTAGGACACAGCTCCTACCTTTAAGCGGATTCTAGGGGCCGGACTACCTGCTAGGTCCCTCCCTATGGGTGGGACCAGGAAGGGGGGTGGTTACACCCCCAATCCTTTGTCCAGCTCGCCCCAGGCCCGGGACTGGTGTGCCCCAGGACCGGTTTGAACTGGCATATGCACCGAGGCTCCTTGTGAGCCACAGGCATGTCTGGTTTCTTTCAAGCCCTACCTGACCAATACACAAAATCCCGTCTGGGGTGGTGCATGCACCTCCCCTGGCAGGAAACCCTTTGTCCACACCTCCCAAGCTGGAAGGACTCCCAGCAGCAGGAGGGCAGACTTGTGTCTGTGGTGGCAGCATCCATTTTGTGGAGCTGAGGCTATGTCTGATTTTACCCGGGTTTCAGGTACTGTACATGTCGTGTCCCTCTAGAAGGGTGGAATGCTAACCCCGTCGCCAGAATTGGCGAGGGGTTAGTATTCCAATTCGTATGACACCTTACTCGACATGTTTTGATAAAGCCAAACCAAAGATAGCATTTAACCGCGAGGTTCATAATGCACTTAAGAGTATATGGTATGACGATATCTGGAAACAGTAGAAGGAAGCTGTTCCGACCACTGCAGACAGGCTCAGCTCATGCCAGAGCACCATCTCACATGGAACCAAGCACTCTGCCTTCAGGATTGTTAAGGCCTGCCATAGGAGTGACTTATAGGTTACCAGGTGTCCCATTTAAGGTTAGGTATAGGTATACTACACCTAAGTAAGAGGTGATTACACCAACTTACCCCAGCTGAGTGATCAGCCAGTTGTGTCAAATTGTTAGGCCAAGCCTGGGGTGGCATAATACATGCTGCAGCCCTTGGCAGGCCTTGGGTACACCAATGCCCTGGGTACCTAGTGTACACTGGTACAGGGGCTGACAGGGTGATCCACTTCCAATTGGTTATGCACCTAGGGTGCATAGTTTTAATTTAGTAGAGAGAACAGCAGGCTGGGGGTCTGATTGGCAGGCCCACAGCCTCAATATGTCAAAAACCAGTGAAGCAAAAAGCAAAAATTTGGGGTGACCATAGGATAGCAGACCCTACTCTCCTACACAACCCCCCCCCAAACGCTGGGACATTAAACTAGCCTTGACCAGTCTCGTCTTCATGTCCTAAGTGGAAGTACCTGGAGAGACCATCTGCATTCCCATGGTCAGTACCTGGCCGGTGCTCCACTGTAAAGTCCATCCCCTGTAGGGAAATGGACCACCTAAGCAGTTTGGGGTTTTCACCCTTCATCTGATTTAGCCACAAGAGGGGCTTATGGTCGGTCTGAATCTTGAAGTGAGTGCCAAACAAGTATGGCCTCAGCTTCTTCAGGGCCCACACCACAGCAAAGGCCTCCCTCTCAATAGCTGACCAATTCTTCTCTCTGGGGGTCAACCTTCTGCTAATAAAAGCAATGGGTTGGTCTTGACCATCTACATTAAGTTGTGACAGCACAGCTCCCACACCCAACTCAGAAGCATCTGTTTGGACAATAAACTCTTTGGAGTAGTCAGGACTTTTCAGGATAGGTGCAGAGCACATGGCCTCCTTCAGGTCATCAAATGCCTTTTGACAGCTTACTGTCCACTGAACCTTTTTGGGCATCTTCTTGGATGTCAGATCATTAAGAGGAGTCACAATGGACCCATAGTTCTTAACAAACTTCCTGTAGTACCCAGTCAAGCCCAAGAAAGCTCGAACTTGAGTCTGGGTGGTTGGAGGGGACCAGTCCTTGATGGATTGTATCTTACTCTCCAGTGGTTGAACTTGGCCTCCACCTACAAGGTGGCCCAAATATACAACCTTACTCTGCCCTATCTGGCACTTTGTAGCCTTGATAGTGAGGCCTGCCCTTTGCAGAGCCTCAAGAGCCTTCTTCAGGTGGATCAGGTGATCCTCCCAGGTGGAGCTAAAGACAGCAATGTCATCAAGATATGCTGCGCAAAAGTCATCCAACCCAGTAAGGACTTGGTTCACCAGCCTTTGGAAGGTGGCAGGTGCATTCTTCAGACCAAAGGGCATCACCACAAACTGGTAGTGCCCACCTGGGGTTGAGAATGCTGTTTTGGCCTTAGACTCCTCAGCTAATCTGATTTGCCAATAGCCAGCTGTTAAGTCAAATGTGCTCAAAAACTTTGCAGAAGCTAGTTTGTCTATGAGCTCATCTGCCCTTGGAATAGGGTGTGCATCTGTCCTGGTGACAGCATTGAGTCCTCTGTAATCCACACAGAACCTCATCTCTCTCTGGCCATCTTTGGTGTGAGGTTTGGGGACCAGAACCACTGGGCTAGCCCAGGGGCTCTCTGAGGGTTCAATGACACCTAATTCCAGCATTTTATGTACCTCAGCCTTTATACAGTCCCTGACGTGGTCAGGTTGTCTGTAAAGTTTGTTCTTTACAGGCAGACTGTCACCAGTGTCCACCACATGGGTACACCAGTCAGTTTGACTAGGTATCAAGGAAAACATATGTGAAAATGATTGTAGAACCTGTCTACATTCAGTCTGCTGATGGGCAGTGAGGTTGCCTCCAAGGGTCACTCCTTCAACTGAGCCATCTTCAGGGTTCTGAGACAACAGGTCTGGGAGAGGGTCACTCTCTTCCTCCTGTCCCTCATCTGTAGCCATGAGCAAGCCCATGTCTGCCCTGTCAACATATGCTTTAAGCCTGTTAACATGGAGTGCCCTGTGGGGACTCCTGGGAGTTCCTAGGTCGACCAAGTAGGTGACCTCTCCCTTCTTTTCCAGGATTGTATGGGGTCCAGACCATTTGTCTTGGAGTGCTGCTGGGGCCACTGGCTCCAACACCCATACCTTCTGTCCTGGCTGAAACTCAACCAAGACAGCCTTTTGGTCATGCCAAGCTTTCTGTAAGGCCTGGCTTGCCTCAAGGTTTTTGGATGCCTTCTCCATATACTCAGCCATCCTGGAGCGGAGACCAAGTACATAGTCCACTATGTCTAGCTTAGGCTTTTTGAGAGGTAACTCCCAGCCTTCCTTCACCAAACACAGTGGGCCTCTCACAGGGTGCCCAAACAACAATTCAAAGGGGCTGTAGCCAACTCCTTTTTGTGGGACCTCTCTGTAAGCAAACAGAAGGCAGGGTAGAAGGATGTCCCATCTTCGCCTGAGCTTTTCAGGTAATCCTTTGATCATACCCTTTAGGGTCTTGTTGAATCTCTCAACAAGCCCATTGCATTGTGGGTGATAAGGGGTGGTGAACTTGTAGTTGACACCACATTCCTTCCACATAGCTGTTAAGTATCCTGACATAAAGTTGGTACCTCTGTCAGATACTACCTCCTTAGGAAACCCCACTCTGGAGAATACTCCCAGCAGGGCCCTGGCCACAACAGGAGCTGTAGTGGTCCTAAGGGGAATTGCCTCTGGATACCTGGTGGCATGATCCACTACCACCAGTATAAATCTGTGCCCAGATGCAGTGGGAGGATCCATGGGACCCACTATGTCTATTCCCACTCTTTCAAAGGGAACCCCCACCACAGGTAGTGGTATCAGGGGGGCCTTTGTTGTGCCACCTGATTTGCCACTGGCTTGGCAGGTAACACAGGAGCGACAAAACTCCTTTGTATCTTCATTCATATGAGGCCAGTGAAAGTGAGGGACAAGTCTGTCCCAGGTCTTGTTCTGGCCTAGGTGTCCTGCTAAAGGAATATCATGGGCCAAGGTAAGAAGGAAGCCCCTAAATTGCAGAGGTATAACCAACCTCCTGGTTGCACCAGGCTTGGGGTCTCTAGCCTCTGAATAAAGGAGCCCTTCATCCCAATACACTTTATGGGTACCTTGAGCATTCCCAGCAGCCTCAGCAGCAGCCAGCTGTCTGAGGGGTTCAAGAGAGGGACAGGATAACTGAGCCTGCCTCAAGTCAGCCCTTGAAGGTCCCCCTGTCCCCAGAAACTAAACCTGGTCAGGTTCAAGCTCTTCAGGGACAGTTCCTTCAGGGTCCTCTAGATCAGCTTCCTGGGAAGGCTGATCATCACTCTGAGGCAGGGGGGAAGGCACAGCCTTGACCCTCCTGTTCTTCTTCTTGGTAGGTGCTTGGTCCATTGTTCCAGGATCCAAGACCTGTGGTTCAGTGAGGCACTTTTTGGCCTGTGACCTGGTCACAGCAAGGACATGTGATGATATACCTAACATCTCTGCATGAGTCCTGTACTCCACTTCTGACCATAGAGAACTCTCTAGGTCATTGCCCAACAAACATTCTACTGGGAGGTCTGCACTAACCACAACCCTTTTGAGGCCAGTTACCCCTCCCCATGAGAAGTTAACAACTGCCACACTATGTGAAGTAGTGGCATTGCTGGCATTGGTCACCAGGTAGTTCTCACCTGGTATGTACTGTCCAGGGTCCACAAAGCCTGGTGTCACCATAGTGACACTGGCACATGTGTCCCTGTAGGCTTGAGCCACTTTGTCATTAATTAAAGGAGTCTGTCTGTACTTGCCCAGGTTACTGGGGCTCACAGTCAGGGACAAATCAATGTCCCCATCACAGATCAAGACTGCCCGTGTCAGGGTTCTGTCTAAGTCAGAATCTCCTTCAGTTCCCATAGTGATTCCCACTACACCCTTTGTCTGGGGACCAACACTGCTAACAGTAGTACTGGGAGCAGGTGCCTTAGGGGCAACAGTGTTGGGGGCTCCACCCTTTTTGCAATCACTAGTCCAGTGAGTTGTATTTTTGCAATGATTGCACCAGGGTTTCTTTTGACCTTCTTTCTTCTTTTTGGACTGTTGTTGGGACCCACCCTCCTTAGCAGTAGTTTGGGGCCCTGTTGAAGACTTCTGGTCTTTAGATTTCTGATCTCCACCCTTTTGGTCTGTTTTCTTCTGATCACCCCCTTGGCCCTGGTTCTGGTTCTTTTGCTTAACCCTGGTTCTGACCCATTTGTCTGCCTTCTTTCCCAATTCTTGGGGAGAGGTCAGATCAGAGTCAACCAAGTGTTGATGCAGTTGCTGGTTTTGACAGTTATTTAAAATCTGTTCTCTCATCATCAAATTATACAATCCTGTAAAATCAGATACCTTACTTCCCAGCAACCAACCCTCCAAAGCCTTAGTGGCACATTCAATGTATTCAGACCAGTCCTGAGTCTGTGTCTTTTGGGTGTCTCTGAACATTAACCTGTACTGCTCAGTGGTTAAGCCTAACCCATCAACTAGAACACTCTTCAGGACTCTGTAGTTTGACATCCTCTTCTCTAACAGTGAGGAGTCTGTCTCTGCCTCTTCCCTCAAAGGATAGCCAGAGGATTGCTGCCCACTGGTCTTCAGGAACCTGCTGTACTTTGCAGGCTCTCTCAAGAGCAGTTATCCACTTGTGGATGTCATCCCCACTTTTGTAGGGGGGCACAACCTTAGACAGGTTTCTATTATCGAAAACCCTATCTTTGTCCTTAGGGACAATGCTGCCACCAGTGGGTATAGACCCACTCTCTTTATGCTGTCTAGCCTTGCTCAGTTTCTCTTCCATCAGGGCTACTTCTAGCTCCTGCTTCCTGATCCTCAGCTGGGCTTCTTGCATCTTGGCCTCATGTTCCCTCCTCTGAGGGGTGGTCATCCTTCTCCTGGAGTGACCTTGAGAGCCTCTAGAGCCATGGGAAGCATTGGAGTCACCTGAGCGATTCCTTTGCCTTCCAAGCCCTGTGTTAAGTCCACTGGGGAGATCCAGTGGGGTGAACCCACTGTCAGTCCCCAATAGCCTTGGTTTAGCTGGGCCAAGTATAACACTTGGCACTGGGCTAGTTCTCCCTTCATCCTCACCACTGTCTGTATCCCCCTCACTTTCCTCCTCTGTAGTATGGTTTTCATCTAAGGGATGGCTATTGGAAAGGGGTACCTCAGTGGCATCTTCAGAAGGGGGGCCTCCTGTTCCTGTCCCTAAGGGGGCTAACTGGGAAGCTCTCTTGAGCTCTCTTTGATTCTCATCATCTTGCAAGAGTGCTCTGAGCACAGCAGAGGTAGGGTTCTTGGGCTGTTTAAGGCCTCTAAGAGTTGCCAACTGCCTGAGCTCATTCTGATTAAGGGTAGCAAAGATGGATGGTGCCCTCGGGGGGTCACTCTCAACAGAGATGGGTACAGTGGACCCCTCTGCCCCAGCCATTGCTCTTTTAAGTGTGGGTGGATGTGTTGCAATCTACCTACACTTGGGTTTACCTACTAAACCTATCTAGTAGTTGTAGTCAGGGTGTGCTACTCCCTTTGCTCTACAACAACTAAGTTCAGTAGAACTTAAGTATATCTAATCTTGTTTTATATGTACCTACAGGTACCTATGTGATCTTTCAATTGGTAACCAAGAGATTACAATGGTAAAACACAGCAAGCTCAAATCCAACCGCTGCTCACCAATGTGAGAAGTTGGCCTGGTATATGCTGTTCACTAGTTCTAGTGACCACCTTGTACCATGCCAAGCAACCCTTATGGTGTGGTTGTAAGTCAACCTTTTTGGACTAGCTGCCCTAGTGGTAGCGTAGGCTAAGCAGTCTTTGAGGCTAAACTCGTGAAGCGTGTTAAGCAAACTGTTTTACCAATAGTAACCCCCTTTTATACCAATGAAAGGACACCACACAGATATATATTCAAAATATATATGTATTTATTTCTCAAAGTAACCCCTAGTCTCTTTATGAGCACAGGAGCACAAATCGTCAAACAAGATTATCACAGAATACACAGAAGTTGCACTTTATATGGATAGGCCCTGGTGGCCACTCAAACCATATACTAAAATAGTGGTATAAGTACCACGAACAGAAAAGGGAAAAGGCCTAGGGCCTCTAGAATCGCTGGGCCTACAAGGAGCTAACGTCAGTTAGTGACCAGGAGGTCCACGGGTGGCGTGTGCAGAGCAAATAGTCACACGCGTGCTCCCATAGGTTTCAATGGGTGCGTAAAAAGTACAAAGTTACTGCAAAAGGAATCTTCCGGATAACCTAGGAACTTAAGATTTGGAACACAGGCACTAGAGATGTAATACTACACTTGGGCACAGGAGTGCCAGCTTTACCTCACCCACAGGAAGCGGGTGCATAGGCCTCGAAGTGCGTCGGGTTTCTTCTATCGGTTCCGTGGGGCCTGTAGACAAAAGTGCTGCAGGCGGTCGGTCGGGAAGAGATGCAGTGGATCCAAGAGTGGATCGGAGATGTTGAAGACCTGTAAGCAGAGGGGACAGTGTTCACAGTCACTAGCCAGTGACCAGCGTGGCACCAGGTAGGTACCAGGCGATGTCGGGTGCAAACAGGTGGTGAGGGGTAGCTTGTCTCCGCAGCCACGTGGTCCCTGAAGGTTGACGACGTCCAGGAGTCGGCTCACGAGCTGTCCCACGCAGGCTCTCGCTGTCGGCGGTGTCGGCGACTTGATCGAAGCAAACAAGCCTTGGCAAAAGCAATTGTTGTGGGCAAGGAGTTTAAGCTGATGGTTCTGACCAGCAAGGTCAGAGGAACTGCTCCTTTGGAGGGGAGCAAGGGCCAGTCTGGAGCAACCAGACCAGCGGTGTTTGTCGTAGATTTCGTCGCCAAGATGGCCACTAGCCAGCGGGCCAGCAACCGGTTAGGCGCGTCGAGTGGCAAAATGCAGAAGGGCCCCACGCAGATCGTGGAGATGCTGGAGGGCTCACCTTTGGTGCAGATGCTGCTCGAGGGTTGGGCTTCTCAGGACCCAAAGCACAACTTGGAGGGAGCCTCGGTTGTTGCACTGGTCAGCTTGTCGTAGTCGTTTCAAGATGGCTGGCTCCACGTGTCTCGGTGCCTCCACGGGTCTCCTCTTTGCAGGGACTGTGGATCGGGCGGTGAGAGGTCTGGAGGTCCAGGTCTTGTCAGTCTCTGGGCTCGGGCTCCGGCGGGAGGCGGCGGCAAAGCAGACGTTGATTCGCTGGATGGTGCTTGCGTTAGCAAGGTGGTCACTCCCTGACCACAGGGGAGATTGGCTTCAGTCCTCTGTGCAGCAGAGCGTCAAAGTTCCCGTCTTCTTCTTAGTTTTAAGTTGATTCCAGGATGTCTGAAGTCTTAGGACACAGCTCCTACCTTTAAGCGGATTCTAGGGGCCGGACTACCTGCTAGGTCCCTCCCTATGGGTGGGACCAGGAAGGGGGGTGGTTACACCCCCAATCCTTTGTCCAGCTCGCCCCAGGCCCGGGACTGGTGTGCCCCAGGACCGGTTTGAACTGGCATATGCACCGAGGCTCCTTGTGAGCCACAGGCATGTCTGGTTTCTTTCAAGCCCTACCTGACCAATACACAAAATCCCGTCTGGGGTGGTGCATGCACCTCCCCTGGCAGGAAACCCTTTGTCCACACCTCCCAAGCTGGAAGGACTCCCAGCAGCAGGAGGGCAGACTTGTGTCTGTGGTGGCAGCATCCATTTTGTGGAGCTGAGGCTATGTCTGATTTTACCCGGGTTTCAGGTACTGTACATGTCGTGTCCCTCTAGAAGGGTGGAATGCTAACCCCGTCGCCAGAATTGGCGAGGGGTTAGTATTCCAATTCGTATGACACCTTACTCGACATGTTTTGATAAAGCCAAACCAAAGATAGCATTTAACCGCGAGGTTCATAATGCACTTAAGAGTATATGGTATGACGATATCTGGAAACAGTAGAAGGAAGCTGTTCCGACCACTGCAGACAGGCTCAGCTCATGCCAGAGCACCATCTCACATGGAACCAAGCACTCTGCCTTCAGGATTGTTAAGGCCTGCCATAGGAGTGACTTATAGGTTACCAGGTGTCCCATTTAAGGTTAGGTATAGGTATACTACACCTAAGTAAGAGGTGATTACACCAACTTACCCCAGCTGAGTGATCAGCCAGTTGTGTCAAATTGTTAGGCCAAGCCTGGGGTGGCATAATACATGCTGCAGCCCTTGGCAGGCCTTGGGTACACCAATGCCCTGGGTACCTAGTGTACACTGGTACAGGGGCTGACAGGGTGATCCACTTCCAATTGGTTATGCACCTAGGGTGCATAGTTTTAATTTAGTAGAGAGAACAGCAGGCTGGGGGTCTGATTGGCAGGCCCACAGCCTCAATATGTCAAAAACCAGTGAAGCAAAAAGCAAAAATTTGGGGTGACCATAGGATAGCAGACCCTACTCTCCTACAGGAAACCTAGCAAACCTATACATTTTTGAAAACTAGACACCCAGGGGAATCCAGGATGGGGTGACTTGACTGCCTCCCACCAGGGTCTGTTACCCAGAATCCCTTGCAAACCTAAAAAATTGGCAAAAAAAACACATTTTCCCCACATTTCTGTCGTGGAAAGTTCCGGAATCTGCGTGGATCCACAAATTTCCACCCACCCCGCGTTCCCCAAAGTCTTACGAGAAAAACGGTACCTCACTTGTGTGGCTCGGCCTAGTGTCCGCGACAGGAAACGGCGCAAAACGCAACCTGGTCACACCTCAATTTCGCAGTGAAAAATGACCCTTTTTTGGAAAAATGACTAGCTGTAGTTTTTGAACCCTAGCTCTGCGGGCACCTGGGGAAACCTAGCAAACCTATACATTTTTGAAAACTAGACACCCAGGGGAATCCAGGATGGGGTGACTTGACTGCCTCCCACCAGGGTCTGTTACCCAGAATCCCTTGCAAACCTAATAAATTGGCAAAAAAACCACATTTTCCCCACATTTCTGTCGTGGAAAGTTCCGGAATCTGCGTGGATCCACAAATTTCCACCCACCCCGCGTTCCCCAAAGTCTTACGAGAAAAACGGTACCTCACTTGTGTGGGTCGGCCTAGTGTCCGCGACAGGAAACGGCGCAAAACGCAACCTGGTCGCACCTCAATTTCGCAGTGAAAATTTACCCTTTTTTGGAAAAATGACTAGCTGTAGTTTTTGAACCCTAGCTCTGCGCGCACCTGGGGAAACCTAGCAAACCTATACATTTTTGAAAACTAGACACCCAAGGGAATCCAGGATGGGGTGACTTGACTGCCTCCCACCATGGTCTGTTACCCAGAATCCCTTGCAAACCTAAAAAATTGGCAAAAAAACCACATTTTCCCCACAATTCTGTCGTGGAAAGTTCCGGAATCTGCGTGGATCCACAAATTTCCACCCACCCCGCGTTCCCCAAAGTCTTACGAGAAAAACGGTACCTCACTTGTGTGGGTCGGCCTAGTGCCCGCGACAGGAAACGGCGCAAAACGCAACCTGGTCACACCTCAATTTCGCAGTGAAAAATGACCCTTTTTTGGACAAATGACTAGCTGTAGTTTTTGAACCCTAGCTCTGCGGGCACCTGGGGAAACCTAGCAAACCTATACATTTTTGAAAACTAGACACCCAGGGGAATCCAGGATGGGGTGACTTGACTGCCTCCCACCAGGGTCTGTTACCCAGAATCCCTTGCAAACCTAAAAAATTGGCAAAAAAAACACATTTTCCCCACATTTCTGTCGTGGAAAGTTCCGGAATCTGCGTGGATCCACAAATTTCCACCCACCCCGCGTTCCCCAAAGTCTTACGAGAAAAACGGTACCTCACTTGTGTGGGTCGGCCTAGTGCCCGCGACAGGAAACGGCGCAAAACGCAACCTGGTCACACCTCAATTTCGCAGTGAAAAATGACCCTTTTTTGGAAAAATGACTAGCTGTAGTTTTTGAACCCTAGCTCTGCGGGCACCTGGGGAAACCTAGCAAACCTATACATTTATGAAAACTAGACACCCAGGGGAATCCAGGATGGGGTGACTTGACTGCCTCCCACCAGGGTCTATTACCCAGAATCCCTTGCAAACCTAAAAAATTGGCAAAAAAAACACATTTTCCCCACATTTCTGTCGTGGAAAGTTCCGGAATCTGCGTGGATCCACAAATTTCCACCCACCCCGCGTTCCCCAAAGTCTTACGAGAAAAACGGTACCTCACTTGTGTGGGTCGGCCTAGTGCCCGTGACAGGAAACGGCGCAAAACGCAACCTGGTCACACCTCAATTTCGCAGTGAAAAATGACCCTTTTTTGGAAAAATGACTAGCTGTAGTTTTTGAACCCTAGCTCTGCGGGCACCTGGGGAAACCTAGCAAACCTATACATTTTTGAAAACTAGACACCCAGGGGAATCCAGGATGGGGTGACTTGACTGCCTCCCACCAGGGTCTGTTACCCAGAATCCCTTGCAAACCTAAAAAATTGGCAAAAAAAACACATTTTCCACACATTTCTGTCGTGGAAAGTTCCGGAATCTGCGTGGATCCACAAATTTCCACCCACCCCGCGTTCCCCAAAGTCTTACGAGAAAAACGGTACCTCACTTGTGTGGCTCGGCCTAGTGTCCGCGACAGGAAACGGCGCAAAACGCAACCTGGTCACACCTCAATTTCGCAGTGAAAAATGACCCTTTTTTGGAAAAATGACTAGCTGTAGTTTTTGAACCCTAGCTCTGCGGGCACCTAAGGAAACCTAGCAAACCTATACATTTTTGAAAACTAGACACCCAGGGAAATCCAGGATGGGGTGACTTGACTGCCTCCCACCAGGGTCTGTTACCCAGAATCCCTTGCAAACCTAAAAAATTGGCAAAAAAAACACATTTTCCCCACATTTCTGTCGTGGAAAGTTCCGGAATCTGCGTGGATCCACAAATTTCCACCCACCCCGCGTTCCCCAAAGTCTTACGAGAAAAACGGTACCTCACTTGTGTGGGTCGGCCTAGTGCCCGCGACAGGAAACGGCGCAAAACGCAACCTGGTCGCACCTCAATTTCGCAGTGAAAATTGACCCTTTTTTGGAAAAATGACTAGCTGTAGTTTTTGAACCCTAGCTCTGCGGGCACCTGGGGAAACCTAGCAAACCTATACATTTTTGAAAACTAGACACCCAGGGGAATCCAGGATGGGGTGACATGACTGCCTCCCACCATGGTCTGTTACCCAGAATCCCTTGCAAACCTAAAAAATTGGCAAAAAAACCACATTTTCCCCACAATTCTGTCGTGGAAAGTTCCGGAATCTGCGTGGATCCACAAATTTCCACCCACCCCGCGTTCCCCAAAGTCTTACGAGAAAAACGGTACCTCACTTGTGTGGGTCGGCCTAGTGCCCGCGACAGGAAACGGCGCAAAACGCAACCTGGTCACACCTCAATTTCGCAGTGAAAAATGACCCTTTTTTGGACAAATGACTAGCTGTAGTTTTTGAACCCTAGCTCTGCGGGCACCTGGGGAAACCTAGCAAACCTATACATTTTTGAAAACTAGACACCCAGGGGAATCCAGGATGGGGTGACTTGACTGCCTCCCACCAGGGTCTGTTACCCAGAATCCCTTGCAAACCTAAAAAATTGGCAAAAAAAACACATTTTCCCCACATTTCTGTCGTGGAAAGTTCCGGAATCTGCGTGGATCCACAAATTTCCACCCACCCCGCGTTCCCCAAAGTCTTACGAGAAAAACGGTACCTCACTTGTGTGGGTCGGCCTAGTGCCCGCGACAGGAAACGGCGCAAAACGCAACCTGGTCACACCTCAATTTCGCAGTGAAAAATGACCCTTTTTTGGAAAAATGACTAGCTGTAGTTTTTGAACCCTAGCTCTGCGGGCACCTGGGGAAACCTAGCAAACCTATACATTTTTCAAAACTAGACACCCAGGGGAATCCAGGATGGGGTGACTTGACTGCCTCCCACCAGGGTCTATTACCCAGAATCCCTTGCAAACCTAAAAAATTGGCAAAAAAAACACATTTTCCCCACATTTCTGTCGTGGAAAGTTCCGGAATCTGCGTGGATCCACAAATTTCCACCCACCCCGCGTTCCCCAAAGTCTTACGAGAAAAACGGTACCTCACTTGTGTGGGTCGGCCTAGTGCCCGCGACAGGAAACGGCGCAAAACGCAACCTGGTCACACCTCAATTTCGCAGTGAAAAATGACCCTTTTTTGGAAAAATGACTAGCTGTAGTTTTTGAACCCTAGCTCTGCGGGCACCTGGGGAAACCTAGCAAACCTATACATTTTTGAAAACTAGACACCCAGGGGAATCCAGGATGGGGTGACTTGACTGCCTCCCTACCCAGAATCCCTTGCAAACCTAAAAAATTGGCAAAAAAAACCCATTTTCCCCACATTTCGGTCGTGGAAAGTTCCGGAATCTGTGTGGATCCACAAATTTCCACCCACCCCGCGTTCCCCAAAGTCTTACGAGAAAAACGGTACCTCACTTGTGTGGGTCGGCCTAGTGCCCGCGACAGGAAACGGCGCAAAACGCAACCTGGTCACACCTCAATTTCGCAGTGAAAAATGACCCTTTTTTGGAAAAATGACTAGCTGTAGTTTTTGAACCCTAGCTCTGCGGGCACCTGGGGAAACCTAGCAAACCTATACATTTTTGAAAACTAGACACCCAGGGGAATCCAGGATGGGGTGACTTGACTGCCTCCCACCAGGGTGTGTTACCCAGAATCCCTTGCAAACCTAAAAAATTGGCAAAAAACCCACATTTTCCCCACATTTCTGTCGTGGAAAGTTCCGGAATCTGCGTGGTTCCACAAATTTCCACCCACCCCGCGTTCCCCAAAGTCTTACGAGAAAAACGGAACCTCACTTGTGTGGATCGGCCTAGTGCCCGCGACAGGAAACGGCGCAAAACGCAACCTGGTCACACCTCAATTTCGCAGTGAAAAATGACCCTTTTTTGGAAAAATGACTAGCTGTAGTTTTTGAACCCTAGCTCTGCGGGCACCTGGGGAAACCTAGCAAACCTATACATTTTTGAAAACTAGACACCCAGGGGAATCCAGGATGGGGTGACTTGACTGCCTCCCACCAGGGTCTGTTACCCAGAATCCCTTGCAAACCTAAAAAATTGGCAAAAAAAACACATTTTCCACACATTTCTGTCGTGGAAAGTTCCGGAATCTGCGTGGATCCACAAATTTCCACCCACCCCGCGTTCCCCAAAGTCTTACGAGAAAAACGGTACCTCACTTGTGTGGATCGGCCTAGTGCCCGCGACAGGAAACGGCGCAAAACGCAACCTGGTCACACCTCAATTTCGCAGTGAAAAATGACCCTTTTTTGGAAAAATGACTAGCTGTAGTTTTTGAACCCTAGCTCTGCGGGCACCTGGGGAAACCTAGCAAACCTATACATTTTTGAAAACTAGACACCCAGGGGAATCCAGGATGGGGTGACTTGACTGCCTCCCACCAGGGTCTGTTACCCAGAATCCCTTGCAAACCTAAAAAATTGGCAAAAAAAACACATTTTCCCCACAATTCTGTCGTGGAAAGTTCCGGAATCTGCGTGGATCCACAAATTTCCACCCACCCCGCGTTCCCCAAAGTCCTACGAGAAAAACGGTACCTCACTTGTGTGGGTCGGCCTAGTGCCCGCGACAGGAAAAGGCGCAAAACGCAACCTGGTCACACCTCAATTTCACAGTGAAAAATGACCCTTTTTTGGACAAATGACTAGCTGTAGTTTTTGAACCCTAGCTCTGCGGGCACCTGGGGAAACCTAGCAAACCTATACATTTTTGAAAACTAGACACCCAGGGGAATCCAGGATGGGGTGACTTGACTGCCTCCCACCAGGGTCTGTTACCCAGAATCCCTTGCAAACCTAATAAATTGGCAAAAAAAACACATTTTCCCCACATTTCTGTCGTGGAAAGTTCCGGAATCTGCGTGGATCCACAAATTTCCACCCACCCCGCGTTCCCCAAAGTCTTACGAGAAAAACGGTACCTCACTTGTGTGGGTCGGCCTAGTGCCCGCGACAGGAAACGGCGCAAAACGCAACCTGGTCGCACCTCAATTTCGCAGTGAAAATTTACCCTTTTTTGGAAAAATGACTAGCTGTAGTTTTTGAACCCTAGCTCTGCGCGCACCTGGGGAAACCTAGCAAACCTATACATTTTTGAAAACTAGACACCCAAGGGAATCCAGGATGGGGTGACTTGACTGCCTCCCACCATGGTCTGTTACCCAGAATCCCTTGCAAACCTAAAAAATTGGCAAAAAAACCACATTTTCCCCACAATTCTGTCGTGGAAAGTTCCGGAATCTGCGTGGATCCACAAATTTCCACCCACCCCGCGTTCCCCAAAGTCTTACGAGAAAAACGGTACCTCACTTGTGTGGGTCGGCCTAGTGCCCGCGACAGGAAACGGCGCAAAACGCAACCTGGTCACACCTCAATTTCGCAGTGAAAAATGACCCTTTTTTGGACAAATGACTAGCTGTAGTTTTTGAACCCTAGCTCTGCGGGCACCTGGGGAAACCTAGCAAACCTATACATTTTTGAAAACTAGACACCCAGGGGAATCCAGGATGGGGTGACTTGACTGCCTCCCACCAGGGTCTGTTACCCAGAATCCCTTGCAAACCTAAAAAATTGGCAAAAAAAACACATTTTCCCCACATTTCTGTCGTGGAAAGTTCCGAAATCTGCGTGGATCCACAAATTTCCACCCACCCCGCGTTCCCCAAAGTCTTACGAGAAAAACGGTACCTCACTTGTGTGGGTCGGCCTAGTGCCCGCGACAGGAAACGGCGCAAAACGCAACCTGGTCACACCTCAATTTCGCAGTGAAAAATGACCCTTTTTTGGAAAAATGACTAGCTGTAGTTTTTGAACCCTAGCTCTGCGGGCACCTGGGGAAACCTAGCAAACCTATACATTTATGAAAACTAGACACCCAGGGGAATCCAGGATGGGGTGACTTGACTGCCTCCCACCAGGGTCTATTACCCAGAATCCCTTGCAAACCTAAAAAATTGGCAAAAAAAACACATTTTCCCCACATTTCTGTCGTGGAAAGTTCCGGAATCTGCGTGGATCCACAAATTTCCACCCACCCCGCGTTCCCCAAAGTCTTACGAGAAAAACGGTACCTCACTTGTGTGGGTCGGCCTAGTGCCCGCGACAGGAAACGGCGCAAAACGCAACCTGGTTACACCTCAATTTCGCAGTGAAAAATGACCCTTTTTTGGAAAAATGACTAGCTGTAGTTTTTGAACCCTAGCTCTGCGGGCACCTGGGGAAACCTAGCAAACCTATACATTTTTGAAAACTAGACACCCAGGGGAATCCAGGATGGGGTGACTTGACTGCCTCCCACCAGGGTCTGTTACCCAGAATCCCTTGCAAACCTAAAAAATTGGCAAAAAAAACACATTTTCCACACATTTCTGTCGTGGAAAGTTCCGGAATCTGCGTGGATCCACAAATTTCCACCCACCCCGCGTTCCCCAAAGTCTTACGAGAAAAACGGTACCTCACTTGTGTGGCTCGGCCTAGTGTCCGCGACAGGAAACGGCGCAAAACGCAACCTGGTCACACCTCAATTTCGCAGTGAAAAATGACCCTTTTTTGGAAAAATGACTAGCTGTAGTTTTTGAACCCTAGCTCTGCGGGCACCTGGGGAAACCTAGCAAACCTATACATTTTTGAAAACTAGACACCCAGGGGAATCCAGGATGGGGTGACTTGACTGCCTCCCACCAGGGTCTGTTACCCAGAATCCCTTGCAAACCTAAAAAATTGGCAAAAAAAACACATTTTCCCCACATTTCTGTCGTGGAAAGTTCCGGAATCTGCGTGGATCCACAAATTTCCACCCACCCCGCGTTCCCCAAAGTCTTACGAGAAAAACGGTACCTCACTTGTGTGGGTCGGCCTAGTGCCCGCGACAGGAAACGGCGCAAAACGCAACCTGGTCACACCTCAATTTCGCAGTGAAAAATGACCCTTTTTTGGAAAAATGACTAGCTGTAGTTTTTGAACCCTAGCTCTGCGGGCACCTGGGGAAACCTAGCAAACCTATACATTTTTCAAAACTAGACACCCAGGGGAATCCAGGATGGGGTGACTTGACTGCCTCCCACCAGGGTCTATTACCCAGAATCCCTTGCAAACCTAAAAAATTGGCAAAAAAAACACATTTTCCCCACATTTCTGTCGTGGAAAGTTCCGGAATCTGCGTGGATCCACAAATTTCCACCCACCCCGCGTTCCCCAAAGTCTTACGAGAAAAACGGTACCTCACTTGTGTGGGTCGGCCTAGTGCCCGCGACAGGAAACGGCGCAAAACGCAACCTGGTCACACCTCAATTTCGCAGTGAAAAATGACCCTTTTTTGGAAAAATGACTAGCTGTAGTTTTTGAACCCTAGCTCTGCGGGCACCTGGGGAAACCTAGCAAACCTATACATTTTTGAAAACTAGACACCCAGGGGAATCCAGGATGGGGTGACTTGACTGCCTCCCTACCCAGAATCCCTTGCAAACCTAAAAAATTGGCAAAAAAAACCCATTTTCCCCACATTTCGGTCGTGGAAAGTTCCGGAATCTGTGTGGATCCACAAATTTCCACCCACCCCGCGTTCCCCAAAGTCTTACGAGAAAAACGGTACCTCACTTGTGTGGGTCGGCCTAGTGCCCGCGACAGGAAACGGCGCAAAACGCAACCTGGTCACACCTCAATTTCGCAGTGAAAAATGACCCTTTTTTGGAAAAATGACTAGCTGTAGTTTTTGAACCCTAGCTCTGCGGGCACCTGGGGAAACCTAGCAAACCTATACATTTTTGAAAACTAGACACCCAGGGGAATCCAGGATGGGGTGACTTGACTGCCTCCCACCAGGGTGTGTTACCCAGAATCCCTTGCAAACCTAAAAAATTGGCAAAAAACCCACATTTTCCCCACATTTCTGTCGTGGAAAGTTCCGGAATCTGCGTGGTTCCACAAATTTCCACCCACCCCGCGTTCCCCAAAGTCTTACGAGAAAAACGGTACCTCACTTGTGTGGATCGGCCTAGTGCCCGCGACAGGAAACGGCGCAAAACGCAACCTGGTCACACCTCAATTTCGCAGTGAAAAATGACCCTTTTTTGGAAAAATGACTAGCTGTAGTTTTTGAACCCTAGCTCTGCGGGCACCTGGGGAAACCTAGCAAACCTATACATTTCTGAAAACTAGACACCCAGGGAAATCCAGGATGGGGTGACTTGACTGCCTCCCACCAGGGTCTGTTACCCAGAATCCCTTGCAAACCTAAAAAATTGGCAAAAAAACACATTTTCCACACATTTCTGTCGTGGAAAGTTCCGGAATCTGCGTGGATCCACAAATTTCCACCCACCCCGCGTTCCCCAAAGTCTTACGAGAAAAACGGTACCTCACTTGTGTGGATCGGCCTAGTGCCCGCGACAGGAAACGGCGCAAAACGCAACCTGGTCACACCTCAATTTCGCAGTGAAAAATGACCCTTTTTTGGAAAAATGACTAGCTGTAGTTTTTGAACCCTAGCTCTGCGGGCACCTGGGGAAACCTAGCAAACCTATACATTTTTGAAAACTAGACACCCAGGGGAATCCAGGATGGGGTGACTTGACTGCCTCCCACCAGGGTCTGTTACCCAGAATCCCTTGCAAACCTAAAAAATTGGCAAAAAAAACACATTTTCCCCACAATTCTGTCGTGGAAAGTTCCGGAATCTGCGTGGATCCACAAATTTCCACCCACCCCGCGTTCCCCAAAGTCCTACGAGAAAAACGGTACCTCACTTGTGTGGGTCGGCCTAGTGCCCGCGACAGGAAAAGGCGCAAAACGCAACCTGGTCACACCTCAATTTCACAGTGAAAAATGACCCTTTTTTGGACAAATGACTAGCTGTAGTTTTTGAACCCTAGCTCTGCGGGCACCTGGAGAAACCTAGCAAACCTATACATTTTTGAAAACTAGACACCCAGGGGAATCCAGGATGGGGTGACTTGACTGCCTCCCACCAGGATCTGTTACCCAGAATCCCTTGCAAACCTAAAAAATTGGCAAAAAAAACACATTTTCCCCACATTTCTGTCGTGGAAAGTTCCGGAATCTGCGTGGATCCACACATTTCCACCCACCCCGCGTTCCCCAAAGTCTTACAAGAAAAACGGTACCTCACTTGTGTGGCTCGGCCTAGTGTCCGCGACAGGAAACGGCGCAAAACGCAAACTGGTCACACCTCAATTTCGCAGTGAAAAATGACCCTTTTTTGGAAAAATGACTAGCTGTAGTTTTTGAACCCTAGCTCTGCGGGCACCTGGGGAAACCTAGCAAACCTATACATTTTTGAAAACTAGACACCCAGGGGAATCCAGGATGGGGTGACTTGACTGCCTCCCACCAGGGTCTGTTACCCAGAATCCCTTGCAAACCTAAAAAATTGGCAACAAAAACACATTTTCCCCACATTTCTGTCGTGGAAAGTTCCGGAATCTGCGTGGATCCACAAATTTCCACCCACCCCGCGTTCCCCAAAGTCTTACGAGAAAAACGGTACCTCACTTGTGTGGGTCGGCCTAGTGCCCGCGACAGGAAACGGCGCAAAACGCAACCTGGTCACACCTCAATTTCGCAGTGAAAAATGACCCTTTTTTGGAAAAATGACTAGCTGTAGTTTTTGAACCCTAGCTCTGCGGGCACCTGGGGAAACCTAGCAAACCTATACATTTTTGAAAACTAGACACCCAGGGGAATCCAGGATGGGGTGACTTGACTGCCTCCCACCAGGGTCTGTTACCCAGAATCCCTTGCAAACCTACAAAATTGGCAAAAAAAACACATTTTCCCCACATTTCGGTCGTGGAAAGTTCCGGAATCTGCGTGGATCCACAAATTTCCACCCACCCCGCGTTCCCCGAAGTCTTACGAGAAAAACGCTACCTCACTTGTGTGGGTCGGCCTAGTGCCCGCGACAGGAAACGGCGCAAAACGCAACCTGGTCACACCTCAATTTCGCAGTGAAAAATGACCCTTTTTTGGAAAAATGACTAGCTGTAGTTTTTGAACCCTAGCTCTGCGGGCACCTGGGGAAACCTAGCAAACCTATACATTTTTGAAAACTAGACACCCAGGGGAATCCAGGATGGGGTGACTTGACTGCCTCCCACCAGGGTCTGTTACCCAGAATCCCTTGCAAACCTAAAAAATTGGCAAAAAAAACACATTTTCCCCACATTTCGGTCGTGGAAAGTTCCGGAATCTGCGTGGATCCACAAATTTCCACCCACCCCGCGTTCCCCAAAGTCTTACGAGAAAAACGGTACCTCACTTGTGTGGCTCGGCCTAGTGTCCGCGACAGGAAACGGCGCAAAACGCAACCTGGTCACACCTCAATTTCGCAGTGAAAAATGACCCTTTTTTGGAAAAATGACTAGCTGTAGTTTTTGAACCCTAGCTCTGCGGGCACCTGGGGAAACCTAGCAAACCTATACATTTTTGAAAACTAGACACCCAGGGGAATCCAGGATGGAGTGACTTGACTGCCTCCCACCAGGGTCTGTTACCCAGAATCCCTTGCAAACCTAAAAAATTGGCAAAAAAACCCCATTTTCCCCACATTTCGGTCGTGGAAAGTTCCGGAATCTGTGTGGATCCACAAATTTCCACCCACCCCGCGTTCCCCAAAGTCTTACGAGAAAAACGGTACCTCACTTGTGTGGGTCGGCCTAGTGCCCGCGACAGGAAACGGCGCAAAACGCAACCTGGTCACCCCTCAATTTCGCAGTGAAAAATGATCCTTTTTTTGAAAAATGACTAGCTGTAGTTTTTGAACCCTAGCTCTGCGGGCACCTGGGGAAACCTAGCAAACCTATACATTTTTGAAAACTAGACACCCAGGGGAATCCAGGATGGGGTGACTTGACTGCCTCCCACCAGGGTGTGTTACCCAGAATCCCTTGCAAACCTAAAAAATTGGCAAAAAACCCACATTTTCCCCACATTTCTGTCGTGGAAAGTTCCGGAATCTGCGTGGATCCACAAATTTCCACCCACCCCGCGTTCCCCAAAGTCTTACGAGAAAAACGGTACCTCACTTGTGTGGATCGGCCTAGTGCCCGCGACAGGAAACGGCGCAAAACGCAACCTGGTCACAACTCAATTTCGCAGTGAAAAATGACCCTTTTTTGGAAAAATGACTAGCTGTAGTTTTTGAACCCTAGCTCTGCGGGCACCTGGGGAAACCTAGCAAACCTATACATTTTTGAAAACTAGACACCCAGGGGAATCCAGGATGGGGTGACTTGACTGCCTCCCACCAGGGTCTGTTACCCAGAATCCCTTGCAAACCTAAAAAATTGGCAAAAAAAACACATTTTCCACACATTTCGGTCGTGGAAAGTTCCGGAATCTGCGTGGATCCACAAATTTCCACCCACCCCGCGTTCCCCAAAGTCTTACGAGAAAAACGGTACCTCACTTGTGTGGCTCGGCCTAGTGTCCGCGACAGGAAACGGCGCAAAACGCAACCTGGTCACACCTCAATTTCGCAGTGAAAAATGACCCTTTTTTGGAAAAATGACTAGCTGTAGTTTTTGAACCCTAGCTCTGCGGGCACCTGGGGAAACCTAGCAAACCTATACATTTTTGAAAACTAGACACCCAGGGGAATCCAGGATGGGGTGACTTGACTGCCTCCCACCAGGGTCTGTTACCCAGAATCCCTTGCAAACCTAAAAAATTGGCAAAAAAACCCCATTTTCCCCACATTTCGGTCGTGGAAAGTTCCGGAATCTGTGTGGATCCACAAATTTCCACCCACCCCGCGTTCCCCAAAGTCTTACGAGAAAAACGGTACCTCACTTGTGTGGGTCGGCCTAGTGCCCGCGACAGGAAACGGCGCAAAACGCAACCTGGTCACCCCTCAATTTCGCAGTGAAAAATGATCCTTTTTTTGAAAAATGACTAGCTGTAGTTTTTGAACCCTAGCTCTGCGGGCACCTGGGGAAACCTAGCAAACCTATACATTTTTGAAAACTAGACACCCAGGGGAATCCAGGATGGGGTGACTTGACTGCCTCCCACCAGGGTGTGTTACCCAGAATCCCTTGCAAACCTAAAAAATTGGCAAAAAACCCACATTTTCCCCACATTTCTGTCGTGGAAAGTTCCGGAATCTGCGTGGATCCACAAATTTCCACCCACCCCGCGTTCCCCAAAGTCTTACGAGAAAAACGGTACCTCACTTGTGTGGATCGGCCTAGTGCCCGCGACAGGAAACGGCGCAAAACGCAACCTGGTCACAACTCAATTTCGCAGTGAAAAATGACCCTTTTTTGGAAAAATGACTAGCTGTAGTTTTTGAACCCTAGCTCTGCGGGCACCTGGGGAAACCTAGCAAACCTATACATTTTTGAAAACTAGACACCCAGGGGAATCCAGGATGGGGTGACTTGACTGCCTCCCACCAGGGTCTGTTACCCAGAATCCCTTGCAAACCTAAAAAATTGGCAAAAAAAACACATTTTCCACACATTTCTGTCGTGGAAAGTTCTGGAATCTGCGTGGATCCACAAATTTCCACCCACCCCGCGTTCCCCAAAGTCTTACGAGAAAAACGGTACCTCACTTGTGTGGATCGGCCTAGTGCCCGCGACAGGAAACGGCGCAAAACGCAACCTGGTCACACCTCAATTTCGCAGTGAAAAATGACCCTTTTTTGGAAAAATGACTAGCTGTAGTTTTTGAACCCTAGCTCTGCGGGCACCTGGGGAAACCTAGCAAACCTATACATTTTTGAAAACTAGACACCCAGGGGAATCCAGGATGGGGTGACTTGACTGCCTCCCACCAGGGTCTGTTACCCAGAATCCCTTGCAAACCTAAAAAATTGGCAAAAAAACCACATTTTCCCCACAATTCTGTCGTGGAAAGTTCCGGAATCTGCGTGGATCCACAAATTTCCACCCACCCCGCGTTCCCCAAAGTCTTACGAGAAAAACGGTACCGCACTTGTGTGGGTCGGCCTAGTGCCCGCGACAGGAAACGGCGCAAAACGCAACCTGGTCACACCTCAATTTCACAGTGAAAAATGACCCTTTTTTGGACAAATGACTAGCTGTAGTTTTTGAACCCTAGCTCTGCGGGCACCAGGAGAAACCTAGCAAACCTATACATTTTTGAAAACTAGACACCCAGGGGAATCCAGGATGGGGTGACTTGACTGCCTCCCACCAGGGTCTGTTACCCAGAATCCCTTGCAAACCTAAAAAATTGGCAAAAAAAACACATTTTCCCCACATTTCTGTCGTGGAAAGTTCCGGAATCTGCGTGGATCCACAAATTTCCACCCACCCCGCGTTCCCCAAAGTCTTACAAGAAAAACGGTACCTCACTTGTGTGGCTCGGCCTAGTGTCCGCGACAGGAAACGGCGCAAAACGCAACCTGGTCACACCTCAATTTCGCAGTGAAAAATGACCCTTTTTTGGAAAAATGACTAGCTGTAGTTTTTGAACCCTAGCTCTGCGGGCACCTGGGGAAACCTAGCAAACCTATACATTTTTGAAAACTAGACACCCAGGGGAATCCAGGATGGGGTGACTTGACTGCCTCCCACCAGGGTCTGTTACCCAGAATCCCTTGCAAACCTAAAAAATTGGCAACAAAAACACATTTTCCCCACATTTCTGTCGTGGAAAGTTCCGGAATCTGCGTGGATCCACAAATTTCCACCCACCCCGCGTTCCCCAAAGTCTTACGAGAAAAACGGTACCTCACTTGTGTGGGTCGGCCTAGTGCCCGCGACAGGAAACGGCGCAAAACGCAACCTGGTCACACCTCAATTTCGCAGTGAAAAATGACCCTTTTTTGGAAAAATGACTAGCTGTAGTTTTTGAACCCTAGCTCTGCGGGCACCTGGGGAAACCTAGCAAACCTATACAGTTTTGAAAACTAGACACCCAGGGGAATCCAGGATGGGGTGACTTGACTGCCTCCCACCAGGGTCTGTTACCCAGAATCCCTTGCAAACCTAAAAAATTGGCAAAAAAAACACATTTTCCCCACATTTCGGTCGTGGAAAGTTCCGGAATCTGCGTGGATCCACAAATTTCCACCCACCCCGCGTTCCCCGAAGTCTTACGAGAAAAACGGTACCTCACTTGTGTGGGTCGGCCTAGTGCCCGCGACAGGAAACGGCGCAAAACGCAACCTGGTCACACCTCAATTTCGCAGTGAAAAATGACCCTTTTTTGGAAAAATGACTAGCTGTAGTTTTTGAACCCTAGCTCTGCGGGCACCTGGGGAAACCTAGCAAACCTATACATTTTTGAAAACTAGACACCCAGGGGAATCCAGGATGGGGTGACTTGACTGCCTCCCACCAGGGTCTGTTACCCAGAATCCCTTGCAAACCTAAAAAATTGGCAAAAAAAACACATTTTCCCCACATTTCTGTCGTGGAAAGTTCCGGAATCTGCGTGGATCCACAAATTTCCACCCACCCCGCGTTCCCCAAAGTCTTACGAGAAAAACGGTACCTCACTTGTGGGGGTCGGCCTAGTGCCCGCGACAGGAAACGGCGCAAAACGCAACCTGGTCACACCTCAATTTCGCAGTGAAAATTGACCCTTTTTTGGAAAAATGACTAGCTGTAGTTTTTGAACCCTAGCTCTGCGGGCACCTGGGGAAACCTAGCAAACCTATACATTTTTGAAAACTAGACACCCAGGGGAATCCAGGATGGGGTGACTTGACTGCCTCCCACCAGGGTCTGTTACCCAGAATCCCTTGCAAACCTAAACAATTGGCAAAAAAAACACATTTTCCCCACAATTCTGTCGTGGAAAGTTCCGGAATCTGCGTGGATCCACAAATTTCCACCCACCCCGCGTTCCCCAAAGTCTTACGAGAAAAACGGTACCTCACTTGTGTGGGTCGGCCTAGTGCCCGCGACAGGAAACGGCGCAAAACGCAACCTGGTCACACCTCAATTTCACAGTGAAAAATGACCCTTTTTTGGACAAATGACTAGCTGTAGTTTTTGAACCCTAGCTCTGCGGGCACCTGGAGAAACCTAGCAAACCTATACATTTTTGAAAACTAGACACCCAGGGGAATCCAGGATGGGGTGACTTGACTGCCTCCCACCAGGGTCTGTTACCCAGAATCCCTTGCAAACCTAAAAAATTGGCAAAAAAAACACATTTTCCCCACATTTCTGTCGTGGAAAGTTCCGGAATCTGCGTGGATCCACAAATTTCCACCCATCCCGCGTTCCCCAAAGTCTTACAAGAAAAACAGTACCTCACTTGTGTGGCTCGGCCTAGTGTCCGCGACAGGAAACGGCGCAAAACGCAACCTGGTCACACCTCAATTTCGCAGTGAAAAATGACCCTTTTTTGGAAAAATGACTAGCTGTAGTTTTTGAACCCTAGCTCTGCGGGCACCTGGGGAAACCTAGCAAACCTATACATTTTTGAAAACTAGACACCCAGGGGAATCCAGGATGGGGTGACTTGACTGCCTCCCACCAGGGTCTGTTACCCAGAATCCCTTGCAAACCTAAAAAATTGGCAACAAAAACACATTTCCCCCACATTTCTGTCGTGGAAAGTTCCGGAATCTGCGTGGATCCACAAATTTCCACCCACCCCGCGTTCCCCAAAGTCTTACGAGAAAAACGGTACCTCACTTGTGTGGGTCGGCCTAGTGCCCGCGACAGGAAACGGCGCAAAACGCAACCTGGTCACACCTCAATTTCGCAGTGAAAAATGACCCTTTTTTGGAAAAATGACTAGCTGTAGTTTTTGAACCCTAGCTCTGCGGGCACCTGGGGAAACCTAGCAAACCTATACATTTTTGAAAACTAGACACCCAGGGGAATCCAGGATGGGGTGACTTGACTGCCTCCCACCAGGGTCTGTTACCCAGAATCCCTTGCAAACCTAAAAAATTGGCAAAAAAAACACATTTTCCCCACATTTCGGTCGTGGAAAGTTCCGGAATCTGCGTGGATCCACAAATTTCCACCCACCCCGCGTTCCCCGAAGTCTTACGAGAAAAACGGTACCTCACTTGTGTGGGTCGGCCTAGTGCCCGCGACAGGAAACGGCGCAAAACGCAACCTGGTCACACCTCAATTTCGCAGTGAAAAATGACCCTTTTTTGGAAAAATGACTAGCTGTAGTTTTTGAACCTTAGCTCTGCGGGCACCTCGGGAAACCTAGCAAACCTATACATTTTTGAAAACTAGACACCCAGGGGAATCCAGGATGGGGTGACTTGACTGCCTCCCACCAGGGTCTGTTACCCAGAATCCCTTGCAAACCTAAAAAATTGGCAAAAAAAACACATTTTCCCCACATTTCAGTCGTGGAAAGTTCCGGAATCTGCGTGGATCCACAAATTTCCACCCACCCCGCGTTCCCCAAAGTCTTACGAGAAAAACGGTACCTCACTTGTGTGGCTCGGCCTAGTGTCCGCGACAGGAAACGGCGCAAAACGCAACCTGGTCACACCTCAATTTCGCAGTGAAAAATGACCCTTTTTTGGAAAAATGACTAGCTGTAGTTTTTGAACCCTAGCTCTGCGGGCACCTGGGGAAACCTAGCAAACCTATACATTTTTGAAAACTAGACACCCAGGGGAATCCAGGATGGGGTGACTTGACTGCCTCCCACCAGGGTCTGTTACCCAGAATCCCTTGCAAACCTAAAAAATTGACAAAAAAAACACATTTTCCCCACATTTCTGTCGTGGAAAGTTCCGGAATCTGCGTGGATCCACAAATTTCCACCCATCCCGCGTTCCCCAAAGTCTTACGAGAAAAACGGTACCTCACTTGTGGGGGTCGGCCTAGTGCCCGCGACAGGAAACGGCGCAAAACGCAACCTGGTCACACCTCAATTTCGCAGTGAAAATTGACCCTTTTTTGGAAAAATGACTAGCTGTAGTTTTTGAACCCTAGCTCTGCGGGCACCTGGGGAAACCTAGCAAACCTATACATTTTTGAAAACTAGACACCCAGGGGAATCCAGGATGGGGTGACTTGACTGCCTCCCACCAGGGTCTGTTACCCAGAATCCCTTGCAAACCTAAACAATTGGCAAAAAAAACACATTTTCCCCACAATTCTGTCGTGGAAAGTTCCGGAATCTGCGTGGATCCACAAATTTCCACCCACCCCGCGTTCCCCAAAGTCTTACGAGAAAAACAGTACCTCACTTGTGTGGGTCGGCCTAGTGCCCGCGACAGGAAACGGCGCAAAACGCAACCTGGTCACACCTCAATTTCGCAGTGAAAAATGACCCTTTTTTGGACAAATGACTAGCTGTAGTTTTTGAACCCTAGCTCTGCGGGCACCTGGGGAAACCTAGCAAACCTATACATTTTTGAAAACTAGACACCCAGGGGAATCCAGGATGGGGTGACTTGACTGCCTCCCACCAGGGTCTGTTACCCAGAATCCCTTGCAAACCTAAAAAATTGGCAAAAAAAACACATTTTCCCCACATTTCTGTCGTGGAAAGTTCCGGAATCTGCGTGGATCCACAAATTTCCACCCACCCCGCGTTCCCCAAAGTCTTACGAGAAAAACGGTACCTCACTTGTGTGGCTCGGCCTTGTGTCCGCGACAGGAAATGGCGCAAAACGCAACCTGGTCACACCTCAATTTCGCAGTGAAAAATGACCCTTTTTTGGAAAAATGACTAGCTGTAGTTTTTGAACCCTAGCTCTGCGGGCACCTGGGGAAACCTAGCAAACCTATACATTTTTGAAAACTAGACACCCAGGGGAATCCAGGATGGGGTGACTTGACTGCCTCCCACCAGGGTCTGTTACCCAGAATCCCTTGCAAACCTAAAAAATTGGCAAAAAAAACACATTTTCCCCACATTTCTGTCGTGGAAAGTTCCGGAATCTGCGTGGATCCACAAATTTCCACCCACCCCGCGTTCCCCAAAGTCTTACGAGAAAAACGGTACCTCACTTGTGTGGGTTGGCCTAGTGCCCGCGACAGGAAACGGCGCAAAACGCAACCTGGTCGCACCTCAATTTCGCAGTGAAAATTTACCCTTTTTTGGAAAAATGACTAGCTGTAGTTTTTGAACCCTAGCTCTGCGCGCACCTGGGGAAACCTAGCAAACCTATACATTTTTGAAAACTAGACACCCAAGGGAATCCAGGATGGGGTGACTTGACTGCCTCCCACCATGGTCTGTTACCCAGAATCCCTTGCAAACCTAAAAAATTGGCAAAAAAACCACATTTTCCCCACAATTCTGTCGTGGAAAGTTCCGGAATCTGCGTGGATCCACAAATTTCCACCCACCCCGCGTTCCCCAAAGTCTTACGAGAAAAACGGTACCTCACTTGTGTGGGTCGGCCTAGTGCCCGCGACAGGAAACGGCGCAAAACGCAACCTGGTCACACCTCAATTTCGCAGTGAAAAATGACCCTTTTTTGGACAAATGACTAGCTGTAGTTTTTGAACCCTAGCTCTGCGGGCACCTGGGGAAACCTAGCAAACCTATACATTTTTGAAAACTAGACACCCAGGGGAATCCAGGATGGGGTGACTTGACTGCCTCCCACCAGGGTCTGTTACCCAGAATCCCTTGCAAACCTAAAAAATTGGCAAAAAAAACACATTTTCCCCACATTTCTGTCGTGGAAAGTTCCGGAATCTGCGTGGATCCACAAATTTCCACCCACCCCGCGTTCCCCAAAGTCTTACGAGAAAAACAGTACCTCACTTGTGTGGGTCGGCCTAGTGCCCGCGACAGGAAACGGCGCAAAACGCAACCTGGTCACACCTCAATTTCGCAGTGAAAAATGACCCTTTTTTGGAAAAATGACTAGCTGTAGTTTTTGAACCCTAGCTCTGCGGGCACCTGGGGAAACCTAGCAAACCTATACATTTATGAAAACTAGACACCCAGGGGAATCCAGGATGGGGTGACTTGACTGCCTCCCACCAGGGTCTATTACCCAGAATCCCTTGCAAACCTAAAAAATTGGCAAAAAAAACACATTTTCCCCACATTTCTGTCGTGGAAAGTTCCGGAATCTGCGTGGATCCACAAATTTCCACCCACCCCGCGTTCCCCAAAGTCTTACGAGAAAAACGGTACCTCACTTGTGTGGGTCGGCCTAGTGCCCGCGACAGGAAACGGCGCAAAACGCAACCTGGTCACACCTCAATTTCGCAGTGAAAAATGACCCTTTTTTGGAAAAATGACTAGCTGTAGTTTTTGAACCCTAGCTCTGCGGGCACCTGGGGAAACCTAGCAAACCTATACAGTTTTGAAAACTAGACACCCAGGGGAATCCAGGATGGGGTGACTTGACTGCCTCCCACCAGGGTCTGTTACCCAGAATCCCTTGCAAACCTACAAAATTGGCAAAAAAAACACATTTTCCCCACATTTTGGTCGTGGAAAGTTCTGGAATCTGCGTGGATCCACAAATTTCCACCCACCCCGCGTTCCCCAAAGTCTTACGAGAAAAACGGTACCTCACTTGTGTGGGTCGGCCTAGTGCCCGCGACAGAAAACGGCGCAAAACGCAACCTGGTCACACCTCAATTTCGCAGTGAAAAATGACGCTTTTTTGGAAAATTGACTAGCTGTAGTTTTTGAACCCTAGCTCTGCGGGCACCTGGGGAAACCTAGCAAACCTATACATTTTTGAAAACTAGACACCCAGGGGAATCCAGGATGGGGTGACTTGAATGGCTCCCACCAGGGTCTGTTACCCAGAATCCCTTGCAAACCTAAAAAATTGGCAAAAAAAACACATTTTCCCCACATTTCTGTCGTGGAAAGTTCCGGAATCTGCGTGGATCCACAAATTTCCACCCACCCCGCGTTCCCCAAAGTCTTACGAGAAAAACGGTACCTCACTTGTGTGGGTCGGCCTAGTGCCCGCGACAGGAAACGGCGCAAAACGCAACCTGGTCACACCTCAATTTCGCAGTGAAAAATGACCCTTTTTTGGAAAAATGACTAGCTGTAGTTTTTGAACCCTAGCTCTGCGGGCACCTGGGGAAACCTAGCAAACCTATACATTTTTGAAAACTAGACACCCAGGGGAATCCAGGATGGGGTGACTTGACTGCCTCCCACCAGGGTCTGTTACCCAGAATCCCTTGCAAACCTAAAAAATTGGCAAAAAAAACCCATTTTCCCCACATTTCGGTCGTGGAAAGTTCCGGAATCTGTGTGGATCCACAAATTTCCACCCACCCCGCGTTCCCCAAAGTCTTACGAGAAAAACGGTACCTCACTTGTGTGGGTCAGCCTAGTGCCCGCGACAGGAAACGGCGCAAAACGCAACCTGGTCACACCTCAATTTCGCAGTGAAAAATGACCCTTTTTTGGAAAAATGACTAGCTGTAGTTTTTGAACCCTAGCTCTGCGGGCACCTGGGGAAACCTAGCAAACCTATACATTTTTGAAAACTAGACACCCAGGGGAATCCAGGATGGGGTGACTTGACTGCCTCCCACCAGGGTCTGTTACCCAGAATCCCTTGCAAACCTGCAAAATTGGCAAAAAAAACACATTTTCCCCACATTTCGGTCGTGGAAAGTTCTGGAATCTGCGTGGATCCACAAATTTCCACCCACCCCGCGTTCCCCGAAGTCTTACGAGAAAAACGGTACCTCACTTGTGTGGGTCGGCCTAGTGCCCGCGACAGGAAACGGCGCAAAACGCAACCTGGTCACACCTCAATTTCGCAGTGAAAAATGACCCTTTTTTGGAAAAATGACTAGCTGTAGTTTTTGAACCCTAGCTCTGCGGGCACCTGGGGAAACCTAGCAAACCTATACATTTTTGAAAACTAGACACCCAGGGGAATCCAGGATGGGGTGACTTGACTGCCTCCCACCAGGGTCTGTTACCCAGAATCCCTTGCAAACCTAAAAAATTGGCAAAAAAACACATTTTCCCCACATTTCAGTCGTGGAAAGTTCCGGAATCTGCGTGGATCCACAAATTTCCACCCACCCCGCGTTCCCCAAAGTCTTACGAGAAAAACGGTACCTCACTTGTGTGGGTCGGCCTAGTGCCCGCGACAGAAAACGGCGCAAAACGCAACCTGGTCACACCTCAATTTCGCAGTGAAAAATGACGCTTTTTTGGAAAATTGACTAGCTGTAGTTTTTGAACCCTAGCTCTACAGGCACCTGGGGAAACCTAGCAAACCTATACATTTTTGAAAACTAGACACCCAGGGGAATCCAGGATGGGGTGACTTGAATGGCTCCCACCAGGGTCTGTTACCCAGAATCCCTTGCAAACCTAAAAAATTGTGAAAAAAACCACATTTTCCACACATTTCTGTAGTGGAAAGTTCCGGATTCTGCGTGAATCCACAAATTTCCACCCACCCCGCGTTCCCCAAAGTCTTACGAGAAAAACGGTACCTCACTTGTGTGGGTCGGCCTAGTGCCCGCGACAGGAAACGGCGCAAAACGCAACCTGGTCACACCTCAATTTCGCAGTGAAAATTGACCCTTTTTTGGAAAAATGACTAGCTGTAGTTTTTGAACCCTAGCTCTGCGGGCACCTGGGGAAACCTAGCAAACCTATACATTTTTGAAAAGTAGACACCCAGGGGAATCCAGGATGGGGTGACTTGACTGCCTCCCACCAGGGTCTGTTACCCAGAATCCCATGCAAACCTAAAAAATTGGCAAAAAAAACACATTTTCCCCACAATTCTGTCGTGGAAAGTTCCGGAATCTGCGTGGATCCACAAATTTACCACCACCCAGCGTTCCCCCAGGTCTCCCGGTAAAAATGGTGCCTCACTTGTGTGGGAGGCCCAAGTACCCGCCGCAGGCAAGGGCCCAAAACGCAGTGAGGCGACATCAAAAGGGCCTGTCGCAAAACCACCTGGTTTTGCAAGGGGGGTCACTTGGGTTTTTTGCCCCTGCTCGGCGGCCATCTAGGGAAACCTACCAAACCCACACATTTCTGAAAACTAGACACCCGGCGGCTTCCAGGGAGGTATGGCTTGCGTGGATCCCCCAACGTTTCCTTACCCAGAATCCCCTGCAAACCTCAATTTTTGCTGGAAAAATCACTTTTTTCACACATTTTGGGGTGGGAAAGTAGTGGCATCACCGGGCTCACACAAATTTACCACCACCCAGCGTTCCCCCAGGTCTCCCGGTAAAAATGGTGCCTCACTTGTGTGGGAGGCCCAAGTACCCGCCGCAGGCAAGGGCCCAAAACGCAGTGAGGCGACATCAAAAGGGCCTGTCGCAAAACCACCTGGTTTTGCAAGGGGGGTCACTTGGGTTTTTGGCCCGGTGCTCGGCGACCATCTAGGGAAACCTACCAAACCCACGCATTTCTGAAAACTAGACACCCAGCGGCTTCCAGGGAGGTATGGCTTGCGTGGATCCCCCAACGTTTCCTTACCCAGAATCCCCTGCAAACCTCAATTTTTGCTGAAAAATCACTTTTTTCACACATTTTGGGGTGGGAAAGTAGTGGCATCACCGGGCTCACACAAATTTACCACCACCCAGCGTTCCCCCAGGTCTCCCGGTAAAAATGGTGCCTCACTTGTGTGGGAGGCCCAAGTACCCGCCGCAGGCAAGGGCCCAAAACGCAGTGAGGCGACATCAAAATGGCCTGTCGCAAAACCACCTGGTTTTGCAAGGGGGGTCACTTGGGTTTTTGGCCCGGTGCTCGGCGGCCATCTAGGGAAACCTACCAAACCCACGCATTTCTGAAAACTAGACACCCGGCGGCTTCCAGGGAGGTATGGCTTGCGTGGATCCCCCAACGTTTCCTTACCCAGAATCCCCTGCAAACCTCAATTTTTGCTGAAAAAAATCACTTTTTTCACACATTTTGGGGTGGGAAAGTAGTGGCATCACCGGGCTCACACAAATTTACCACCACCCAGCGTTCCCCCAGGTCTCCCGGTAAAAATGGTGCCTCACTTGTGTGGGAGGCCCAAGTACCCGCCGCAGGCAAGGGCCCAAAACGCAGTGAGGCGACATCAAAAGGGCCTGTCGCAAATCCACCTGGTTTTGCAAGGGGGGTCACTTGGGTTTTTGGCCCGGTGCTCGGCGGCCATCTAGGGAAACCTACCAAACCCACACATTTCTGAAAACTAGACACCCGGCGGCTTTCAGGGAGGTATGGCTTGCGTGGATCCCCCAACGTTTCCTTACCCAGAATCCCCTGCAAACCTCAATTTTTGCTGGAAAAATCACTTTTTTCACACATTATGGGGTGGGAAAGTAGTGGCATCACCGGGCTCACGCAAATTTACCACCACCCAGCGTTCCCCCAGGTCTCCCGGTAAAAATGGTGCCTCACTTGTGTGGGAGGCCCAAGTACCCGCCGCAGGCAAGGGCCCAAAACGCAGTGAGGCAACATCAAAATGGCCTGTCGCAAAACCACCTGGTTTTGCAAGGGGGGTCACTTGGGTTTTTGGCCCGGTGCTCGGCGGCCATCTAGGGAAACCTACCAAACCCACACATTTCTGAAAACTAGACACGCGGCGGCTTCCAGGGAGGTATGGCTTGCGTGGATCCCCCAACGTTTCCTTACCCAGAATCCCCTGCAAACCTCAATTTTTGCTGGAAAAATCACTTTTTTCACACATTTTGGGGTGGGAAAGTAGTGGCATCACCGGGCTCACACAAATTTACCACCACCCAGCGTTCCCCCAGGTCTCCCGGTAAAAATGGTGCCTCACTTGTGTGGGAGGCCCAAGTACCCGCCGCAGGCAAGGGCCCAAAACGCAGTGAGGCAACATCAAAATGGCCTGTCGCAAAACCACCTGGTTTTGCAAGGGGGGTCACTTGGGTTTTTGGCCCGGTGCTCGGCGGCCATCTAGGGAAACCTACCAAACCCACACATTTCTGAAAACTAGACACCCGGCGGCTTCCAGGGAGGTATGGCTTGCGTGGATCCCCCAACGTTTCCTTACCCAGAATCCCCTGCAAACCTCAATTTTTGCTGGAAAAATCACTTTTTTCACACATTATGGGGTGGGAAAGTAGTGGCATCACCGGGCTCACGCAAATTTACCACCACCCAGCGTTCCCCCAGGTCTCCCGGTAAAAATGGTGCCTCACTTGTGTGGGAGGCCCAAGTACCCGCCGCAGGCAAGGGCCCAAAACGCAGTGAGGCAACATCAAAATGGCCTGTCGCAAAACCACCTGGTTTTGCAAGGGGGGTCACTTGGGTTTTTGGCCCGGTGCTCGGCGGCCATCTAGGGAAACCTACCAAACCCACACATTTCTGAAAACTAGACACCCGGCGGCTTCCAGGGAGGTATGGCTTGCGTGGATCCCCCAACGTTTCCTTACCCAGAATCCCCTGCAAACCTCAATTTTTGCTGGAAAAATCACGTTTTTCACACATTTTGGGGTGGGAAAGTAGTGGCATCACCGGGCTCACACAAATTTACCACCACCCAGCGTTCCCCCAGGTCTCCCGGTAAAAATGGTGCCTCACTTGTGTGGGAGGCCCAAGTACCCGCCGCAGGCAAGGGCCCAAAACGCAGTGAGGCAACATCAAAATGGCCTGTCGCAAAACCACCTGGTTTTGCAAGGGGGGTCACTTGGGTTTTTGGCCCGGTGCTCGGCGGCCATCTAAGGAAACCTACCAAACCCACGCATTTCTGAAAACTAGACACCCGGCGGCTTCCAGGGAGGTATGGCTTGCGTGGATCCCCCAACGTTTCCTTACCCAGAATCCCCTGCAAACCTCAATTTTTGCTGGAAAAATCACTTTTTTCACACATTTTGGGGTGGGAAAGTAGTGGCATCACCGGGCTCACACAAATTTACCACCACCCAGCGTTCCCCCAGGTCTCCCGGTAAAAATGGTGCCTCACTTGTGTGGGAGGCCCAAGTACCCGCCGCAGGCAAGGGCACAAAACGCAGTGAGGCGACATCAAAATGGCCTGTCGCAAAACCACCTGGTTTTGCAAGGGGGGTCACTTGGGTTTTTGGCCCGGTGCTCGGCGGCCATCTAGGGAAACCTACCAAACCCACGCATTTCTGAAAACTAGACACCCGGCGGCTTCCAGGGAGGTATGGCTTACGTGGATCCCCCAACGTTTCCTTACCCAGAATCCCCTGCAAACCTCAATTTTTGCTGAAAAAATCACTTTTTTCACACATTTTGGGGTGGGAAAGTAGTGGCATCACCGGGCTCACACAAATTTACCACCACCCAGCGTTCCCCCAGGTCTCCCGGTAAAAATGGTGCCTCACTTGTGTGGGAGGCCCAAGTACCCGCCGCAGGCAAGGGCACAAAACGTAGTGATGCGACATCAACATTGCCTATCCCAAATGTTGCATCACTACGTTTGTTGCCCTTGCCTGCGGCCGGTACTTGGGCCTCCCACACAAGTGAGGCACCATTTTTACCGGGAGACCTGGGGGAACGCTGGGTGGTGGTAAATTTGTGTGAGCCCGGTGATGCCACTACTTTCCCACCCCAAAATGTGTGAAAAAAGTGCTTTTTTCAGCAAAAATTGAGGTTTGCAGGGGATTCTGGGTAAGGAAACGTTGGGGGATCCACGCAAGCCATACCTCCCTGGAAGCCGCCGGGTGTCTAGTTTTCAGAAATGCGTGGGTTTGGTAGGTTTCCCTAGATGGCCGCCGAGCACCGGGCCAAAAACCCAAGTGACCCCCCTTGCAAAACCAGGTGGTTTTGCGACAGGCCATTTTGATGTCGCCTCACTGCGTTTTGGGCCCTTGCCTGCGGCGGGTACTTGGGCCTCCCACACAAGTGAGGCACCATTTTTACCGGGAGACCTGGGGGAACGCTGGGTGGTGGTAAATTTGTGTGAGCCCGGTGATGCCACTACTTTCCCACCCCAAAATGTGTGAAAAAAGTGATTTTTCCAGCAAAAATTGAGGTTTGCAGGGGATTCTGGGTAAGGAAACGTTGGGGGATCCACGCAAGCCATACCTCCCTGGAAGCCGCCGGGTGTCTAGTTTTCAGAAATGTGTGGGTTTGGTAGGTTTCCCTAGATGGCCGCCGAGCACCGGGCCAAAAACCCAAGTGACCCCCCTTGCAAAACCAGGTGGTTTTGCGACAGGCCCTTTTGATGTCGCCTCACTGCGTTTTGGGCCCTTGCCTGCCGCGGGTACTTGGGCCTCCCACACAAGTGAGGCACCATTTTTACCGGGAGACCTGGGGGAACGCTGGGTGGTGGTAAATTTGTGTGAGCCCGGTGATGCCACTACTTTCCCACCCCAAAATGTGTGAAAAAAGTGATTTTTCCAGCAAAAATTGAGGTTTGCAGGGGATTCTGGGTAAGGAAACGTTGGGGGATCCACGCAAGCCATACCTCCCTGGAAGCCGCCGGGTGTCTAGTTTTCAGAAATGCGTGGGTTTGGTAGGTTTGCCTAGATGGCCGCCGAGCACCGGGCCAAAAACCCAAGTGACCCCCCTTGCAAAACCAGGTGGTTTTGCGACAGGCCATTTTGATGTCGCCTCACTGCGTTTTGTGCCCTTGCCTGCGGCGGGTACTTGGGCCTCCCACACAAGTGAGGCACCATTTTTACCGGGAGACCTGGGGGAACGCTGGGTGGTGGTAAATTTGTGTGAGCCCGGTGATGCCACTACTTTCCCACCCCAAAATGTGTGAAAAAAGTGATTTGTTTATCAAAAATTGAGGTTTGCAGGGGATTCTGGGTAAGGAAACGTTGGGGGATCCACGCAAGCCATACCTCCCTGGAAGCCGCTGGGTGTCTAGTTTTCAGAAATGCGTGGGTTTGGTAGGTTTCCCTAGATGGCCGCCGAGCACCGGGCCAAAAACCCAAGTGACCCCCCTTGCAAAACCAGGTGGTTTTGCGACAGGCCATTTTGATGTCGCCTCACTGCGTTTTGGGCCCTTGCCTGCGGCGGGTACTTGGGCCTCCCACACAAGTGAGGCACCATTTTTACCGGGAGACCTGGGGGAACGCTGGGTGGTGGTAAATTTGTGTGAGCCCGGTGATGCCACTACTTTCCCACCCCAAAATGTGTGAAAAAAGTGATTTTTCCAGCAAAAATTGAGGTTTGCAGGGGATTCTGGGTAAGGAAACGTTGGGGGATCCACGCAAGCCATACCTCCCTGGAAGCCGCCGGGTGTCTAGTTTTCAGAAATGTGTGGGTTTGGTAGGTTTCCCTAGATGGCCGCCGAGCACCGGGCCAAAAACCCAAGTGACCCCCCTTGCAAAACCAGGTGGTTTTGCGACAGGCCCTTTTGATGTCGCCTCACTGCGTTTTGGGCCCTTGCCTGCCGCGGGTACTTGGGCCTCCCACACAAGTGAGGCACCATTTTTACCGGGAGACCTGGGGGAACGCTGGGTGGTGGTAAATTTGTGTGAGCCCGGTGATGCCACTACTTTCCCACCCCAAAATGTGTGAAAAAAGTGATTTTTCCAGCAAAAATTGAGGTTTGCAGGGGATTCTGGGTAAGGAAACGTTGGGGGATCCACGCAAGCCATACCTCCCTGGAAGCCGCCGGGTGTCTAGTTTTCAGAAATGTGTGGGTTTGGTAGGTTTCCCTAGATGGCCGCCGAGCACCGGGCCAAAAACCCAAGTGAACCCCCTTGCAAAACCAGGTGGTTTTGCGACAGGCCCTTTTGATGTCGCCTCACTGCGTTTTGGGCCCTTGCCTGCGGCGGGTACTTGGGCCTCCCACACAAGTGAGGCACCATTTTTACCGGGAGACCTGGGGGAACGCTGGGTGGTGGTAAATTTGTGTGAGCCCGGTGATGCCACTACTTTCCCACCCCAAAATGTGTGAAAAAAGTGATTTTTTCAGCAAAAATTGAGGTTTGCAGGGGATTCTGGGTAAGGAAACGTTGGGGGATCCACGCAAGCCATACCTCCCTGGAAGCCGCTGGGTGTCTAGTTTTCAGAAATGCGTGGGTTTGGTAGGTTTCCCTAGATGGCCACCGAGCACCGGGCCAAAAACCCAAGTGACCCCCCTTGAAAAACCAGGTGGTTTTGCGACAGGCCATTTTGATGTTGCCTCACTGCGTTTTGGGCCCTTGCCTGCGGCGGGTACTTGGGCCTCCCACACAAGTGAGGCACCATTTTTACCGGGAGACCTGGGGGAACGCTGGGTGGTGGTAAATTTGTGTGAGCCCGGTGATGCCACTACTTTCCCACCCCAAAATGTGTGAAAAAAGTGATTTTTCCAGCAAAAATTGAGGTTTGCAGGGGATTCTGGGTAAGGAAACGTTGAGGGATCCACGCAAGCCATACCTCCCTGGAAGCCGCCGGGTGTCTAGTTTTCAGAAATGTGTGGGTTTGGTTGGTTTCCCTAGATGGCCGCCGAGCACCGGGCCAAAAACCCAAGTGACCCCCCTTGCAAAACCAGGTGGTTTTGCGACAGGCCATTTTGATGTCGCCTCACTGCGTTTTGGGCCCTTGCCTGCGGCGGGTACTTGGGCCTCCCACACAAGTGAGGCACCATTTTTACCGGGAGACCTGGGGGAACGCTGGGTGGTGGTAAATTTGTGTGAGCCCGGTGATGCCACTACTTTCCCACCCCAAAATGTGTGAAAAAAGTGATTTTTTCAGCAAAAATTGAGGTTTGCAGGGGATTCTGGGTAAGGAAACGTTGGGGGATCCACGCAAGCCATACCTCCCTGGAAGCCGCCGGGTGTCTAGTTTTCAGAAATGGTGGGTTTGGTAGGTTTCCCTAGATGGCCGCCGAGCACGGGCCAAAAAGACAGTTGGCCCCCTTGCAAAACAAGAAAGTTTCGACATTGTTTCTACAACGTGAGAATTTTGGAACAATATTGCATGGACAATGTGATCGATATTTTGAGGTTTGCAGGACATTGAGGATAAAAAACCTTTTTGAAATTCACAAGAGAGACATCACCATGAACTCCCATGGGTTTACCACAATATCTACAGTCGGTGGGTTATTTTTACATGGAACATACACTTTGGCAGAGAAACTAAAAAGACAAAGAATCCTGCACAGCCACCTATTCCTCAAACACACACACATACTGGTTGGATTTGGCACGAGGGCGAGTGATGGTTCAGTATATTAAATTTTATTAACAAGAGATTTCACAAAAATGAAATGCACTGTCAATAATTCAATGGAGAAAAAACTGAACCAATGACTCGCAGCTCGTGAGCTGTAAAGCCACGGCAAGGCACCAACCGCTTTACAGGCCATTCACACATCTTTCATACGTGATACACGCAAGACCATTCACACCACCAGGCACAAAAAAAACACATTACAAAATTCACAAAAGGGACAAGGTACACCCTGCTTCAGAAAGGCAAATATTACTGCACAGCCATCTAATCCTCAAGCACACACACATACTGGTTGGATTTGGCACGAGAGTGAGTGATGGTTTAGAATATACAATTGTATTAGCAAGTGATTTCACAACAATGAAATGCACTGTTAATAATTGAAAGGGCGAGAAACTGAACCATTGACTCACAGCTCGTGAGCTGTAAAGCCACGACAAGGCACCAACCTCTTTACAGGCCATTCATACACCTTTCATACGCGTGAGACATACAAAACCATTCATACCGCCAGCCGCGGGCCTATCACATAACAAAACTCCCACCAGCACACAGCGCCATTCAAGGGCCCATCACTTTCACACGCCCACATTCCTGAAACAGAAACTACACAAGTAGATGGATTGCGTGGAGTGGCACTCAGCTAGCAGTGTGTGTAGTGACCAGCAGCAAGTCACTACTCACACAGCCAGCCGAGCGCCAGTCCACGCACACCGCTAGCCGAACACCAGTTCACGCACACCGCCAGCTAAACACCAGTCCACGCACACCGCCAGCCAAGCACCAGTCCACGCACACTGCCAGCCAAGCACCAGTCCACGCACACCGCCAGCCAAGCACCAGTCCACGCACACCGCCAGCCAAGCACCAGTCCACGCACACCGCCAGCCAAGCACCAGTCCACGCACACCGCCAGCCAAGCACCAGTCCACGCACACCGCCAGCCAAGCACCAGTCCACGCACACCGCCGGCCAAGCACCAGTCCACACACACCGCCAGCCAAGCACCAGGCCACGCACGCCAACAGCCAAGCACCAGTCCACGCACACCGCCAGCCAAGCACCATTCCACGTACACCGCCAAAGAAGTGCCAGTCCACACACACTGCCAACACATTTAGGATTTTTTTAGCCAAAAATAAAAACACAAACAAATCACAAATACATAAAAATCTACAAACACAAAATCAGAAACTTAACACATTGCACTAAAGCCAACCTTGAAACAGAATCACATTTTCCAAAGAAAACAAACCAATCAGTTAACTTTACCACTCATGATTGCTCCCAAAACTTCTTTTGGGTATGGTACGCTCTAAAACAAGCAGGGACACACAGCCCAGGTTTAGATGGACAGTCGGAGCAGTACATACGAGTCTCCTTCCGCTTATCTCTTCGCCAACAGACTCTACATCTCCTAGTGGGAAAATCTTTTGCCGGTGTGGGAGGGATGAAATCAGGAAAGTGGCGATCTTTCAATCGAACCACATCCTCCACCACTCCAAATCTAGGAACTCTTGCCTGTTCCACAACAACAAGGCTAGCTATCACAGAGTGCTGAAACTGAATAAATGTCAACTTTGACGCAGGAGAACACTCCTTGAACACAATAAAAGCATTGAACATTGCTAATTCGAAGAAATGGATGGCCAACTTCTTATACCAAACATAAGCCTTACGAATAGCAGAGTAAGGTTCCAACCTCTGATCTACTCTGTCAACACCACCCATGTGCTTATTGTAGTCTAGAATGCACACAGGTTTGCGCACTTCAGCAACCTGACCCCAAACAGCCACAGGTGAAGTGCTCTCATCATGGATGGTAGTCAGCATGTACACATCCCTCCTGTCCACAAATTTCACAGCTAGTAGTTCATCACTACGCAAGGAACTGCACTGCCCCCTCTGAAGTTTTTTGCAAACAAGCTCTTTCGGATAAGCTTTACGGTTAGAGCGGATTGTGCCACATGCAAAAGTGTCCACTTTATACAATTCCTTAAATAATTGCACAGCAGTATAGAAGTTATCAAGGTACAAATGGTGGCCTCTGTTAAACAGTCTCCTAGCAAGATCCCACACAATTTTCTCTGCAACTCCAAAAGTGGACGGACATCCTGGGGGGTCAATGGCAGAATCTCTACCAGTATACACACGAAAATTAAATACATATCCTGTCCTACTCTCAGACAACATATACAGCTTAATTCCATAGCGTGCCCTCTTGCTAGGGATGTACTGCCTAAAAACCAAACGGCCCTTGAACAAGACCAAAGACTCATCAATAGATATTTCTTTCCCTGGAGTATAGATCTCAGAAAACCGATCCACAAAGTGATCAAGAACGGGCCGAATCTTAAAAAGATGGTCACAGTCAGGGTGATCTCGTGGCAACGCCATTGAATTATCAACAAAATGCAGCATACGTAGCAAAAGTAAATACCGATTACGAGTCATAACTGCAGGAAATATGGCAGTTGCCAACAAGGGGCTAGTAGACCAATATGAAGCCAAGGTTGGCTTCCTTACCACACCCATCAATAAAGTCAAACCCAAAAACTTCTTAATCTCTTCCAGATATGTGGGAGTCCACCGGGTAGCTCTAGACTGGGGCCTAAGTTTGTCGCTGTTGATCCTCAAAAACTGTTCAGCATACAAATTCGTCTGCTCAACAATCTCACCCAAAAATACATCATCCATAAACAACTGAAAAAACTGAATAGGCAAAAAGTTTTCACAATTCACTGTACACCCTGCAACACCACTAAAGGCAGGCAACACCGGCTGCACCATGTTTGGATCAACCCAAAGTCCAGAACTTCCAGTAGGAAGCCTAGCAGCCTCAGACTGCAATCCAGATGCCTCTTGCACCATCGGCACAGCAGTTTCCTCCTCTAAGACAGGCACTTCATCCGCACTGAGAGTTGCTTCATCCACACCAAGAGTACCTTCATCTGCACTGAGAGTACCTTCATCATCCGATGATTCCATGTTGAGTGAAAACTCACTGCCAGAATCTTCCCCTCCCTCCTCTCCCTCAGACGCACTGTCAGTCTCATAATCATGATCAGAGGAAGATTCAAGAAGCATACCGACCACCTGTTGAGCAGTCATTCTACGGCTAGCCATATTGCTTACTAATAAATGTAACTTGTCAACAACAACAAACTCTTTGTAAAATAAGTAATAAGCAAAAAGCACCTTTATCAAAAACTCAAATATACTCCAAAACAATACCACTCACTTGCCAGAGGCAGTAAAACTACTCACCACCACCAACTCTGTACAGACACAGTATGGATCAACAATATCCCACTAAAGAAGAAAGAGAAAAACAATTACACATAAGACTATGCAAAACACATCGCAAAGATTTTCATGCTCAAACCACTAACTAAATATGCCGCCATTATGACATCACTTACAAAAAAATTCATTCGGACATTATATTATTACTCATTTGGTGTAAATACAACAACAAAAAAATTCTTACCAACACAATGCAACTACACAAAACTGCAGAACAGCCACCGTTGAAAAGCTTTAGTCTAGAAAAAAAAGAGGAAAAAAAACTTTATTGTAACATATGCATATAATGCTCTAGACCATCACGTACTGCGCAAAATGTATTGCTTGACCCTCCCACTTTCAAAAAGGAAAGATTGATGGCCCAATCCTTTACAAGCAACGCGGCAAGATTCTGGAACTGAGCCTCAGCTCCGGACCACCCCCTCCCCCTTCCCAGTCCTTCAAAACTAACCTCAAATTTCTCCTCCTGCAAAGACACTTCCAAACTTAATTCACACCCTCTCCATTGTGTGAAGTAAGTCTTTACATTATAGGAAATTCTGTTCTCCATGCCCGTAGAAGTGCCTACCCAGTGTGTTCCTGTGTTTTGCGTGTCTGCCATTTATTGCACTTTTATACCTCTACTTGTACTTTATACTCTTTGTAAGTTGACACCACTACATTACACCTGCTTGTGCTAAGACATCAAGCCTTCTAAGGTCCATTGGGGCCTTCTACGGTGTAGCATGGGAATGCGCTCCCTCAGTACAGTGGTGTGGTGGACTGGTCATGAATGCTGAACCCGGTTCCCCATTTCCAAATTCAACAGCTCCGGCCATAGTGCCACATCCCCACTGAACGCCATACTTGCCCACTGAGAGAAACTCGCACTGCCTTCAGCTATAACCTAATTGTGCCCGCTACAAACACTTGGATGTGGCACAATTCAAATTATGCACTTGATAAGAGTAATACGCAGACAAAAAAAAAACTCCTAGGGAATGCCAAGCATGTGAAATGTAAGCAGAAACAACATGGTTACCTAAACGATCTCTCACTACCTATTCAGAAATCAGCGAGTGGTTTCACCGGAAGAGTTATGGACATGACTAGAGGGCCCTGAAGGGAAACGTTTCACTGTCCATTGCTTACATCCTTACAAAACTTAAGCAGTATGGTAGACCACATCCATAAACACAGAACCATGGTGCACATTGTGTTTTCCAATTCACCCATCAACCAGGTATTGCAGTACCTACAGAAATGGTAACCTCTCCCACCCTAGAAACAACAATGCTGTTCAAAGGAAGACGAGAAAACGAAAGTAGCAAAACACTGGCAAACTCTGACGCTGGTGTACTTGGATGCAAATGAAATCAATCTGGCCACTTTGCAACCCCTCTGTCTTACATTATTTCACCCCCCCTGGAAACAACAATGCTGTTCAAAGTTAGATGAGAAAACGAAAGTAGCAATACACTGGCAAACTCTGAAGCTGGTGTACTTGGATGCAAATAAAAACAATCTGGCAACTTGGCAACCCCTCAGTCTTACTTTATTTCGCCCCCCCTGGGAAAAACAATACTGTTCAAAGTTAGGCGAAAAAACTAAAGACGCACTGCACTGGCAAACTCTGATGCTGGTGTGCTTGGATGCAAATAAAATCAATCTGGCCACTTTGCAATCCCTCTGTCTAACTTTACTTCGCCCCCCCTGGGAACAACAATACTGTTCAAAGTTAGGCGAGAAAACTAAAGACGCACTGCACTGGCAAACTCTGATGCTGGTGTGCTTGGATGCAAATAAAATCAATCTGGCCACTTTGCAATCCCTCTGTCTAACTTTATTTCGCCCCCCCTGGGAACAACAATACTGGTCAAAGTTAGGCGAGAAAACTAAAGACGCACTGCACTGGCAAACTCTGATGCTGGTGTGCTTTGGTGCAAATAAAATCAATCTGGCCACTTTGCAATCCCTCTGTCTAACTTTACTTCGCCCCCCCTGGGCACAACAATACTGTTCAAAGTTAGGCGAGAAAACTAAAGACGCACTGCACTGGCAAACTCTGATGCTGGTGTGCTTTGGTAAAAATAAAATAAATCTGGCCACTTTGCAATCCCTCTGTCTAACTTTATTTCGCCCCCCCAGGGAACAACAATACTGGTCAAAGTTAGGCGAGAAAACTAAAGACGCACTGCACTGGCAAACTCTGATGCTGGTGTGCTTTGGTGCAAATAAAATCAATCTGGCCACTTTGCAATCCCTCTGTCTAACTTTATTTCGCCCCCCCAGGGAACAACAATACTGGTCAAAGTTAGGCGAGAAAACTAAAGACGCACTGCACTGGCAAACTCTGATGCTGGTGTGCTTTGGTGCAAATAAAATCAATCTGGCCACTTTGCAATCCCTCTGTCTAACTTTATTTCGCCCCCCCAGGGAACAACAATACTGGTCAAAGTTAGGCGAGAAAACTAAAGACGCACTGCACTGGCAAACTCTGATGCTGGTGTGCTTGGATGCAAATAAAATCAATCTGGCCACTTTGCAATCCCTCTGTCTAACTTTATTTCGCCCCCCCTGGGAACAACAATACTGTTCAAAGTTAGGCGAGAAAACTAAAGACGCACTGCACTGGCAAACTCTGATGCTGGTGTGCTTGGATGCAAATAAAATCAATCTGGCCACTTTGCAATCCCTCTGTCTAACTTTATTTCGCCCCCCCTGGGAACAACAATACTGTTCAAAGTTAGGCGAGAAAACTAAAGACGCACTGCACTGGCAAACTCTGATGCTGGTGTGCTTGGATGCAAATAAAATCAATCTGGCCACTTTGCAATCCCTCTGTCTAACTTTATTTCGCCCCCCCTGGGAACAACAATACTGTTCAAAGTTAGGCGAGAAAACTAAAGACGCACTGCACTGGCAAACTCTGATGCTGGTGTGCTTGGATGCAAATAAAATCAATCTGGCCACTTTGCAATCCCTCTGTCTAACTTTATTTCGCCCCCCCTGGGAACAACAATACTGTTCAAAGTTAGGCGAAAAAACTAAAGACGCACTGCACTGGCAAACTCAGATGCTGGTGTGCTTGGATGCAAATAAAATCAATCTGGCCACTTTGCAATCCCTCTGTCTAACTTTATTTCGCCCCCCCTGGGAACAACAATACTGTTCAAAGTTAGGCGAGAAAACTAAAGACGCACTGCACTGGCAAACTCTGATGCTGGTGTGCTTGGATGCAAATAAAATCAATCTGGCCACTTTGCAATCCCTCTGTCTAACTTTATTTCGCCCCCCCTGGGAACAACAATACTGTTCAAAGTTAGGCGAAAAAACTAAAGACGCACTGCACTGGCAAAATCTGATGCTGGTGTGCTTGGATGCAAATAAAATCAATCTGGCCACTTTGCAATCCCTCTGTCTAACTTTATTTCGCCCCCCCCTGGGAACAACAATACTGTTCAAAGTTAGGCGAAAAAACTAAAGACGCACTGCACTGGCAAACTCAGATGCTGGTGTGCTTGGATGCAAATAAAATCAATCTGGCCACTTTGCAATCCCTCTGTCTAACTTTATTTCGCCCCCCCTGGAAACAAAAATACTGTTCAAAGTTAGGCGAGAAAACTAAAGACGCACTGCACTGGCAAACTCTGATGCTGGTGTGCTTGGATGCAAATAAAATCAATCTGGCCACTTTGCAATCCCTCTGTCTAACTTTATTTCGCCCCCCCTGGGAACAACAATACTGTTCAAAGCCGGGCGAGAAAACTAAAGACGCACTGCACTGGCAAACTCTGATGCTGGTGTGCTTGGATGCAAATAAAATCAATCTGGCCACTTTGCAATCCCTCTGTCTAACTTTATTTCGCCCCCCCTGGGAACAACAATACTGTTCAAAGTTAGGCGAGAAAACTAAAGACGCACTGCACTGGCAAACTCTGATGCTGGTGTGCTTGGATGCAAATAAAATCAATCTGGCCACTTTGCAATCCCTCTGTCTAACTTTATTTCGCCCCCCCTGGGAACAACAATACTGTTCAAAGCTGGGCGAGAAAACTAAAGACGCACTGCACTGGCAAACTCTGATGCTGGTGTGCTTGGATGCAAATAAAATCAATCTGGCCACTTTGCAATCCCTCTGTCTAACTTTATTTCGCCCCCCCCTGGGAACAACAATACTGTTCAAAGTTAGGCGAGAAAACTAAAGACGCACTGCACTGGCAAACTCTGATGCTGGTGTGCTTGGATGCAAATAAAATCAATCTGGCCACTTTGCAATCCCTCTGTCTAACTTTATTTCGCCCCCCCTGGGAACAACAATACTGTTCAAAGCCGGGCGAGAAAACTAAAGACGCACTGCACTGGCAAACTCTGATGCTGGTGTGCTTGGATGCAAATAAAATCAATCTGGCCACTTTGCAATCCCTCTGTCTAACTTTATTTCGCCCCCCCTGGGAACAACAATACTGTTCAAAGTTAGGCGAGAAAACTAAAGACGCACTGCACTGGCAAACTCTGATGCTGGTGTGCTTGGATGCAAATAAAATCAATCTGGCCACTTTGCAATCCCTCTGTCTAACTTTATTTCGCCCCCCCTGGGAACAACAATACTGTTCAAAGCTGGGCGAGAAAACTAAAGACGCACTGCACTGGCAAACTCTGATGCTGGTGTGCTTGGATGCAAATAAAATCAATCTGGCCACTTTGCAATCCCTCTGTCTAACTTTATTTCGCCCCCCCCTGGGAACAACAATACTGTTCAAAGTTAGGCGAGAAAACTAAAGACGCACTGCACTGGCAAACTCTGATGCTGGTGTGCTTGGATGCAAATAAAAGCAATCTGGCCACTTTGCAATCCCTCTGTCTAACTTTATTTCGCCCCCCCTGGGAACAACAATACTGTTCAAAGTTAGGCGAGAAAACTAAAGACGCACTGCACTGGCAAACTCTGATGCTGGTGTGCTTGGATGCAAATAAAATCAATCTGGCCACTTTGCAATCCCTCTGTCTAACTTTATTTCGCCCCCCCTGGGAACAACAATACTGTTCAAAGTTAGGCGAGAAAACTAAAGACGCACTGCACTGGCAAACTCTGATGCTGGTGTGCTTGGATGCAAATACAATCAATCTGGCCACTTTGCAATCCCTCTGTCTAACTTTATTTCGCCCCCCCTGGGAACAACAATACTGGTCAAAGTTAGGCGAGAAAACTAAAGACGCACTGCACTGGCAAACTCAGATGCTGGTGTGCTTGGATGCAAATAAAATCAATCTGGCCACTTTGCAATCCCTCTGTCTAACTTTATTTTGCCCCCCCTGGGAACAACAATACTGTTCTAAGTTAGGCGAAAAAACTAAAGACGCACTGCACTGGCAAACTCTGATGCTGGTGTGCATGGATGCAAATAAAATCATTCTGGCCACTTTGCAATCCCTCTGTCTAACTTTATTTCGCCCCCCCTGGGAACAACAATACTGTTCAAAGTTAGGCGAGAAAACTAAAGACGCACTGCACTGGCAAACTCTGATGCTGGTGTGCTTGGATGCAAATAAAATCAATCTGGCCACTTTGCAATCCCTCAGTCTAACTTTATTTCGCCCCCCCTGGGAACAACAACACTGTTCAAAGGAAGACAAAAAAACGAAAGAAGCACATCACTGGCAAACTCTGATGCTGGTGTACTTGGATGCAAATAAAATCAATCTGGCCACTTTGCAATCCCTCAGTCTAACTTTATTTCGCCCCCCCCTGGAAACAACAACACTGTTCAAAAGAAGACAAAAAAACGAAAGAAGCACATCACTGGCAAACTCTGATGCTGGTGTACTTGGATCCAAATAAAAATAATCTGGCCACTTGGCAACCCCTCTGTCTTACTTTATTTCGCCCACCCAGGGAACAAGAATACTGTTCAAAGTTAGGCTGAGAAAACGAAAGTCGCACTGCACTGGCAAACTCTGATGCTGGTGTGCTTGGATGCAAATACAATCAATCTGGCCACTTTGCAATCCCTCTGTCTAACTTTACTTTGCCCCCTGGGAACAACAATACAGTTCAAAGGAAGACAAAAAAACGAAAAAAGCACATCACTGGCAAACTCTGATGCTGGTGTACTTGGAAGCAAATAAAATCAATCTGGCCACTTTGCAACCCCTGTCTCACTTTCTTTCGCCCCCCCTTGGTACAACAATGCAGTTCAAAGTTACACGAGAAAACGAAAGTCACACTGCACTGGCAAACTCAGGTGATGGTGTTTTTATAAGCAAATAAAATCAATCTGGCCACTTTGGAACCCCTAGGAGTGACTTTATTACGCCCCCCACCCCCATCCCACGCTAGCAGCACCCCCCAGGTGAAACAGACAAAGAAACGAAAACGAGCGTTTTTTTTTTTTCTAAATTCTCATAAAATCGCCTGCGCTTTGACGATCAAAGAGCAGAAACAAAGCAGAGTTTTCAAAAACCCACTTACACCCCCCCCAACATTGTGCCCCCACCCTACCTACCGCACACATCCACTGATACCCCCTCCCCAGCCCCAAAACTGACCTTTACTCTCCGACGCGCAGGAAGCAAATGGCTTCCAGCGCCTCGGAGAGCAAAGGGGAAGCCTCCGGTGACGTCAGCGCGGCTCCCGCGCTGACGTCATTGATGACGCGGACGGGGGGGGCGGGGGGAGGCAGGGGAAGGTCTTCCCCTGCCTCCCAAGCAAAAAAAAAAAGATCGCGGAATCACGGGGGGAGCGCCAGCGCTTCCCCCAAGCGTGGGTCCCATGACGAGCTGGACTCGTCATGGGCACAGCGCGACTGTGCTCCATGACGAGTCCAGCTCGTCATGGGCACTGAAGGGGTTAAGCGATTTGCCCAGAATGGCAGGATGTTGAGCCAACACTGAGACTGGAACCTGATTCCCCAGTTATAAGTCGGCAGCTCTGGTGTATTTTAAGCACACTTAACAAATACAATTGGAAATGTAACAACCTAATATTTTTTACATGGGCTTGGTTACCCTTCTCCCTCGTGTGAAACTGGCTGACAAACACGTGGTAAATGAGATGGGGCGGAAAGCATCAATCCAAGTACAGCATGCAAACGAGCACAGTGGACAAGTGCACACTAAAAGGGTTTGCTAAGTGTGATTGGCTTATGAAAAAATAAGTTCAAACGATGCATTGTACAGCATACATTTTGAAAAAAATTTAATACATAATGAAAGAGAATGGTTTCAAATGGGGCATTTTACTGCCAAAGTATTCCTCAGGTATAATCCCCAATTTGCCTTTTCCCAAAAATGCCTACAACCACAAAGTCAAGCCCAGGGATACTTTAGCCCTTGTGCTACGTAAAAGACCTGCTCATTGATAAGAGGAACCCCAAAATATAGGGACCAGGGGCAGTGGCGTAACGATAATAAGGGGGCCCCCTGCAAGGTACGTGGAGGGGCCCCCTCTGGACTCTATCAGGAGCCCCCTGGCCGAAGTGCAGTGCTGAGGGGGCCCTCTGGAGCTTGGGTGCCCCCCGCACTGCGGGGGATGCGGGGGCCTGTGTTACGCCCCTGACCAGGGGAGCACAGTTCGTAGGGGAGAACAGCTTTCTTTTTTCTTGTCATCCCTTTTCTTTCCTACTTTCTTTTTCTCTCTTCCTTTTTACCCTTCTTGATGATTTCCCCACCATATTGAGTTCCTGTTCTTCTTCATCACATCTTTCCTTTCTTACTAATTTCTTCTTCCAGCACTTTCTTCCTCCTTACTACCTTCCTTCTTTCCTTTACTTTCCTCCTTATGCTTCTTAAATTCCTATCTTTCCCCTTCTTTTTCCATCCCGATCTCCCTACTTCTCCCCCCTCCTATTGCTCCATCTCCTGTCCTTGAATAGGACACTTTACCCGCATGAGTTCCTCTGCATGTTATTACCCGCATTTTTTGCACCACAGAATATTTTACAACGCAGGGCTTTACAACGCAATCCATTACAACGCATTCCCCATACAACGTAATTTACTATTCTAACTCCACCGGTGTAAAGCCCTGCATTGTAAAAGATTTTGCAGTGTAAAAAATGTGAGGTAATGGCATGCGGAGTAACGCAAGCGGTGTAAAGGATGTTTCCCCATCCTTCCTTTCTTCATTTCTTGGTCCTTCACTTCCATTCCTTCCTTTAGTCCCTCACTCCTTCCGTTTGTTGACTTTCTTTCTATCTTTCTTTCTCGCTTTCTTTCTTCCATGCTTGCTTTGCTCCTTCCTTTGTCTTTTTCTGTCTCACTTCTAAATTCTCCCTTCCTCGCTCACTACCTTTCTTTTTCTTCCTTCTTTTATTTCATCCATTGTTACTACCTTTTCTCTTCCTATCTTTTGTTTTTCTCTTTTTCTCCCTTTCTTCCTACCTCTTTTCATTTACCTTTTTGTCCTCCTTCCCTATTCCTTCTACTTATCTCCTTACCATCCTTTCCTCATTCTTCTTTGATACCTTTTATCTTTGTCTTTCCTCCTTTTCACTTAATTTCTTCATTTTCCATTCTTTCCTTCCCTCCAGTTTTCCTCTTCTGTTTTTCATTATTCTCTTTCCCTTTTGCTTACTTTTTCCCTAACGTTTTCCTTTGTTCCTGTCTACTTTTTGTTTTCTTTATTCTGTCCTACCTTTGTTCATTCTTTCCTCCTTTTTCTCACCAGCACTATTGATTAATTCTCCCTTTCTTTCTACCCTTACCCACCAGGGGTACCCCCTTGGTGGCCTGCTTCATCATTGAGTTCCTTCCCATTCCATTATGGAACGGGGCGTGCTACAGTCTGTGAGATGCACAGGAGCACTCTGTTGGAAAAGGACTAGGGTAGTGAGTGGACGTACCCCTAGTGGGTGAAGTTATTTAAAGCAAAAGGATTCTTTTTTCCTTAGGTCGACCGGAGGGTTCCTAGATTGTTCCAATCGAGTTGGGCTCTATTGCTTGTGTAAAACACATGTGAAAGATGGCATGGTGGGCTCAAGGGTTTATACAGAGATCTTCTTTTAGGGCTGCAGGGTTATGCGCTAAAACAGGATACTGGTTCTGCACCTAATTCTGGCATTCTTGCAAAGCCTCCTCAACGAAACCTCTGTGGTCAATCAAATGAATACCATTCAAAGACCATGCTCTCCCCTGAGAAAGACTGTCCAATGGCATAAGAAACACAATTTCAGCACTGGCCACCCTAAGCAGCACTGCCCCATTCTCACCTCCCTCAAAACACTCCCCATTCCTGCACTGCCCATCCTATCACAGCTTCTCTCTCCATGAAAAACAAGGTTGACTCCCTCTTCCAGGCGGTGAGGTAAGCAGTTTATTTGATACACAGGTTGTAGCAGGTGTCTTCGGCCCAGGGCCCCAGCCTTTAAGGGGGACCCCTAATCGAGCCAGTTGTGTTCTGGAGAGAGTCTTTCCCTGACGATCTTGAATCATTCTTAAACAGATTGTTTTAAATAGCATTTTCCTTTCAATTATTTTTAGGTCGAGCCTAGACTCAGCGCACAAGCGCTGCTCTAGGGAAGATCTGGGGTAGTTTAGTACGTGTGGGAAGCCCCGCCCACTCCCATGCCCATATTTTTCATTGGCTTGTGTCCTTGTCCTTCCTAAATGCTGGCTTCCGATTGGTTTATAGGCTTGTTAGTCCCTCCTTATGATGGCCATGTCGTCATTTGTATTCTTCCATGGCTACTGGCCCCTTTACTTCGAGTCCGTGCCTTCTCGCCCCCCTTTCCCCGCAATCCCCACCCGCCCACATTCCCGTTTGAAATGCAATAGGTTTTGCGTAAATGCGAGTCCTATTGCATTGCAGATGCTTGTTTTGAAGGCTGTGTTCTACACATTGGACGCATTCATTGATCGCTGTTTTAATATAGTGGTAAGCAGGGCCATAAAAACATTTTGCAGTGGCAACCGCAGTCTATCAGAACTGCTTTTATACTGTTCTACATAGCAGTGATGTTAAGCAAAGAGTGTGTACAGAGCTACTGTACTGTTCAATTCCATGATACTAATAAAGCTTACCGAATTTGAAAGCCGTCATTCAAACGCCATGTTGTGGAAGTAGTTTTGTCTCACAGTGATAGAGATTCTAACATCAGCATGGGCGCATATGCTTCATGGAGGCGGCCATGTCAGAGTCAGGAAGATAATAGTCCAGGGTCCTGTGCAATCCGCTACCCGCTTTGATCACTACAGAGACTTGCTTGTTATTAAAATGGCTAGCCTTGTGACTTTTACGCCCTGGCGCAGTAAGGAATGCGCAGAATGGATGTATCCGCACTGGAGTACTTGTGAGTTTACCATTCAAGAGTAGAAGGGGCACTGGGTTATATGCTTTCTTCCGGATATCGGCATGGAGACCACTCAGTCCCAGACATCAGCTTCCTCAGTAGTCAAGAAAACTCCTAGCTTTAACAACCGCACAGACCCCGTGAAGAACTTTGAGTGATGGAAGAAAAAGCACAGTAAAAAGCAACAGTAGTGCAAGATCCTGCAAAAAGAGCGACGCAAGCCAGAGTGGCAAGTGGAGAAGGAGAGCATCAGCCGTCTGGTACAGGGATACAATGAGGTAGGAGCAGAAATACTGAAGGTACGGAAGGCCTTGCATTAGGGACTCGGCACGGCTGGAACATCGGACTGTCACTGCTTGGGAGAAGCAGTATATGTGAAAAGGCAGACACATTATTTTGTCATTTTTCGGACAGTTATAGACACTTTACAATGAGAGGAAATATGTACAAGCTATGATTGGGGAGTGTGACTTATAGAGAAAGGCAACACTAAGGAAACATAATTTTAATGTAAGAAACTACTTCTATTAGGGTGGTCAAGTTTCCAATATAATTTTGCAAGACACTTTGCTAATATGGCGAGACATTGCACGCGGTGACATCAGATTTCTGTTGGGAATTGGAGAGCTATAAGTTACTTAGCGTATTTTTGGGATTCCATTCTAAATCCCCCCTCTAAATAACTCCATATTAAATGATAAACACTGCCATAGATTAAGTTTATTGAGTGTGATTATTGTGCACACTGTACCAGTCTCTATTCCCCGGCCTGTCCCACTGATTCCAATACCTAGCAGGGTTGCCTTTAATGCTTCCAGATCATACTAATGTGCACACTCAAGGTGGCATTATCGCCAAAGAATATATTGCGTTTGCCATTATCGCTGTATCTACAGGACTATGAAGCATTATCATCGCATATGCATAATATACCTGTGGGGCGTACATTCCTCTCCTATGTCATTTCCAAATGTGTGTGATTGGAAATGGAGTTATCGGACATGGCCACTTTCATGAGAGAGCAAATCATAGTGTAGAAAGTCAGTGAGCAATCCATAAGTGAGTATGTGGCTTGCGATTGAGAGTAGTGAGAAAAGTTATTTCCTGACGGATGGCGGTCCCTCCAGTTGTCAATAGGACTAAGTCTATGAGTTCTCTTTTAGTTGCCCTGACATGGCCATTGTGCCTGTGTATGACCTTCTGACCCTATCCAGCTGTGTGTCCCATGCGAAGTTAAAGTTACCCCCAACTATTATATCCCTTTGCATCCCCCAGTTGTTTGCTAAAAAGTTGTTGGAGGAAAGAGTCTGGGATTTGTTGGATGCGAAAAGACTGAAGAGGGAATAAGGTGTGTTGTGCAAAAGCAAGTTGGAGTTTAGTGAAGCATTCTTCTCTGTCTCTTTTAATTGTAATTCCTTCTCTCCCCCAAATTTAGTCAGCAGAGAATCGCCATGCCTGCTGTTTTTATGGGGGCTGGCACCCAAAGTAGGATACGGGTTCGGAGTCTAAAACTAGTACTGCTGCAATAGGTGGGTTTCATGGAGAAGGACCACGCCTGGAGTGTGCTTAAATAGATAACTAAACATTTGTTGCTGTTTATTCTGGAAGTTTCGTCCCTTCACAGTCAGGGAAAGTAGTTTGAATGTTAACATTGGGTGTGCTTAGTGCTGTCCTCTGTCCACTTCCCACCTCATGACATAGAAAATAAAATGTAACTGGCCAACTGGGAGTCCCCAATGGAGTTGCCTGGGATACTTGCGTGCTTGGCAATATGAGTTAGTCTCTCCAAGTCTCTAGGGGCATTTTGTGATGAGGTGTGGGGTGTGCAGGTCTGTGATGTGTGAGATTTTAGAAAAGCTTTGGAGCCAATGGACCACTAATCCCGTCCTGATTAGCCCACCTGTTCTTTCCCCAATGTCTTATCGACACCAAAAGGTTTGTCATTATTTAGGCTACTGCTGCCTGTTAAGCTTTTGCTTTGTTAATTGCCGTAGTGCCCTCTGCTTGCCTTTGAACTGGAGGCGAAAGGAGTGGCCCACCTCCATTCTCCAGGGGCCCAATGAGTGGAGGACTTGCTTTTCCCCATGCGACTCTGATCTTCTTTCTTACTCTGGAGGTCCTTGTTCTGCCGTTCCAGAGTCATAATCATGCTCATGTTCCAGTGCTGTGCCTGCTGTTCATATCTGTTGCCTCTTGCTCTAACTTATCAACACCCCCCCCCCCCCTAATTCTGTCACTTCACCCTATAGTTCATGGCTATGCATCTTTAGTTAGGTCTTAATTGAACCCACCTCTAAGCAGATCTCATTTAACACGTGAACTAGGTAGCCCCTAGTATCCTAAGTAATGGTGGAGAGACTTGTCTAGGGTGTGTCAGCTGGACCAGGTTTCCCAGGTTCTGTGTTAACTTTTTATGGTTGGAATGATCCCACATGTCAACTACTGAATGCTATTTTCAGCACCTATCTCGGCCGATGCTTCGGAGCCCAGGGGGCAGCAGCTAGGCTTCTCTGATCAGTGCTTTGCTGCTTACATAACCCTGTGCATGAGACATGCAAGTTCACATGACACTCCTGTTGTCGACCCCCATCTCCTGTAGCAGAGACCACCCTCTAAATGTTTGTCCAGATGTCCCCCAGTGAGTAGCATACCCCACGGCACAGTGACTTTGTCAGCCGAGCTTGTCCCCTGGTGCTACATGCTCTCCTCGGTGTGAGGGCCAACTTCATTCATTTGCCACGAGGGGCATTCACTGTAGTGGCAGTATCAGTGTTCCTTTAGTAATCTTTTGGGAGGTGTCCACACCAAGTCTCCTGCATAGCAATGGGGAGACAGATTGCAGGCACAGGAGGCACCCGAAAGATCGCCCCGATGCTTCTGAGGCCCAACATTGTTCTTGTTGGCTATGCAGCTGGACAGCATGCTGAATCCATTCGCTCCTCTTTAAGTCTGAGCCGTCCCACTGCCTCATGGTCTCTGTGGCTCTCTTTTGTGCAGCACATGGGTGATGGAATTTACATTTTCTACGCCTTCATTCTCTAGGGGGCTCCCACCCACAGCCTCTCCGACGCAGCTCTCCTGGGGATATGCGACAGGCGCTGTCCCAGCTCAGGGTTTCATGTGTGTGCCTTGAAGTTGCACTCCCCCTCTGACCCTGTTCAGGAGCTTTGGTCACATGGGCTCACCTCTACCTTCTGGCTCGCCCCTTTCTTTGTTAAGTTGAGTCCACTTTCTCGAGGGTCTGCAGATGGGCCATCATCTGACTGGGAGCCTTCACCCCCTGTTTTGCTGGAAGTTTGGAATGCCTTGATGTCAGGATTTCAAGGGAACTGAAAGCTCTCTATAGAACCAACCAACCAGAGTTTTCCAGTCATTTGTGAACTCCGATTGCTTACTTCTGCTTCCCAGTCCTACCTTCATCGATAGTTGCTTCAAAGAGCCAGGAAAGAAGCTACTACCCTATTTCATTTGCTCCTGTTTTCATTTGATGTGCTACCTAGTGTTGTCACCAATAACATTGCTTCTTGTATAGCCACATTGGTGAATTAGCCACTTAATACAGGAGAGATGAATGCCTCTCTCAAAAAATCAGAACAAAATTTTTTGGTTCTAAAAAGAGCTCCATTGCTTCCTGTTACCCTGCAAAACGTGTCCTTCTGCAGAACTTGCCTGGATCTGTGAAATCATGAAGGCAAACATAGAATCCCAATTGGCACATATCATTGGATCATCATCTGAAGCTGGAGATATCTGTCAGTTATCCCAGCAGTGAGGCGCTGTTTTGGTCTCATAGCTAAATGACATGCTTACCGTGCTGATGATGGAAATTTTTCCATTGCCGATAATCTTTTTCCCAAATTTTTTGTTTTGTTTTTATCGCAAGTAAACAAAGAGCACACAGATGTACGTACAAAACAACAATGCACATGTAAGGGCAATTCTTCATTCGGTACGTTCAGTAGCAGGATATATCCGATCCGACCATCAGGTAGCACAGTACACCTCTAGTCACAGACAGACCATCCCGTTTAAAGCTTCCGTAGAAAACTTAAATATCATTCAGGTGAGGACACAATGTCTTCATCCATCATCCCCTGCCTTTAACCTGTACAGCTATTTACCTAGCATTAACGATTACCAGCAGCGAGAAACGTCCAAAAGAAATCCCTTTTTCCATATTTAAAAATAAATACAGCCAGAAAAATAGTTTTTAGTCTGTATTTATCTGTAAAAATCAGTAAAAAGAGAAAGTTGAAAGCCTTACATATTACATAACATATAAGGTAACTTATAACATACCAGAGAATATAATGTAGCATATAACATAGCAGTTAACAACATATAACAAATGTTCTTTATACATCCTCTCATCGCTGTTATAGGAAAGAGAGAATTATAAGCGTTAATAATTTAATGCTATTTCTTTACAAGCATTTGTTGACAGGATCAGAGGACGGAACTTTTCCCTATTGTTACTCTAATACACAAAAATAGCACAAATCCATGTTTAAAGCTCAGTACAAACTGACTTGGCTGAAGTTACCACCTCGGGCTGTGTTGGAAGGAGACCATGTTCCATCCCCTTTTATTTGACGACCTATTGCCTTGTGGGAGTTGAAGTCTGTGTTCTTCCATTGAAGCAATTGCATATTTCTACTGGCTAAAAAAATATGGTTTTGTCCTACATTTTTTAATTTACCAATACAGCTCGGATGGGGAAATATATATATATATTTTTTTAAAAAGCCATTGCGAGACCTATTGGCTTTGCCAAAGCTAGTTACTGTTGTGATGTGTGAGAGTCTACTACAGACATTTTGCGGACAAATGTGTTTACGTTTCATGAAACACCCATAAAAAAAGCTTATTTTAGAACAAAACAGCACTGCACATACGAGAAATGGGAGGGCGTCACAGAGATTATTTGCAGTAATATTAGTGAGCTGCTGCTGAGTTACAATATTGAATACACAAGTCACTATCCCTGAATATTAAATGTCAACACATTTAGAATTTGGACAAGTGTGCCTGTGCACTGTCAGTGACCAGGCCAAAGAGGGCATGAAAGAACTGAAACTGGATCATAAATTCAAAGCTGTTCCGAACAGGGCCCCCAAAAACACGTTTGGCCCAGGGCCCCCAAAATCCTTAAAATGTCCCTGTTCCCTGGACCTGTGTGTGAGGCAAGTGTCTTCTTTTGGCCAATGGTAGTGGCCTGGGTTTCTGGGATCTGGTGAAGCAAGTTGCTCCTCTGGGGCAGTGATTGTGGTGAGTTCTTCTCTGGGATCGACGTTGAGGCTGATAGCTTTCTCCTACACATCTGATGAACAGGAACTTCCTACTTCTGTGGTGCTCTAGGCCCTGCATTTTGATCATAATGCTCGTTGTTTGCTTCTGAATGGTACAGGTTAGAAATTATAACAATAGGCATGAGGATACCCAGTGTCTATCATTTGTGCCCTAGGAGATTAATGCCCCGGCTGCCGTGCCGAAAAATGTCAGGTGTCTACCACATGTAGAAGGGTGCCCCGGGTGCTACATTTTAGTAGGGTGCTGTATTTAGGGGTGCTCTGTCTCAAGATGCCTAGTCTGTCCCATGTCTATAGAAGCTCCCAGGAGATTGGAGAAAGGGTCAGTATTTGGAGGTGCCTCTCTGAAAATGACAACCCTGCAACAGTATCGAGGTGAGGGACTGGGACGCTGAGGTTAGAGTAGGGGGCTAAGCCTGAAGATGCAAAGCCTGTGCCTATTGTGCGATGGATGTTGTAGGGAACTTTAACTGGGTTGTTTTATGCCTGAGGGTGCCAGACTTAAATCATATCTACCCAGTGAAGTAACCGAACGTTTACTGACAGGGGGTTATAAAACTCCCAAATAAATAAATAACAGGGATAGAACTAAAGAAAGGGGCTGAGATTAAGTGAGACAGTCAAAAATAGGATACAGGGAGTATGCGAAGTTCACTGTGCTGTGAAACCGAAAGTGAACAGACTTCTTTCAGGCAAGCAGACAGCCTGGGAAGAAGGACTGTCTTTCTGCTTTCACTTGCCTGTTAATGATTTAAAATGCTCTGAGGTGGCAGTGCGGCAAATTGCCGGGTGGAGGCAAGATGGCGTCCGCGCGAGTAGACGCGCAAGCTGACCGCTCCTGTCTAAGCCTGCAAGTTATGCCGTTGCCTGATTTGAACTGAACTTGCTGTAATCAACAGACTACGTGCCATAATATACTTTGGTGAACTTACCATTATCGCCATTATCGTCAGACACGGCGGTGGAAACGGCTGATGCACGACCCGCTGTTTCACTTCTGAGTGTCGGCTGTAAAATAACTGTGCGAGCTCCCTGTTGTCGATAGATGAATGGCGGAGAGGCAAGCGGAAAGGCAGACGGATGCGGCTGATCTGTGAAGTGCTGTGAGCTGTGTTGTGATTCCGGGATCTATATCTCTCTGAACTTTTATCACCGGTAGAAAGGCTGGGGGCTGAAAGGCGGCGGTAAACGAATGCTACTAATCTCTGTGGTGGGACTCCTCAGGTTTCAACGCACTAGCTGGGCGGTCTCCCTCCGCAGAGGGTTGACTGCTTTCACCTGAGGCTACTCTCTGGTATTCGCTTTGTAGGACGTGAGCGTAGTGCAGAGATGCCACCGAAAGGGTCTCGAGGAAAACCACGAGCTCAAGAGGAACAGCATGTTAGCGGTGAAATTGAGGTGAGCGACCTGAATTCGGGTAATCCGCCTAGAACCGCAAAAAATGTTTTCACTGATTTGGATCATACAAAGGCTACGTTGGGTGGCTCTGACAGTAGAACTATTCCTGCGATTTTTTCCATGACCAAAGATAAGCGTAAGGGGAAAAATTTGCAGCCCGCTCTTGAAAATGAATTTACAGGTCTCAGAAATAGTAAATACACTGGTGATAGATGTAGCAAGGGGTGACATACTGAATAATTCTGCAACTATGACGGCTAACTCGAGCCCACAGATTCAGCCAGATATAACTCCTCCTATTTCTGCTACCAATGAAGAAGGGGGGCATGGTTCAAACCAGGATACTAATCAACTTTTCAACCTCCGGCTTGGTAGTGGAGCAAGTTCAAATACAGGACGCAGAATCAGGGGACTTTTACTCTTTATCAGAAAAATCTACATCATCTTGTGAAGATATAGCTTCACAATATGCCAAACAGATGATCATGACCGGTGGCAGTGCTCATAGTAGCATCAGTTTGGATGATTCAGCGGATTTGGCTGATGGGAGCCCGTGTACAGTGCGTAAAAAACCTGAAATGCCAGCTGAAAACGAGGGGGGGCAAAGTCTAAATCAGTAAATTGTGTACGAACCTACGGTACAGGTGGAAGAGGAAATTTCGTTATCACTAATCTATCATTCAATCATGTCTCTCCGTGAGGAAACAAGGGAGGAGAGTCAAAGAGTTCAGAGCTTGTGTCGTAAATTGCAGAATTCAGTGCGCCGGTTGGCCAAATCCCAAGATGACTTTACATCTCGGTTTAACGACGCAGAGACTCGAATAGCAAACATAGAGGATGAGCTCGCACAACAGAAGGCTACGACTGAATCACTTTGTGCAATAAAGGAGGATACTCAATGCAAACTGCCCGATTTTGAAAAACGCGCACGTAGGAATAATTTGAGAGTTCTTCAGATTCTGGAAGGAAAGGAAGGGCAGGACCCTCACAAGTTTATTGTGGAATTGTTTAAAAATGCATTTCCAGAGCTTAGCAAATGGGACTGGGATAGGGAGATCGAGCGAGTGCATAGTTTTCCCTTTAACATTCGCCTTCGGGCGGGACAAACTGATGATAAACCTAGAGCATTTCTAATTTCCTCTAACGGTTTTTTGGCTCGAGAAGAGGTCTTTAAGTTGGCTCGCCCCGATAAGAAGAGAGCGGGGGTTGGTTTTGAATTCTTTGTTAGACCTGATTTTTGTAGATACCCTGCTAAGCTGAAGATTATTTTTCAAGAACGCACTAGTTTCTTTACCTGCGAGGGCCCTGCCAAAGAGTATCTAAAAACCATCTAGAGGTATTAGAGCTAAGGAAGTATTACGTGTGTATGTATAACAGGGTGTTATTTTTATTTTTACTTGCAGTGTGTTTTTTAAGGATGAGGTAGGCTATTCTCGCTCCGTCCGAATTTGAAAAGTAATAATTTGCAAATTGATTTCCTACCATTCCGGGCGTAGAGAAGGTTTCTCTCCGTTCCGAGGAACTTGTAGGTAAGGGCAGGGCACTACGGTAGCTGACATCTGCAGGACCATAAGTCCTAAAGCCTTGTTAAAGGGTGGGGGTGGGTGGGGGAGGAAGATGAGGAGTCGTGGAAGGGTTGGGAGGGATGTAGGGTCACGGGGTGGGGTTAAAAAGGGGAAAAATCCACAGTCTCAACGAGGGAAAAGTGTAATAAAATAGAAATGCAGCAAAGAGCATGGTGCTTATTCAGTTTGATAAAAATGCTATTATGTTATCTACTATTGAACTTGATTTGGCTATCTAATCGCTCCTAGAGGGATTAAAATATGTTCTTTTAATGTCTCCGGTCTTAATAATATTAATAAAAGGAGAGGATAGCTGCCGAGTTATGAAATATTCAGCCGGATTCTGTATGTCTTTTGCTTTGTTAGCCATAAGTTGGCAGGGTGTGCTCAGACGTGAGTTCCTTGCTCACTTTGCCACTGGATTCAAGCAAGCCTGGCTGAAGGCGGCTGAAATGCCAGAAACAGGTCCTAGGAAGCTTGTTTCCGGTCCAGGGAAGACATGGCTTGGCAGTTCGGGCTGGACTGTTCCCATGAGGCACAGGGTCAGACTGATTTGCATATGGCCATGTCTGAACTGGGGTGGCAGAGTGGGCTAAAGAATGGTGATGGATTAAACCCAGATCAGTTGACTGGGGGTGAGTGCTTGCAATGTTTAACACTCCGTCCATCATTTCCTTTGGGTATGTCTTCAAGAGACACATTTGCCTTGGAGCAAGCGTTATCTCTTAACTGATTTAGGGTTTTCACTGATTGTGGCTTCTCAACAATCAGTAATGATCCGGGGGGTTGCGATTTTAGCTAGGCCTAATGCTTACACAGTTAGTCGCTGCTTGGCAGATAAGTTTGGTCTTTGGGCCATAGCGGAATTTAGAGTCGGCAATTGTAATTTTACTTTATGTACTATCTATGGGTCTAATTTAGATGAGGCTGCAATTCTAGAGGAATTAAATTTAGAGTTAGCTACTTGGGCAACTCCGCTGATTATTTGTGGAGACATAAATATTAATTTAACTAATCAGGATTTGATGAGTGGCTTTCAATGTTATAGAGGGCGCAAACCCCGGGTGTTAGACCTGTCAGCCCTTTGGGTGGTCCCTCCTCATCATTATTTATTTTGTCCCACTTTTGCCTCAAACCCTGTTTGAATTTTTCCTTTTTGGGAACCACCAGATTTTTTTAGTGTTGCTGCAGATTCAGGGAGCCATTTTACCTACCCCTGGAACTTCTGTCTGAGGGCCTGGAGCACAAAATGGTGGCCACCTGTGACATCACCAGCACCCGCTGGAACCTACTAGAACCTTCTGCAACATTCTGGAGCCCTGTGACAGTTGGAAGCGGTTTAGAATGTTGGGAAGCTAAGACAGAGAGTTGGCAGTTGGAGCTGGCAGTTGGCACCTGACTGGTGAAGAGTGAGAAGCAGAAACCTGAAGGAGGAAGGAGTGAGGCAGCAGGGGTGGAAACTTGTGCCTGGAGTGGGGTCCATAAACCCACCCTTGATACTAGTCCCTACTGACTGAGCCCAGCCTGAAGCCCTGTGTGGGAAGAAGCAAGAAAAATTATCTTAAGGACCTGGACAGCAGGAACAGGCCTTAGAATCCAAGAACAGCAAGATCCTGACCTGGATACTGGTTTCCCTGGAGTCCGACGTCGAGAAGCCTGAGACCCGGAGCCCGAGGTGGAGAAGCGGCGCTGGATGGAAAAGCAGACGTCGTACCCGGAGCCGCCAGAGGTCGAGAGAGGGCGCCGACGGAGGTCGGAGGAGTACCAGAGGTCGAGGAGGAAGTCACCCGAGGTCGAGTGAGCGGCGTCGACGGGGGAGTGAAGTCCGCCCTCCGGAGTCGCCGGAGACCGAGGTGAAGTGTGCCGGAGGTCGGGAGTGGAGATCGCACTCCGGAGTAGCCGGAACCTGAGGAGAGGAGCACCGGAGGTCGGGAGTGGAGATCGCACTCCGGAGTCGCCGGAACCTGAGGAGAGGAGCACCGGAGGTCGGGAGTGAGGTCGCACTCCGGAGTCGCCGGAACCTGAGGAGAGGAGCACCGGAGGTCGGGAGTGAGGATCGCACTCCGGAGCCGCCGGAAGACGACATCGAGCCAAGGCCGGCCGACGTCATCGAACCTAAGGGTCGCCATCGGACCGGAGCCGCCCGAAGTCGACATCAAGCCAAGATTGCCCGACGTCATCGAATCGGAGGTCGAGATCGAGCTGAGGCCGCCGACATCGATCCGGAACCGCCTGCCGGCGTCGTCAAGAATTGACATTGTGCCGAGGCCGCCGACATCGAACTGGAACCGCCTCACGGCGTCGACACGACTCCAGCGGCGTCGGAGCTTCAGAAAAAGGGCAGTAAGTGGAATAGAGGGCGCCTAAGGCCCTGTGGAATCCTAAGAGACTACTCTAGGGGTTAGAGAGGTGCTGGAACCAGCTTGACTGTGCCAGGGGTGAGCTGAGACTAATTCAGAGGGGTTGTGTAGAGTGAGAGAGCCAGGTCTCTAGTATTCCCCCCTTGATCTACCTCAGTTTAGGCCTCAGCCTTGTCCAAGCCAGGGAGTAGACACCCTCAAGCCATCCACATAACTACAAGCTGTGCCTGGGCCAAATCAGCCCATAGAAATCTAAATGTGATCTGATGCTATAAGTGTCACTGTCAGCTTTTAATTATTTATTGAGAGCACTGTATTTATTGTATTTAACCTATTTATTGCTTCACTGTATTTATTGGTTTGCAGTATTTATTGCCTCAGAATATTTAATTGCCTGTATGTTTTGCACTTATATTTATGCCTTAATTATTTATGATCACCCCTATTTATTGAATCATTAAGCCAGTATTTATTTGACCTGCACTATTTAAAAAAGCCTTGTATATTGTGATTGTGTTATTATTTATCTAATCAGCAACTAAGAGAAAAAAGAAGATAAAGAGAAATATTTTCATAATTTTTACGGTGTAGAGTCGTTTTTGGAACGGATGCACGCATGGTTATTGTATGGGTATGTCGTATGCTTAGCACGGTGCCTGATTCCTGACCACTCGAGCCAAGCTACCACTGTATGTCCTGGAAAGACCCCGTTACCACCAACCCTTTCCGGTGTGGGAGTGGGGTATTTCCAACATTAATTGGTGTTCAGTGGTGGGATAGAGCTGTGCCTACGTATACTCAACAAAAACTGTGGGTAGTCCATAGGCCTACACCGGGAGTTTTCTCAAAGCGGCCTTCCTAATTGTGGGTTTTTGTTTTTTCCAAATTTACTCTGGTGGTGGGAGGAGGTATTATATAAGGTACCCCCCTGCATAGTTACTGCAAATAACTGTCCTCTGACCTGAGTGGGCAAGATGGAGTTTGTACTGGAGAATTTAGAAACGTACACTGTGGCCCAACTCCGGGAGTTTTGTCAGCGGGAGGGGGTGTATTGTCCCCCAGGAGCAAAGAAGGGTGCACTCCAAACCAGCTTAAGGGCTTGGGGGGAGGCACGACGGGAAAGCAAGGCTGAGGAGGAGGACAGGGATAGAGAGCCCGACAGTGATGGAGCTGGTTTGTACCAACCTGAGGTGGGGAACCTGTCAGCGGGGCCCAGGACACTTTCCAGGAAGGGCAGCAGTGCCTCTAGCGGTGGCTTGTCTGAAGTGGAGTTAACAGACCGGAGGGAGAAAAGACAGCTCACATGGGACTTAGCAAGGCTGGAGAGAGAGAAGGAGGAACAGAGGATGGCTCATGAGATAAGGCTGAAAGAGATAGATCTTCAGATCCTGAGAATCGGGGCACACCCTGTACCTAACGGTGGCAGCGAAGAACGAGAGTACACCAGGGAACCCAAACCCTACCTGCCAAAGGACATAGTAGCTAGCTATGGGGTGGGTGACGATATCGCCAAGTGGCTAGCGGCCTATGAGGTCTCGTTAAGGGCCCATGGGGTTCCAGAGAAGTACTGGGGAGGGGGATTGTACAAGTACATGCCTCCAGCTGGTAGGGATGCATTATTGGCCCTCGAGGAGGATGAGCAGACCCACTACCCCACCATGAAGCTGGCACTCATAAGAAAGTTTGGACTAACACCCGAAAAGTACAGACAGAAGTTCAGGGGTAGTCACAAACTGGGCACACAGAATTGGGTGGACTTCCTGGACTATGCAAAGAAGGCACTAGAGGGTTGGATTCAGGGCAGTGAAGTGAGGAACTACGAGGGGTTGTTTGATCTAGTACTGAAGGAACACCTGCTCGAGAAATGTTTCCCTGAACTGCGTCAACACCTGGTGGATAGCAAGCTGACCAATCCCCGGAAGCTTGCTGAGGAGGCGGACATTTGGGCTAGTACCCGGGTGTCCACAAGGGGGACTGGAGGGGATACTCAAAAAGGCCGGACAGGGCGCCCCCAGAAGAAAGAGGGAGGGGAAAAGAAAAAGGAGTTCTCCAAAGGCCCCCAAAATAACTTCCAAGGGAAGGGAACAGGATTCACCCCTAGGGGTAACCCACCCAGAAACCCTAATCCTGGCCAGAGTCAGCAGCCAAGGGTTGTCCATTGCTACGAGTGCGGTGGCGTTGGACACTATAAAGGAGATCCGAAGTGCCTGAAACGACCACCCCCTCCCATTGGAGGAAAGACCCCCGGAGTAGCTAGTGTAGTGCTCGGGGAGGAGATGCCCTTAACTAAGGGAAGGGAGTGGGCGGGTGTCACTTTAGTGTCCCTGGGAGAACGGGAGATGGTTCCTAAGATCCAGGTGCCCGCAAATACCATAAAGTATGGGCAGTGGGTCACCATCAACGGCCAAAGAGGGGAGGCTCTGAGAGACACAGGAGCCAGTATGACTATGGTACGTAGTCAACTGGTGTCTCCAGAGCAGGTAATTCCCGATGTACTCCACCCAGCCGCGATGGCTGACGGCAGAACAGGCCACTATCCAGTGGCCGAGGTTCCCTTTGAATGGGGGGGGGTTGCAGGTTCACTTCGAGTTGCCGTAAGCCCTGCCGTGCCAGTCGATTGTCTACTGGGGAATGACATGGAGCACAACGCTTGGAAGGAGGTGGAATACCGGACTCATACTGAGATGCTGGGTACACCTGACTGGGCCTGTGTCAGCACAAGGTCCGCGACTACCCGGAGAGGGAGTACGTTTCGGCTGGAGCCTGGAACAAAGGCCCAGCCAGCTGCCAGTCAAGGGAAGAACCGAGGACAGGAGGAGCCTGCCTCGGCGTCCACACCCCGTAGGACGGATAGGCCACCGGAGGTGGTGGACCAGGAGTCTGCGGGGGGGGGACGTTACCAAACTGGAGGACCTACCCATCCCGGCCGAGTGGCACGTGGAGGGAGGCCCGTCCAGGGAGGAATTCTGCCAGGGCCAGAAGGAGTGCCCTACCCTTGAGGGGCTGAGGCGACAGGCCGAAGCCCAGGCAGCAGGGAACGTTGAAGGGAACTACAGTGTTTACTGGGAGGATGGCCTCCTCTACAGTGAACCCAAGGCACCCCTACACGGATCGTCACGAGCCTTGGTAGTCCCTCAACGTTATCGAGCCTTCCTTCTGGAGTTGGCTCATGAGATCCCATTGGCAGGACACCTGGGGCAAGACAAGACCTTCGCCCGTCTTGTCCCACACTTTTATTGGCCTCAAATGAAAGTGTCGTCCGATACCTACTGCCGGACATGTGTGTCTTGCCAAGCCAGTGGGAAAACAGGGGTGAAGCTGAAAGCTCCCCTGGAACCACTTCCTGTCGTTAGCACCCCCTTTGAAAGGGTGGGCATCGACATTGTGGGTCCGTTAGATCCGCCAACGTCAGCTGGTCACAGGTTTATCCTGGTTCTGGTGGATCATGCCACACGGTACCCAGAGGCAATACCTCTGAGGACCATAACAGCACCTGTTGTGGCTAGGGCCCTGATGGGAATCTTTACCCGAGTGGGTTTTCCCAAGGAAGTTGTGTCCGACAGGGGGACCAACTTCATGTCAGCGTACATGCGGGCGATGTGGAAGGAGTGTGGAGTGACATACCGGTTCACCACTCCTTACCACCCCCAGACCAATGGTCTGGTGGAGAGGTTTAACAAAACCTTGAAGGGCATGATCAGAAGTCTGCCTGAAAGCCTGCGGAGGAAATGGGATGTCCTCCTACCCTGTCTACTCTTTTCTTACAGGGAAGTGCCACAGAAGGGAGTGGGCTTCAGCCCCTTCGAGCTTCTGTATGGGCACCCTGTACGTGGACCTCTCAACCTGGTGAGAGACGGATGGGAAAGAACTCCCAGAAAGCTTCCCCAGGATGTGGTGAGCTACATGCTGGCCTTCCGGAGCCAAATGGCTAAGTTGTGGAAGCAAGCTTCTGACAACTTGGAAGCCAGCCAAGCAGTGATGAAGGCGTGGTATGACCACAACGCTCACCCGGTGGAGTTGGAGCCTGGCCAGAAGGTGTGGGTGATCGAACCGGGAGAGCTTAGCGCCCTCCAGGATCGCTGGTCAGGACCCTTTGAGGTGTTGGAGAAGAAGGGTAAGGCTACCTACTTGGTGGACCTGAAGACCCCTCGTCAGCCCCTGCGGGTGCTGCATGCCAACCGCCTCAAACCCCACCACGAGAGGCCCGAAGTCATCTTGATGATGGTGACTGACGGAGGAGAGGACGTGGAAAGCGAGCCTCTCCCTGATTTGTTTGCGTCTCAAGAGAAGGATGGGTCGGTGGAGGGAGTGATTCTCTCCCCATCTCTAACTCCTGAACAGCGGGAGGACTGCCGCCAGGTCCTGGGACAGTACTCTTCGTTGTTCTCCCTTGTCCCAGGTAGGACTCACCTGTGCGTCCATGACGTGGACACAGGAGACAGCCCACCTGTGAAGTCCAAGATCTACCGGATGTCAGACAAGGTGAAGGCCAGCATTCACAGTGAAGTCACTAAGATGCTGGAGCTAGGAGTGGTCGAACCTTCTAGCAGCCCCTGGTCCAGTCCGGTGGTACTAGTACCAAAAGCTGCACCACCGGGTGCCCAACCGGAACTGAGGTTCTGTGTGGACTACCGGGGACTGAATTCAGTGACCAAAACTGATGCTCATCCGATCCCTAGGGCGGATGAATTGATTGACCGGCTGGGAGCTGCCCAATATCTAAGTACCTTTGACCTTACTTCTGGGTACTGGCAGATCTCTTTGACTGATGGAGCAAGGGAAAGGTCAGCCTTCTCCATGCCCAATGGCCACTACCAGTTCTGTGTGATGCCCTTTGGGCTCAAGAACGCACCTGCCACGTTTCAGCGCCTGGTAAACCAGATCCTCACCGGAATGGAGAGTTTCTCTGCTGCTTATCTGGATGACATAGCCGTCTTCAGTAACAGCTGGGAGGATCACTTGCGTCACCTGCAAGCTGTTCTCCAGGCCCTGAGACAAGCTGGATTGACGATCAAGGCCAGCAAGTGCCAGATCGGGCAGGGGTCGGTAGTGTACCTTGGACACTTGGTGGGTAGGGGAGCGGTGCAACCCCTCCAGGCGAAGATCGAGGCCATCATGGCCTGGGAACCCCCCAAGACACAGACTGAGGTCCGAGCTTTTCTGGGCCTCACGGGATACTTCCGCCACTTCGTGAAGGGGTACGGTACCATCGTAGCCCCCCTCACGGAGCTCACGTCCAAGAAACAACCTCGACGGGTAGTCTGGACGGAGGCTTGTCAGCAGGCCTTTGTGAAGCTGAAGAAAGCCATGTGCGAGGCCCCGGTCTTAAGGGCCCCAGACTTTTCCAAGGAGTTCATTGTCCAGACGGATGCATCAGAACATGGCATTGGGGCAGTGTTATCGCAACTCAATGAAGAGGGTCTGGATCAACCCGTGGTCTTCCTATCCCGGAGACTACTCCCCAGGGAACAGAAGTGGAGTGCAATAGAGCGTGAAGCCTTTGCAGTGGTATGGGCTCTGAAGAAGTTGCGGCCATACCTGTTTGGCTCGCACTTTCTGGTTCAGACCGACCACAGACCCCTTCGTTGGCTGATGCAGATGAAGGGGGAGAATCCCAAGTTGTTGAGGTGGTCTATTTCCCTACAGGGAATGGACTTTCAGGTGGAACATCGGCCTGGAGTGGACCACGCCAATGCAGACGGTCTCTCAAGGTATTTCCGCCTTAGTGATGAGAACTCCCAAGGGGTTGGGTAGCTCTCCCCACTTTCAGCTGGGGGGGACGCGTGTTAGACCTGTCAGCCCTTTGGGTGGTCCCTCCTCATCATTATTTATTTTGTCCCACTTTTGCCTCAAACCCTGTTTGAATTTTTCCTTTTTGGGAACCACCAGATTTTTTTAGTGTTGCTGCAGATTCAGGGAGCCATTTTACCTACCCCTGGAACTTCTGTCTGAGGGCCTGGAGCACAAAATGGTGGCCACCTGTGACATCACCAGCACCCACTGGAACCTACTAGAACCTTCTGCAACATTCTGGAGCCCTGTGACAGTTGGAAGCGGTTTAGAATGTTGGGAAGCTAAGACAGAGAGTTGGCAGTTGGAGCTGGCAGTTGGCACCTGACTGGTGAAGAGTGAGCAGCAGAAACCTGAAGGAGGAAGGAGTGAGGCAGCAGGGGTGGAAACTTGTGCCTGGAGTGGGGTCCATAAACCCACCCTTGATACTAGTCCCTACTGACTGAGCCCAGCCTGAAGCCCTGTGTGGGAAGAAGCAAGAAAAATCATCTTAAGGACCTGGACAGCAGGAACAGGCCTTAGAATCCAAGAACAGCAAGATCCTGACCTGGATACTGGTTTCCCTGGAGTCCGACGTCGAGAAGCCTGAGACCCGGAGCCCGAGGTGGAGAAGCGGCGCTGACTGGAAAAGCAGACGTCGTACCCGGAGCCGCCAGAGGTCGAGAGAGGGCGCCGACGGAGGTCGGAGGAGTACCAGAGGTCGAGGAGGAAGTCACCCGAGGTCGAGTGAGCGGCGTCGACGGGGGAGTGAAGTCCGCCCTCCGGAGTCGCCGGAGACCGAGGTGAAGCGTGCCGGAGGTCGGGAGTGGAGATCGCACTCCGGAGTCGCCGGAACCTGAGGAGAGGAGCACCGGAGGTCGGGAGTGGAGATCGCACTCCGGAGTCGCCGGAACCTGAGGAGAGGAGCACCGGAGGTCGGGAGTGAGGATCGCACTCCGGAGCCGCCGGAAGACGACATCGAGCCAAGGCCGGCCGACGTCATCGAACCTGAGGTCGCCATCGGACCGGAGCCGCCCGAAGTCGACATCAAGCCAAGATTGCCCGACGTCATCGAATCGGAGGTCGAGATCGAGCCGAGGCCGCCGACATCGATCCGGAACCGCCTGCCGGCGTCGTCAAGAATTGACATTGTGCCGAGGCCGCCGACATCGAACCGGAACCGCCTCACGGCGTCGACACGACTCCAGCGGCGTCGGAGCTTCAGAAAAAGGGCAGTAAGTGGAATAGAGGGCGCCTAAGGCCCTGTGGAATCCTAAGAGACTACTCTAGGGGTTAGAGAGGTGCTGGAACCAGCTTGACTGTGCCAGGGGTGAGCTGAGACTAATTCAGAGGGGTTGTGTAGAGTGAGAGAGCCAGGTCTCTAGTATTCCCCCCTTGATCTACCTCAGTTTAGGCCTCAGCCTTGTCCAAGCCAGGGAGTAGACACCCTCAAGCCATCCACATAACTACAAGCTGTGCCTGGGCCAAATCAGCCCATAGAAATCTAAATGTGATCTGATGCTATAAGTGTCACTGTCAGCTTTTAATTATTTATTGAGAGCACTGTATTTATTGTATTTAACCTATTTATTGCTTCACTGTATTTATTGGTTTGCAGTATTTATTGCCTCAGAATATTTAATTGCCTGTATGTTTTGCACTTATATTTATGCCTTAATTATTTATGATCACCCCTATTTATTGAATCATTAAGCCAGTATTTATTTGACCTGCACTATTTAAAAAAGCCTTGTATATTGTGATTGTGTTATTATTTATCTAATCAGCAACTAAGAGAAAAAAGAAGATAAAGAGAAATATTTTCATAATTTTTACGGTGTAGAGTCGTTTTTGGAACGGATGCACGCATGGTTATTGTATGGGTATGTCGTATGCTTAGCACGGTGCCTGATTCCTGACCACTCGAGCCAAGCTACCACTGTATGTCCTGGAAAGACCCCGTTACCACCAACCCTTTCCGGTGTGGGAGTGGGGTATTTCCAACACCGGGTCTTTAAGGCCCTATACAATTTACTTAAGGATCATGGTTTGACAGATGCATGGGGTAAACTACGGCCGACGGACCCAGGATATACGTTTTATTCTACTCCCCACAAAAAAATGGTGAGATTGGACAATTTTTTTTCAACTATTTCTTCTTTAGTGGGGGCTGGTATGCAAATATTTCCTAGGATTTCGTCGGATCATGCTCCCATTGTACTGGCAATGGCAGGCTTGGGAGACGAGGTTAGATCCAAAAAGTTCTCCTTTGACCGCAAACTATGTGTGAATGATCATTTTAGAGAACACATTTCTAGGTGACTTACGGAATTTTTCGATAATAATAGACAGTCGGCCCGAATAGATATCGTATGGGATACTTTCAAGGCTTGCTTCAGGGGCGAAGCATTGAGCTATGGTCCGTTCCATCAAAAAAAACTTAAGTTAGAGATGCAGGGTTTATACTCCGCTTTGAGAGGGGCAGAGGAGAAACTGACTCAGGGTATAGCACATCAGGGCAACATTTCGGATTTAGAGGATATCGTGGCTAGAAGCCGTGCTAAAATAAGGGGAGTGTGGGACAAGGAAAATGCAAGAAAATTTCTAATTCACAAAAAGCAATGTCATGAGTATGGGGAAGCAGTTGGGAGATGCCTTGCACTCAAGCTACCTATGAATGAAACTTCTCGGCGTATTACAGCATGAAAAGACAGTTCAGGGATATTATGCTCCGACCCGCAAGGGATTTTGGCCATTTTTCGCCAGTTTTATACTGATCTTTATACACAGCAGAGAGGGGTGGTAGAAGGTGATAAGTTAATGCAGTGAGGAGCTTTTCCTGAATTGAATGCAGAGGTAGCTGATCAGCTTGATGCCCCAATTTCTATGGAGGAGCTAGAAACTGCAGTCAAGACCTTAGCGACGGGAAAAGCCGCAGGCCCTGACAATATTCCGGGAGAGATATATAAGCTCTTTTTTGATCAATTGAAGGAAACGATGTTGGCCACATTTAGAGCAGCTCAAATGGGGCTGGCTCCCAAATCCTGGGATGAAGCCACGATAGTTGTTTTTAGTAAGAAGGGCAAAGACCCAGAGATGCCTGGTTCATATCGCCCGATTTCGCTATTGAATTGTGATTGTAAAATATATTCGAAAATTTTGGCTAATCGTCTATCTAAGGTTATTATCACATTAGTATCACACATGCAGCACAGATTTATTCCTGGCAGAGGTACAGTATCGCATGTCAACAAAGTGGTTACTCTTTTTGATATTGCCCAGGCCGAGTAACGACAACTTGAGATAATTTTATTGGACGCAGAAAAGACGTTTGATCGCGTAGAATGGGACTACCTGTGGAGCTTGATGAATAAATTGGGCTTTTGGAAGGGTTTTATGACTGCTCTACAGGTTTTGTATGCTTCACCGGTTGACAGAATAGCGGCAATGGGAATGACCTCAGAGGTAGTTAAAATTATTAGAGGGACGAGGCAGGGATGTCCTTGTTCCCCTTTACTCTTCGCTCTATATATAAATCCGTTTGTTGATATGCTTTAGAAGAGTCATTTGATTAGGCCTTTTGTTATACATGAGGTCCCTTATTCAGTATTTGCATATGCAGATGACATAGCTATGGTTTCTGAGGATCCGGCTACTGCACTTCAAGAGATTGAGCGGTTAGCATTTGAATTTGGCCAGGTGTCTGGCTATAAATTGAATGTTACCAAAACACAACTTGTATGTACTGATAATATTGTAATACAAGATCCTAGAGTGGTTAGTGAAGCTACATATTTGGGCATAAAAATCAGGACATTGATGATATATTTGGTAGATGCTAACTGGGGAACATTACTGCACAATATTAGTGACTCTTTGGAGAGATGGGGACGATTATATCTTACTCTAATAGGTAGAGGGAATATTATAAAGATGAATGTTCTCCCCAGGGTACTATATTTATTTAGATCCATCCCACTTGAAATATCAACATCTAAATTGCAAAACTTACAATCACTCTGTTTTAAATTCCCCTGGGCACCCGGAAAACCTCGGCGTGCCAGTAGATTTATGACTCTTCCAATTCTAAGGGGAGGTTTGGCAATACCTGATTTTCTCTTCTATTACTATGTCTGCTTTTTGCAGAAAATGCTCGTACTACTGACTGGTGAGGATGTGGGCAATATAGCAGAGGCCCCCTCGATTTTTCAGTTAATATTAAGAAATAGACAACAGCTATTATAAAAGGACCAGGTTCAAAGTTTTGGAAGCTGCTTTTAAAGTCTGAAAAAAATACGTAAGCTAGTTGATCTAGAAGGACTAACATACTATACACCAACCAATGCGTCAAAGCTCCTTCCAACAATATTTAGGGACAGGGTGGCTTCAGGGTGGAGACATAAGGGTATTTGTCAGATTGGAGATTTGTATGTGGGCGGGGGTCTTATAAAGTTGTATGAAGATCTAGCAAGACAATATAGTTTGCCTAACTCTCAATTTTAAAATTTTTTGCAAATGCGGGATTTCGTAGAAATTTGAAATTGAACCCAAACCCGATTATTAAAGCTGTAAGGGCCCAGGGGAAAATAGGGGTGTTATATGAAATATTATTGTCATTTAGAACGGATTATTTGGGGAAACATAACGCACAATGGACTGCAACTTTGGGAGATTCTGATATATCTATAGAAGATGCAATTGATAGATCTAACAAAGTTTTTTATCTGCAAATTTAAAAGTACAATTCTTCAAAACGGTATTTAATTTATATTATACTCCTGCACGCATGTATGAGTGGGGAGATCGATATGATGGTAAATGTTTTCGATGTGGGGGAGACAATGCAGACAGTATTCATATATTCTATAGTTGTGTTAAACTGAGTAAATATTTGAAGGATATTGAAAAATTCTTATCAAATATTCTTGGATTTTCTCTTAACATAACACCGGCCTTAATGCTTTTGGAGATTGGTCAGGTTGTAAAAAAGGGTAACTTTTTCTATAAACATCGTTATTTCTTATTTGTGGCAATGACTGTTGCACGACTTTGTATAGCTTCCGATTGGTTACGACCTGACCCTCCCAGTTTTGAGAGCTGGCGGATCAGAATGTACAATTTAGCCAACATAGAACTAAGCTTGTATACTATAAAGGGGACAAGGAAACGAAAATTAGGATTGTATATATGGGGGGCCTTCTCTGATCACATGAATGCATGATTTAATGTGTATTTACTTACTTCATTTACTCATTTGTTGTTTATGTATTTATATATTTCATTTCTCTTTTTTGGCTATGTGGCCAATATCGGCTGTTATTCCTTGTGTTGACACTGTGGAATGTAAATAAAATATAAAAAAAATATATATAAAAAAAGGCTCTGAGGCGAAATCCTTCACAGCAAGGCGGCAGGCAATGGACAGCAACCAAAGAATAAACAGCAGCAAGCATGAGGCAAACGGCAGGAGTGAAGAAGCGCCACACTTCCAAAAGGTAGTAGTATGCAAAAGCTTTGTGCTCGCATATTTCACGGTACTTCCTGCCATCTATGGTGCTGTCCACCTCATTCGTGGAACGTCAGTGGTGACGTTCCTATGTGCTGATTGGCTGCTGTTCTCCAATCCAAAAGCCCCATTTGAAATGGGTGAAGAAATACAGGAAGCAAATGTACTTGCGACGTAGGACAGTGGGAAACAATGGAAGGTGACATTTTAGGTTGGAGTGGACGCGCCCCCCTGAGATGGCGTCGCCGCCCATCCGCCCCCAGGGTGGGGGAGCGCGCCCCACAGATTGGAGAACTCTGCTCTAAGGTATCTTCTGGGTGCATGTGTTGATAAATCCATCACTGGAATCAGTGCGAGTTTATCAATACAAGATTTTTTATACTAGACATCTTTGGTTTCAGTGAAGCCATTATGTAGCTGGGGAACTCGTAAACACCAGTGCTTAGTACATGTACTCAAGATGGCTTCCCTTTTCAATTGTAATGTCCAAGAATCGACTTAGACATCACAGGGGCTCATCTGCCCATGCAAATATGCCCACACATGTGCCGTAGGGCTCTAAGGCCTGTTGTGCATTAGTCGATTGAGCCACCCAGTTCACCCTCAACATTTTTACAAAAATGGAGTGGCTCAGATGTGACTGTTTCAGTAATATTTGTAGCCTGTAGTCTGCAGCAGATATCTATGCCTAACTTGTAGTTTATGCGCTTGAATCTCAGCAAGGCAAGCTTCGGCTTTGTTTCTTCAAAGGATGATAAAATGAGTGCCAATAGGCAGGGCCAATGGAATTATGCGGTAGGGGAGACCAAATTATTCAGCAAGAAACTATAAATTAGGTGGCATAACGCAGCACATTTTGTGATAGTATTTCCTTATTAGTTTGTCATTTTTACACATTAACGCTATCTGGGCAAAGCTTTCACCTCAGTAAAGGTTTGACACCGAAATATAGCAATAAGCAACAGAAAGGTGACCAGTCAACCTTTGTGAAGGGCCTTCCGCTATACAGCAACATGTGCCACTGTGTTTTTTGTAACTTTTGATCCGTTTGAATAAAAAACATTTTTTTTGTTAAAATCTGCAGATTATGTAGCAGATGATGGATTATGTGGCATGTGCAGAACATCCATATTTATGCAGAAAACACTGCAAAATCGCCTAATTTTAGTGACCCTATCAATAGTTATTAAGATAAAATATTCAAGCACCAAGAGATAATGCATCTGCTGGACGGCTGCTCTGGAAGAACTGCTGCATTGCTGTGCTGCCTCACTTCTTGCTTTCCCTCCTTGACTATGTGAGAAGGACTGGATCTACATCACTTGTCCCCAGAACCCATAGTGACCCCCATGGGCTAGTTAGCTGGCCTCCTGATCTGAAGTCTCTTCCAACCACCCTTCTTCTGAACCTGGACTCTGCCATCTTTGAGTCTGCCCTGCCAAGTGCTGCCACCCTAGTCTTGGACCCTTGGAAGTTGGCCTAAGGTGTTGGCGTGAGCAGCATCGATGCATTGCGGCTGTTGCGGTAACAGAACTGGTGCATTGCTGTCGGAACCAAATTATTTTCTGCTGCGGTAGCAAAATCAACGCATCACTGCAGTAGTGGGCACAGAACCGGCACATTGCTTTCAAACCTCTGCATTTTGGAGCCAACGCATCACTGCTGCTGCATGGAGGAAATCAAAGCATCACCTCTGCTCCCTGGAAAAAATCAATGCATCCCCTCTGCTGTGGGATCAACACTGATGCATTGCTTTGGCAGTACCCCACGTCTTCGTTGACGCAACCCGGATTAAAGAATTTTCATTTAGCTAGCCTCACTGGATCCTTGTATCCGGCCTATGCTCCATTGTGGTTGGCCTGAACTTTTGACTTTGTTCAGGTCCAACGCAACCAGATATTCCAAGTAAGCGCATATTTCTTCTATGCGCTATTTTACAGTTTCTTTTTTCAAAAATCAAATCTCAAGTTCTACGTATTGTATCTTTGTTGTTTTGGTCTTTTTTATTTATGAAATTAAGTTCTATTTTTTACTAACCTGGTGTGGAATATTTTTGTGTGGTGTTTTCACTGTTTTACTGTTTAAAGTGTTGCACAAATACTTTAAACATTGCCTCTTAAGTTAGGCCTGACTGCTCCTTGCCAAGCTATCAGAGGGTGATCACAGGTTAATTTAGGGTGTATTTGTGACTTACCCTGACTAGCATTGTGGTTACTGCTTGACCAGGGCTTGTACCCCAGCCACACAGGAACCCAATTTCTAACATTGGTGATCGGCGGTGAGATAGGACTATTTTGTGCAGTGCCATACAGTTATTTGGTGTACACTACTATTACACATCAGAGACCATTACGAGTTTTAAATTATTCCTTAGTTTTTTCAGTTGGCTATTTTTCCCTTTTCTAAATTTAAGTGCCCTAACTTTCTTTTTGTGCTATGGATGTCTGCAATTTGACATTTAGCTGCACAGCTGCAATGGAGATCCGCTGGCTTGCAGATAAGGGTAGGGACTACACAGCATCTACACTGCCCCCATGCTCCCTAGAGCAAATACTCTAGCTCTTCCACCCAGCCACCAAGACTACGACGCCGACACCACTCCTTTTGGCAGTGGCGTACACATGCTACCACAGGAGCCTATTCCTCACCAGAGCTTTGGTCCCATACGCGCCGGCAATACCGTTGGAAGGCTCCCCTAGTGGGACAAGGACGCTCATCTCACTCACTCACGTGCTGGCGAGACGCTGACATTCAGACCCTGGGAGATTTATACCGTGATGGCACACTTATCCCATATGACTCTCTGGTCGAAGATGAGGGATTGTCACCAGGGCAATTCCAGTTACACCGTTCACTGATTGCAACCTTGACTGCGAAGTGGGAAGACATGTCCACAGAGCCCAGCCAACACCTTACCATACAATACCTCCACGTTATGGGGCGAGGCAGACATCTGATCCGGTGATTCGCGGCGTCACTGCGTACCCACACGGCGATCAGCCTAGAACCTCTTCGACACAAATGGGAACTTGACCTGGGGAGACCACTATAAGACAGGGAATGGGAAAGAGTATTGAAGAGTCCAGTGCGCATACCCAGGAATATGAGGTTCCGTCAAATACAGCTGTTCATTGTGCATAGGGCATACCTTACACCTGAGACGATTAATAGGTGTTTTCATCCCGCAGATGCAGTGTGCCCTAGATGTACCGAGCCCGGGGTGGGTCTAGTCCACATGCTGTGGAGTTGTCACAGACTACACACGTATTGGCGCACAATCAGCGAGTCGCTGTGTGCCAGCACAGGCCGAGACCTACCCTTTGACTGGACTGTTTACTTGCTGCACCAGTTCCGTAGAACCCCAGCCACAAAAGTAACAGCCCGGTTCCTTGATCTGGGGTTAGTGGTCGCCAAGCGACTTCTTACCAAGAGGTGGAAGGCGCAGGACCCACCTCATTCGAGAGCATGGAGACGCTCACTCTCCGCATGGGCCAGGGCAGAGCGAACTGCTATCAGGCGGGAAGAGACACTCGGATTGCGGAAGGAGCCCATAGCGGTTCAGTGGGAGGGACTGCTCCAGGCACTTCAGCAAACTGAGGAGGGAGGCTCACGAGGACAACCTGAGGGGAGGGACGAGGACCCAGTGGGGATACTATAAGCCATGACTGGGTGCGGCTGTAGTGTTCCATGTATATGAGCACTAGAATTGATGCCAAGGGAGAACGCAATTGATGCCGATATAGGAGAGTAACAACCAAGCTGAAGTGCAGTGGCAAGTTGCTGGGAAAACAGAGGAGGAGTGGGGGGCGGGGATGCTGGTACTAGCACCGGTCTGTGCTATGGTTGTTGGGTTTTAACTGTTTGGATTGTACTACGCCTGTTCTGAAGTCCGCACTGAACCAGCTGAAAGACTTTACTTGTTGGACTAATGAAACCATGCTGTCACCGAACTGTGTCCTAGCACATGTATGAAATGAGCAGAATACTGCACCTAAGTACACCCTGGTGCATCAGGCACGCTTTGTATGTTTGCATTGATCAACCTTCATGTAATAATAGTATGTTTACATTGTTATTCTGTAACACCATGCGTAGACGATGTTACGGGTCTATGGCCTTTCATGTATATGTAACCTAAAAGTCAATAAAAACAGATTTAAACAAACAAAATTGATGTCTGCAATTTGACACCCTCAACAGGTCTGAGCTGCTGAAACTCTGAAACAGAAGGGACTGAAAGCAGACAAGAAGGCTACCAAACTGGATGCTCTTCTGGCGGAGTCTGCCCCTGACCCTCATGGGCCGCATAGTGCTGCTTAAAATGGTGGTCCTGCCCGGCTACTCTACTTCACCAACTTGCCAATATATGTTCGGCCTCATATCTTCCAATCCTTTGAATGCGTCATGCAGGAGTTCATCTGGAGTGGGTTGCAATGTAGGGTTGCGTTGTCCAAATTGTACTTAGAGGCTGGCCAGGGAGGCCTTGCGGTGCCCAACATGGAGCAGTACTATCTAGCGGCACAACTGCTGTGTGTGGTTAGCTGGGTCAGTGGACTGCAACTCGAGGACACGGTCGCACTCTTGCCAGCATGGACACACTTGTTGTTTGTGGTGCTCTCTCATCCCGGGAGAAAATGGGAGGGACAACCAGATGATGTTGGAAGTAGCATACTAGTGCTTCCGTCACAGCCTGCGTCTCATGACACACCAAGGTACAAACTCTGGGTGACCTACATCAGGATGGGCTGCTGGCACCCTTCGATACCTAAGTTGAACACACTGGGTTAACATGGGGTCAGTTCCTACTTCACACCTCATTACTTGCAGCGCTGCAGACTCTGTGGGGGAACATGTCGCAGAAACCCGCCATGGATCTCACAATCCAGTAGATACATGTCATGAGCGCTGGGAGGCACCTTACAAAATGGTTTGCTAACTCACTGTGTGCACATACGGCACAACTGTTGACACCTCTCTGACATTGTAGGGATGCGGATTTTGCTCCGCCATGCACAGACCGCAAATCAATCAATCGATCAATTACACATTTGAAGAGTGCGCTAATCACCTGTGAGGGTCTCAAGGTGCTGGGGGGTGGGGCAGTGCAGCTACTGCTCGAACAGCCAGGTCTTGTGAAGTCTCCTGAATGTCAGCAGGTCCTGGGTCTGACACAGCTGTGTGGGGAGGGTGTTCCATGTCTTGGCGCCGAGGTAGGAGAAGGATCTGCCACTGGTGGAGGTCCTATGGATGCGTGGGATGGTGGCGAGGGTGAGGTCGGCGGAGCAAAGCTGGCAGTTTGGGGTGTAGAAGGTGATACGTTTGTTGAGGTATGCTGGTCTGGCATTGTGGACTGCTTTGTGAGCATGGGTGAGGAGCTTGAAGGTGATCCTCTTGTTGACTGGGAGCCAGTGCAGGTCTTTCAGGTGGGCGGTGATGTGGGTGTGGTGGGGTATGTCGAGGAGGAGGCGTGCGGAGGCGTTCTGTATGCCTTGGAGTCTTTTCTGGAGTTTGTCCGTGGTTCCTGCGTAGAGGGCGTTGCCGTAGTCCAGTCTGCTCCGAGGGCTTGGGTTACTATCCTTCTGGTTCTGGTGGGGATCCATCTGTAGATCTTGGGGAGCATGCAGAGGGTGTTGAAGCAGGAGGAGGAGTCGGCGTTGACTTGCTGGGTCATTGAGAGTGATGAATCCAGGATGAACCCCAGGTTGCGTGCGTGGTTGGTGGGTGTGGGTGCAGCTCCCAGGGCGGCTGGCCACCAGGAGTCGTCCCAGGAGGAGGGGGTGGAGCCAAGGATGAGTACCTCTGTCTTGTCTGAGTTAAGTTTCAGGCGGCTCTTCTGCATCCTTCGTGGAGGTTGGTTTTGGCAGTGGTGGGGTTCTTGTTGAATGAGAGGATCAGTTGTGTGCAAATGGGGGTCAAATGGGGGTCCATACTGGAGGGACCTACCCATGTCCCCAGAAATTGCCCTTCCTCCTCATTCATTATTGTCACAACTTGCTCCCTGTGTCATGACTTGCTACCTGCGTTCTTGTGTCCACCACCAGGGGGCTGAACTGTGGGATTCTCCAGTGTTCTAATAAGCTTCCAGATACTCCCCTTCATGCATATCCTGACTTCCAGCCATTTGTACACTATTCGGGAATTGACATCCATTCCCAATCCATGCCGGGTTTTGTGAAAGCCAGCCTGCTCATACTTGAAGCCAGTCTGCTCATGTTTGGAACTCCACTACCTAGAAGTCCCTGCTCACTGCTTCGTCTCCACCCTGCAGGCCAAGGATGGGTTGAGGAATTCAGCTCACCTGTGACTGGCTGCTGTTAGCCTGCTCACACCTGCTGCATGTGATTACTGTGAGCTCTTTTAAGCCCCAGCTCCCTTCAGGCCAACATTGGTCATTGTAGCTATTTTCCGGTGTGACCGAGCCTTGCTTCCTGAACTTTTGATATTCCTTGATTCCTGAGCTATAGTTAATCCTTGTTCCTTGATTCCTGAGCTATAGCTATTCCTTGTGCCTGAATTAGCACTGCCTGCAGTGCTACATTGTTTCCTGAGTTCCTGAGCTATAGTTATTCTTTGTTCCTGTTCCTGGGCTTCAGCTATTTCTTGTTCCTGATTTGCACTGCTTGCAGTGCTCTCTTGACTCCGTGTTTCCTGAGCTGTAACTATTTCCTGTTTCCTTGAACCAGCACTGCCTGCAGTGCTACCTTGACGCCTGAAGCTTTAGGAATTCCCTGTTCCTGAACCACCACTGTTTGCAGTGCTACCTTGACTCCTGAGCCTTAGTTCAAATTTTGTTCCTGCTCCAGCACTGCCTTCTATGCTACTTTGTTTTCTTGATTCCTTAACCTGCACTATTCTAGTATACCCTTGTGGCCTCCCCTTCTGTATTTCCCTTTCCAGTCCCTGCCTTTCTTCCCATTTCCTTGGTTCCAGTTTTAGTTTGCTGTGTTTTTATTCTGCTGTCTTGCTTCTGACACCTTGTGTGTTTGTTACCTGCTTTCTGACAACTGTGCCCTGTGATTTCCTCCCTTTCCTGTTAAGCACTCCTCCTTGCTAGCTCCTTGTCTTTTGTGCTTGTGTTTAGTTCTACCCCTTTGCTGTTACTGCCTTGCCTGTTCCTGTTTGATCGCCAGGATCCGTGGGCACAGCTGACTACCCAGGTGGTGTATCTTGTTCACTGTGAGTGTTGTCTTTGAGTTACAGTTATAACATCTTCATAGGTATAAGCTCCACAGACCCTGCCTTTGCATACATATCCTATATGTGGGTATTTTCAGTCAGTATCTGTAACAGCAATTATGGGCGAGGAACTTACTGACTTCAGTCTTACCATGTGGAGCTCCTGAGTGCTTTACCCCACATTCCCAGTATTGTTAATGTTGTATTATATAAATGTCTTGCACGTCCGTCCAGGATGTAGTTAGTCTGAATGCTAAATTGCCTTGTGAGTGCCCTTCCTTTCTGAGTTTTAGCCATCTTGTATAGGCTTCCCCTTTGGATCCCTTTTTCTCCTCTGACTCCTTGTGTGATCCTGCACAGCGCTGTACTACTCTTTCTGTGCACGGTACGTTTTCTACCCAGTCCCCATTCCTTGCTCAAGTCCCTGACTGTGTTCCCGACATATTCCTGAACAGTCTCTGACAATTATCATATAATACAGAGAGCTTACTTGACCCCTGCTAAGACCAACAGGTATTTCAGGCGCACGAATGCCCGCTGCCACAGATGTAGGCTGATAGACGCAGATCTCATCCATATGCTATGGAGCTGCCCCACACTTCATGATTACCGGTGAAATGTTACCACCCACCTGACTCAATGCACTTGGCGAGCAGTGGCGTGTGCCTGGGAAGTGTGCCTCCTAGGACTCTTCTGCAGATCGAAAAGGCACGAGGTAAAGTCCAGGTTTATAGATTTGGGGCTGCTTGCAGCTAAGCTCTTGATTACCAAGTGATGGAAGTGCTCGGAGCCTCCCCCTGCCCTGGCATGGTCCCGCTCCCTAGCAGTCTGGGTGCAAGTCAAGAACATTACCTTGCTCCATGAGGACACAATGGGGTTACACAAGGTTACAATGGCATCTGGCTGGGATGCTATAATGCAGGGCTTTCAGAGCAGCTGGCAGCCACAGGGTGAGCATCAGACCCCCACAGCAGGCGTAGGCACAGCAGCAACAGCGACAGCACAGTAGCGCGCACAATAGTTGTGTCTCATGAATGGATTATTGCTCTGCTCTACTTTCCCATTCTTCCACCCCCCCATACTCACATTCCAGATGCAGGACTCACTGTTACTAATTAATCCTACTTATATTTGGGCCACACAGGCGGTGTGGGAGTGATGAGCAGCAGCAGAGAGATGAGTTGGACAACAGTTAATGTTGTTATCCCTTAGATCCCCGTTCCTCTCCCTTTGCCTTCCAAGTGCCATGCAAATCAACTCAAGCTACTGGTGTAGCTAAAGAAATTCATCTCTGAATGCTCTGCAATGTGTACTGGCAAGCGCTCATGAGGCATTTTCTGCAGGCTGTACTCAGGAATTCGCACCAAACTGTTGCCTGAACTGTTTTCATCTGTGATGTACCCACCTTGGCACTTGAGCTGAACTAATATATGTATGTGTATGGCATGATATATTAAAGAACCAATAAAGAAATGTGTTGGACTTGGCCCTTTTTCCCTGATTTTTTTCGTTTTTGTAGTGTTAAGGTGCAGGTGCTTACTTCGCCCAAGATGGCTGCCACAGACCCCTGCTACTGCAGGGTGGTCGTTTTTCATAGTAGCACCCTAGCTGCCAGGAGCTGGCTGGGACCCACAACAATGTTGCGACACCAGCCCGCCTTTTTGTCCCATAGGTAGAGTGGGGAAGCTCCTGGAAGATGCTGGAACCTTCTAGAAGGGAGGTGGGGTTTTACTTTTGCCGCCTTGGCTAGAGGTCACCTGACCTAGGGCTACTTAAGAGTGGGAGGGAAACTTTTGTGGTGAGTTGGCCATTGGGGTGAAGCAGAGCTGGAAGAATCCACCAGGAGTGTAGGCGGTAGGGCCTAGCCAGGGACTTATGCCTCTGAGAGTGACAGGATTTAGGTACTGCCTCTTAAGTGAGTGAGGTGCCCTGTGAATCCCACTGATCTTGCCCAGTAGTAGGAGGACCCAGAGACTCTCTGCCAGCCTGACTAGGAAGGATCTAGTCGCCCTCTCCATTCCTACCCCCTGTAACAGAACCCCTTAAGGGCGCCAGATACATCTGCGCCACAAGACTTCATCTGTCAACTGAGAACTGAAACCTAACTGTAAGAACGGAGACTGCATGACAAGAGCGAGCTGTAAGCCTTGAATGCCAGAGCTGAGACTGCGTGTCCAAGCTGACCTATCAAACTAAATGCTAAGCCGATTGCCAAGCCACCGGGGATCGACCAGGTACTAGCGCTGTGACCCCCGCGCTCCCTGCCCTGGTCTGGGACCCTCGGCAGCGTGCTCCGCTGAGCACCATATCCCCATCCTTAACTTGAGCCCCCCCCTGCGACGACGAAGCCAGCGCACTCACCGCCGCGGCCTGGAGGCCTGGAGAAGTGCCCTGCCGTGTCGCGAGGCCCAGGAGAAGCCCGGGGCCCCGTCGCTGCCGTCGCAGCCGTGTGAGGAGGTGCGCAAGGCCGGGGCCGAGTTCCCCCATCGTCGTGAGGACAGACGCCTGCTGACGCCGAGACGGAGGTAAGCCCGGAGGCCGAGATCCCCCCTGGTGCGCCCCCTGCTGGTCTGGGAACCACACCGCACTTGGCCCGGGTTGTCCCCTCCGTGGGAGTCCCCTACCCTGCCTGCGCGACGGAGAGACCCCGCCGAGGGATCCTGTCCGTGCCCCCCTTCCGCGATACTGAGCGCGGTGCTCTGTGAACTGCACCGGAGCATAAGGACCCGCTCCTCAAGTCCGATAACCCTCCCCGCTGGAAGCCGTCCCAAGTACGGACTGACATTACCCTCGGGTGGCGCTTCACACCACCGACTCCGCTTCCCCAGCCGGAGAGACCGGGACTGCGAGTAGTGTGTTATGTTATATGCTCTGCTCGAAAGTATTTACATGCCGATGATCACGAGTAGCGTGTTATGTTAGATGCTCTGCTCGAAAGTATTTACATGCCGATGGTCACGAGTAGCGTGTTATGTTATATGCTCTGCTCGAAAGTATTTACATGCCGATGATCACAAGTAGCGTGTTATGTTATATGCTCTGCTCGAAAGTATTTACATGCCGATGATCGCGAGTAGCGTGTTATGTTATATGCTCTGCTCGAAAGTACTTACATGCAACTGATTAAGAGTAACGCGTTGCGCTATATGCTCTGCTCAAACGTATTTACATGCAAATGATTGCGCGTAGCGCTTTGGTTTATATGCCTTGCTTCACAGTATTAGGGGCCATTGATTACGAGGGGCGCTCAGTTCTACGGGCTCCATGTTGATGTACCCAATGTCACCCCCTCCGAGTATTGCGCTGTGTTAGACAGCCTGTTCAGGGAAAGACCTTTCGTAAACGCGCACTGCGCTATAATCACCCGCACTTAGCCATCTGCAGTGGGTATATGAATGAGGTTAGGCACTGCATATATATCGCCAAGATTGCTGTATTTACTGATTGATGGTATTATGATGCATGTATCGCCTTGTTATTTCCTGAACTGCAACTGACCAGCTATACTTGGATAAACTTGAAGTATTTGCATAATTTAAACGGTGTGGCGTCACTTATTGTGTGTGTCCCTAGTCCATGAGTAGTGTGTGGTGTATGGTTGCTTAACACATAGCCCTCTGGTTGCCCGACCGGCTCGCGCCACGTTACCGCCCATAGGGCCTGGTGACCCCAGGTTCCTACATTGGTGGCAGCGGTGGGATCCTTGGGACCATACAGCACCCTTCCGTGAGGCGAAGGGCGCCACAATTAAACGCCTATCCTACGTTTTTTGTTCCAGAGCTCAAAAACCATTGGTTGCTGGATTATTGGTTCCACTGTCCAGGTAGAGAGTGCAAGAAGCCTGGTTAGCTATTGACTGTTGCCTACACCCTAGGAATTTTCTCCTTAGTGTCTAGGTCCCCACCTGCCAGAATGGAATCCCGGCTAGCGGACCTCGAGGGGTACACCGTGAAGCAACTAAGGGAGTTCGTGCAGGAGATGGGGGTGCCCGGGATGCGGAAGGCAAAAGGGCCGGAACTCCGTACCGCCATTAGGGCATGGGTAGAAGCCCACCCAGAAGGGAGAGGGGATGAGGGACAGGAGGCGCCAGAGGCACCTCAGGGGGAGAGCGCCCAGGAAGTCCTAGACATCTTGAATGTAGACATGTCCGAGAATGTGCCCCCAGGAAGACGTTCTGGGGCCAGTAGTAGGACAGGGTCCAGGAGGAGCGCGTCTCCAGAAGAGTACGAGGACAGGAGGGAAGAGAGGCGATTAAAATGGGAACTGGCCAAATTAGAGCAGGAGAAAGAAAGGGAAAGGGCCAGATTGGAACAGGAAAAGGAATTAGCAAAATTGGAATGGGCAATGGAGGAGAGGAGGATGGCGCACGAGCTTCGGATGAAGGAGTTGGAGCTGCGTGCCCTCCAGATGAATGTGTCCAGTGAGGACACTGGTGGCAGCATACCGGAAGCTCCACAGGAGCTAGAAGTTTATTTACCCCAGGATGACATCACCAGGGTGTCTGAGGTGGCATTGGGGTGTGAACCTGAAGGGGGTGGTGCAGGGATCTCCCAACCCAGCGAGGTGGGAGAAGTGGCAGATAGCCCAGCTAGGTCCCAGGGAGCGAGGGTTGTAGGGCCTCACGACCTATCTGTAGGAAGGCGTGAGACAGGGAGGTGTCCCGAGGTGCCCCAACCGCAGTCTCAGGGCCTGGAGAGTTCCGCAAGGGAGCCCCAGGTTGGGAGCCTAGGCTGTCCCGATGTGCCATCCAGTGCAGGGGAGCCCCTAGTGTCAGGAGGACCCAGGGCGACTGTAACCAGCGCGCCTGAGGTTCTGGGGTTGGCCCAGTTTCAGGGTTTAGGTCCTGGGCTGGGGTGCCAGGCTCAGGGGTTGCCTGACCTGGCGGGTGGGGCCTCTGCTAACAGGGTCCCCCCGAAAGTGACTTCCAGGGGTACTTTTCATGTTAGGAGGGTGCTGAAATCTGGAAGGGGGTGCAGAGGGAGGAAGGTCTCGCCTCGGGCACCAGCTCGGCTTAAGGGTTTAGACCCTAGGTTGAGGATTCAGTTGAAGGGTCAAGGCCCTGTACTGAGGAGACAGTGGTGGTTTGAGGGTGCCTCGCAGGGTAGGGTGAGGGACCCCAGAAGGAGAGTTAGGGGGAGGAGAGCCTCGCCCCTGAAGGCTGGCCAGCCTAAGGGTGTGGACCCCAGGAGGAAGGACCAGAGGCAGTTTAGGACTGCAAGGAGGAGGACCGGAGTGGTCAACGGGCACTACAGGCCTGGGGCTACTGTCCCCCACTCCGCGAGATCACCCGGGCCAGAGACATCTGGACGGCCCAGGGGCCGGTCCTGGCCACAACTAGCTAGGGAGCCCCAGTGGGGTGGTTTCGTTGGTCCAGGAAGGTTTGTTAGGGAACCACCAGGTTCCAGAGCGGAGGAGAACCTGCGGGTGCTCCTGCCGTTGCGGGCCTGCGTCCACCTTTTCTCGCCCCAAGCAGGGAAGACCATCAAGGCATTGATTGGTCTACCCTGGCTTTCGGCTGGAAGGGGGTTATGTTGGACTTGGCCCTTTTTCCCTGATTTTTTTCGTTTTTGTAGTGTTAAGGTGCAGGTGCTTACTTCGCCCAAGATGGCTGCCACAGACCCCTGCTACTGCAGGGTGGTCGTTTTTCATAGTAGCACCCTAGCTGCCAGGAGCTGGCTGGGACCCACAACAATGTTGCGACACCAGCCCGCCTTTTTGTCCCATAGGTAGAGTGGGGAAGCTCCTGGAAGATGCTGGAACCTTCTAGAAGGGAGGTGGGGTTTTACTTTTGCCGCCTTGGCTAGAGGTCACCTGACCTAGGGCAACTTAAGAGTGGGAGGGAAACTTTTGTGGTGAGTTGGCCATTGGGGTGAAGCAGAGCTGGAAGAATCCACCAGGAGTGTAGGCGGTAGGGCCTAGCCAGGGACTTATGCCTCTGAGAGTGACAGGATTTAGGTACTGCCTCTTAAGTGAGTGAGGTGCCCTGTGAATCCCACTGATCTTGCCCAGTAGTAGGAGGACCCAGAGACTCTCTGCCAGCCTGACTAGGAAGGATCTAGTCGCCCTCTCCATTCCTACCCCCTGTAACAGAACCCCTTAAGGGCGCCAGATACATCTGCGCCACAAGACTTCATCTGTCAACTGAGAACTGAAACCTAACTGTAAGAACGGAGACTGCATGACAAGAGCGAGCTGTAAGCCTTGAATGCCAGAGCTGAGACTGTGTGTCCAAGCTGACCTATCAAACTAAATGCTAAGCCGATTGCCAAGCCACCGGGGATCGACCAGGTACTAGCGCTGTGACCCCCGCGCTCCCTGCCCTGGTCTGGGACCCCCGGCAGCGTGCTCCGCTGAGCACCATATCCCCATCCTTAACTTGAGCCCCCCCCTGCGACGACGAAGCCAGCGCACTCACCGCCGCGGCCTGGAGGCCTGGAGAAGTGCCCTGCCGTGTCGCGAGGCCCAGGAGAAGCCCGGGGCCCCGTTGCTGCCGTCGCAGCCGTTTGAGGAGGTGCGCAAGGCCGGGGCCGAGTTCCCCCATCGTCGTGAGGACGGACGCCTGCTGACGCCGAGACGGAGGTAAGCCCGGAGGCCGAGATCCCCCCTGGTGCGCCCCCTGCTGGTCTGGGAACCACACCGCACTTGGCCCGGGTTGTCCCCTCCGTGGGAGTCCCCTACCCTGCCTGCGCGACGGAGAGACCCCGCCGAGGGATCCTGTCCGTGCCCCCCTTCCGCGATACTGAGCGCGGTGCTCTGTGAACTGCACCGGAGCATAAGGACCCGCTCCTCAAGTCCGATAACCCTCCCCGCTGGAAGCCGTCCCAAGTACGGACTGACATTACCCTCGGGTGGCGCTTCACATCACCGACTCCGCTTCCCCAGCCGGAGAGACCGGGACTGCGAGTAGCGTGTTATGTTATATGCTCTGCTCGAAAGTATTTACATGCCGATGGTCACAAGTAGCGTGTTATTTTATATGCTCTGCTCGAAAGTATTTACATGCCGATGATCGCGAGTAGCGTGTTATGTTATATGCTCTGCTCGAAAGTATCTACATGCCGATGATCGCGAGTAGCGCGTTATGTTATATGCTCTGCTCGAAAGTACTTACATGCAACTGATTAAGAGTAACGCGTTGCGCTATATGCTCTGCTCAAACGTATTTACATGCAAATGATTGCGCGTAGCGCTTTGGTTTATATGCCTTGCTTCACAGTATTAGGGGCCATTGATTACGAGGGGCGCTTAGTTCTACGGGCTCCATGTTGATGGAGCCAATGTCACCCCCTCCGAGTATTGCGCTGTGTTAGACAGCCTGTTCAGGGAAAGACCTTTCGTAAACGCGTACTGCGCTATAATCACCCGCACTTAGCCATCTGCAGTGGGTATATGAATGAGGTTAGGCACTGCATATATATCGCCAAGATTGCTGTATTTACTGATTGATGGTATTATGATGCATGTATCGCCTTGTTATTTCCTGAACTGCAACTGACCAGCTATACTTGGATAAACTTGAAGTATTTGCATAATTTAAACGGTGTGGCGTCACTTATTGTGTGTGTCCCTAGTCCATGAGGAGTGTGTGGTGTATGGTTGCTTAACACATAGCCCTCTGGTTGCCCGACCGGCTCGTGCCACGTTACCGCCCATACAAAATGTAAACACAAAAAAAAAGGAAAAAAAAGAATGCTATCAAACTGGATCTCTAGGTGACCTCAGGGCCTTTGAAGAAGTGCAGAGATGGCACACCACCTCAGCGGACGGTGAGGTGGGTGACAGTGAGGCAGAAGGAGCACTGACAAAGGAGGAGGAGAGGGAGGGTGGACTCAGCACCGGCTCCTGAGCTGCCAGGAGGGCCCCACCCAACCCAGCAAATAACTTGGATGCTCTGCATGACCAGGATGGTGCAGGGTGCAAAAAGAACAATTGATGGACAGAATGCAAAACAATGTCATACATTCACCCCAGTACAGAGATCTGGGCCTAAATCCATCTTTTTTTGCTCGCCATGCCATTCCAGTTTGGACCCAGCCATATGCAAATCAGTCTTGACCCTGCGCCCAATGGGAACAGTCTAGCCCGATCTGCCAGGCCAGGTCCTCCCTGGACTGAAAACGAGTATCCTCGGACCGTTTCGGGCTTTCAGCCCTCATCAGCCAGGATAGCTTGACTCCAGTGGCATGGAGAGCACGAGACGCACATCTGGGCATACCCGTCCCACTCGGGGTGACAAATGCAAAAAGAACAATTGATGGACAGAATGCAGAACAATGTCATACATTCACCCCAGTACAGAGATCTGGGCCTAAATCCATTGTTTTTTTGCTCACCATGCCTTTCCAGTCTGGACCCAGCCATGTGCAAATCAGTCTTGACCCTGCGCCCAATGGGGACAGTTCAGCCCGAACTGCCAGGCCAGGTCCTCCCTGGACTGAAAACAAGCATCCTAGGACCGGTTTCAGGCTTTCAGCCCTCATCAGCCAGGATAGTTTGACTCCAGTGGCATGGAGAGCAAGGGAGCCACGTCTGGGCATACCAGTCCCACTCAGGGTGACAAATGCAAAAAGAACAATTGATGGACAGAATGCAGAACAATGTCATACATTCACCCCAATACAGAGATATGGGCCTAAATCCATCATTTTTTTTGCTCACCGTGCCTAAAGCTGGGTCTGAACTGAAAAGCTTCAGCTCTCCATTCATCATCTCCTTGTGTTTGCATTGTTCACCCTAAGTTGGCAGAGTATGCCCAGACGTGGGTCCCTTGCTCACTTTGCCACTGGATTCAAGCTAGCCTGGCTGATGAAGGGTGTTACCCAGAAACCGGTCCTAGGATGCTTGTTTCCGGTTTAGGGAAGACCTGGCTTGGCAGTTCTGGCTGGACTATTCCCATGAGGCACAGGGTCAAGACTGATTTGCATAAAGCTGATCTGAACTGAGGTGGCGAAGTGAGCTAAAGAATGATGATGGATTCAACCCAGATCTGGGGGTGAGTGTCTGAAAAGTTTCAGCGGTCCATCCATCATCTCCTTGTGCTTGCAGGATAGTGCAGGGAGCAGTGTGACCCCATGGGAGGTGGAGGGCAGGAAAGCGGAGAGAAAGCTCAACTGAAACTAGCCCAGTTAAAGCTGGAGAAGGCGAAAGCTGAGGCTTAGAGAGCCTTAGAGGAGAAGAGACTGGCCATGGAGGAGAGAAGGATGGTCCATGAGATCGGTCTCAGAAATCTGAGGATTTGGTTCCCAGTTATGTGGTGGGAGAGGACATTGACAAGTGGTTCTCGGCATATGAAGTGGCTATAAGGGTACACAAGGTTCCTGAGGAGTGCTGGGGGAGCAGCTTGTGGAGGTTCATGCCCACAGTGGGTAAGGGACACAATCCTAACACTAGCTGTAGAGGACCAGACATAGTACACTACCATGAAGGCCATTCTTGTTAATAAAATTGGGTTGACCCCTAGCAGTGGCTCCGCCGCAATGACGGAGGAGCGTCACCCCACTAGCTCACAAACAGCAGCTAAAAAATAAAACAATATCTTACTAATGTTTTATTTTTGAGCTGCTGGCTCTGGGCCAACGTGTGCAGGGAGGGGCGAGGCTGGGCAATGGGAGGGGGGAGGAGGAGTAGAATGTGCACTTCTTAGGCCGGACAAACTGACATGCTCACTTTGCTTTCTCCAACCCTTCTGTATTGCAAGGCTGGGTTGGATAAGCAGCACAGACTCCCTGTCCCTGAGCAAGCATTTTTTCAGCCCACTGAGGCCAATCCCCACGCTGCTCTCTCATGCTTGAGTGCAGCATGGGGATTGGATGGGTAGTCCGTGATGCTTCCACATGCAATGCTGGGAGCAGCAAAGCAGAGAAGCAGTGAGAGGCTAGGAACCCGTCATCATGAGGTAAGTTCTGTTTTTATATAATTAATCTCCAGGGTGCTCCACCGCACCCTCTCTACCTTGCCTGCCTATTTTTAAATGATATCGGCCTCCACTGTTGACACTTGAAAGATACATATCATTAAATAATAAAGTGGTCCCTATGGGGATATCATAGCTCTTGACTACCATGGCAATTGTGTTACTGTAGGGAAAGAAGACAAACCTCTCAAATTAGTAAGTTTTAGTTAATGCGTTTAGTGCATTTATTTATACATATCTCATATATGAATATATTAATTAATTCACAGAGTATGATATCATATTTATACAAGGTGCTCCTGAAGAGTGACGGCGACGTGAAAGTGATATAAGGTGAATGAAAAGTGCATTTGTGCCATGTACAACATATATACATTTGGCTGATAGGAACAATAGAATGTTTTGAAGTCTATACTGTAAAACGAGTGTTTAAATCCATCTTCAAAATTCTTAAAAACACAGTCCACATATGTTATTTGTCAACGTTTCGACCCCTCAACATATGCATTTAGACCAGGGTCATCATCAGGAGAAAAATTATCTATAAGGACAACACTGCACTCACTTTGTAAAACAGTACTTTTCCTGTGCATGACTAAACTAGGCAGAACTAGGCCTAACTTCTATCTTGAATCTCAATCGCAGCCATGATGTGTGTGTTTAAGTTTATCTGTTCATCACATGCAGCAAAATGTGCATTGTGATATGTTCTGTGTTGACATGTTGCTCTCGAAGAACTCAGGAGAAAGCTTTTTGCTACAATCCAAGACTTTGCCTTACTATCACTTTATGCCTATTCATAATATGAGATTGTTATTGTTTGTATGTAAGCAGATGTGTACTGCCATGAGGTCAAAAGGAACTGTATTAATATTAATGTAGGAGATGGTGTTGGGATCATGTTAGATGCTGCTGCCTTATATTTCTTGTTCTGATTTGATAATCTGGGGTCGATTCCGATCCAGGTCGGACAGCTCTCCGAGAGCTGTTCGTAGCCTTACCTTGCAACCGACACGTACCCGTAGCCGGTCCGTACTGTTGATGAAGTACCATGCGCATAACTGCCAAAAACCTGACCGACACGTAGGCTGTGATTCAAGCTCCATTCTCTGTCTGAGCCGTAACTACTAACGCTGAACCGAGGCGCCCGGAAGCAGTATCCATAGCAGATTCCACCCTAACAAGTACGATGCGTACTTCCTACGTGCCGGACGGGTCGCCACGTATGGCACGTCACAGCATCTGGAAAAGAAGCATATCAGCTATGATTCGCGCCACAACTCAACCACGGCTACGAGACGACAGACCAGCTTGCAACTGGTACGAGACGGAGCAACAAGTAGCGTCAATGAGACGAACACATCATGAATCCCATCACACAGGTCATACCAGTACTCTACATCTATGACCGGATCAGGACCAGATGCGGACGGCGCAGACGGTAAGTCAGACACCTACCACTCAAACAAACGACACGTACCCGCAAAATGGCACACACACACAGGGGATCCACATCCTGGCCACTAACAACAGGCCACCATAGGGGTTGTATGGCCAGCACCACTACCACCCCCACCCATAGGGCTTATTTTGCCCATCACCACTGCCAGCCCCACCCATAGGGGACCTGTTGCTCAACACCCCTGCCACCCTCACCCATAGGGGACCTGTTGCCCATCACCCCTGCCAAGCCCACTCATAGGGGACCTGTTGCCCAGCACAACTGCCACCCACACCCATAGGGGACCTGTTGCCCATCACCCCTGCTACCCCCACCCATAGGGAACCTGTTGATCATCACCCCTGCCACCCCCACTCATAGGCGACCTGTTGCCCAGCACTACTGCCACCCCCACCCATAGGGGACCTGTTGCCCATCACCCCTGCTACCCCCACCCATAGGGAACCTGTTGCCCATCACCCCTGCCACCCCCACTCATAGGCGACCTGTTGCCCAGCTCTACTGCCACCCCCACCCATAGGGGACCTGTGGCCCATCACCCCTGCCACCCCCACTCATAGGGCTTATGTTGCCCAGCACTACTGTCAACCCCACCCATAGGGGACCTGTTGCCCATCGCTACTGCCACCCCCAACCCATAGGGCTTATGTTGCCCATCACCCCTGCCACCCCCACTCATAGGGGACCTGTTGCCCATCACCCCTGCAACCCCCACCCATAGGATGGGTAATGCGCCACACATCCATCATACTCCAACATTAGGTATGTCAGCAAAATACATCCCCCTAACATCATGACAACAGTGTGTAGTCTGTGACAAATGCCCACAACAGTGATTATGACTTCGAACATACAATGTAACTACCAGCACATGTGTGACCAAAAAATGGCAAGGCAAGCATCACAATTGCACTGTGTCAATGTACAAATAACACCCCCTCACTGTGTAGAACAAAAGTTAAGTGTGGGGTTCCAAACTGCAGCAAATGTCGAGCATTGTGATGATGGGGTCTAAACCCCCCCTCATCACAGTGACCAAAAGGTAAGTGTCATCATGGTCAAAGCTGCAAATGCCAAAGAGCATGTATGATTCCCGGTCCCAACACATGAAACACTTTTGGGGCAAACTAGTGGTTGTGTCCCATACCCACAGAGATGTGGTGAGGCTAACAGTGCTGTGAAACCCTAACATACTCTCGGCCATGTGCAGACAAGCACCACACATGGGGGCTGACAATGCATACAGTGTACAATGACACATAAGCAGAAGTGACCAACACAAAGCATAAACACATCTCGAAAATAGACACACAAATCAAAACAACCTGTGTAGACTATAGGTGTCAGGTCACAAACTCCCATTCCATGCCAGCAATGGGACCTAACAACCAGGATGAATGTGCAGAATGATGTGATATAACTCACAGGGACAGCAGGGTAAATCACAAAAACAGCATCTAGACAATGGCCCACAACTGCAATACCAATGCACTGGTGCAGATGCACAAACACAAACAGGCAACCTCACACTGCACATCTGACACAACATGTGTGTGTGTCTCAGTATCCCCAGGCAACTACACAACACATGAGGGGGGCACAGTGCCATACAAAAGTAACCCATCATTGGGACCCCCTTAGTGGGCAATCAGGCATTGTGAGATGAGAGGGCGCACAACAGACACATGTGACACAAGCTGGAATGAACACAAACTAACACAGCAAAAGACACACAACAGCACTACCCCCAGGGACCAGACATTGGGGTGACACAAGCATGTATGACACCTCCACTTTGATGACAAAGGATAGATGTTGTACAAACTGTGAAAAACAGACGTGTCCTGTGCCACAAACGTACATCACATCTACACAAACACAAATCCCTCAGCATGGCCCGTCATCCATGGACAAACGGGAGCTAGGGGCCGATCCATGCAAACATTTACATCAGTCCACCCTCAACACCACACACCCTGAACTGCAACAATGTGCACCTGTGAAGCCCACATGGACAGGTGACATTGCACATGCACCCATGACAAACACAGGAATGTTGGGAGGAACTAAGGTGCACAGACTCATCACACAAGGACAGTTTACAACCCTGGTGAATGACAGACATACTGCACAGTATGCGGTACATGGCCATGATGTCAAAGCTCACGTAACCTTCAGAACACCTGCGACAGTCGCAGGACAATGCGGAAGCCAAGGCGAACCACAAGGCACACATGCTGACACCTGCAAACATTGCAGCCCTGAACTGGACAAGTGGGAGCAGTCAGACACACATACACATGTCTCAATCACTGAAAGGTATCATCTAGGGACAACTACATGATATTGCGAACAAACACGTGCCTTGGGGACCCCTGACTGTGTCCCATCTGCGTCTGACAACCTCATCAACATCATCACCACTCAGAACTGACAACTCCCAATGATGAAACACCAATTAACAGTAGTGTGTCATGAACCCACACATCTGGTAGCCCATGGCAAAGTTGTGGGATGAACACAGTACCACTCAGCAAGCATAAACAACGGGAACATATCAAGGGAACACTGCCTGTGTATGAAAAGGGATGTGGACACACACACACATGCTCACACAACACACACCATGGGCCCAGGCTATGTCACGGAACAACACACTTACTTGAGGGGACCCAACTCCTGTGGAAGCCCAGCTGTGCCAAACATAGTCACAGCACGTCTCACTCATGTCAGCAGAACACTTGGTCAGTCAGCCATCAGTCACCACACAGTGAAGGCTCTGGTCACAACAGCCTGGGTACGGGAGGCATCTGCACATACTCAACACATATGTACAGCAAGTTGCACAGAGGACCCAGTTGCTCCTACACCAATGATGCCCACACCTGTAGGTCCAGTGGTGATGCGCCCAAAGTCAGGGAAATAGACAAATTGGACAATGGGAAGCACATCATATGTGCATGGGTGCATCCCACAAATGAAATGTTCACAGAGATGTCAACAAATTGTTGATCATGACACACCCAGTTAGCTGCAAAGGATGACATGGATACCGATCAGAATAGGATACATATCTCATGGACCACATGGAGCACCTCACATCAACACCTCAGTATTCAACATTGGAAACCAAGCCTTACAGGTGCAAGGGCATGCTAAACATCATCAACCTAATGTACAGCTAAATCAAGTTCACAAGGATAAAGAAAAAATCTTTATTCAGCATATGAAAATTTAAACGTCCGTTCAAAACAAAGGCCAATGGCCAGTCCATTATCAAATTACAAGGAGTGAACTTGAGTGACAACTGTCACATGTTGCTTGCCTGCACTGGTAAGGACAGGGGACATTCCCTCGGAGGGGCATATATGGGGGCAGGCCAGGCACCGCAGGGACAGGATCAGGGTACAGCAGAAGGAGGCAGTGAAGGGGTGGTGGATGCAGGAGAGTCACTTGCAACTGCAATGGAGCTGACTGAAGTGGTGTGTGCAGTCACAACTGTGGGGCACAAGTCAGATGGGGTGGGTGCCGGCACAACTTCAGTGAGCAGGTCAGATGGAGTGGATTGGGTCCCCACTGCAGTGCCCAAGGTAGACGGGGTGGTCGTGGACTCCAAAGCAGTGCCTAAATCCATGTGAGCGAAATGGGGTGCAAGTGAGGTCGGCAGGACAGAGGGGGGGGACACAGTCCCCACATCAGTGGCACTAACTCTCTGACCGGGTGTGGAGGAGCAAGTGGTAGGGGGGAGGGCCTCAGCATTTTGGGGATGGTGTATCTGTGGGTAGGGGAACCCAGGGCAGGGTGTGACGGGGTAACCTCTGGAGTGGTGGCCTGGGGGATGGAGGACGGAGACTTCGTCTTGGAGCTGCGTGGCGGGGGTGGGGTCTTGTTCTTCCGGCTCTGGGGGGACTTGCGGGTGGGGGCCTCAGTCTGACTGCGCCTGGGGGAGGGTGTCGGGGTGTGAGGGGCACTCACCTCTGTGTGTGGGGACTTCCTCTTCCCCTTGTAATCTGGATCTGCAGGGTCGGTGGGGAAGAGGCCAAGGTCACAGAGAAAGAGCTTCTGTGGAGATGGGGTTGCAGGTGAGGCAAGGGAAGGGGGCTGGGAGGGAGAGGTATCGGAGGACTGCGGAGTGGTTGTGGATGACTGTGTGTGTGTCTGCAAACCATCCCCTGTGAGTGTGGTATCAGTGCCCTGCACTTGCTTGTGTGCACATCTAGACCTTTGTTCGGGTGTTTGTGTGCTGCCCGTGTGTGTGGCTTTGTGAGAATGTGCAGGTGTGTGTGTGCTTGGGACAGGTAGGGTGCTAGGAATCGTGGGTGGTGCAGGGGTAGGAGGAGTGCGGGACTGTTGGAGGAGGGACACTACTGCCGTCAGGGAGGAGGCCACAGACTGATTGGTCCTCTGTAGGGCATACATGCCCGATGAAATGCCCTCCATGAACGACACCAGTTGCGTCAACAGACTGGTGTGTGCATGGAGGACACTCAGCATTGATGTCTGCCCTACATGGATCTGTCTAAGTAAGTCCACAGACTCCTCACTCAGGGCATCAGGGGATGCAGGGGGTGCGGTGCCTGGCACAATGGAGACATGCTGCCGGACACAGGAGCCTCCACGGACCTCTGGGATGAGAGCAGATGGGAGGGTGGTGATGATGGTGGTGGGGGCGGTGGCGGGGACAGCCTCACTAGCTGGGGTTTGGTGGCTGCTGACACCCGCCTCCACAAGGGAGTCATCCTCCGAGCTGCTGTGGCCCTCAGCTGGGGTGGATGGTGCTGAGGACTCCTCGGTGTGGCTCCACTTGCCCTCCGTGCCACTAGGTCCCCCCGACTCCTCTCCTTCTGTCCCTGTCGGGCTCTGTGGCTCCTCCTGGCCCATGGAACTGTCCCCTCCTGTGGCCGTGGATGTATCTGGATAGAAATAGGAAGAAAGCGAACAACATCAGTCACCTGCACTGACTGCACACACCACAGTGAGTACATCACATCACAGGGCAAGGCCTGGCATCATCAGCTGAACACTGCTCAATGTGCCAACACTGTTTAGAATAAGCCAATTATCATTCTCACCATCATCCATGGCACACATATCCCTCCTTGACTTGCACCCATATGTCTGTTGCATGTTGGATGCTAATACCTCAATGTGCCGACATGCACCACCCACACATTTGTTGGACATGCAAGTGAACATGTAGGAGGATGTCACTATACACAGAGCACATCTCTTGCCACTGACTCAGTACAGGTGTCCGGATGAAGGGATGGGCAGAGACTCATTTCACTTGTTTGTGATGCATGCCAGCAACACACACTATGATGTTCTCATGTCCTGATAGTCAATGCCACACTGGGGTGCATTGTGCACATTTGAACACAATGCAGGATCACTCATAGCAAGTTAAATGCCATGGCACTGGCATGCCTGGAAAGTCAGTCAACACTGTCTCCTGTCACAGAGGCAGGGCATCCAGACAACAACAGTATGCACTGTGTCACAATCATAGCGCAGGGGTAAAGCAAACTCTACAAATGACAAGTACACTTGCCCATCCCCTGCAAACAACATATCCAGGACCCAGAAGACCCCACATCATGCAAATCAGACATATGAGTCTATGCGAACACAACTCTCTGTACATTAGCACATCACAGTCTGCTGTGCATGTAACCCAGCTGCCTGAAGTGCACAGTTGCATACACCATTGTGCGCTGTCAAATGATCACACACCTATATGTCACACAGGTCTCGTCTCTCACAGTCACATCTCAGATGTCCTGCTGACCCTCAAAATCATGAACACATCAGTTGTACGTAACAGGAAGCCACACCATAATGACACAGAGGCAGACACCTGAAAGCACATGTCACTAAGCACAACCTGTAAGTTGATACACAGGAGTGGGATAACAGAGTGTTTCTAAATGCCCTTGAGTAGGCATGACTGCCCAGGTCTGCGTGAAACAGTGTTTGGCCCTGGACAGTAGTCAGGTGGCTAAGCAAGTGTGACATACTTGTATACATACTCCTGAGGCCCACAAATTGGAGTCCCCTGCTGCATGGGTTTGTTTGAAATACCCCAGCCACATGTGGTGAGTCAGAACAGCAATTTGATCACATATCAAGGGCACACACAGATCACATATCAGATCCCAGGCATTGGGTAAACAATTGAACCACCCATGAAACACACACATGAGTCACGGGAACAGATGCTGTCCAGAAGCTGAAGCATAGCTGACTGCAGGGACACAGTGCCCTAGTGACACAAGCAACAGACTGTAGGGGCCACACCTGTGGAAGAGATGAGGAGGGTGCATCACGCAATTGAGGGACCTGAGTATTGGACTACAAGAACTACGTAATGTGGAAGTGTGACCAGGCCAAAAGACTGCAATTAGCATGTCAGACATAGTACACAGATTAGGCATGGACTTACCCCCTCCTTGCTGCTGTCTGGCCTTCAGCTGCCTATCCAGGTCCGGGAAGACCACCGCCAGTATCTGGAGCATGTGGGGGGTCAGGGTCCATTGTCCGCCCCTCCTGCGAGGTGGTGACAGCTTCAGCTGGACTCTTTCAATCCTCCGGGTCCAGCCCCTAAGGTCCTGCCACCTCTTCTGGCAGTTGCGGATCCGGCGTTTATAGTCCCCCACAGAACGAACTGCCCGGGCGATGGTCTGCCTTATCTCCTGCTTCTGGTGGGCATCAACCTGTGAGGATGACAAAGTTAAATCTACATTAACACACAGGCCCCATATTTGTGCTGCACACATTTGGATATACATGTGATCATCACAAAAGGAAATGAGTTACACAGGAAGTGCAACCATGGAAAAGGACAAATAACCTGCATGTCTGACATGTTAACAATGCCTGGGAAGTTTAAGCAAGCACAAATGCACTTTAGCAGCAGAACACCTGTTCATTACATGTACCTACACACTTTGGGGGATGAAAGTACTCAGTGAGAATGCTTGCCACTGGTGTACACACTGCTAGTACTGCTAGTCAGACATGCATAATTAGGAAGGCAGTGGACTGCACACTCACCTGCTCCCCTGGTTTCCCATACAGCTTGCTGTACTGTGGAAGGAGCCCGTCCAGCAGGGCCTGGTTCTCCTCCTCAGTGAAGGCAGGGGCCCTCTCCAGAGTACGTGCCATAGCAGGAGCCAGAGGATGCAGAGACAGCAGCAGTGGTAGCAGGGATGTGGTCCAGTAGCATTTAGTGCAGGCAAGTGAGCTCCCTGTGTGCCATCCAGCCTTATATCTGTGCTGCAGAGGCAGACTCTGTGCCATGTGTCCCCAGTGATAGGTCCAACACGTTGCATTCTATGAATCTGGCCATTCCATGGAAATGTACGACTCGTACACGTCTTCTGCATCGTTCAAATCTTCACCTTCATAAAACCCTAGGAATTGCAACATTGTTGTAGGCATCCAGCTGAATTTCCAGCGCATAACTTGTACAAGTTTTGAATCCGCATCTGTCTCCATGACAGTCCAGAGCCAATGGGTGCGCCCGGCTCGGTCAACTGACCGTACAACGCGTAGTTTGAAAATACACATGCACCCGTCTCCGTACGATTCAATGGCCAAGGCGTACGCCTGTCTCGGACCATACCTGCCCAACGCGTATGCATGATAGTCACCCGCGTCGGACCTCGTTGCAGTCAATGACAAAGCGTACGCACGGCTCGGTCATGAACCGTGTAATGCATACGCATTGTCACCCGCGTCGGACCTCATTGCAGTCAATGACAAAGCGTACGCATGGCTAGGTCATGAACCGTGCAATGCGTACGCATTGTTACCGGCGTCGGACCTCATTGCAGTCAATGACAAAGCGTACGCACAGCTTAGTCAGGAACTGTGCAATGCGTTCGCATTGTCACCCGTGTCGGACCTCATTGGTGTGACTATTTGACGGCTTCAACACACAATTACTTGCCAGGGACACATGCACACCTACTACACTACAGCATTGACCACACAGTGTCCCATGGCATGTAAGGCTACATTCCCTGTGTGTTGGGGGGGGCAACATTTGGTTTGTTGTGTGGCACTTTTGTTCAGCCACTCCCAGGCTGTGAACATGTTCATGGGGGCATAATCCTTTGTGTGTTGTGCACATTACCACTGTGATGTGCAACTGTAGAGTAATGGGCATGAGTCACGGACACAGTTGCAGGTTGGATATGTTTAGGACATGTCACATACACCCTGAGTCCTGGGGGTGATGGCATGTACGTCACAGTGAGACATGTAGCCCCAATTCTGGTGTGCACCCACAGTCTGTGTGCATGTTGTGTCTCAGATGTGGATGATCAAATGTGCCCAATGGGAGACAGTCTCCACATCCATGTGGTATGTGCAGCAACCTTGATGGGGTGTGTGTGTCTAAGAGACGTATATATAGGGCCTGCAGAGACAACAGTGGCCACTACCTGTGGGACTCACGCTTGCCTTGTGGCGTGTACGTGATACGCCATGTCATGCCAGTGTTGATGTGGCAATACAGGGACCCTGGGTATCTGCATGGCAAAGATCTGTGATGCTTGGGAGACATCAGGCCTCACTTGTCACTGTGGTGTGTGTTTGTAACGTCACAGCAGTACATAGGTCGGGTGACACAGCCCAATGATTGGCCATTGCACTACATGGGACTTATGTGGACATGTGAATTGAGATGTGAGGTGAAGGTCATGTAGGTGACATATGTGTCCATGCCCAACACCACACACCTCAGTACATTGTGTAATGTCATGATGTATCATGTGATATTGAGCCTGGTCATGGCCACATGGGTGGATGAACCAACAATCTTCCTTTGTTCATCTCTGTTCTGCAGGGCACCAGCTGTCCATCGACCGTTCCCAGACCTTGAAACCATGCAGGAACGCGACTGCATCCGACGGTACCGCTTCACCAGGCCACTGATTGAGGAGTTGGCGGAGCAGTTGACGCCACATCTGCTACCTGGCCGGACATACCCTACAGCACTGACCCCAGAGGTGAAGGTGATGGCAGCCCTGCACTTCTTTGCTACTGGTACCTTCCAGTACACTGTGGCTACAGCAGGTGGGATGTCGCAAACTATGTTTAGTCGTCTAGCGTTAGCGATGTCTTGGAGGGGATTTTGCATTTCCTTGACCTGTACATCAAGTTCCCTAGCCAGCTGAACTCCCTGAAATAAAGGATGCTTTTTATACACTGGGGAGGATGCCGAACGTCATCGGATCTATTGATGGGACACATGTGGCCCTGATACCACCACAGGCACATGAGCAGGCATACCGGAACAGGAAACATTTCCACTCGATCAATGCTCTGGTGATATGTCTTGCAGACATGTGTATCACACATGTGTGTGCACGGTTCCCTGGTTCTGCGCACAATGCCTACATAATGAGGAGTAGTCGCATTGCAACGCTGATGTCACAGATGCCAGATCAGCGTGCCTGGCTTGTCGGTGTGTACTGACTGTTTACCATTGTGTGTGTCTGACAATGTTGTATTCCGCACTCCTACAAAAGTCAGCTAATTGTTAATTTTTTTGTGTGTAGGTGACTCTGGATACTCCAACATGCCGTGGTTGCTGACACCCCTCAGGAACCCTGTGACACAAGCCGAGATACGCTACAATGAGGCACGAGTGTGTCTGTGTGCCACTTGACTGGATGCGTGCAGTGATGTGTCCATTCAGGTGGTGTGTACTCCACAATAGGGTAGTACTGCTTACTTGTTTCTGTGTAGGTTTCTTGTGACATGTTTTGTGCATGTGTATTGCCTTTCTCTCCTGTTCTGCTGTGCTTTTGACTGTGTCTTGTGTCTGTCCTTCCCAGGGTACTTTGCCTGTTGTTTGGTCAACACTGACCCCCAACACCCAGAATCCAACACCAGTGTGGGAGTAGTCAATTGCCATCAAGTGATGTGCCACACACCCCTGGACTTCAATTCTCAGACACTCTGTGACTGTGTGTCCACAATAACGTACAATTGCCTTGCAACTATTTTAGAATAAACATGTTGCTGATGTGTAACGAACCTGTGCTATGCTTTGTTAGGTGCATTGTCTGTCTTCCCACATCTGAGTGACATTTGCTTACCTCACCTGTGGACTTGTTACCACTGACTGTGGATAGGTGTTGTGTCTGTGCATACCTATGTGTTTCAGGTCATCATCATTGTGTGGGATGAGTAACATGGCCATGGTGAGTATGTGTTGTGTTGCCATAGTGGTGTGTCTCCCTCACATGTGTCATATCACCATGACTCACCTAACAGTGGTCACTTTGTTGTAGTATTTGGCATGCACTGTGTTGTTTAGCAGATCGACATCTCCATGACACATGACAAGTTGGAATCACAACAGAGGCAAGTATGGTGTACTGGTGAGTTTATTTTCGAACATGTGTGAGGAAAGTGCACAGGATGGTGGGTGCCGTACATTGGGTTTTGAATCCAAAGTTCACATTAGAGTTGGAAATGCTGGTAGATGAAATGTCCAGAGTAAGTCCACAGTCATCTGCTACATTGGACCAACATGAACCCTCCATGTCATGTGGGCGAGTTGTGTGCGATTGGACAAGGTGAACGGGTTGCGCACAAAGAACATGGTCCAGAACCGGTTTAGAGGCCCTGGGGGATGTGCTGGGACATCTGCCTCTCACATGTACTTCTTCGGACGACTCCTCTTCTTCTTGGAGGGGGATCCTCAGGTGCAGGCCTCTGCGGTGCAGGGAACTCTCCGCCAGAGTCCTACGCCCTCCCTGTGGCACTGGCAGATGGTGTTGCAACAGATGTTGTGGCCACACAGGGAGCTGTGGACATGTTTGTGCTGATCTGGCAGAGGCATTGGAGTATGTCCCGATGCACCGCAGTAAGGGCATCCCACTTTGCCTCCATGCGGGCATGGTGGGCAGCCTGCTCCTGTTGTATGTCCTTGAGGATCCCCACTACCTGGCCAAATCCTCCGGTGCTATCCTGGTACGCATCTATGATGCGTGCCAGTTGGGGGTCATCATGCTGTCCAGACCCCTCTGCAAGGCGCGCCCTCTGCCTCCCACCCCTCCCAGCACCCCTATGCACACGGGCAGCACCAGCGGCGGGCCGCACAGGTGACACTGGGACCCCTTGGGTGGTGTTGCTGGTGGTGTTGGCTGTAGCTTCCGGGGGGTCCTGTGTCCCTGTGCTGTGGGTGTTCAGTGGCCTTGGTCTGTCCGTGTTGGCAGGGGTGCCCAATCGGTTTCCAGATGCTGGAGGCATGGGTACAGGGGGTGCAGATTTTGATGCTGCTGCATGATGACTCACACGGAGGGGCCAGGTTGGTCGTCGTCATCCGAAGAGGACAGAGACAGAGTCAAACCAGAGAGCTCAGTGTCCACCAGAGTCTGGGACTGGGAATCCTCTTCATTTGGTGCTGGGTCCCCAGCACCACCTGTGTTTGGAAGTGACACACAATGTAAGTTATGTTTCTACAGGCCTCAATGGTTCACAAACATGACATATTCTACTGTACGAACGGATGCCTGCCTGTACACTGCTTTTTTCCGGCTTGTCACTGACAGAGATTGATATTGTTGTTGCGCATTGCCCAGCCATAAAGAAACATTTCAATGTGCATGTCGAAGTGTGTGCATGCCCAGCTCATGGATAGATTTGTCTGTACATGACCATTGCTACTCAAGGGTCATCACGTTGCTGACACAGGTGTGTCATCCCTGTACACATGTGAGCTTTAACAAGGACATACATGCTATTCCACTGGGGATATGAGTGGTGTGTTGTGTGAAGGATGCCTATGTTTCAGCACGATGTAGGGGTGGAATGCAGCTCACAACAGCACCAAGTGTGAATGAGACCATGCTATGGTGTCGGCTATATTGGTGTGTCCATTCCATTCACTGTCAGATGTCCCCTGTCAGTGATGTATATGTGAGTTCCTGTGTGTTTTGTACAATGTACCATATATATGGCTCTCCACATTTGTCATCTGCAAGACACACCTTCCCTGCCCGGCCAGGGGGCACCCCTGGACACTGCATCCCCAGTCAATGATTTTGAACATATGGTTGCAATGGCTGTGTGTGCGACCGGGTTTTGTTTGGTCAGTGCATATGTGTGATTGTCAGCCACATCATTTCTCAGGCCCAGTGTCAGACATCTTGACAGTCCCTTCCCACTCCCTGTGGGGCAAGCATGTGTCAGTGTGAGCTTGCTGGGCCATGTGGGAGGGTGTGGATTGTCTGTGACTGCAACTCCCATCATGCTCTTGGCTACACCCCCCTTCCCAGCATGCCCATACTTCCTCCCTCTTGACTCTGCTCCCCTGTGAGGGGGTGTGACAGCAATGGCAAGATGGTTGACTGTGAAGTCCTGGTGTTTGTTGTTGCCCAGTTCCCAGCATGGCCTTGTGCTCCTCACAACAGAGCCCAGTGTCAGACATTTTGACAGTCCCTTCCCACTCCCTGTGGGGCAAGCATGTTTCAGTGTGAGCTTGCTTGGCCATGTGGGTGGGTGTGGATTGTCTGTGACTGCAACTCCAATCATCCTCTTGGCTACACCCCCTTCCCAGCATGCCAATACTTCCTCCCTCTTGACTCTGCTTCCCTGTGAGGGGGTGTGACAGCAATGGCAAGATGGCTGACTGTGAAGTCCTGGTGTTTGTTGCAGCCCAGTGTCCAGCATGGCCTTGTGCTCCCCACAACAGAGCCCAGTGTCAGACATCTTGACAGTCCCTTCCCACTCCCTGTGGGGCGAGCATCTGTGAGTGTGAGCTTGCTGGGCCATGTGGGTGGTTGTGGATTTCTGTGACTGCAACTCCCATCATGCTCTTGGCTACACCCCCTTCCCAGCATGCCCATACTTCCTTCCTCTTGACTCTGCTTCCCTGTGAGGGAGTGTGACAGCAATGGCAAGATGGCTGACGTTTGCCTACAAGTCCAAAGAGAGCCCCTGTGCTTCACACAGCAGCACCCAGTGCGGGGTATCTTTTTATGATATTTCACTGAGGTTTGGGTCAATGCATTCTACCCGGTGAGTTGTGTGGAGTTTGTGTTGAGGGGGGAAGTGTCTCCACATGCTGGTAAGTATGGTCAGAGCTGTCAGTCCTCCTTCCCACCCGGCCAGACATCCCACCATGAAACGTGCTTCCATTGGAGGGCGTGCAAGTTGTCTTTCAGGATGTCAGTCAGTGGTGCCCTGCTTCTGATTTACTAACAACCCCTACCAGGGCCTTGTGCTCCCCACAGCAGGACCCTGTGTCAGCCATCTTGTCAGTCATTTTCCACTCCCTGTGATGTGGGCATGGGTCAGAGAGGTCTTGATGGGCCAATTTGGATGGGGAGCATTATCTGTGACTACAAACCCCATCATGCTTTTGGATACACTCACTTCACCTGCATCCCCACTATTCCTTCCTGTCAGTCAGCTGCACTGTGAGGTAGTGTGTTTGTGGTGGCAAACTGTCTGGCAGTGTTTATTTGGCTTTGTGCCACTGCCTTGCTCTATTTGTTTGTAGGTTGGTACATGTCATGACACAGTTACAAGTCACTATGAGATGGCAGGTATTGTGTTTGTCTGACTAGCATACACATCTTGGGATGATTATCAATTGGTTACTGTGGCTTTGCTTGCGGTGCATGGTTTCACTGTCCCCTTGTCACACAATATTGGGTATGTTATTTGTGTACTCACCAGGCTCTGGTATGTCTGTTAGACCATGGATGCTCTATGGTGGTAGGATGTCCTGCACCTTCTCCTCCCAGGTCCTGAAGTAGACTGGTTTGGCAGGAGGGCCACCGCCTGTGCACTGACTCAAGGCGTGATCTTTCTCAATTAGTTTCTTGACCCTCCTGCACACGTCATACCACCTGTTCTGGATATTGTCCTTTGTGCGCCTTGCTGGTGCTTGTGCGTTCACCTTGTCCACAATCCTCGCCCACATCTTAGTTTTATGTGACATGGAGGCCCTTTGGACCAATTTCCCAAACAAATGTGGCTCTACTCTGATGATCTCGTCTACCAACACTTCTAACTCACTATCTGTGAACTTTGGATTCTTCTTGGGGGGCATGGTGATGGATGGTGGTGGTTATTGATGTGTGTGTGGGGGTGCAAGTGAGGGTGGTTTAGTGTTGGTTTAGCTAGCTGTATGTGTGAGTGGTTTGGTGAGGTGCTGATGGTGTGTGAGTTGTGTGATGGGTGAGTTGTGAGTGTGTCTGTGGTTGCTGTGTGATGGTGTTTGCTGTTGGCTGTGTCTCCTATTTGCAAAGGATCATGGTAGTGATTGATGTCCTTTATATAGGTGGAGTTGTGGGTGTGTCTTTGTCCCAGTTTTTTTGTGTGATATTTATTGGCTTTGTTATTGCTTGTTTGGTCCTTTTTTTGTCTTTTTTCCTTCGTGTTTTCTAGGCATGAAGGAGACGTTCTTCTGACCGAGACGGATGCTGATATTGGCTCGTGCGGGCTTCTCCGCCTCGTTCACGCTGACTATCTTCTGTGTTTCATATGCGTCGGTCGCGGAGATCTCTATTACTTGTGGGCCCGGTTTTCTGTGCGTGTCGGTGATGTGGCTTTGGCTCCCTGCGAGTCGGTCTGGGATTACACGCATTGCATCGTACTTTGCGGGTCGGACATCGCGGGTACGTGTCGGTCGGGTTCATTCCCGGTTCCTGTCGGTCGGTGAAACTCGCGTCGGTTTTCCGTCCGGATCACTATTTTTCCTACGGCTCGGTCATACAGCTTGTATTCTGTACGTGTCGGGTGTAATTCACACGCGTTGCATCGTACTGCACGGGTCGTACGGCGCTGGTCCGTGTCGGTCGGTCTCCGGTCCGGGTCCGTGTCGGTCGGTACGTTTTGCGACCGGAATCGGAATCAGCCCCTCTGTGTGAGAATTTGATCAACTTGTGCCAGCAGTGCATTTTTTGCTGTGTATTTTTATATTTAAGAAAATCTCCATTGAGGAGGTGAGCAAAATCTTGTTTGCCTGACATTAGAGAGCTGCTCCCTGTCAGACTGTCTCTTGCTTAGAACTTAGAATATGTTTTGCTCTGAGATTCAGGGTCGGATTGGTAACGCGGGCGCTCGGGCAATGCCCGATGGGCCCATGTCCAGTCCCAGCTGTGGGCTGCTTTTTTTAGCAATCTGGGGGAGCCGATTTGGGTGGTTTCTACATTGTTCGGGTATTCGAAGTAGTCCAGTGGGTGCCCGAGTGGCCTTTCTGGATGCAGATGGGCGCCCATTATCTCCCTTTTATTAAGGGGCAGAGGTGTCACTCCCTTTCTTTTCCTGGGCTGGCCCATTAATATATGCATTTAACGGGGGCAGGGGGCCTGAGCAGAAGTGGCCTCACTTGTTTTCAGGTGTGTTTCACCAGTGTAAGCTAATCCATGCATTTTTTTTAACGCCCCCCCCCTTTTTTTTAAATAAAATTTCACGAAAGCAGTGTTTTGCGGAAAGACACTATGCAAATGTGGGCCACTTTTTTCAGCGTTCCCGGGCCGATTTTAAATCCCAACCCAACCCTGCTGAGATTTGACTTCATGTCGGGCTCTTTGCTGCATCTGATTGAGCATTATGCTAATTCTCTATACTGATTTACCATGCATTTTGACTAACTATTATTATTTTGACAAGTTGGATAGGATTCTTGAGGCTGTGAACAGCTCCTGGGAAATCCTTAAGTCCAAAATAGATAAGGTAGCAATTGATTTAGGCATTCTGCTAGACGATCACTGTAAGTTAGTGGACAAAGATAAAAGGAATGAGGAAGCTGTGAGCGGGGTGTACCCGTCTGTGACCATGCTTTAGATGCAGATAGCAGAACTTACAGACAAAGTAATATGCCTGAACAAATGAGAAGAAGGTGTTGAAGGCCATAATGGCTGAAATAATATCACTGTGAGAGGCCTCCCCAAGTTTTTCAAAGGCAGAAACTTTGTACATTTTATTTGGAGCACTAGTTGTCGACTGTGGTAACCGCAAAAGGATTTTTGCCATTCATCTTTCATCTTGTTAGAGAGGGCACATAGAGTGCTGGAGTGCGGCCGGCAGTGAGGGCAGAGCCCTGGCCATCGATAGCCATCCTCCTACACTGCAAAGACAAAGACTTGATCATGCAGAAGGCGCACAACAATGAGGACCTGCTAGTGGAGTATAGCAGGGTGAACATCTTTACTACACCTTGGTAGTGCAGTGCCAGGAGACTTCATTAGGTCTTGCTAGAGCCAGCGCGTATGCGCTGCTCTGCGAGGCTTCTAGCAAGGACTTTCAACTGGGACCACTCGCTCGTGCGTGTGCTTTTTATTTTGCTTACACCCTATTGGCCTTTGCGTGTGTCTTTCTAAGAAAGACAGCACGCAATTGGCCAAAGGCAGGTGCATGTCCCGCCTTCTCTCTCCCCTGGCCTAGGGAACTCTGGAGCGAGCAGCAGCGTGGCCGGGTGCCAGCTGCATACCTCACATTCCTTTCGCAGCCGCGTGACCGTGCTTGTTTTATTACATAGGGCTTCATTCTTGCATTTACCTTGGATTTTAAACGCTCCTAATTTTTAGAGGTTTTGGGAATGAAGCACGTGAAGATATTGTCATTTACTCAAGATCACACATTTGGATCGAGCGGAGATGCTAGAATTCGAACTCACGCCTCTTGTGCTGAAAGGCGGCAACGGCACACTTCGCCTCATGTCGAATTAAATATTATCATCGCGTGCTCAAGGCGACGGTGTCTAGACTCCTGAAGCTGTGTGTCGGCGACGTGAGTGTAAACTCGCAAGATCTGCTCTCACTCAGGTACTGCCAAGCACCAGCAGCTCCCCATTCAGACGAGGTCACGGGGTCAGCCAGGAGACAGACTGTGGGGCCACGTGTGAGACACAAATAAATGGCCAAGCAGAGGCTTATACGGCAAAGATAAATCGAAAAGTGACGTCCTGTCAACTTTTTCATTAATTCTGCACTGACGGGAGCTGTGATTTCCACATTCCAGCTACTAATGTAAATCATAGCGCCTCTGAACTCCGAGTGACCCCGGCACTCAGGAGGTAATGGACAGAACCCACACACTTCACTTCATGTTTGCGGGGCTCCAAAACGCTCACCAATTGTTGCTAAATGATAATGTATGTTCTGGTGTATTTTATTTATGAAGTGCAATGCATGCCGGAGCTTGTTGGCGCTGTAGAATAACGCAAGCACTGAAAATACCATCAATAAAATAGATAAGCAAGTAAAAACACGTTTGAAAGCGTGTAATCCAGATTGTCTAAACACAGAATCCTGCACAGAAAGTGCAAAGTTATCCCCATGGCGCCCCGGAGATCCATGCACCCCGCACAGGCTACCACCACCTCCAGATTCTGAGACGTGGGAGCTATTATTGTGGCATACGCCTGAGTTTCATCTAGTGCTTCGCACTCAATCACCTGGCTTAATGGTACTCAATTTACCAACCTTGGAAAGATAGACGTTAAAGTTACGCTTCCCGAGATTTGCAGATTATCGATGTCAGTGGTGAAGGTTATCTCACTGAGACATATTGGCTTGTACATTATAGGGCTAATAAAGAATGCTAACATAACAAGCATTGGCATAGCCAACAGGTCTCGCCATTGGGAGCTTATAAGTATATAGTTATGCAGCACAATATCCTTGGTGCAACATCATCAACTGTTGCATGGCTAAACACTTATAAGGTACCAAAGGCGAGACCTATTGGCTATGCCAATGCTTGTTTTTGAAGGTCATGAGGGAACTGCAGGCAGAGGGCATCACCTGTATGCTTCTATTCCCGACGCGGCTGAAGATCCTGAGCAGAGCAAACCCTCTGATACCAGCAACTGGTTAGGACATGGGAATACGGAGACAGGCTCCACTCCCGAAGTGAAAACAAGAATGATGGTGACACAGAACAGCGAACCGATGGCCATCAAGGGAACAGGCTGTGCAGTCTCAGGCAGACGCAGTGTAAATGGCGACCATTATTTGTGCTTTTGCCTCATGCTCTCCTAGTGAAAGCTTCGAGAATACACAATAGGAAAGTTCTGGACCAGACTCATCTCATGGAGAGGAGCAAACCAGACCAAGGCAGAGCCCCAGAACAGCAGACGACCTCTAGATAAGCCACGTGATGGGATGTGCAGCATGCTTTGAAAGATTGCTACCTCAGGGTGTTGGACTAGGCATGATACATTGAAACCGCACTGGGATGTCTTCTTTTCCCCTGAGAATGGGCCCTCATGGATTTTGCTCTTGTAAATTTGTGAGCGATGCAGTGATGGGCAGGGTGGAACTGATGAATCAACAATAGAGCTCCCCTACTGTGGTAAATATTTAAATTACCTGTACTATTTTTTATGCGGTAAAGTCTAGTAAGAATAACTCAGTCAAAATAAGAGGCAGAATCCGTGGTATTAGAGGTTCTGAAAAGGGCTTTATTCCTTACAAAGGAATTATGGTTAGAACCAGGCAATCTTATTCCATCACCACGAAGGTTCAGGAAGGGATAGGCAAAACATTATTGACAAGTAATCATATATATATGAAAAGCATTGCATTAAGACAGATGCAGGAGGCGTAACAGCTGATAATACAGATAAGAATACACATACGTAATGAAAATAGGCGTAATAATGGGCGTATACTAGAAACGTCATTTAAAATGATATCACAAGTGGGTGGATCCATAAAAGAATCCTGCAGTGTCAGCAGAAATATTTGGCAGAGATGCGCGCGCAGCCGCATGACGTGTGATTGACGTACAACTAGAGGGTGAAGGGGAATTGACATTTAGCTCTACATGTGGAGACAGAAGTCTGGGGGGTCAGGTCAACCTAATCCCAAATCTTATCTATATCTTTGTTTAAGGAACTGTTTTATCCAAAAGGAAAGGTCTCTCGGACGGAATCTATTCTATACTGACTGTTAGTGCATGTACAAGCGTCTAAGTGTCTACATGGGATGCGAGGGGGCAGGAATCTTCCATGGTAACAGGGGCTATGAATTACTTGCATAAAGACAGCGAGGCCGAGCCCTTTGCTCGGTAGCTGGAAGGATGTTTACCTAAACTACTAGACAGGAATGTATTGGATGAGGAGCGGAGCAGATAACTTGAAGGCTGAATACAGTTTTTGGCAGGCAACAGGCCGCGTCAGGCACCGTTAGCCGCGCAGGGAGTAGGACAAAGTTCATGGATACGGATGCAAGTCCAGGCTGGAGCATTTCAGAGGCAGAAGCAGAAAAAGGCTTGATGGCAGAATTCAGGGCCTACTCGCCTGAACTGGAAAACTAGAAAAGTGAACCATATAAAGTCGATGGCCAATCATACTTAGGAATGGAATATTCGACCCATTCATGGCGGATCTGAAAAAGGACATGTTGACGTTGGACGCACATGTATTTGCGTCTTCATAGCTGGAACTGGAGGGAACATACATGTACTTGTAGCATGTACATGGAGTCGTTGGGGTCTAAGATAGGGGACACAATTGACCATAAAAATTCATATTTCCTCATTCCCTCCTTGTCCCCTACGGACCCTCATGAAATATCCATCTTCATCAATCCATCAATCTGTTCATATAGCATCATTTGTTCTTCTTTCTTTTTCCGGGATCTTGAATGAAAATTTGAAGGCGGGATACACGATGTGGCACACAGACCACAAATCACTGGCCCACATTGTAGACACAAGCAGCAACTGAATAGAATGAGAAAGCCAATACCTAGGAAGGATAGGATCCTCCATCCCCAGGCTGACAACACGCTCCAGAACCAACCGGACCAAGTCCAGGTGCCTGGATTCTGGTGTATCTGGCTTACGATCTTATGAAGTCGAGTTATGGCTTTGTATACTGATGGCGCATTTTCTGGTATGAAAACACAGCAACTTGATCCGATGACCCTACAAGCTCCGCCCCTATCGGCCAGAATGACGTCAAGGACAAGACGATTTTGGAGAACAACAATCCGCATCGCAGACTGCTCCTCTGTTAAGTTGCCTAAGGCGGAAGTAGTTTCATTCACTACTGCTTCAAGGGTTCTAGTTAATCTACGTATCAGCTTACTATTAGTGACTGTACCTATGTAGGGAAAGAAACCTTTATTGAAGTCTGTGTATTGCTCCCATGCTGTTTCAGTGTAGTCGACAATCGGGAGATCTCTCTGCTGTCTATTGTGTACTAAATGGGTATTCCTATGATAATCAGGCGGGGCTAGGAAAACAGGTGGCAGAAGAAATGCAATGTAACAGGTACCATCCCAATCTAGGGGTAGGCGTGTGTATGCGGTGTGACCACAGATGAAGTAGGAGTGACGAGAAGCTCTAAATGTAGATTTGCCTTTATCACTGAATTCTATTACAGTGGTACATTTACTATGGCCCATGTGTATTGAACCATTCTTTCTTACACATAATTCGCCTCTAACTGGAAATACTGACATAGCGGGCAAGATTGGTGTAGCTTCGGATTCAACATTCAGGATCACGAGATTTAGTGTAAAGTTACCTAATCCATATACTTCATTTTCTAGATCAGTTCCTGTTCTTTTGGGAAGTCCCTCCTTGTTAGGGTAGCAGACTTTAAGTAAAACTAGGTTCAGGTTTCCCCATACCCAGTTGTCTTGATAAACTATTGAATTTGAATCTAGGGAATTAATCAAACTAAACCATGCTCCACAGGAGCCATTGTGTGTGAATGGATACGGAAAGAGGGGCAGAACTCCCTTGTATTTCTGATAGGGAGGGAGTCGGCCACATATCCAACAATTTGTAGCATTGCTGGTCTGATGAGAATGATGTAACATACTAATGAATGTGTTGTTGCGCAGCGCAAATCTATAGGACAACTCATGCGGGGGTAATTCGCTAAAAGAATGTTCGGCAGTAGCATTGAAAGCACGCTTGGAAATAGGGTAATACATGTGTAATAATATACTGGTAATAATAATCAGAAGACTTAGAAAAAACATAATTAACAATGTCACTATGCAGTGACTACGAAGTGATTTACAATACGCCTGTTTCTTGAGCTGTTTCTGTCTATTTCTCTCTCTATTTCGGTCTAGAGGATACATGTCAGAGACAAATTCAACCGATTCACCTTGGAGAGGACTTAAACAATCAAATTGTCTGACTTGCTAGACCTTAGTTTCAGTTTATAGTTTTCTTTTTCTGGCTTGTCAACCAGAGGGAGTTTTGAGTCAGTCTGTGAGGAAATGCAGGGCTGAAAATTCAAGTCGGATGATAGTCCATGAAATTTTTTGATATGGCTCGAGTGTAACCACCCTTTACGTCCCTCAATCTTCACAGCTGTCCTTGTGGTCAATAAGACGAGTTTAGGCGACTGCCAGCGAGGCTCCAGCGGGTTCCTTCTGTCGAAGTTCCTTACAAGTACAAGGTCTCCCGGAACCACGTCATGGGGCTTCACCTCAGTGTTATCGGGAAAAGCTGCAGCTACCTGTGAACGACAAGATTGTAGTGCAGACATCAAGGAAGCCAGGTAATCTGTCAGCATATTACAATCAACATCAGTGATTTTACGAGGTATAGGCGTCCCCCACATATTTGGTGGTCTACCGAAGATCACCTCATACGGGGATAGCCCTGTTCGAGAGTGTGCTACCATTCTCATGTAAAAGAGCGCAACTGGTAAAGCTACTATCCAGTCGACACCTTTTTCTCTACATACTTTGGACAGTCTAATTTTCAAAGTTTGATTATGCCGCTCCACGAGACCTGCTGCCTCGGGATGTCGGACACAGTGGAATTTCCATTGATAGCCTAACAGAAGTGAAACATGTTTCATTAGCTCGGATGAGAATGGCTGGCCATTATCTGAGTACACGACACGGGGCAAACCATACCGTGGGAAGAATTCTCGAACTAACTGTTTGGCAGTAGTCGGGGCAGTGTAATCTGAGACGGGATACGCCTCTGTCCACCGGGAAAGAGCGCATACAACTACGAGGACATATTTGAATCCTCGACAACGTTCCATCTGGATATAATCCATCTGGAGGACTTCAAAAGGGTGATCGGGGGGTTGAAATCCACCCTGTTCTACAGGTACGCCTTTTCCTGGATTGAACTGACAACAAATCATGCAGGTACGTACTTTCTGTTTAGCTGCTGCTCGCAAGTGTTTATTGAACCAAATGTGTTGAATACTGTCTAGCATAGCTTTCTCTCCTAGGTGCGCTGGACTATGTATTGTGTTAATGATGACTTGAACCATTGAGTCGGGGAGAAACCATATAGATTTTCCCATCGTCATCCATCCTTGATCCGTTTGGATCCCTCCTAATTCAGTCCATCTCTTTATTTCTTCTGGTGTAGCATGTGTCTGTATGTCAATTACATCAAGGGCGGGATCCTTAACTGTCATGCAGTGTGTTGGTGTCGGAACTATTGTCTTTGTCGTGTCAGTTGGATGAGTCTGATTCTGAGCAGTCTGTTTAGCTGTTCTGTCAGCTAGGTCGTTACCCTGAGAAATAATATCAGTCACTTTTGTATGGGCTTTACACTTCATAATCGATATTGCCGTCGGCAGATGTATTGCATCTAACAGAGCTTGAATAAGGGGACCGTGCTGGATGTGGGCACCGTGAGAAGTTAAATAACCTCTCTCTCGCCAAAGCACGCCGAAGTCATGGACGACTCCGAATGCATAACATGAATCTGTGTATATGTTGACTTTCTTATTTTTGGCTTGAATACAGGCTTGTGTCAGAGCGATGAGCTCTGCTGCTTGAGCTGACAAGGTATCGATACAATTTGTTTCAATAACTTCTGTGTCTGTTGTGACTGCATAAGCGGCCACTAACTCTCCTGTGTTTGTTCTCATGCATGAACCATCTACATACAATGTCAGGTCTGGATCTGGTAGTGGAATATCTGTCAAGTCTTGTCTGGGTTTCGTCGTAATAGTAATGACTTCAATACAATCATGTGCCAATGGGTCTGTTCCATTTAATGGCAAAAGTGTGGCAGGATTTAATGTACTACAACGTCGGATTTCTATGTGTGGCTGGAACAATGTCAATTCATAACCCGTCAGTCTTGCTATAGTCAAGTGTTGTGTTTGGGTCCGGTTCAAGAGAACCTCTACTGCGTGTGGTACTTGTACTGTCAATTGATGTCCTAACACTATGGCATCGCTTTGTCTGATTGCTAAAGCTGTTGCTGCGACTGATTTCAGGCACGCAGGAAGAGCCTGGGCTACGGGATCTAATGTACTGGAAAAATAAGCACATGGCTTGTGTGATCCTGCTTGTTCCTGCGTGAGTACTGACAAAGCAGTACCTTCACGTTCTGTAACAAAAAGTGTAAAACGTTTGCTGTAACATGGTGTTGCTAAAACAGGTGCTTGACATAAAGCTTTCTTTAAGCTTTCAAAAGCTTGCGTATGTTCCTGAGTCCAAGGGAGGACAGTCGATGTCGCTGCCTCCTGTGTTGTCAACTGAATGAGTGGTTTTGCTAGAAATGCATATTGAGGGATCCACTGCCTACAGTACGAAGTGAGGCCTATGAATGCCCGTACCTCCTTTTGTGTCTTAGGTGGCGGCATGTTAACAATTAACTGGATACGGTCAGGTGTAAGCTGTCTTCCCCCCTTGGACAGCAAGTGCCCAAGGTACACAACTTGCTGGACACAGAATTGTAGCTTTGAAGGGGACACTTTGTGCCCCTTGTCGGCTAAGAAATGTAAAACCGTCAGTGATGCTTTTTCACATTCAGGTTCGCTTCGGGCGGTGATCAGCAGATCATCGACGTATTGAAGCAGGGCAGTGTTAGCTGGCATGTGGATACTGTCAAGTTCTCTTTTCAGTGCTTGGCTATAGATGCTGGGGCTTTCTGTGAATCCTTGAGGTGCGCGTGCGAATTTAAAACTTCGTCCATTTAAACTGAATCCGAACAAATATTGGCTTTCCGGATCGATTGGGACGCTAAAGAAAGCGTTCTTGAGATCAATTACAGTAAAGAACGTTGCTTCTGAATCGATGGCTGTTAGCAATGAAGAGATATCTGGGACCACGGGGTATTGTGGTACAATGCATTTATTTAATTCTCGCAGATCAATAACTAATCGATATACTGGTGGTGTTTTTGGATCAGTTCGTTTAAGAATCGGAATTATCGGGGAATTACATACATTGGAGTCGGTTTCCACAACCACTCCTTGTGCAATGAGCTCGTCAATGATTTGCAGTAAAGCCACAACAGCATCTGGGGGTAACTTGTATTGTCGTATTCGTGGTAGTACTACTCCTGTTTTGAGTGTGACTCGATATGGTGTAATGTGCATACAACCTACATCAGTGGGGCCTTGCGCCCATAAATGTGCAGGTAGATTCTGTAATCAGTGATCCATGTCTCTAGACACGTAGTGACCTTTAAAGTCACGCAAAAACAGTCGTACTCCTTCCGGAGAACAACATATTACAGCTCCTAGAGCCTTCAATGTTTTTATACCTAACAAGTTTTCTGGACATGATTTAGTAAGCAATAGATCTGTAGTCCGTGTTAATGGACCGACTGTGAATGCAAGTGGTTGCGATACTTCGTTAATAGTGGGCTTTCCTGAAAAACCAAGGGAAATATTTTGTGAGCCTGAGAGGGGTGCCCCTGGGACTTCGCTGTGACTGATGGTTGTTCTGCTTGCCCCTGTATCGAGTAGAAACTTTCTGTCTTTCCCCAATACTTGACTCTGTACATAAGGACCCTCTTGATCTACTGGAACCTCAATAAGGGGTAAGCCAACTTCCCTCTCTAGGCTATTTCATGTGTAGCGCTGATACTCTGGGTAGTCATTTTGTGCATACTGGTACATTTGTTGTGTCGTGTTTTGTGTTGCAGCAATAGGCTGTGGCTGTTGTTGTGGTTGTTGTTGTGGTTGTGGTGCGGTCTGCTGTACAGCTGGCATAGGCTGTATATTCTGAGGTACTTGTTGTTGGATCTGATCCTGTCTAGGCGGACGTGGTCTCTCTTTCGTTATACCCGTAGAGATATTATGTTTCAGAACTGCGCAATCGTGTATATAATGACCTGGCTGTTTACAATAGTTGCATGTCCCTCTAACAGGACCCGCTGTATCTTTGGACTGCGTCGTACTCTTTTTTTGACTGTCAGCTGGAACTGACTGAGCAACGAGCATTTTCATTTTCGTGTCTTTCATACGTCTTTGTTCATGTTCTTGTTCTTCTCTAATTCTATTGTGATGATATTGTAACATTTGTAACATCTGTGACGGTGTGTTACCTTGCCAAGTACTCTCGAATTTCAGTACTCTATTCTTAACTTGGGGCAAGGAATTCTCAACTAATTTTGTCACAAACAGATGTGGATACGACTCACTACTTGCTTTTATGCCACTATTAATACCAAAACATTTTTCAAATCGGGAATAGAAATCACTAGTGTCTTCATCTTGTTTTTGTTTACAGGCTGAAATTGCACCCCAGTCTTCCTTTTTCGTAGTTAATAAACGTGGTAGTACCTGCACTAATAATCCTGGTAATGCTGTAGTCCTTTCCCCAAGCCCTGAACCTGCAGCTCGGGCCTTTTCTTCGTTTTCTAATGCTGTCCAATCTATCTTTTGGTCTCCCACCTCCCATTCCTTTTCTTTGAGTTTCTCGTAAATACCGGCAGGCAATAAAACTTTTAATATTTTCATAATGTCAGGATAAGTATACTCTCCCATGAGTAACATGTCTTTTATCTCACGGTGGAAACCTGCTGGGTCTTTGTCATGGCTAGGTACTACTTTCTTCATTTCTAATAATTCAATTTTAGTTATGGGCGCGTACACAAACACGCGTTTAAAATTATTGTCTTCACCTCTTATTGGGTGTACTTCGCGTAAGGGATTCTGTCTGTCTATGTGGTACGTTTTTCTTTCCAACTTGGGGGGAACTGAAACATGTTCTGGGCATACGAAGACAATGTACTGGTGTCGATATTCTAGAATTTCTTTAATTAAATCAGTACCTGAACCTCTCCATTTGTTCGTGAGTAATTCTATCAGTATATCAGGTAGGGGACCAGGATCGGAGTGTTGGCTTCTATATAATATAACGAGGTGTTGTATCATGTATATACCAGCTAAACGCTGTTCGTCTGGGGTAAGGTTCAAAAACGTGTGTGCTAACGCATCATCACTGTATTTTTCAGAACTGTCAGCCCATTGTACTGCTGACCTGGCTAATTCTTGTTCATCCATAGAATCGAGCATATGATACCCCCTTCGGTCTCGGAGTAATTTATCAGCAGCCTGGAATAAGTGTTCAGGGGACTTCGTATTTAACATAGGGGCTGGAAAATGTCTGTTACATTCTGGACGTATCGGACGTATCGGGTCATTAAAGTATCTGGTATTGTTACAAGGTCTTCCCCTACCTACATAAGCTATCGTTTCTAATTGTCCTGTGGGCATTTCTGATTCTTCCTCCTCCTCTCCCTCTGATTCAGTTTTGTCTGCCTCCAATCTGGCTTTATGTATTCGTTCTACTTCTTTGCGGATCTTTCGGCACATAGCTACTATACACGTCTGTTTATCATGTTTTCCCTCAGATATATTCTGACCCCATCTGGTAAGTACTTGCATTTCATCCTGATCTACCTTGGACCTATCTCTGTCTCTGATCAAGCAGTTTATGAAGAAACGTAACAGTTGTCTCTGTATATCCGCTTTCTGGTATTCCATGGCTTCGTCAATACTTTCAGGGCCTTGCCCTGTTTGGACAAAGCGATATATATTGTCTAAATGTTTAATCATTCCTGGTAGTGTCGTTAAATACATTGAAGCTCGTCGTATACGTAGTGATGATAGCAGCATTCTATCATTTTTACCGGGCACTGGATCATATCTACAATCTACAAGATGTTCCTTAAACATGTCGGACGTTGCTATTTGGGGTGTACGTTGGTTTGCTAAATCTCTAAGAGACGATTTACTTCGTGATGGTGGCGTGGCGAAAATTGCTGCCGCACCTCCTGTCGCACCTTCCGAGGTGCTAGGCACGAAAGGATTTGTGGGATGTAAGGTAGAAACCGTGGATGCAGGAAAAGCGGTGGAAACAAATGGACCTATTGGAATGTGCGGAGGAGTTTGTTGTTGCGGAGTCGGGGGCTGATGATCTCGGGGTTGAGCACTATCGACAGGTGGCGTGTGTGGTGGAACATTAACATATTCGGGAGCTACATCGTCTAAATAGGAGGAAAGGAAAATATCTTTTGCGGTCTTGGGATGTGCTTTAATCGGGAGTAATGGAGGTGGCAAATCTTTCGGTATTTCCGGGGTGGCCTTAGGTAAACCTTCGGCCAAAAGAGGATACATACCATTCATAAGAGTGTTTCGTTGTCTGTCTACTTGTTCTGTTTTTACTCGGATACCTTCCTCAACTAATACGTTTTCTCGGGCTTTATTTGAGTTCTCCCTACTTTTCTCTTCCAGTCTGAGCGCTTTCTCTGTGCGCCTATGCGATTCTTTACGCCATAGTTCAATGGCATCTTTCTGTGACTGTCTGGCTTTCTTTTTCCATAATTCTTCTTCTACTCTCATGATGCAATCTGCATCCCATGTCCCAGCTGCGGGCCACCTCTGACTTTCTACTAGATCCTTGGTGTAGTCCACCCATAAGTCAAGATATAATACGGCATCTAGGCCATGTTTATGATACATAAAATACCCTGGAGTGTCCCTAGGTGGAATGGGAACAGCTTCTTCGAGTACTCCTTTTCTAGTTTTGATCTGTCTTAATTTTGAAAAGAACGGCATCTTTAAACCTTGCTACTTGATTCTTACTTCAACTGGACTTGAACACAATTAATACAATAAACACAATAATGAACACTCATTCATACCACAATTTTTAAACACATTAAAACATTTAACATTTAACGAACAATGATAATTAAGAGAAAACTAGTTACTGACATAATACTAATACTAGATAATACTGAATTATATACATGAACATACTGGATATACTGCTAAACAGTACAGATACACTGCTAAAACAGTGCAGACCGGATCTGTGTACCCAAACCCATCAGGACCGGCACAAATTAATGTGCACGTCTAACTGCCTCCCCAGCAACGGTACTCACCGGGTAGCACGGAACGGAAGGCCTCGGAACTGAACTGAACTGGACCGGACTGGACTCGACTCGACTCGGAACTTCGGAACCTGGTGGGCCTCTGTATACCTCGGATCTTGCTCTCTCAGCTAGGCTCTGGTCGGGATACTTCGCACTTCTCACCGCCTCGTCTGGGTGTTGATCGCAGCCTCAGTCACCCCCGCTTGGCCGGAGGGAGATACAGGAAATCCTGCGGGTACGCGTTTTTTTTTTTTTTTCCGTTCAGCCGTGGCAGGAGACCGGGCCTGCAACGCACCTCCGGCGCGTGAGATGAGAAAGTGTCCCTGTTCGGGCGCCAATTTATGTGGTAAATATTTAAATTACCTGTACTATTTTTTATGCGGTAAAGTCTAGTAAGAATAACTCAGTCAAAATAAGAGGCAGAATCCGTGGTATTAGAGGTTCTGAAAAGGGCTTTATTCCTTACAAAGGAATTATGGTTCGAACCAGGCAATCTTATTCCATCACCACGAAGGTTCAGGAAGGGATAGGCAAAACATTATTGACAAGTAATCATATATATATGAAAAGCATTGCATTAAGACAGATGCAGGAGGCGTAACAGCTGATAATACAGATAAGAATACAAATACGTAATGAAAATAGGCGTAATAATGGGCGTATACTAGAAACGTCATTTAAAATGATATCACAAGTGGGTGGATCCATAAAAGAATCCTGCAGTGTCAGCAGAAATATTTGGCAGAGATGCGCGCGCAGCCGCATGACGTGTGATTGACGTACAACTAGAGGGTGAAGGGGAATTGACATTTAGCTCTACATGTGGAGACAGAAGTCTGGGGGGTCAGGTCAACCTAATCCCAAATCGTATCTATATCTTTGTTTAAGGAACTGTTTTATCCAAAAGGAAAGGTCTCTCGGACGGAATCTATTCTATACTGACTGTTAGTGCATGTACAAGCGTCTAAGTGTCTACATGGGATGCGAGGGGGCAGGAATCTTCCATGGTAACAGGGGCTATGAATTACTGGCATAAAGACAGCGAGGCCGAGCCCTTTGCTCGGTAGCTGGAAGGATGTTTACCTAAACTACTAGACAGGAATGTATTGGATGAGGAGCGGAGCAGATAACTTGAAGGCTGAATACAGTTTTTGGCAGGCAACAGGCCGCGTCAGGCACCGTTAGCCGCGCAGGGAGTAGGACAAAGTTCATGGATACGGATGCAAGTCCAGGCTGGAGCATTTCAGAGGCAGAAGCAGAAAAAGGCTTGATGGCAGAATTCAGGGCCTACTCGCCTGAACTGGAAAACTAGAAAAGTGAACCATATAAAGTCGATGGCCAATCATACTTAGGAATGGAATATTCGACCCATTCATGGCGGATCTGAAAAAGGACATGTTGACGTTGGACGCACATGTATTTGCGTCTTCATAGCTGGAACTGGAGGGAACATACATGTACTTGTAGCATGTACATGGAGTCGTTGGGGTCTAAGATAGGGGACACAATTGACCATAAAAATTCATATTTCCTCACTACACTTACTCCTATGGCAGGAGTATGAACATTGCAACCTTTCCACAATTGAAGATTGTTGGGCGGATGGCAGCTGTCACTCACCCTGGGGTGTGGGAGCTGGGGATTGTTTTGATTTGTTTACATGAGCTACCTAGCCAGTTATACTACATATATGTAGGAAGGCCACTCTGAGCTCATACCCTCACATCACGACCTGATATACAAATGGCTGAATCACCAGGTGAAAATACTATCTTCATGTGAAACATGATGGGCACGGGAACCCTTCGGAAATGATACAAGGTGCAGGCCTACCTCCGACGGAGATGGGTGGGCATTGCATTGTTAAAAATGCATCCAGGCCCATATTTGTCAAAGTTTTGCATTGCCTTTGAGCCATTCATGGGGGTGCAAGGGCAACGCAAAACCTAAATGAGATTTACCAAGACACACAAGACCATCAAGCATGGCGCTGCATGGCTTGATACATATAGAGTAACGCAAGGCAGCGCAAATCGTTGCTTTGTGTTACACTGCGGCAGGGAGGCATGCCATGGATAGAGCATGGGTGTTCTCATGAATGCACCCATTCATTCTAATACATTCCCAGATTTGCAAACACTGTTAGACCTGTGAATGTGTCAGAATTGTATTCCTCCCACCAGAGGCGCAACAAGGTGAAATATCTTTATTGTTCGTCGTTGTTTCCTCCTTCTAAGTTTGCTGCATGGTGCAGCACACATAGAAAGAGGGAAATGCCTCTGATGATTGTTTTTGTGCTGGATGGTCTCTCTTTCTGAACAAAACAATCCTGTCTACAACACAGGCATCCTTGTACTATGGTGGTGCAAAGGGTCCTGCATTGACGCTAGGCAGCAGTTTATGCACCAGCACAGGCAGAGAGCAGGAATGCACTGTATAATGTTGAATATGGCACTGCAGCACAGCAAGGTTGCTTGTTGTGTTGTTTTGTATGACATATTGATAAATATGGGCCCTAGTAAATACAGAGGTGCCAACGTTGAGGAGGCCATGGAGAGGGCAGGTATATGCTACGGGCTGCTCAGCGTATGCCTGAGGTGCATTACTTTGGATAAAACTGGGGTCCCACTTCAGGGCTACTACTACCCACACAGATGGAGAGGGCTGGTATGTGCTGGTCCAGCGGAGAATAGATGGCATTAGAGTGACACTAGGAAACCTTTATGCCCCGAATGTTGGTCAACTGCAATTTTTAGTGGCATTGACTATGATATTAGCGCAGAAGACATAGTTACTCAAGCTGCTGGGAAGGCTATAACAATACAGAAATATTGACTGCCAGAATATCATGGTCAAGAATATCGAGTTTAAGGTAATAAATATCGTTTTCCAAAATATCAAAGTCATTAATATCGTTTGCAAAAATATAGTTGTTAAAAATACTGTTGTTTTAGTTAGTGTTATGTATTTTAGTGTGTATTTTAAATGAATGTGCTATATTTTTTGTCTAAGTATTGCATTTTTTTTTAATGTACGTGTTAAAATGCTAGAAGTTATTAATTTTATTTTAATTACATGTTGGGGCCGATTCCGATGGCCGGTCGGACAGCTGTCCGTAGCCTTACCCTGCGACCGACACGTACCCGGAGCCGGTCCGTCCTGTATAGGAAGTACGATGCGCATAACTGCCAAAAACACGACCGACACGTAGGCTGTGAATCAAGACCCATTCGCCGTCCGAGCCGTAACTCCCAAAGAGGAATCGTGTCGCCCGGAAGCAGTATCCATAGCAGTTTCCGGCATGACAAGTACGATGCGTACTTCCTACGCGCCGGACAGGTCGTCACGTATGGCACGTCACAGCATCCGGAAAACAAGCATATCAGCTACGATTCGTACCACGAATCAATACACGGCTACGAGACGGAACAGCTTGCAGCGGGTACGAGGCGGAGCAACAAGCAGCGTGGACGACACGAACACATCATGAATCCCATCGCGCAGGTCATACCAGTACTCTACATCTATGACCGGCTCAGGAACCGACGACGACGGCGCAGACAGTAAGTCAGACACCTACCACATAAACAAACGACACGTACCTGCAAAATGGCACACACACACAGGGGATACGTATCCTGGCCACTAACAACAGCCCACCATAGGGGTTGCATGGCCAGCACCACTAACACCCCCACCCATAGGGGACCTGTTGCCCATCACCCCTGCCACCCCCACTCACAGGGCAAATGTTGTCCATCACCCCTGCCACCCCCACCCATAGGGGACCTGTTGCCCATCACCCCTGCCACCCCCACTCACAGGGCTTATGTTTCCCATCACCTCTGCCACCCCCACTCACAGGGCGTATGTTTCCCATCACCCCTGCCACCCCCACTCACAGGGGACCTGTTTCCCATCACCCCTGCCACCCCCACTCACAGGGCTAATGTTGTCCATCACCCCTGCCACCCCCACTCACAGGGGACCTGTTGCCCATCACCCCTGCCACCCCCACTCACAGGGCTTATGTTGCCCATCACCCCTGCCACCCACACTCACAGGGCTAATGTTGCCCATCACCCCTGCCACCCCCACCCATAAGGGACCTGTTGCCCATCAACCTTGCCACCCCCACTCACAGGGCTTATGTTCCCCATCACCCCTGCCACCCCCACTCACAGGGCTTATGTTTCCCATCACCCCTGCCACCCCCACTCACAGGGGACCTGTTTCCCATCACCCCTGCCACCCCCACTCACAGGGCTAATGTTGCCCATCACCCCTGCCACCCCCACCCATAGGGGACCTGTTGCCCATCACCCCTGCCACCCCCACTCACAGGGCTTATGTTTCCCATCACCCCGGCCACCCCCACTCACAGGGCTTATATTTCCCATCACCCCTGCCACCCCCACTCACAGGGGACCTGTTTCCCATCACCCCTGCCACCCCCACTCACAGGGCTTATGTTTCCCATCACCCCTGCCACCCCCACTCACAGGGAACCTGTTTCCCATCACCCCTGCCACCCCCACTCACAGGGCTTATGTTTCCCATCACCCCTGCCACCCCCACTCACAGGGAACCTGTTGCCCATCACCCCTGCCACCTCCACTCACAGGGCTTATGTTTCCCATCACCCCTGCCATCCCCACTCACAGGTGACCTGTTTCCCATCACCCCTGCCACCGCCACTCAAAGGGTTTATGTTTCCCATCACCCCTGCCACCCCCACTCACAGGGCTAATAATGCCCATCACCCCTGCCACCCCCACCCATAGGGGACCTGTTGCCCATCACCCCTGCCACCCCCACTCACAGGGATTATGTTTCCCATCACCCCTGCCACTCCCACTCACAGGGCTTATGTTTCCCATCACCCCTGCCACCCCCACTCACAGGGGACCTGTTTCCCATCACCCCTGCCACCCCCACTCACAGGGCTAATGTTGCCCATCACCCCTGCCACCCCCACCCATAGGGGACCTGTTGCCCATCACCCCTGCCACCCCCACTCACAGGGGACCTGTTTCTCATCACCCCTGCCACCCCCACTCACAGGGCTTATGTTTCCCATCACCCCTGCCACCCCCACTCACAGGGAACCTGTTGACCATCACCCCTGCCACCCCCACTCACAGGGCTTATGTTTCCCATACCCCCTGCCACCCCCACTCACAGGGGACCTGTTGCCCATCACCCCTGCCACCTCCACTCACAGGGCTTATGTTTCCCATCACCCCTGCCACCCCCACTCACAGGGGACCTGTTTCCCATCACCCCTGCCACCCCCAATCACAGGGCTTATGTTTCCCATCACCCCTGCCACCCCCACTCACAGGGGACCTGTTTCCCATCACCCCTGCCACCCACACTCACAGGGCTTATGTTTCCCATCACCCCTGCCACCCCCACTCACAGGGCTTATGTTGCCCATCACCCCTGCCACCCACACTCACAGGGCAAATGTTGCCCATCACCCCTGCCACCCCCACCCATAGGGGACCTGTTGCCCATCACCCCTGCCACCCCCACTCACAGGGCTTATGTTTCCCATCACCACTGCCACCCCCACTCACAGGGCTTATGTTTCCCATCACCCCTGCCACCCCCACTCACAGGGGACCTGTTTCTCATCACCCCTGCCACCCCACTCACAGGGCTTATGTTTCCCATCACCCCTGCCACCCCCACTCACAGGGAACCTGTTGACCATCACCCCTGCCACCCCCACTCACAGGGCTTATGTTTCCCATACCCCCTGCCACCCCCACTCACAGGGGACCTGTTGCCCATCACCCCTGCCACCTCCACTCACAGGGCTTATGTTTCCCATCACCCCTGCCACCCACACTCACAGGGGACCTGTTTCCCATCACCCCTGCCACCCCCAATCACAGGGCTTATGTTTCCCATTACCCCTGCCACCCCCACTCACAGGGGACCTGTTTCCCATCACCCCTGCCACCCCCACCCATAGGGGACCTGTTGCACATCACCCCTGCCACCTACACTAACAGGGCGTATGTTTCCCATCACCACTGCCACCCCCACTCACAGGGCTTATGTTGCCCATCACCCCTGCCACCCCCACTCACAGGGGACCTGTTGGCCATTACCCCTGCCACCCCCAGCCATAGGATGGGTGATGCGCAACACATCCAGCATACGCAAACATCAGGTATGTCCGCAAAATACACCCCCCACGACATCATAACAACTGTGTGTAGTCTGTGACAAATGCCCACAACAGTGAATATGGCTACGAGCATACAATGTAAGTTACAGCACATGTGTGACCAACACATGAGTGTGACATACACAAGGCAAGCATCACCATAGCACTGTGGCAATGTAAAAAGAACACCCCCTCACTGTGTAGAACAGAAGTCAAGTGGGGGTTCAGAAAATGCAGCAGATGTGGAGAATTGTGGTGATGGGGACCAAACTCCCCTCAACACAGTGACCAAAAGGTAAGTGTCATCATACAGGCAAACTCACACTGCACATCGGACACAACATGTGTGTGTGTGTGTGTCACAGTAACCACAGCCAAATACACAACACATGAGAGGGGCTGAACCACAGTGACACAGATGTGGACACAGTGCTATACAAAAGTAAACCATCATTGGGACACCCTCAGTGGGCAATGAGGCGTTGGGAGATGAGAGGAAGCACAACAGACACATGTGACACTAGCTGGAATGAACACCAACTAACACAGCAAGAGACTGACACACAACAGCACAATCCACAGGGACAAGACATTGGTGTGACACAAGCATGCATGACACCTCCACTGTGATGACAAAGGCAGATGTCGTACAAACTGGGAAACCCAGACATGTGTCCTGTGCAACAAACGTACATCACACATACACAAACACAAATCACTCAGCATGGCCCCTCATCCATGGACAAACGGGAGCTAGGGGACCATCCATGCAAACATTCACATCAGTCCACCATCAACACCACACACCTGAACTGCAACAATGTGTATCTGTGAAGCCCACATGGATAGGTGACGTTGCACATGCCCATATGACAAACACAGGAATGTTGGCAGGAACTAAGGTGCACACACTCATCACACAAGGACTGTATACAACCCTGGGGAATGACAGACACACTGCACAGTATGCTGTACATGGCCATGACCTCAAAGCTCATGTGACCTTCACAATCCCTGCCACAGTCCCAGGACTATGCAAATGCCAAGGGGGAACACAAGGCACCCATGCTGACACCTGCCAGCATCGCTGCCGTGAACCCGACAAGTGGGAGCAGTCACACACACATACAAATGTCTCAATCACTGAAAACTACCACCTAGGGACAACTACATAATATTGCGAACAAACAAGTGCCTTGAGGAACCCTCACTGTGTCCCATCTGTGTCTGACAACATCATCAACACTCAGAACTGACAAATCACAATGATGATACACCAATTAACAGTAGTGAGTCATGCAGCCACACATCTGGTAGCCCCTTGGAAAAGTAGTGGGATTAACCCAGTACCACTCAGCAAGCACCAACAACAGGAACATATCAAGGGAACACTGTCTGTGTATGAACAGGGATGTGGACACACACACATGCACATACAACACACACCATGTGCCCAGGCCATGTCACTGGACAACACACTAACTTGAGGGGACACAACTCCTGTGGGAGCCCAGCTGTGCCAAACATATTCACCGCAAGTCCCACTCATGTCTGCAGAACACTTGGTCAGTCAGCCATCAGTTACCGCACAATGAAGGCTCTGGTCACAACAGCCTGGGTACGGGAGTCACCCCAAAGTCAGCTGCACATACCCCAAACATATGTCTAAAAAGTTGCACAGAGGACCCAGTTTCTCCTATTACAATGATGCCCACACCTGTAGGGCCAGTAGTGATGAGCACGAAGTATGTGGAAGTGACAATTTGGACAATGGGAAGCACATCATATGTGCAGGGTTGCAAGCCACTGATGTGACCATGGCAATTAAATGCTCACAGAGAGATGTACACAAATAGTTGATCCAGACACACCCAGGTAGCTGCAAAGGATGACATGGATACCCACCAGAATAGGATACATATCTCATGGCCCACAGGGAGTACCTCACATCAACACATCAGTATGCAACATTGTAAACCAAGCATTACAGGTGGAAGGGCATCTAAAACAACCTCAACATGATGTACAGCTAAATCAAGTTCACAGGGACAAAGTAAAAAGCTTTATTCAGCATATGAAAAGTGAAACGTCTGTTCCAACAAAAGGCCAATGGCCAGTCCATGTCCAAATGGCAAGGAGTGAACTAGAGTCACAAATTCAGTATATGAAATGCTAAACGTCTGTGCAACCAAAAGGCCAATGGCCAGTCCATGTCAAATTGCCAAGGAGTGAACTAGAGTGACAACTGTCACACCTTGCTTGCCTGCACTGCTACGGACCGGGGTCATCCCCTCAGAGGGGCATAAATGGGGGCAGGCCAGGCACCGCAGGGACAGGATCAGGGCGCAGCAGAAGGAGGCAGTGAAGAGGTGGGGGATGCAGGCGAGACACTTGCAACTGCAGTGGAGATGACTGAAGTGGTGGGTGCTGTCACAACTGTGGGGCACAAGTCAGATGTGGTGGGTGCCGGCACAACTCCAGTGGGCAGGTCAGATGGAGTGGATTGGCTCACCACTGCAGTGCCCAAGTCAGACGGGGTGGTGGCCTCCAAAGCAGTGCCTACATCCATGGGAGAGGAATGGAGGACAGGTGAGGTCTGCAGGACAGGGGGTGGTGACACGGTCCCCACCTCAGTGGCAGCAACTGTCTTACCAGGTGTGGAGGAGCAAGTGCTAGGGGGGTATGGCCTTAGCATTTTGGGGATGGTGTATCTGTGTGTGGGGAACCCGGGGCAGGGAGTGGCGGGGAACCTCTGGAGTGGTGGCCTGGGGGATGGAGGACGGAGACTTTGCCTTGGAGCTGCGTGCTGGCGGGGGGGTCTTGCTCTTCTGGCGCCGGGGGGACTTGCGGGGGGGCGTCTCGGTCTGACTGCGCCTGGGGGAGGGTGTCCTGGTGTGAGGGGCACTCCCTTCTGTGTGTGGGGACTTCTTCTTCCCCTTGTAATCAGGATCTGCTGGGTCGGTGGGGAAGAGTATGCTACATCAAAAAATGACCCAATCTATTAATACGGGAACTCATTAAACCCTTTGTGAAAAGGACTGAGAAGTATAAACTTTCCTTCTTCTAACCCACTCTCCACCACATAGGTATGTAAGAGAGGTCCCTAATTCACAAGACTCCGTACATACGTAAAAACCACAAGAACCTTGTATAAATACAGCAAGGTTGAGCTGCGTGGTTATAATGTTTGGTCGGAGACTGAGAAATGTGTGTGCTCGCTATTGAAAGCTAGGTGCCGACCTACACCGTAGACACACATGAGTCGAATTTGAGATGAGAAGGGGATTTAAGAATGACTCGAAGTAAATGACAATAGTAAATTTAAACAATTAACAGGAAGGAAGGGGTGTTGAATGGTGGAAATGATCACTGTTTTATAGACAGTTGAAGTCGTTTTAGAGAAAGCGCATTTTGGGCAAATTTTGATTCTGATTGTTTTCCTTACAGAACGATGATAATATAAATGTTCTGAGAGACAGGACTACTGAGAAAATAGCAGTGCCTGTGTGATGCGGTGTTGAGCTGGTACAAGAGACCTAGGCTAACATCGGGTAATGATGTTTTATGTATATTCAAGTAAAGATAGAATGAATGTAATGAGTGTTGGTATGTTCCGTTCTGGCTTTCAGTGTATAATGGCAGGAACCTGTTCTTTTGTTTATGCAGTCACTGATAGTTCGCAACAAGTGTTCAGATAAGGTGGACGAAGTCCTGGTGCCCTGAAGAAATTGCCATGAGAGAAAGGCAATGAAACATGTCGGCCCAACGTCTTTTGGTCTGTTAAGATACAGCACGCTTTTATTTTTGGAATTGACCCATGAGCTAAGAATAAAACTATGGTTGCTATGGATCAATCTCAATTTTAATTTGGGACTGAAGTGTGTGAGGTTTTCACATATGTTCACCTTTTTTGATTAATTAATTTTTTTCTGGTACATGTTTCCAGTTTTGTTGTTCAAGGTAGTAACCTATGATGATAAACGTGGCATAACTGGCGATAATTCAACCAGTATAAGCCCGCTGTGGTGTTGCCACGTGAGGTACTACCTTGTTTTGCACACATTTTTTCACCGATTTTCACGTGGTGGCTTTTCTACATTTGTGATTTCACAGGGTTTGTTTGAATTTGGTTTTTGAACACTGCATTTGGACAAGGTTCTTGTGGTTTTTACGTATGTACGGAGTCTTGTGAATTAGGGACCTCTCTTACATGGATGTATGACGTTACAACGCACACTATTACAACGCATGCACTTACAACGCATTTTTTACAACGCATAATCCATTACAACGCATGACATTACAACGCATGACACTACAACGCATTTTTAAAAAATACCTTTACAACGCACTACCATTACAACGCATACTACCTTTACAACGCATACCATTACAACGCATAATATTAAATTACATTTAAGGTAAGTATTAGATAGTATAGGGGTAAAAATTACTATTCTAACTCCAGGGGGTGCAACAGTAGGGTAAGTGTTGGATAGTGTTGGGGTAAAAATTACTATTCTAACTCCAGGGGGTGCAACAGTAGGGAAAGTGTTGGATAGTATAGGGGTAAAAATTACTATTCTAACTCCAGGGGGTGCATCAGTAGGGTAAGTGTTGGATAGTATAGGGGTAAATATTACTATTCTAACTCCAGGGGGTGCATCAGTAGGGTAAGTGTTGGATAGTATAGGGGTAAAAATTACTATTCTAACTCCAGGGGGTGCATCAGTAGGGTAAGTGTTGGATAGTATAGGGGTAAAAATTACTATTCTAACTCCAGGGGGTGCATCAGTAGGGTAAGTGTTGGATAGTATAGGGGTAAAAATTACTATTCTAACTCCAGGGGGTGCATCAGTAGGGTAAGTGTTGGATAGTATAGGGGTAAAAATTACTATTCTAACTCCAGGGGGTGCATCAGTAGGGTAAGTGTTGGATAGTATAGGGGTAAAAATTACTATTCTAACTCCAGGGGGTGCATCAGTAGGGTAACTGTTGGATAGTATAGGGGTAAAAATTACTATTCTAACTCCAGGGGGTGCATCAGTAGGGTAAGTGTTGGATAGTATAGGGGTAAAAATTACTATTCTAACTCCAGGGGGTGCATCAGTAGTGTAAGTGTTGGATAGTATAGGGGTAAAAATTACTATTCTAACTCCAGGGGGTGCATCAGTAGGGTAAGTGTTGGATAGTATAGGGGTAAAAATTACTATTCTAACTCCAGGGGGTGCATCAGTAGGGTAAGTGTTGGATAGTATAGTGTAATATTATGCGTTGTAATGGTATGCGTTGTAATGGTAGTATGCGTTGTAATGGAATGCGTTGTAAAGGTAGTTTTTAAAAATGCGTTGTAGTGTCCTGCGTTGTAATATCATGCGTTGTAATGGATTATGCGTTGTAAAAAATGCGTTGTAATGGTAGTGCGTTGTAAAAGTTGTGTTGTAAAGGTTGTTCCCCCTCTTACATACCTATGTGGTGGAGAGTGGGTTAGAAGAAGGAAAGTTTATACTTCACAGTCCTTTTCACAAAGCGTTTAATGAGTTCCCGTATTAATCGATTGGGTCATTTTTTGATGTAGCATTGATTTGAGTGGGGGGCGACCCAATCTTATTTCCCCCTGGAACTCCTTGTTGATTTGACTCGGTGGGGAAGAGACCACCGTCACAGAGGAAGAGCTTCTGGGGAGATGGTTGTGGATGACTGTGTATGTGTCAGCAAACCAGCCTCTGTGAGTGTGAAAGCAGTCCCCTGCGCTTGCTTGTGTGCACGTCTAGGCCTTGGTTTGGGGGTTTCTGTGCTTTTGACAGGTAGTGTGCTAGGAATTGTGGGTGCTGCAGGGGTAGGAGGGGTGTGGGACTGTTGGAGAGGGACACTGCTGCCGTCAAGGAGGAGGCCACGGACTGGTTGGTCCTCTGTAGGGCAGACATGCCAGAGGAAATGCACTCCATGAATGACACCAGTTGTGTCAACAGACCTGTGTGCGCATGGAGGACCTTCAGCATCGACGTCTGCCCCACATGCATCTGTCTAAGTAAGTCCACAGACTCCACACTCAGAGCAGCAGGGGATACAGGGGCAGGGGGTGTGGTGCCTGGCACAAAGGAGACATGCTCACGAACACGGGAGCCCACAGGGACCTCTGGGATGGGAGCCGATGGGAGGGGGGTGGTGGTGGTGGTGGTGGTGGTGGAGACAGCCTCACTAGCTGGGGTTTGGTGGCTGCTGACACCCGCCTCCACAGGGGAGTCATCCTCAGAGCTGCTGTGGCCTTCACCTGGGGGGATGGTGCTGATGACTCCTCTGTGTGGCTCAAATCGCCCTCTGTGCCACTGGGTCCACCTGACTCCTCCTTCTGTCCCTGTAAGACTCTGTGGCTCCTCCTGTTCTGTGGAGCTGTCCCCTCCTGTGGCCATGGATGTATCTGGATAGGAATAGGAAGTAACAGAACAAAATCAGTCACCTGCACCGACTGCACACACCACAGTGAGTACATCACATCACAGGGCAAGCCCTGGCATCATCAGCTGAACACAGCTCAAAGTGCCAACACTGTTTAGAATAAGACAATTGTCATTTCCAACATCAACCATGGCACACATATCCCTCCTTGACTTGCACACATATGTCTGTTGCATGTTGGATGCTAATACCCCAATGTGCCAACATGCACCACCCACACATTAGTTGTATATGCAAGTTAACATGTAGGAGTATGTCACTAGACCCACAGCACATCTCTTGCGACTGACTCCGCACAGGTGTCCGGATGAAGGGATGGGCAGAGACTCATTTCACATGCTTGGGATGCATGCCAGCAACACACACTATGATGTACTCATGTCCTGATGGGCAAGGCCACAATGGGGTGCATGGTGCACACTTGAACACAACGCAGGCTCACTCATAGCAAGTTCAATGCCATGGCACTGAGATGCCCTGTAAGTCAGTCAACAGTGTCTCCTGTCACAGGGGCAGGGCATCCAGACAACAACAATATGCACTGACTCACAATCCTAGCTCAGGGGCAAATTTGACTCTGCAGATGACCGGCGCACTTGCCCATCCCATGCAAACAACATATCCAGGACCCAGAAGACCCCACATCATGAAAATCAGACAGATGAGTCTCAGCAAACGCAAATCCATGTACATTAACACATCACAGTCTGCCATGCATATAACCCAGCCGCATGAGGGACACAGTTGCACACACCATTGTGCGCTGTCAGATGCTCACACACCTATATGTCACACAGGTCTTGTCTCCCACAGTCACATTGCAGATGTCATGCTGACCCTCGGAATCATGGACACCCCAGTTGTACGTAGCAACAAGCCACACCCTAATGACACAGAGGCACACACCTGAGGGCACATGTCACGAAGCACAACCTGCAATTTCACACACAGGAGTGGGATTACAGAGTGTTTTTGATTGCCCTTGAGGGGGCAGGACTGGGCAGGACTAAGTGAAACAGTGTTTTGCCCCGGACAGTAGTCAGGTGGCTAAGCAATTGTGGCATACTTGCTATACCTACTCCTGATGCCCAAAAATTGGAGTACCCTGCTGCATGGTTTTGTATTGAATACCCCAGAAACATGTTGCGAGTCAGACCAGCAATTGGTACACATCTCAAGGGCACACACAGTTCACATGTCAGATCTCAGGCATTGTTTAAACAATTGACTCACCCATGGCACACACAACAGAGTCACAGGAACTGATGCTGACTGGTACCTGATACATAGCTGACTGCAGGGACACAGTTCCCTAGTGACACAATCAAAAGACTGTAGGGGCCACACCTGTGGAACAGATGAGGAGGGTGCATCACACAGATGAGGGACCTGATTTTGGGACTACAAGACCTACGTAATGTGGAACTGTGACCCGGACAAAAGACTGCTATTTGCATGTCAGACATAGTATACAGATCAGGCATGGACTTACCCCCTTCCTGCTGCTGTCTGGCCTTCAGCTGCCTATCCAGGTCCGGGAAGACCATCGCCAGTATCCGGAGCATGTGGGGAGTCAGGGTCCGGTGTCTGCCCCTCCTGCATGGAGGTAACAGCTTCAACTGGACTCTAGCTATCCTCCGGGTCCAGCCCCGAAGGTCCTGCCACCTCTTCTGGCAGTTGCGGATGCGGCGCTTGTAGACCCCCACAGAACGAACAGCCTGGGCGATGGTCAGCCAGATCTCCTGCTTCTGGTGGGCATCAACCTGTGAGGAGGACAAAGTGAAAAGTACATTAATACACATGCCCCAGATTTGTGCAGCACACAATTAGATATACATGTCATCATCACAAAGGGAAAATAATTACACAGGTAGTGCAAACCTGGGGAATAAAAACTCACATGCATGTCTGACATGTTAACAATGCATGGTTAGTTTAAGCTGGCAAAAATGCACTTTAGCAGCAGGAAAAATATTCAGTACATGTCCCTACACACTTTGGGGGATGAAAGTAGTCAGTGATAACGCTTGCCACTGCTGTACACACTGCTAGTACTGCTAGTCAGACAACATGCTTAATTAGGAAGGCAGTGGACAGCACACTCACCTGCTCCCCTGGTGTTCCATAGAGCTTTCTGTACTCTGGAAGGAGCCCGTCCAGCAGGGCCTGATTCTCCTCCTCAGTGAAGGCTGGGGCCCTCTCCAGTGTACGTGCCATAGCAGGAGCCAGAGGATGCATAGACCGCAGCAGTGGTAGCAGGGATGTGGTCCAGTAGCATGTAGTGCAGGCAAGTGAGCTCCCTGGGGTCCAGCCAGCCTTATATCTGTGCTGCAGAGGTAGACTCTGTGCCATGTGTCCAAAGTGATAGGTCCAACACGGTTGCATTCTATGAATCTGGCCAATCCATTTAGAAGTACGACTCGTACACGCCTTCCGCATCGTTCAAATCTTCACCTTCATGGAACACTTGAAATTGCAACATTGTTGTAGGCATCCAACTGAATTTCCAGTGCATAACTCGTACAAGTTTTGAATCCGCATCCGTCTCCATGACAGTGCTGAGCCAATGGGTGCGCCCGGCTCGTTCAACTGACTGTACAACGCGTATTTTGAATGTACACATGCACCCGTCTCCATACGATTCAATGGCCAAGGCGTACGCACGGCTCGGACATGACCCGTGCAATGCGTACGCATTGTCACCCGCGTCGGACCTCATTGCATTCAATGACAAGGCGTACGCACGGCTCGGACATGACCCGTGCAATCCGTACGCATTGTCACCCGCCTCGGACCTCATTGCATTCAATGACAAGGCGTACGCATGGCTCGTACATGACCCGTGCAATGCGTACGCATTGTCACCCGCGTCGGACCGCATTAGTGTAACTATTAGACGGATGCAACATACATATCCTCGCCATGGACACCTGCACACACCTGCCACACTATAGCATTGGCCACACAGTGTCCCATGGCATGTGAAGCTGCATTCCCTGGGTGTTTGAGGGGGCCACAGCAGTTTTTTTGTCTGGCACTTTGTGCAGCCACTCCCAGGCTGTTATCTTGTACATGGGGGCAGAGTCCTTTGTGTGTTGTGCATATTAGCACTGTGATGGGCATGAGTGAAGGCCACAGTGTCAGGTTGGATATGTTTGGGGCATGTCACATACACCCTGAGTCCTGGGGGTGATGGCTTGTACGTCACAGTGAGACCTGTAGCCCCAATACTGATGTGCACCCACAGTCTGTGTGCATGTTGTGTCTCAGATGTGTCTGATCACATGTTACCAATGGGTGACTGTCTCCACATCCATGTGGTATATGCATCAAGCTTGATGGGGTGTGTGTCTAAGAGACGTACATGAAGGGCCGGCATGAACAACAGTGGCCACTACCTGTGGGACTTACGCTTGCCTTGTGGTGTGTACGTGCTACGCCATGTCCGTTGCTGTGTTGATGTGGCAATACAGGGAGCCTGGATTTCTGCATGGCAAAGATCTGTGATGCCTGGGAGACATGAGTCCTCATTAGTCACTGGGGTGGGTTTTTTGAAGGTTGCAGCAGCACATAGGTTGGGTGACACAGCCAGATGATAAGCCCATTGCACTACATGGGACTCATGTGGACATGTGGAATTGAGATGTGAGGTGGTGGTCTTGTAGGTGATATATGTGTCCATGACCAACAGCACACACCTCAGTACATTGTGTAATGTCATGAACTAGCATGTAAGAGTGATCGTGGTCATGGCCACATGGGGGGATGTACTGACAATCTTCCTTTGTGCATCTCTGGACTGCAGGGCACCAGCTGTGCATCGTCCGTTCCCAGACCTTGCAACCATGCAGGAACGCCACAGCATCACACGGTACCGCTTCACCAGGCCACTGATTGAGGAGTTGGCGGAGCAGTTGGCGCCACATCTGCTACCTGGCCGGACAGACCCTACAGCACTGACCCCAGAGGTGAAGGTGATGGCAGCCCTGCACTTCTTTGCTACTGGTACCTTCCAGTACACTGTGGCTACTGCTGGTGGTATGTCGCAAATGATGTTTAGTCGGGTGCTACGCGATGTCTTGGAGGGGATGTTGCAATTCCTCGACCTGTATATGAAGTTCCCGAGCCAAGATGAACTCCCTGAAATTAAGGATGCCTTTTATACACTGGGGAGGATGCCAAACGTCATTGGTTCCATTGACAGGACACATGTTGCCCTGATACCACCACAGGCACATGAGCAGGCATACCGTAACAGGAAGCACTACCATTCGATCAATGCTCTGGTGGTCTGTCTTGCTGACATGTTGATCACACATGTGTGTGCACGGTTCCCTAGTTCGGCGCACGATGCCTACATAATGAGGAGTAGTCATATTGCAACGCTGATGTCACAGATGCCAGCTCAGCGTGCCTGGCTTGTCGGTGTGTACTGACTGTTTCTCATTGTGTGTGTTTGTCAGTGTTGTATTCCGCACTCCTACCAAACTCATCTACTTGTTCATTTTTGTGTGTGTAGGTGACTACGGATACCCCAACATGCCGTGGTTGCTGACACCCATCAGGAACCCTGTGACACCAGCCGAACTGCGCTACAATGAGGCACATGGTCGGAGCAGGAGGGTGATTGAGCGGACATTCGGCCTCCTGAAAAGCCGCTTTCGCTGCCTGGACAAGACCGGAGGGGCCCTCCCATATGAGCCTGCAAAGGTGTGCAAAATAATACTGGTCTGCTGCATGCTACACAACATGGCGGTGCGGAAGGAGGTGCCTCTCATCCTGGATGAGGATGACGACTACCAACTTCCGGCACCTGTGGAGGATCCCGGCCTGGGCCAAGATGCCAGTGAGGATAAGATGATGGTGACGTCCGCTCCCAGCTCATCAACAACTTCTTCACCTGAAAGTGAGTTTCCAGGGTTGTTATGTGAATGTATGGAGGTAGCCAGGAATATGTTGAGCCAGCTCTGTTGCTGTCTGAGTGTGTCTGTGTGCCACTTGACTGGATGCGTACTGTGATGTGTCCATTCACGTGGTGTGTACTCCACAATAGGTTAGTACTGCTAATTAGTGTGTGTGTAGGTGTTTTGCAACATGTTTTGTGCATGTGTATTGCATTTCTCTCCTGTTCGTCTGTGCTTTTGACTGTATCTTGTCTGTCCTTCCCTGGTTCCTTTGCCTGTTGTGTGGTGAACACTGACCCCCAACACCCAGAAGCCAACACCAGTGTGTAAGTTGACAATTGCCATCAACTGTTGTACCACACATCCCTGGACTTCTATTCTCCAAAACATTGTGAGCGTGTGTCCACTGTTACATAGTATTACCGTGCAACTATTGTGGAATAAACGTGTTGCTGATGTGTAATGAACCTGTGCTACGCTTTGTTATGTGCGTTGTCTGTCTTCCAACATCTGAGTGATATCTGCTTACCTCACCTGTGGACTTGTTACCACTGACTGTGCTTGGTGTTGTGTCTGTGCATGCCAATGTGTTTCAGGTCAACATCATTGTGTGTGATGAGTCACATGGCCATGGTGAGTATGTTTTGTGTTGCCATAGTGGTGTGTCTCCCTCACATGTGTCACATCCCCATGACAGACCTTACGTTGGTCACATTGTTGCAGTATTTGGCATGCACTGTGTTGTGTAGCAGATCGACTTCGCCCTGAACATGACAAGTTTAAATCACAACAGAGGCAAGTATGGTGTACTGTTGAGTTTATTTACAAACATGTGTGAGTGAGGTGCACAGGATGGTGGGTGCTGTACAGTGGTTTGGGAATCCAAAGTTCACATTTGAGTTGGAAGTGCTGGTAGATGAAATGTCCAGAGTAAAGTCCACAGTCATCTGATACATTGGCCCAACATGAACCCTCCATGAACCCTCCATGTCATGTTGGCGATTGGACAAGGTGAACGGGTTGCGCACAAAGAACATTGTGCAGAACAGGTTTAGAGGCCCTGGGGGATGTGCTGGGACATCTGCCTCTCACATGTCCTTCTTCGGACGACCCCTCTTCTTCCTGGGGGCCGGCCTCTGCGGTGCAGGGGACTCTCTGCCAGAGTCTTCCTCCCTCCCTGTGGCACTGGCAGATGGTATTGCGACAGATGTTGTGGGCACACAGGGGGGTGGGGACAGGTTGGCATTGTCGTATGTCCCGATGCACCGCAGTAAGGGCATCCCACTTTGCCTCTATGCGGGCATGGTGGGCGACCTGCTCCTGTTTTATGTCCTTGAGGATCCCCACTACCTGGCCAAATCCTCCGGTGCTATCCTGGTACATATCTATGATGCGTGCCAGTTGGGGGTCATCATGCAGGCCAGACCCCTCTGCAAGGCGTGCCCTGTGCCTCCCACCCCTCCCAGCACCCCTCTCCACATGGGCAGGACCAGCGGCGGTACGCACAGGTGACCCTGGGACCCCTTGGGTGGTGTTGCTGGTGGTGTTGGCTGTAGCTTCCGGGGGGTCCTGTGTCCCTGTGCTGTGGGTGTTGATTGTCCTTGGTCTGTCTGTGTTGGCGGGGGTGCCCTGTCGGTGTCCAGATGGTGGAGGCGTGGGTACGGGGGGGCAGATGTTGCTGCTGCTGGGGCCAGGTTGGTCGTCGTCGTCCGAAGAGGACAGTGAGAGAGTCAGACCAGAGAGCTCAGTGTCCAACAGAGTCTGGGACTGGGTATCCTCGTCATTTGTCAGTGGGTGCCCAGCACGACCTGTGTTTGGAAGAGACACAGAATGTGATTTATGTTTCTACATGCATCGTTGGTTCACAAACATGACATTTTCTACTTTTATAACAGATGCCTGCCTGTACACTGCTTTTTCCCAGCTTGTCACAGACAGAGTTTGATCTTGTTGTTGGCCATTTGCCAGCATGGCCTTGTGCTCCCCACAACAGAACCCAGTGTCAGACATCTTGTCGGTCCCTTCCCACTCCCTGTGAGGCGAGTATGGTTCAGGTTGAACTTGCTGGGCCATGTGGGTGGGTGTAGGCTGTCTGTGACTGCAAATCCCATCATACTCTTGGCTACACCCCCCTTCCCAGCATGCCCATGCTTCCTCCCTCTTGACTCTGCTTCCCTGTGAGGGGGTGTGACAGCGATGGCAAGAAGGCTGACTGTGAAATCCTGGGGTTTGTTTGCCTAGCAGTCCCAACATGGCCTTGTGCTCCCAACAACAGAGCCCTGTGTCAGACATCTTGTCGGTCCCTTCCCACTCCCTGTGAGGCGAGTATGGTTCAGGTTGATCTTGCTGGGCCATGTGGGTGGGTGTAGGCTGTCTGTGATTGAGAGTCCCATCATACTCTTGGCTACACCCCCCTTCCCAGCATGCCCATGCTTCCTCCCTCCTGACTCTGCTTCCGTGTGAGGGGGTGTGACAGCAATGGCAAGATGGCTGACTGTGAAATCCTGGTGTTTGTTTTTTTTAGGTACAAGTCCCAAGTGAGCCCCTGTGCTTCACACAGCAGCACCCAGTACGGGGTATCTTTTGGTGATATTTCAATGAGGTGTGTGTCAATTCATTGTACCCGGTGAGTTGTGTAGAGTTTGTGTTGGGGGGTGTCTCCCCATGCTGATTAGTATGGTCAGGGCTGTCAGTCCTCCTTCCCATCATGACACGTGCTTCCATTGTAGGGCGTGCATGTTGTCTTTCAGGATGTCAGTCAGTGGTGTCCTGCTTCTGATTTGCGCACATGCCCTAGCAGGGCCTTGTGCTCCCCACAGCAGGACCCAGTGTCAGCCATCTTGTCAGTCATTTTCCACTCCCTGTGATGTGGGCATGTTTCAGATAGGTCTTGATGGGCCAAACAGGAGGGGGAGCATTATCTGTGACTACAGGCCCCATCATGCTTTCGTCTACATTCACTTCACCTGCATCCCCACTATTCTTTCCTGACAGTCAGCTGCACTGTGAGGTGATGTGTTTGTGGTGGCAAACTGTCTTGCTGGATGTATTTGGCTTAGTGCCAGTGGCTTGCTCTATTTGTTTGTAGGTTGGTGCATGTCATGACACAGTCCCCAGTCACTATGAGATGGCAGGTATTGTGTTTGTATGACTGGCATGCACATCTTGGGTTGATTATCTATTGGTTAGTGTAGGTTTGCTTGGGGGGCATGGTTTCACTGTCCCCTTGCCACACAATCTTGGGTTTGTTGTTTGTGTACTCACCAGTCTCTGGGATGTCTGTTAGGCAATGGACGCTCTCTGGTGGTAGGATGTCCCGCACCTTCTCCTCCCAGGTCCTGAAGTAGACTGGTTTGGCAGGAGGGCCACCGCAGGTGCGCTGACTCAAGGCGTGATCTTTCTCGATGAGTTTCTTGATCCTCCTGCGCACGTCATACCACCTGTTCTGGATATCGTCCTTTGTGCGCAACGTTGGTGCTTGTGCGTTCACCTTGTCCACAATCCTCGCCCACATCTTGGTTTTCTGTGAGATGGGGGTCCTTTGAACCAATGTACCAAACAAATGTGGCTCTACTCGGATGATCTCGTCTACCAGCACTTCTAACTCACTATCTGTGAACTTTGGATTCTTCTTTGGAGGCATGGTGATGGGTGGTGGTGGTGAGCGATGTGTGTGTGAGGGTGCAAGTGATGTTGGTTTGGTGTTGGTTTTGCTGTGTGTATGTGTGTGTGTTTTGTATGAGGTGCTGATGGTGTGTGAATTGTGTGATGGGTGAGTTGTGAGTGTGTCTGTGGTTGCTGTGTACTGGTGTTTGCTGCTGGCTGTGTCTCCTGTTTACAAAGGATGATGGTAGTGATTGTAGTCCATTATATAGTTGTAGTTCTGGGTGTGTCTTTGTCCAATTAATTTGTGTTGGGTATTTATTGGCTTAGTCATTGCTTTTTTGGTCCTTTTTTGTGTTTTTTCCTTTGTGCTTTGTAGGCATGTAGGAGACGTTCATGTGACGGAAACGGACGCTGCTGTTGTCTCGTGCGGGCTTCTCAGCCTCATTCACGCTGCCTGTCTTCTGTGTTTGGTAGGCGTCGTTCGCGGCGGTCTCTATCGCTTGTGTGCCGGGTTGTCTGTGCGTGTCGGTCGTGCGGCTTGGTCTCCGTGCGAGTCGGTCTGGTTTTACACGCATTGCATCGTACTGCGCTAATAGTACATCGCGGGTACGGGTCAGTCGGGTTGATTCCGGGTTCGTGTTGGTCAGTGAAAATCGCGGCGGTTTTCCAGCGGGATGACGATTTTCCCTCCGGCTCAGTCGTACGGCTTGTATTCCTTACGTGTTGGTTGTAATTCACTCGCGTTGCATCGTACTGCACGGGTCGTACGGCGCTGGTACGTGTCGGTCGGTATTCGGTCCGGGGCCATGTCGGTCGGTTCGTTTGGTGGCCGGAATCGGAATCGACCCCTTTGTGTTTTAGTTCAGTAGCGGGTTGTAGGTTTATATGGGAATAGGGTGGGAAGTAATTTAATTATAATTAAATTAATAATTATTTTCATATTTAATATTTATTTTATATTTTATACTGTTAATTGTGGGAACTAATGTATTATTCATTATTTATTAATTAATTGGTAATTATGTTAATTGTGTCATTTTTTAGGAGCGTGTTGGGGGTTGATAGGGGAGTAGGGTGGGAAATACTTTAATTTTAATAAATATAGTAATCTTTTTCATATAATATTGATTAATTATTATTTTATAGTGTTAATTGTGTGAATTAATTTATTAATAAATATGTATATTTTGATTAATTGATATTATCTAATTAATTGTTAATTAATTATGTTACTTGTGTAATTTTTAACTAAATTGGTGGTGGCATTTATAGGGGAATATGGTGGGAGGTAATTTATTCGTAATTAATAAATTGTTTGTTAATTGGTGCTAATTAATTAATTAAATTTAAATGTGGTCAATTGTGTAATAAATTTGATGTGCGAGTTGTGGGGCTTAAAGTGGTAAATGGTGGCAAGTAAATGTTTTTAAATAAATTAATGATCTGTTGTTAATTGATATTAATGTATTAATGTAAAATTAGTTATGTAAATTGTGTAAATATTTTTTAGGTGTGTGTTTTGGTGTTTATTGGGGTATATGGTGAAAAGAAATTTCGTTGAAATGAATTAATCATTACTTAATCATTAATATTCATTTATTAATTGATAAATATTTTTAATTGTTTAGTTTTTATTTTGTTTGGGTATTTCTGTTCTATAGCTGTACTGTTTTGTTAGTGCATAAATGTTTACCTTTTTAAATATGTTTTTTAATTATTAATATTTGTATAATTGTTAATTGTGTTAATTATGGAGGTATACTTTTTTTATATTTAGATGTGTTTTGTAAATTGTGTGGTGTTATATGGTAGGAAAAAAATATTACTTATATGTAATTTATACGTTTTTGGATTAAAATTAGTTTTTATTACAAGATAGTTATTTGTGTTTTTTGTCATTAAAAAGTAATATTTTAATGTAAATTTAAAATTTTTGCTACATTATATTATATTTCTATGTTTTGTAAATTTTTGTATTTTTATATATGTCTTGTTTTTGGGTTTTTATTTAATTTTGTATTGTAGTAGATATTTCGTTTGTTTTTAAATTTGATTTTTTTTTGTGGGAATAGTAATTTTTACCCCTCCGCTATCCAACGCTTTCCCTACTGTTGCACTCACTGGAGTAGGAATAGTAATTTTTACCCCTCCGCTATCCAATTCTTTCCCTACTGTTGTACTAGCTGAAGTGTGAATAGTAATTTTTAACCCTCCGCTATCCAACACTTTCCCTACTGTTGCACTTGCTGGAGTGCGAATAGTAAATTATTCCCCTCCGCTATCCAACAGTTTCCTTACTGTTGCATTCATTGGAGTGGGAATAGTAAATTATTCCTCTCCGCTCTCCAACACTTTCCCTACTGTTGGACTTGCTGGAGTGAGAATAGTAATTTTCAACTCTACGCTATCCAACACTTTCTCTACTGTTGCACTCGTTGGAGTGGGAATAGTAAATGATTCCCCTCTCTATCCTACACTTTCCCTACTGTTGCAATTATTGGAGTGGGAATAGTAAATTATTCCCCTCCACTATCCAACACTTTCCATACCGTTGCACTTTCTGGAGTGGGAATAGTAAATTATTCCCCTTCGCTATCCAACACTTTCCCTACAGTTGTACTCATTGGAGTGGGAATAGTAAATTATTCCCCTCCGCTATCCAACACTTTTCCTACTGTTGCACTCACTGGAGTGGGACTAGTAATATTTTCCCCTACGCTATCCAACACTTTCCCTACTGTTGCACTCAATGTAGTGTAAAATATACCTTTAAAAAAGAATACATATTTAAATATTTTAATTTATTTTAAAAAAATTATGTTACAGGTGTATGTATATATATATTTATTTATAAGTTTTTTATATATTTGTAACATCCTTTAATTAATTAAAATACGTATTTATTATTATTATTAAGAAAATATATATATATTACATTTTATATATGTATGTTTCATTTATTTTTACATTAAATGTATTACTTATAATTGCTAAAATTTACAAATAATTTTAACTATTTTTTAAGTTAGATGTATTATTTAATTTATTTTACATTATTTTTTATACATATAAAAAACTGATATTTTGTACTTCGATATTTTTAACAACAATATATTTTTTTCGATATTTTAGTACTTACCATTATGAAAATAGGAGGTCGATATTTTTGACATCGATATTTATGTCCCAATATTTTGGTAACACAATGGTGCCGATTACGATCCGGTAAAAACCGGGTACGAACCGTCGGTCGGAGAGTTTTCTCCGTCCGACTCGTACTCGGTCGGAAAACTTTACAAACATGGAAACACCATTTCCGTACGAATCGTAAAAAACACCGACCGACGAAAATATACGTACGAATGTGATCCGGGAATGCTGCGACGTGACGTCGAGACGCTTTCAGGCAGCGTTTCACGACCCAGGAAGTACGATTCGAACCGACAGCAGTCCGGACGGCGATATTTTCACGGCACCCAAAAAGTGCCGGAAAAGCGAAGTACGGCGCGAAACGACCAGAGTAGGTGGCCCGGTACGTACATGCACGGGGGGGGGGGTACGACACGTACGTACGGGTGTACATACACGGGGGGGTACGACACGTACACAGGTGTACATACACGGGGGGTACGACACGTACACAGGTGTACATACACGGGGGTACGACACGTACGTACGGGTGTACATACACGGGGGGTACGACATGTACACGGGTGTACATACACGGGTGGGGTTGTACATACACGGGGGGTGTACATACACGGGGGGGTACGACTCGAACGTACGGGGGCTGGGGGGGGGTCGGCGCATATGCGGGCAAATGTCTCCATGGTTGCTATGGGTGTTTGGTGCGGACGGTGTTTTTTCCATACGGTTGTAACATCGGACGCACGGGATGGATCGTGATTCCGCGGTCGGACTTCACTTTTCACATTTGTACGGTAAATCGTCCGAGGACGTGTCGGACACATTTTCCGACCCGAGGACGTGTGGGGAATGATTCCCAATGCGGTTCGTATGGACTTTTTACCATGCGAATCGTGATTGGCAGTTTGTACGGCACTTGTACGATTCGTACTGTAAAAAGACCGGATACGAGTTGTACGGGGAATTTTTTTGCCGGATCGTAATCGGCACCAATATGTTTGTACTCCATATTCTGTCAGTGATCCCTGCATGTGCGTTGTTTAGATGCAATGTTGGGTACTGAAACATGGGGGAGGCTACTAAAGCCATTGTATGTCTATCCTACAGCATTTCTTATCATCACCCACTTCTCCTGCATTTACATTAGGACTTGTGCTAAATGTTGATCCCGACCTGGAAACTCTCCCGCCAGCTCCTAGAGAAACAAGCATTTGCAATGCAATAGGTCTCGCATTTATACGAGTTTGAGCTATTGGCATTGTAAATGACAGTGCCTTTTATTTATGTTTTAAAAAAACCAAACTTAAATAAAAAGCATTGTCATTTACAATGCCAATAGCTCAAACTCGTATAAATGCGAGACCTATTGCATTGCAAATGCTTGTTTGTTTATCACAAACAGTAAATATCTGGGCTTTAGAACTTCTAACGCGACACCAGATGCAGCTCACGTCTGCAAAAAGTTTGCTAAGCAAAGGGATAGAGGGGTCAGAAACCCCCCGCCCCCCACTACACTTCAAAAGCAAAGACAAGGAATTCTTCGGTCGAGCAAAGGGACCCCATAAAACTTGTGCTTATCTCAAGGAAGCACATTCCTCAAGACAAGCAGAACAGAGCAGGGAGTCCTCAGCAACAACACAGATTGTTTGTTTACTATTACCAGGCATCTCAGAGTGAGTCCAGCCTCTTTTCCCAGGAGAAGAGCACGTGCAGCCCTTTCACCCAGGTCAGGTGACTAGAGCCGTATGTGTCTGTACGTGTGTCTGTGTGTCTAGGTGCGAGTGTGTAAGTGTGTTTGGGTGTATGCGTGGTGCGTGTGTCTGCCTCTCTGAGTGTCTGTAAATGTGTCTGCTTGTGTGTCTGCGTGTCTAGATGCGAGTCTGTATCTGTGTATGAGTGTGTGTCTGGCTCTCTGAGTGTCTGTCATTGTGTCTGCCTGTGTGTCTGCTTATTGTGGATAGTCGTAAATGCACCAACTGTGTAATCTAATGTCTTGAGTTTAGGCGCGAATGTTCCTTCTCAATTATTGTTCAAAATGCCTGCGCATCCTTTCTTTTGGTGTTGGGGCGGAGGCAATGTGGGTGAAGTGAGGCCCCCTGTGGTACTACTTTTGTTAATCACACGTGGGTTATTCACTCAGCGTGAAGACAATGAGAAAGGGGCCTGACTGGTGGTAGCATGTGATCAAATACAGAAAGCGCCCCCGGCTTTGAAGTGACTGGCTTAAGCACACAGGGGCATGGTGACGTCACAGACACTGGGGTGGAACTCCGTTTCAAGCAAGCATTGCCGAAGCCAATACGTCGGCCTGGCATTTTGAATCCTAACTAAAACATCTTAGAAAAACTGCTACAGTGAAAAAACTAAGAAAAAAAAAATCGATTACGTTCTCTATATAATGCAACTATGAGATAAAGCATTTAATGTTTGATGATTCAATGTACTTTTCAGTTGTAAGATTAGCCCTCGTGAACTACAATATAAACAATCCATAGGATGCCGACTGACGCATGAGATGAGAGCAAAAGATAAGAATCTGGGCGGAGCCAAATCCCACTCTATGTATATATTCAAAGTATTAGAGTACTGGTACCGGTAGTTTCGCAGATACCTTCACTATCAAGACAGACCCTAAAAGCATTGATGAAGCCAATATATATGACTTGTGTATAGCGCACAACATGTAGCCACTCTTTCATTCACACATACAGACACAGATGTCACACAGTCACCGATCACATACAATGATCATAGAGCCATACATACACTATGTGACAGACAGAAAAATGAAGAACTGATGGACGGTGTCAGATGGATAGATCCAAAACGGATGCTGGAGAGACGTAAGCTTATTCCGGAGCCCCGAGGCAGTGAAAATCACATTTGAGGTAGAGATAGAAGTGTAGGTTCAATACCCATTCAGTCCTTGGCCTCTGTTTGTTGCAATCACTCCTACTGGGTAAAAGAATATTTCAGTCTATGTGCCTATTCCATTATTTGAAGTCTTTGGAAAAATCACCTGTGGGTAACTGCAGTGCACTCTGCATGCTAATTTCATCCATAATACCTACATTTATTAAGTACTAACTCGTGTCACGTTTATGTTTGACAAATTGCTCCATGTATGCCAAGCAAATAAATTAAATCCTCGGCTTTCGTTGCACAATGCATTGTTGTCATAAATATTAATTCAGTTAGTTAACTTGAAGCAAGATATAAACTCCCAGATGTAATATTTTGTTAAGATTTGGTAACTGAACGTACAAGACTAGAGACGTGTTTTACGTAGAGTAATCTGACGACGTTTGCTACACTGAGCTCTGCACATATTAATTGGATCAGATTTAATATTCCAGAAAATATTCCTTTTTTTTTTATGATGATGACCCTTCGACTTATTTGCCCTTTACTCCTTTCGAAGAAATTGCTTTGTTCTTGACCACGTAGGGTGTGAGTTCTGTCCCGGGGATTGCAAACGAAAGCGATTGTTGTTGAGGATGACCAATCGCTGCATTGCAATGTGCTGAAGGTCTTACAAGTCAATAGAAAGTCTGATTTCATCCCGCCAGTTTGTCTTTTGTATCGTGACAAGTAATTAGCATTTTTAATTGCATGGCAGGGAGCGTTGTCACGCCTGACTAATGAAAAAGCAATAAACGATACAAAAATCACACTAAACGTAACATTGCACTAACACCTAACTCATTTTTTTCATGGTATACTAAAGTCGTGGGGTGACAACTGAGGTGTCTAATATGGCTTCTTTCATCTACTGAAACGGCCTGAAAGGGGGCTCCCCTGTGGAAGAATGGCTTTCTAAAGCTTGCAAACGCATCTTCACAGACAGCAGATCACTGCAGAACTAACGTACGAGGACAAGGAAGAGCTGCTCAAATACTTCGGGGCTCTGTCTGTAAGAGTCTTCTCTGATAAAGGACGGCTGGTAGGTGCATGAATTGTAGCCTGGCCTTTAAGTGGGTCGGGTCTCATGGCTAGTCACATAAAAAACCAGCGAAGTTGACCTGAAGGTATTGAAGTGCTGTACACGAACAGCAGTTACATTACAGAAAGACACATTAATGTTTTTTTGGTTTTTTTTGGTAGGCGCAGGAGAGTAAGTGATTTGCTCACAATCACAGGCTATCGAGCCGATGCTGTGACTCGAACTTGAATCCCCGGCTCCAAGATCAGCAGCTCCTGGTCGTTAGGCCACACCCAGGAAACATAAGTGTTGGTGGCCCCCACCGACAACCACCGGCTCAAATTAAGCCCCCCTGCTTTACCTTATTTCAAAGCGAGCTCCTCGCGCTCCCTGAAGTCTGAGATACGTGCAGTGTTTAACTCAGAGCTGCTAAACGAGGCGTGTGTGCTCCGCGAAAGACACAATTCCGGCGAAAACCACAAGTGTTTCCATCTGTACTCATTAGCCAGCGCCACAACACTCGGAAATCAATGCGTAGGGTGTTAAATCTGTCTTTGATATGATTAAACTGCGCGCACTTAGCCAAGTTTCCTTTCAAAATGGTAAACAAAGAGAGGTAATTAACGATTGTATGAATGCTTCCCACGGAGCGCATTGAACTGTGATATGCGCACACAGTTTACTATCTCTGAGCGGGTGATAAAAGAAGTCGTAGGGTTGTACCGAGGGAAGAAAAATTAAAATAAATTCAGTTCAGGGGTCAATTTATTCCAGTTTTGTTGAAACGTCAGTTAATTACTCGGCTATAATAAAAGTCCCGTCATTTGCGTTTATCTGAAGCTGGTTTTGCCGTAGTGTCAGCATTACTGAACCCTATATCTCATGATGTTCGGCTTCACGTGGCCACAAAGCGTTATTTTTGTTAGTAACACACAGTGCCATCAGGTACTTGACTGACATCATTGTGCTTGAAGGAATATTCCTCATGGAGGTGTGTGCCCAACAAAAATCACTCTAGGTAATAGGAAATGAATAAAAGATGGTCATTGTATCCCCGTTGCTAGCATCTTGCTTGAATGAATTACATTTGTCTGTGTTTACCCTACAACACACAAAACAAGACAAGCCCGGCGGAGCGTGGGCGCGGGGAGCGGACCCTTTGAAGTGCTCAAAGGATCCAAAGCTATAGAGAAGGGAGGAGGGAGGAGGGAGGGGGGAGTGGGAGCAGCTGTGCACGTGCATGTGATCGTGCACTCAAGGTTTAGGCCAGCCAAAACTGTGGGTAGCACTTTGAAAATCCCACATATAAAATGTCTCTTCGAGCCTTTGGCTCGCGAGACCTAAAAAAGCATCACGAGAAACAATAGCCGATGCAATATGGGACTACTTTTAGCATAATCAGGAAGCTGCAGCTTCACGGAATGGGAGGCACATAACTGATGGGGCTATGCATGCAACAATCCATGGGGGTTCATAGGGCGATGGAGCAGGACGACCTTGAGATGGAGGGGAACCTCCGCCACTTAGGGAGAAACACCCCATATGACCCAGCGGCTGGCCCCACCTGGGGAGAAAGCGGGAACAATACTCAGCACTTCTAGAGTGACTGTAACAATACACGAGCAGGCAATATTTGTTTACCTCTCATACTGAGGGGGGCAGATCGGACAAGTTGTTAGCCTGATTGGTTCGATCTGAAAACCAGGGTGGACCCATTTCTCAAGTCAGGACCGATGAGGTTCACTCAGCACTATAGCGAGTTATAGCAAATCCCCAAATCACTGTCTCTATGGCAGTGATCAAAGCTTTCCGGTTAAGATCAATGCAGCTGCTTTTATCAAGTAAGCAGCAGCAGTTCCTTCACAGGGGCGTTGACTGTGAGCCACTACCTCCCAGGCTCATTAGATTAACAATTAATTTAAATAGCCTTCATTCATTTTTCCTCCTCGTGAGGCGGGGCTACGATGTTCTCACCAAAGCCGTAGGTGGGTGGGATAAGCAGCTGAGGCTGTTATGTTAACAGAACTGCGCATGTCAGAATGACCGGTATTTTTGCTGCGGCAAAACTGACATGCACAGTCCAGGCTTCCACATTGAAGGCTAGCATGTAGCTGCCTCAGCAAAGACACAGACCCATCAGTCTTCAATGGAGCTTTGTGCATGCATGCCCCAGCCAATCCAAGCGCTGCTTTTATGATGTTTGGTATTATAAGCATTACAAGAGCAGTGTTTGGATTGGCTGGGGAGCTATGGCTTAATTTTCCTGGGCCAGCAAACTAATTACCCAAAAGTTTGTACTCACTTAAGTGACCGTGGGTGGAAGGACAAGAGACTGAGTTGTACTTGCCTTGATGCTGAAGGCACACACACGCCTTCGCAACAGCGGCTCAACCCACTGAGCTGCATCCACAGGTGATTCAAAAATGTTTTATTAATTGCTATTACAACTAAACGAAGTTGGGTGCAGCTCGCTCCTGCCTTCGAGTGCGATTTCTCATATTGGTTGTTGATTTTGGGGCACGATGGCGTGGGGCACGGACAGAATGAGATTTGATTCCAAGGCCCGCGTGGAAGGGACGTGTTGACAATATGCAGAGAGGGTTCTGGGGCCGAGGACCGGTCAGTGTTACCTAGTTGTCTTTTGGTGGCATACATGCCATGGGAAGAAGGAACCATTCTAGATTCAGCATCCCTGACCTCCAGATGCTCTCCAGTGATCCTGCAACGAGAGCTCTCGCTGATGTTAGTCTGTCGTCATCCTTGTGAACAGCCTGGGGGGTCTGCATGTTCTGCCTGCAGCTGAAGATTTGCATGATTACTGTGTGCCTGCCAATAGGCCTGTGCCTCTGAAAGGCCATTGTGACAAAAAAAAGTCCGTTGCACGTCAGGCAATTCGGCAACCCCGTTTCTACCTCTGTACTGACTCCCCGTTAGTGTTTCGCTGGCTTAGGCCTGTCCGCAATGTTCCTGCCTTCCTCTGGGCCACAAGGCTACCTCACTCACCAGGCTTTCAGTGACTATTTTGCCCCCACTGGATCCGTGCCTACGTCAGTTGCATCTCTCCTCTGTCAGACCATCAGAAATTAAAAAGCCACCAGGGTTACAGTCTCTTAATATTAATATTTCGGCACATCTCGGACGTCATCTAATTAAAGTGGGGACCCAGCTGAGTGCAAATCTCTCTGCATTTGTCGTGCAGATGAGGGTGAAATGGCCCAGTTTATGGGGTCAGAGTTTGTCTGCTATGTCAGACGGTTGGTATTTTCAGGGAAACAGGTGATATGCCACTTGTTTCCAAATTGTGCCCATGGATTCAGAAGAAGGTGACATCTCACATTTTACTCCTGAGCAACACATGAAACAATAATACATTTTTTTCTAGAAAGTGATTCCCATCACAGTTTTTGTAATAATTTATGTTTCAGCAGCCTCTGTGTGCCTACGAACCAGTTCTTCTCATTTTACATCTGTTCTGTACACGTGGATTCTTTGTAGTATGCAGTCCCAGTAGTCACCACACAACATGTCATTGTCATATGAAATCTCTTTACTGATGTCATACCTACACTTTCACAATTGCTTTATTAGCCTTCTTTCTTTCTCAAATTTGCTTGAAAATTCACTATTTGCCCACTTCGTTTTCAAAATGTTCTCAGGGGGAGAACCACCCAAACCCTACTAATGGCAGCCAGGCTCGCTGGGACACTTGCTCACCTCCGGGAACACCTAGTACTTTTACGCCTCACCACTTTCAAATGTCACCAGCTGCCACTGTGAGTGAGGCAGGGGAGTAACTGGGGGTTCATGTCACAGAAGCAGAAATCAAGGGGGCACTTATAAAACTGGCTAGGGAGAAAACACTGGGGACAAACAGTTTCCCGGAAGTATTTTATCAAGAATACCATACGCTCCTAGGGCCTTGCCTGGTCGATATGTATGTGGAAGCCTGTGAAAGAGGATTACTCCACGACACAATGAGAGAGGCTCTCCTGGTCTTGGTCCCTTAACTTCACAAAGACCCCAGAGATGTGACCTTCTATCGGCTTCTGTCTATGCTGACCTTAGACTATAAGATTCTCAGTAAAATCTCGGCAGGAAGGCTGTATCGCATCTCAGCACCCTGATACACGAGGATCAGAATGGGTTTATACCTTTTAGTAACACCTCATTCAACATACACCGATTATTCAGGGTACTAGAAGATTGGACATCACCAAAAGGGTGATTGCGATGCACAGGAGATCGTCAGAATGACTCCCGCCTAGCAGGTGAAAGGCAACGTTTAAGAAATGGGCACCAGCAGAATAGTCTGCACTAAGAGGGGAGGTACAAAGGAGTATTCAGAGAAAGCCCTTGGCTGATAACTGGGCTACACTAGCTAGTACCTTTACAGAGCGGGAAGAGGAGGCACTGGGTCTTTCTCACAAGCGTAAATGGTATCTCCAGAGGACATTAAGTATGCTGAAAAAAGTGATGGTCAATTGGATGATGTTGGCTGGCACAGCAATGGATGGTCACCGTGTCGCTGAGGGATAGAGACATGGTCGAAACAAACCTATTAGATAATGGCTGGGTGGAGGTGTTTGAGGTTACAATTTGAATATTATAGTTTACTGGACTTCCAAACCCTATGCTGAAACAATGCTTCATAGGAACACAGGAACTGTATAGTACTGTATAACAAAGCTGCCGTCACGACATTAATTGTATTCTATGTGGTACTGCTTTGTAATGGCCATGCTAGGTCTCTGATGTGCAACACTGGTTTGTATAAGAGGGCTGGATAAGTTAAAACACAATAAAGATAATTCCAAAACAAAAAACACAGACATCTCCTCTAGGATGTTAAGAATTTATTGAAGGTTTCATGCTCCTAATGTCTTCTAAAATAGAGGTGATACATCTCTAAAGTTATACTTATGCAGGATTGGAAATGGTTCTCTAACCCAAGCATAGACTTCTCATACTTATCATAATCAGTTCTAAAAATCACCTGTTCCTCAGACTCCAAACATAAGCAGGTTGAGTACTGTTGCTAAGCTGTGGTAAGAGTAAAATGTTGATGTGGAGGGTCCTTAAAATCTTAGACCCCTAAAGACCCCTCAACAACACGCCCATGGTTGGGTGGATCAGGAGCAGTGTTAAACCTCAATTTCATGGGGCAGTGTGTTCCAAGGTAAGGTGCAAAACAGCACTCAAGAAAGTGAGTTATATTACAGAATTAGAAAATGTAGAAAGATTTATTAGAAAAAATGTAAAGGGTATAATACAGAAATTGTAAAGTGCATATTCATAAAGTCATTGGAGAAGCCAGTGACCGAGGGCAGGATGGACCAATGCCCACAGATGTCGGGTGCTTCAGGTGAGTTGATGGGTGTCTTGACTCTTCAGCCACGAGGTCTAGGAGGCGTCGATGGACTAACTCTAAGACCCCACCTATGGATGGGCTTGTTAAGAGGAGTGGTTATCCCATTTCCTTTGTCCAGTTTCGCGCCAGAGCAGGGGCAGGTAGCCCCTGCAACCGGTTTGAACTGGGCTATGCACAGGGATGGCAAACGTGCCCCCAGTGCAGGACTTCAAAGCCCCAGAGAGTGCTCCCGCCCAGCCCCAATACACATCTGCCTGTCTGGGCAGGTGGTTACACCTCCCTTCGACAGGAAACCTATTGTCCAGGCCTCCCCTGCCGGAGTTTCGGTCAGTAGCAGGAGGCCAGACCCGTGTCTGTGGAATAGGCATCCATTTTGTGATGCCTGGGCTCAGGAAAGTCCTACCGGGTTTGACCAGTGTGAACATGTCTTTCCCTCTAGAAGGGTGGAATGCTACCCCCGCCGCCAGAACTGGCTGGGGGGTAGTATTCAAAAGCATTTGACACCAAACACGACATGTTTCGATGCAGCCATTCCAAAGCTAGCATTTACGACGAGGTTATAATGCACTTAAGAGTATATTGTATGGCTGTATCACAGAACAGCCATAAGGAAGTATTTCCGAAAGCTGCAGAGGGGCTCAGCTCAAGCTTGGGCACCCTCTCACACAAAACCAAGCACTCTGCCTTCAGGATTGTCAAGGCCTGCCATAGGAGTGGCTTATAGGTTTATATGTGTCTGTATATGTATGTGGATATAGGTAGCCTATACCACTGTAAGGGGTGCAAGCACACCCATACCCAGGCTGCAGTAGCAGACCTGTGGTGCCATTTTGGAGTGCTTCCCAGGGGTGGCATAATACATGCTTCAGCCCCTGGTAGGCCTCTGAGGTACCTATGCCCTAGGTACATAGTATACCATATAACAGGGGCTTATAAGGCACTCCAGAATCCAATTAGATATGTACCTAATGTACATGCAAACCATTTTAGAGAGGAAGCAGCTAGGCTGTGGGCCTGATTAGCAGGGCCACAGCCAGACCAAGGTCGAAAAACAGGGAAACACCAGCAAAAAGTGGGGGTACCCATGTGAAGCAGATCCTACTCTCCTACAGCAAGGACTGGCACATCACAAGAACATATCTCTACAGTTTTGACTATTTGAGGTTGAGGTATAGGAGGCAGACTGCAAAGTAAGCCGATAACAGCCAAAGGCTCCTTTCTTTTGAACGCAAGGAGGGGGTGAGCTGTTTTAGAGGATTGCATTTGCACTTCTGTCATGGGCACCGCAGTTACTGAGTGGATCTGTTGATCTTCTGCCTCACCAGTCCAGGAAATGTACATCTATATTTTTTTATCCACACCACCATGTGACATGATTGTGAATGCAGTATAGCAGCGTTTCCCAAACTGTCGTCCGCGGACCACCAGGGGTACGTGACACATTCCCAGGAACTTGAGTGACTGCAGTCCTAGTGAAAAACGAAACGCCCATGCGCTGTCACAGCACAGAAGAGCTGTGAATGTTGGCGCAGGGGCGGCGAAACCATAATAAAATCGCGGCAAAACCACAATACAATCTGGCCAATCACCGTTCAAGCTTTAGGTGCAAGCTGAAGGGTGATTGGCCTTAAGGTTTATTATTTTATTATTCACTTCTGCCGTTACCCGACGTCGATCTCGCACATCAGTGCGTGCTTTCCTCTTGTGTTTGCGGCCAGCCCAGGGGCATTTTGCTATCATATGTCCCCTTTTGCCCTTAAACCAGAGTGCAGCTGTGCCTCTTGTATCGAGGCTGAAGAGCATTCGAGCACCTGGAACCGGCAGGGGGGCTCTTCCTCTGGAACTGCATGTGAGTGTTTTTTTTAAGTGTAAACATGCATATACAGTTAAAGCGCGCACATGCTTGTCTTTCCAGTTTTTATGTCTGCCTCATGTAACATAGCTGCCATTGTTTCAGATTGCCTATGTGTGACATTTTCATAATTTCAAAGAAGCGCGCACGTGATGCACCAAGAGCTTTTGGATGCAGTTTGTTACTTGTTGGTTCTGACCACTTCCGCGGCGGGTAGGAATGCTGCCAGTGCCTAGCACTTGCTGTCCTGAACTCTCCCAGTCCCTTATGTTTGCCAAAGCTGCCACCGATTTTGCTGCAAAAAGAACTATTGATGGACAGAATGCAGAACAATGTCATACATTCACCCCAGTACAGAGATATGGGCCTAAATCCATGTTGCTGCCACACTGCCTGCAACTACGCCTCCTTAAACTTAGGCTGCATGCAGCTCAGCACACACCACCCTCCCGCTATTCACAAATGCTGGTATTTATGGAGGAGCGCTGCTGGAGTGCTGGAGGCTAATCTGAGGCAGCAAGTATGGGAGAGCTTGCGGCTTACACAAACCTTTGTGACACTGACCCGGGGCATTTTGCTACCATATGTCCCCTTTTGCCCTGAAAGTGGAATTTCAACCGGCAGGTGGGCTCTTCTCCCTCTGGAATTGCATGTGACTGTTTTTTACAAGTGTACGCCCGCATTTACAGTAAAAGCGCGTGTGTGCTTTAAAAATGTCTTTCCTTTTTATGTCATCCTCATGTAAAATAGCTGCCAATGTTTCAGATTGCCTATGTGTGACATTTTCATAATTTCAATGACATTTTGGGTGACATTCAAAGACTACAAGTGACACTTATTTGTGAGCAAAAATCAAGCAATTATAGAGCTGTTTATGTTGATTTTTGTGTCTGTGGCTGCTGCTGTGGAAAGGCACATGTGTATAGGTTATCGTTACTTGGCAGGTGGGTAAAAATAGATGCAGCCAGGATCAGCAGCAGGATTTTCGTGCTGCTGTCCAATTGCTAACTTTCCATAAGCCCTTGGGTGAATTATGTCTGTTGTCAAGCTCTTATACTGCGCAGCCTTTGCGGTTTGTTGTTGGCCGGGGACGGGGGCAGTGGGCCTCCTAAGAGGCGAGGGTCATATCAGGTGCCACGCGAGGCCTCTCTGAAACATGCTTAAACTGCACTGCTGACCCCCGTGGTGGTCATATGTTGTTCTGCTGTCTGTGTCTTGTAAAAATTGCTTGGGGGTCCCCGGCCTCCAGTAGTGATTCAGTGGGGGTCCTCAGGAGTCAAAAGTTTGGGAACCACTGCAGTATAGGATGCTTTGCTTGGTGTACCTCAGTTGCTTGCCCACTTCTGAAGTATAAAAAAACTGTTGCCCGCACAAGACTGTTTATCCCGAAGAGTGACAATTTCTTGCACTTACACACAGATAGATGTATAAGTGATTCATCAGCATAATGTGTTGCACTGTGGTTATTTCCTCCTCCATGTTTGCTGGACGTTTACACATTTTCTTTTTCTGAAGACCGCATGATCCTTGTTTTATCTTTTCTGCTTATCATTCATCTTTCCCCAGCATTAAATGCAAGGTATAATTAATGTATGAGATGACGGTCACACACTGAAGGGAATACAGGTGACATGCATGTGTGTACACACATCTTAGCAGGCACTCAACAAAATGAATGCCATATTCAAATGCGAAGGCATTATTGTTAGTGTGACTTGCTAAGTTGCTCAAGAAAGACAGACACTTAGTGGTGGTTACATTTTATTCGTTTATTCACAAGAATTTCTTGTTCTCCAACGTAACTTAGCTAAAATGTCCATGAATATATCCATACAGTTTTCAGAAGTCAGTCAGTCTTTTTCTGGTCGGATATCCAGGGGATGTCTATCATTCACATTTGTCCCTCCTGCGTTTTTTGACGGTCTAAATCACAAACTCACCAATTGCCTCATGCAAGCACATCATCATGTTTACACAAATATTGCTATTATATTTTATTTGTCAGCCTCGAAAAACATCAGTAAACCTTTTAGGTTTGTAGCAGTGTGTTTACAGCAATATTAATGTAATGTCTGTAGCCAGGTAGATTTCTTTTTAAGCTTTGACAAAACAGTGATGCATCGAGGGCAGTGGCCCTTATATATAGAGATGATGCATGTTTTGAAAGTGGAGTCAGCTGTCTAAGTCTTGAAGGCACCTGGGGGGTGCCCTGCTCTTGCTTTCAGGGTTCATGAAGGTAGCGACAGAAATGGAAACTAAACAACACTCTTTACTTCCTATACTATTCACTCCTTGCCCAGCCCCAGACCCTCAGCTTAGGGTTGCTAAGGGTGGGACAAGGCAACAATCCTGTGATATTATTAGGGGGAAAACGTGATGCCAATTCGGTTACTCTTGGCACTTTTAGTGAATAGAATGCGTGGTGAATTGAATGAACCATCATGGGTCTCATATAGATCACAGTCAGACTGTGTGAGTGTTGTAATTTATATTTAGCCCTCCATCCTTCTCAGATAAGTTCAGTGCCAGCCGCTAGCAGGGGAAAGTGGTGGGCAGTGCGGGGGACAAAAAAATAAAAACAAACCTTTCCTGCAGCCTGAAGCCAACCACCTCTTCAGCTCCGACGATGCTCACACTGGCTCTCGGACTCCCCTGCGCCAATCCAGATGCTACTCTCATGCTGGTATTACCCAACTTGAGAGAATCTTCGGGACTGGGCAGAGCGGGATGGTTCTACGCTCCAGCAGGGACTGGGAGCATGTGCTCCTGAGCCCTGCCGATATCTCCAGGCAACAGCCTGGAGATATCCAAGTGCGCATGTCGGTATGGCTGTCCTAAGACATGCACACTTACGGTGCCCTGTGCCTACCACTCCTCCTGCTGCTGATGGCCCCACCCTCAAGACTCGGCTGCGGTTCCAGAGTAAAATAAAATGATAATAAAGCAGTTTTATCAATTCCTTTCTTATCATTCTATTTTACAGAAGTCTACTGGTTCCAGCAGTGGGGCGATGCTCCTCCGCCATAACGGAGGAGCCACCCCTGGATAAGTTCCAGTGGAAAGTTTCTTTTCACTGTAACTTGCTTGAGAGCCCAACTAGGGCTCTTCACTCTTAAGTAGAGAGGAGCATCTAACAGATCTGGAAGCCCTTCTAACTGCTGACCTCTTCCACCGAATCAAGAGGAATCCAGAGCTAGAACGAGTCTTGGTTGATGAAGACAGTCGTGCATTTATTCCGTTTTCTTCTCTTGCAAGATGCTGTTTCGGGCAAATTTCATGGCTTTCTTTAGCTGTAGAACCCTTTTTACTGGCTTTCTTTTCCTCCTGCTTTATGTCTTTCAGCACGTGTAGAAGTCTCTCCTGGTCACCAGTCTCTAGTTCTGGCATTGCTAAACTGTCAACCTTCGCCATGATGTAGCGCAGCTGGTCGTCGTTATCAGCGAACTGGAATATGATCTTCAATTTTGACCGACCCAGCTGTGTAATGTTCTGGACTACACCTTCTCCCAAAGGATTCCCGCAAAGGCTGCTAATGAACAAAGAAAACTTGCCGGAATGACAAGGGACTGCATGGAAATCACATTATCACCTAATTAACAGCACACCTCCTTGTTTAATGTTTTAGTTTACTTGATTTTGTATGAACAAAATTATATCGAAGCATTGGTTTACATTCTAACTGTACATAACATGAACACTATCTGGAATCTAATGTCTAATGTGTGATTTATTTGCTATAACAGTTTAGTAATGGTGCCACTCACCACCCTCTCTTCCAACCACGGTTTCTTTGTTACCACCCACCACTAAAGTTAATATCAACTTCATCAAGTAACCTTTTTCTTCAAGGTGCTCATTAAACAAAGAGAACAAGTATACACAGCTATGACAACCTTTACCAGCAACTAGGTCAATCTTATAACTTGTTGTCAGTGCTTCATAACAAAAAAAAACGTGCTAAGGGACCACCATTTTTAGGTCGAGCTTCAATCGACCTGTTATATCTGTTGTGTGGGGTTTGGCACACCCACCAATTGCCATTGGTTGTTATTTGCCTCATTTGCAAATGTGGCTTGTTATTGGTGCATTTGTTTGAATGTCCCTCCTGAAGTGAATGTTTTGTTTGGCCATCACACAGTTTTTTGTTTTTTTTTGCGTCTTTTGTATAGCGCAAACTCGACCCGAAGGTATTGGAGCGCTGTACATGAGCACCGTATTTACATTACATATTCAGGCACGGGGAGATTAACTGGCACATGCATCAAGCAAAAATCCATTCGGTAAAATAGCGAATAGGTAAAATCAGCCGTTAGCGAGTGTCAAAAACCGAATCCCAATGCATCAACACATGAATCGGGAAAAAATAAAGAACCGCTAAATAATTTACCGGAAAAATAAAGAATCGCTAATAACCAACCCGCAAAACTAAAATTCGCAAAATACCGAACTTGCTATCACCGAAACCACCATTAGCTACCGGCAAGTGCCAATGGCTAATAACGAATCGCTACTCAATGCATCAAAAATCGCAAATAGCGAAAAACCCAAAAATCGCTATTTTGCAAGAGCAGATTAAGGGGAATCAGAACCTGGAGGTAAAGTTACAAAAAAATTAAAAAAGGAGAGAAAAAAAAATATTTGCCACAGATGGCACCAATCAGTAAGCCCTTAAAAGTGGCCCTGGAGACCCTGTTGGCTTGCACAAAATGGCAGCCCTCTACGTGCTAACAAGGAGGATGCGAATCAATGCAGCAGGACAGCGCAGGAGAAGGGTCCAGGAGCGAGTCTTCAGAGTGCGTATCACATTGCTAGGATAGAATGAGGATGAGGTGTACGACAAGTACCGACTGAATCGTGCCATGATCATGCGCCTAATTGCAGACCTCCAGCCACTACTGCAGAACCAGACACATCGGACCAATGCAATACCTGCGCACGTCCAGGTCCTATGCAGCCTGCACCTACTGGCCTCAGGAAGTTTCCAGGGGGTCATCGCCGTAGCCGGAGGCGTATCGCAAAGCGCACTCTCACGCTTCTTCCACAAATTCATAGATGCCATGCCGACAATGATCCACACGCACATCAGCTTCCCCACAACCCCACGGCAGTTGGACCGCAACAAACAGGCATTCTACCAGGTGGCCCATTTCCCCCATGTCATTGGATGCATCGACTGCACGCATGTCCCCATCTGTCCACCCTCTGCCAATGAGTACATATTCCGTAACCGGAAGTCATACCACTCAATCAACGTGCAGGTTGTGTGCGATGCCAAGCACATCATAACAGACCTAGTGGCCCAATTTCCGGGAAGCACACACGACTCCTACATATTCCGGCACAGTGGCATCCACAGGCGCCTACTCAACTGAGAATTTGGAGAGGGACTTCTGCTTGGTACGTATACATACCTCTTCCAAACATGATCACCACACATGTATATACATCACCGTTGCTAAGCCTTTACTTCCATCTTTTAGGTGACAGTGCATACGCCCTGCGAGAATACATACTCACGCCCTACATCAATCCAGCAACACCACAGGAGCAACGATACAACGCGGCCCACATAAGCACCAGAAATGTAATAGAGTGGACCTTTGGTATTCTGAAGAGTCGCTTTAGAATCTTACACAAGACTGGCGGTGCCATGCAATACAAACCTGACACCTGCTGCAGGATTGTAGCTGTATGTGCCATGCTGCACAACATCGCTACCAGAAGGGGGATACCCATAGAGGTGGACAGGAATGATGGCTACCGGGATGACCAACCACCCGCACAACACCGACAGGCACACGTCCCTAACACAGCTGAGGGGCAAAGGAGGCGGACATACATCACGCAACATCATTTCTGATCCAGGTAAGAATGAACCATGACGATTGCATTTGTGGTGCTACTGTTTAATGCACAGGAGCACTGAGGCATGTGCGGGCAGACATGATACAAAATAAGAGCTCCCCAAAACAAGTGTAACAAAACATGCCCGTTGTAGTCACGGGTGTCCAAGTGTCAAATAGGAGAGGACCCTGGTTACCCCACCATGGTCATGGATGGCCCTCAGTCAGTCTAGTGGCGCTTGCCACGAACGCCCAGCCTCCTTTCAGGTGTCTCCTCTACCTCACCACGGCCTGTCCCTGTGGCTGTGGAGCAGCGCGAACTGCGCCTCCTGGTGCTGGCCTCTGCCACGGAAACACTGCTCACACTTGAGGCAGCCTCACTGCCGTCCTCCCCTCCAAATGCGCTAGCACTGAAAGTACCGCTCTGCAGGTGTTCCACTGCAGCGGTCACCTGGTCTAGGGCCTTGGCAACATCACCGCTATAATGGTCCAGGTCCAGCTGCAGTGACACTGAGCGGCGTGACAAAACAGCTGTGCCGTTGCACAGCCTAGTGATGGCCTTTGTAGAGGCTGCGGACCCAAGCAAGTTTTGCCGGTGCCTCCTTCTCTCGCTGTCATGCCCTGCTCTCATGGCATGGGTGAGTTCCTGTATGTCCTCCCTCAGGTTCCCATTACCCTCTGCCACCACAGTGGTCATGTCCCTCACTGCCGCAGTCAGGGTGCGCATTTCTTTTGCCAGGCGCGCTATGTGACTGCTGATGGTAGCCATGTGTCTCCCCTGTAGGCGCTGGACCCGCAGCATCTGTTCTTCAATGCCACCATTTGGGGAGCTTGCATCTTCGCCTACATATGGCGTACTGCGCAGAGACCTGCGGCGCAGTGGGAGTCGGACACGTGCTGGTGGTGCTTCAGGCGGTGTGACGAATGCTGGACTTTGGCCCGATGGTGTAGCAGGTGTCTGACATGCATCCATCACCTGCATGGGTGGGACTTGTGACCTGCGTCTCCGCTGTCTCGTTGCAGTTGGCGCATCAGCAGGTGGTGGTGGTGGTGGTGGTGGAGGTGCTGAATGCGGCTCTGCCAGAGTATCGACGTCCGAATCGGCTGGTGTCTCTGATATGATGAGCCTGCCGCTGTCGTCGGAGTCGCCAGGAGATGCATCTGTGTGTGAAACAGTGCATGGTTAGTGGGATTGTTACTACTAAGGTGTCTTTTGCTACATACATGTCCTACTATGATTCACTTAATTAAAGTCTATTTCTAGCTTCTACGGATTTCTTGACTAAAGTATGTTTCTTCTCCCTGTACATGCACACCGGCCTGACATGACTACGACTCCCATGATGCACTATTGTTATGAGTGAAGATGTGTGGGGCAATTCTGCATTCACACTGTGATCGTGCTGGGGGTTTGTGAATGGTTGTACGCAATGCTGAGTATGGGCACAGACATGCATCTTACCTTGGGCACTTGTGGCTGCGCCGGAGGTGTCCATCTGTGTGACTCCCACGACGGCCTCTGGCTCAATGGTCCCTTCTACCAGCTCCTCCAGGGCAGTGTTTTCTGGCACTGTAGATGGTCCCCCTCCTGTTCTGCCAGCCTCCCGGAGCCTTTCAGCGATCCTCTCCTTGGCCCGCTTCCTGAGGTCGTACCACCTTTTTTTTAAATCGTCGATGCTGCGTGGCGTCACACCCACCGCATTGACCCTCTCTCTGATGCGCAGCCATATGCGACACTTTTCAGCCTCTGGCACCTTTAGGGACAGCTTCCCGAACAGCCGATCGTGTTTGCTGCTCACCCCCTCGATCAGGTGCTCCAGTTCCCGGTCGGAGAACTTGCGCTTCCTCTTTCTGGCAGATTCTGCGCTGGCTGGTGCTTCTTTCTCCATCCTGGTTGGGTAGGGTGGTAGTCCTGTCAGTGGTGTATCACTGGGCTCAGGCTGTCTCCAGTTCCTGCTCCTGTTTGCTCCTCTGCCGAGTGAATGAGGGTGGGGCTGCTGTACTTCCTGGTTGTGATGTCATTAGATCGTTCCCAGAGCGACCTGTTTTTTGCGAAATCGCTGTTTTGCGATTTCGCTATTACCGATTTCGCTATTACCGGGATCGGTATTAGCGATTTCGCTATTACCGATATCGCTAATAGCTATTTCAGTGTTTGCTGTACTCGCTATTGTGATTCGGTAAATATTTGCGATTTTTAAGGAATCGCGAATTTTTGCCGAATCTGTTGATGCATCCTGAAAAGCGATTCCTTAATAACGATTCCTTATTTATCGCTATTAAGGAATCGCTATTGGATTTGTTGATGCATGTGCACCTAAGTGATTTGCCCAGATCCACAGGATGTGGACGCGACCCCGAGGCTCAAACCCTGGTTTCCAGCACCAAAGTCGTCAGTCTAGCCGACGGACCACATCCTCTCCCACACAGTACAGCGCGTGATGGCCTCTCCGCTTGTCTGGGTTATTTATAGCTGTTTTTGCCTGCATGGCTGACCCACGTGAGCGCTCTGCTTGTTTAATTAATTTACAATGTGCACTTCTTGAGATTGTTCGCGATTGCAGAAATTAACACAGTTTTTTAGCTTGTATTTTTCGTTATCTAGGTTGGAATTGCTATGGGCTGTATTTTTGTGCCTCGTACCCCTATCAGTTTTGCCAGACTATTGTACTTGTATTTTATCCTCCCAGAGCCCCCTCCCTGTGCTTGGTGATGACTTACGGCTGCTGCAAATCTCCGTATTTACACCAGTAGCGTAGATCGGGGAGGAGCAGCGGGGTCCGAGATTGGAGGTGCGGTTGACGCACTGGAAACCTGCCCTTCATTTCACATTGATGTCCCAAGCAATTGCCCTGGCTTTTGTTCATCCTACATATCTTTTGTCTCCCAAGCCCAAACCCAGCTGCAGGAATACGAATATAATCAGAGGTTTTTCTTTTACATCTATTATATCTGATTTTCGTTTTGGGACACGTCCTGCAGTAGCTTAGTACATTATTTCCTGGTTGCTTGTAAAGATTGCATTTTTTCTGATTTTATTTTTAAATAGATGGATATATATATATATATATATATATATATATATATATATATATATATATATATATATATATATATATATATATTAAGTGCTTTTCCACCCAGTATACTTGGGCTTTCCTTGTATCTTAATTCCCTCATCCTTAACATGCTTACAGTGTCCAATGAAACAAGGCCATATTCCGCGGTTATTGAATATCATTGGTAGGGCAGTAAGGTTCCTGCAGAGTGCAGTGTCCAGACAGTACCCTTGCAGGAAGTTGAAATCACTTCTGTAAACGTTTTATTTTCTTTAGTATAGCATATGTAACTTGGAGTAATACAGTTATTTCAACAGATTGTGCTGAATAACAAACTGTTATTTGGAGCTGCCTGTCGTTTTGGCATGTATACCATGTGTTCATTATTCCATTCATCATTGTAAAGAAGGTATGAGATAAATACATTTGAACCCATTGAGTCCACTTCATTAGAAGGATATGGACTTCAAGTCTGTGGACCAAAAGGTAGATCTCATGACAGACTGACAACTCTGAAGGGCAAGTAGGGCTGCTAAAGAGTCAGTACCATGCTAGTACCAGCCCTTTTTGCCCCACAGGTCTCAGGGTCGGTCAGTTGTACATAATATTTTCTTGGTTACATGTAAGGTAACAAAAATACTTAGAACACTTTTTTATAATAACTTTTCGACATGCTGCATAGCAGCCACAATGCTCTACAACAGAGCTTAAAGACATTGAAAAAGCCACTAGCTGTGGCTAAACAGTTAGAAGGTCCCAAAGGCGAGACCTATTGGCTATGCCAATGCTTGTTCTAAGGGGCCAGTGCTTCATATGCCTCAGATGGTGTGGGGGAGGGGGATCAGAATTCTAGGTCTGGATCTTTGTTGCTAGTTCACAACATATTCAAACAATTCATATTCAATTCGGGAACAAATATGTAACGAGAAGTACTTTGAAAAGTATATTTTAAAGCAGTGAATTGAGCAAACAAATTACCAAGATAACTGCACTAGTCCTTCACGCATTTCAAAGATAGGACGATTGCTATACGGAAGGCACGCTTCAATGTAACATTCAATGCGAAATATCTAGTGACCACCACACCCCATTCCCTTCTTCCTGGTCTCCTTACATTGGATGCCTCCTCAATGTGCTCAGGGGTTAGAACTCTTGCTGCAAACTGCTCGAATGGTCTGCGTGGGGCACTTCACTTGTGGCAGCTGTTGTGAATTGCTTCATGTCAGCCATGAAGAGACTAGAAGAGAGCAGTCAGGCTCCTTGATCCCTCATGAGCTTTGCTGCTCTTACATCACACTTATTTCCTGCCCATATGCTACTGCCCAGGGATGAATTATTTATAGCGCATGGACCGTTTCATTTTCCGCCATTCACTGCACAGTAAATCCACAGCAAGTAAGAAATGCATCTGTTGTCTCACACATGGGTGTCAATTCACCAAAGTGCCAGGGGTAGCAGAAGTGACATCACATAACTTCCCTTAGAACCAATGGCATCACCGGAAGGGACAGCATATGATTTCGCACTGAATCCTCCCAAGAAGTGATGATGCATTACCTTAATCCCGAGACATCACCATAACTGACAATGCTGACATTAAGAGACACCTAAGTGCACAATTATAAAATTAAACAAGTTACTAACATGGATAAACGCTCATTTTATATACCACCTACATGGTAAGAATATTACACATTTCTATTTTTTTTATTGTACAAACATATGTTTGTTGGAAAAGGAATTTTAGTGCCACTAAAACACAAAAATACACTGGAAAAGCACATTATTTAGACCTCAACTCATTGTTTAATGGTGTCCTTAGTATAAAGCTTAAGTACAAAATGTATTGGAAAATTACAGAAAGAAACAAAAAGTTTTTAAAACATTATAAATATTATTGGGTGTGTCCACCTGTATTTCTTTATGTAGACCATTGTGAACAATGTAATTGACATATATTATTCCTTAGCATTCGTAATGCATTTTGATTAGCATAACTTGTTTATTCGAACACATCCTTTTCTATAAGTTTATAATAATACAAATCTTGTTTAAATAGGTGTATTTTGTATTTCATTTTAAAGTTTTATTTAGTGAGTATACATTGTACTGTTGTGTACCTATTTGTGATTTGCAGATGGAGCTGCAGAAGCCAAACAGTGCACACCACAGCACTGTTTACCTTCTGCTTTGTCTTGGCATTGCCTTGGCCACCCCTGAGGCCAGGGCGATAGTAACGAGCGAGCCAAGGATCGCATCCGCGACCTCTGGTGACCCCTAAATGATGTCCATGGCCTCACATTTCCATGCCCCCTCTCATTGTCACAGGACAGATCATTTCTCTGAGGGTAGTGTAAAAGAATAGTTGCCAGGGCACAACGTTTCCCTCAGAAACCCGTAGTGGGCGCCATTGAACGTCTGCATAACAAAGACCAAAGCTGCATAGTCTTGATTCCACCTCATGATTCTTTTATCCATCACCAGACGCTGTCTGCCCCTTTATCACTCTCTTGTTTTTTTCTGTCTTTCTATTCCTCCTTCTTTCCCCCTTGTGTGTATTTCACTCAACCTGCTCTGGGTGGAGGTTTGATGTGGAAAAATAAGTGCTGGTCCTCAAAAGTGAGAGACGGTGGGCCCGCATGCACCCCCCAGCTCAAATTAAGCACTGTCTGTGGTGCACCTGTGAGAGAAGTTAGGTACAAATATGGATCTCAGACTGCCTGATGATGCTTATGGGGGATAGCCTTGAGGGAGGAAGGGACAAGCAATGGGGATGAAGGAAACTGGAGGGGTTATCTAATTCTCTAATTGCCCTAAATGCATTGACTCCTAAGAATGGCATCCACGTTGCCAATCTGTAAAAATATGTTACATTTTCCAGATCTACTTGTAAGATGAGTCCTGTCCAAGCCGAGAGTAGGCACTGGAGAAGAAAGGGTGACAGCACTTTATTACTATTCTCTGACTACTGCCACGCTGAAGATGCTTCTGCTGAACCCAGTTTGTAAAAAAATCCTGGGCAGTGCACCAGTCAACCTCAGCACATATTATACACTGCTTATCACCTATTTAATAGAAGAGTTCACAGTTAGGGCCTACTGAGAGTTTTGTAATAGCCACTAAGTGCTAAGACCTGTCAAGGGACCGGTGTATTATGGAGAGTTCAACAACAGTCTACACTTCTGTGGGAATTCCCTTGACAAACTGAATTCACTCTGTCAGTGAGTGGCCTGGGGTTAGGTGTTTCTTCTGGCTGAGTCTACCCAGTATACAGTATGGTGTTTTGGCTTCTGCTTGGACTAAGCATCACTTCTTGAGCACATCCTGCACCCACCCCTGCACTTAGGAAGAGGCGCAAGGGCAGAGGAGGGCTGAAGCGCACTTGTGCTAATCAAGACTGATGCTCTTCTGGACCAGTCCATACTGATGCATTCTGGACAGGCTGTGAGATCTTGCTAGAGCTAGAATCAGGTTCAATTTAAAGTTTCTGGTTTACCATCACCTTGGCTAATTCCAGCTCGGTCAGGCTGATAGACCTTGGCCGTTGTGGCAAGAAGAGAAAAATCGAATTATCAGTATATCAACAATTTAATATAAATAATGTTTGCGAGTCAATAAAGAGAGTTAGGAAAAGTTTTAAAGGTTTTACCAATGTCAACATTTTTTGGTATCTTGTCTTTGTTGAGTCATAAGCAAATTCATCAATAAGTATTATACATTTTTGTTAATATCAAATCAGTATATAATCAATCAGGTAAAGCAATAGTGTCTTCTACAAAGGAAAGGATCCCTATTCTAGGAATGTGAGAAAAGAGTCAGTTAGAACTCATGAATAGCTCTTCGTTGAGAGAGTTTGAGGGAAAGCATAAACCTTCAGCAATATCAATTCAATAAATCCAAAATCTCATATCAGAATGTCCCATAAAGAGTTCATAAAACTCAGTAGAGTTTCAGAGCAACGTGGTGTATGGTCTGGGCAAGTGGAGTAAGCATCTGGCTGGCGGCTCCTCCACTAAGGCGGAGAAGCGTCGCCCCACTGCTCTTTCAGCAGTGTAAAACAAAAATAGTAATAACACTAATGTTATTATCATTTCATTTTTCAGTGCTGAATCGGAGCCAGGTTAGACCGTGGTGGGGCTTAGCTGGCCAGAGAGGAGGTAAGAGTGGTTTGCACTCTCTAAGTGCGCATGATGGTTTGGCCAGCGCTCTTGGGCCGGTCAAACTGTCATGCGCACATTAGCATGTTCTACACCCGACTGTGTTGCACAGCTGGGTGGAGAACTGTCCCAGGCACTACCTGAGCAGCCAAACAGGCCGCTCAGACCAATCACGACGCTGCTGTCATGCTGGTGACAGCAGCGTCGTGATTGGCTGGGGGGTCTAGGAGCCAGTGTGCTTCTGTTCCATTCTGCCTAGAGAAGAACACAGAGAAGAGGTCGGAGGAGAGGCAGCGGTAAGATTTCTTTCTTTTTTTACCCCCCTGCCCTACCACCCCTGTTCTGCAGAAGCTGCCACTGTATATGTGTGCCTGCAAATGTTCGTTTCGTTTTTTATATCTCATGATGTACAACTCCCAACTGTGTGTATAAAGGTATTTGCTTCAATACCTACCCTTTTGTCTCTAGTGCTACTTGGGGACAATTTCACTGCACTGATCAGGAACCTGGCCTCCCCTGCCCCTAACATTATTCACCAGAGCAAAGTGGGAGGGACACCTATAAATTTTGTTGACAGACAAATATATGTGCGGGGGGCTATGTTGCTTTGGTGTGGGCTGTGCCAGCCTCTTTACACACTCTCTGCATTTCTGTACAGTTAGAAATTCTAAAATATTATGGTTGTGCTACTAAGTAGGAATAAGCACAAAAGTAATCCTGCCCTGCTTTGTTTCTTCTGGAAACCCCTGCTTCGACGCCAGGATCCCCAAGAAGAAAAGTTGTGGAAAACCTTGCCAAATGAGACAAAAGTGACACCTCCTGAGCAAATGGATGAGTGGCAGCAAAGCCAGGCTCGGTGAAGTCACTCATGGAGCAAGAGAGCTCCGCCTTTTGTAGACCTTTCACAGGAAAAAACGTTTGAACTATTTGCAAAACAATACTATTTAGTTGCATAGGGCTAAGGCCCTAGAAAGTAATCGTTCATTTTCACCTTAATGAAAATGAAGCTGTTTGGACACCTATGTAAATTAAAAAAATGCTCAGTGAACCCATAAATTGGTGGTGTCAACAGATGGGGCAAAGTCAACAAGGATAAGGTATAACAGCCAGCCTTGGGAAAGAGAGAGAACCAGTATTGAGTAATAAGTGGGAATCCACAGCCCGGACGTCATCATCCAGGCTCCCACACGCTACGGGGCGGGAGAGCTGACTCTTGCACCATGCAGGTGCTTTTTGAATCACCGCAGGTAGTGCTGCAGGGGACGCACCCAGGCACATGCCGGCGTGAAGACCAGGCCAAAACCAAGCCAAGAGCAGGCCTGTCTCCGCCCGGAAGCGGCTGGGCTGGGCCAGGCCACCCCCTTTTGTCTGGATTTATGCCAAACACCGGCCAGCTGTATCACAATAAGGTATTGCCAGAGGGGGCCGTGGCTTGCCAGCCAAGATGGCGGGCATGCATTGAGATAGCTCCACGCTCAAGGCCCGATTATCCGCCACAATCAGTCATCTGTAGGCGGCGGCTCACCGTTTAAGAGCACTGATGGTGTAGCAGACATGTAGATACACCCGGTGAGCAGTCACACGCGAGACACAGCATGATCCAGGCCGCGCAGACCGCCAGTGTCGAAGGTGCAGATGAGGCAACCCGTGGCCATCTTACTGGGGCGGGCAGAGGTACTGAAGCGCCCTGGCCTCCGCCATCGCCTCCAACGGGGCACTGCATTGACCAAGGAGAGTACGAGGTGCCCCGAGAGACGGGACTGTGGAGAGATTGGGCGGCGAGGAGGGAAAAGCATCCAATCTCGGCCCACATCATCACCTGGGCCTCCCGTATCACCCCTCTCTGTCCGTGGTCACCTTATGCACCGCCGGCGGCGCCCCTGGTGCCTGGCAGTGGACTAATACAATAAGCACAGACACCCCGCCTGGAGTGATTTTGGCTAGGCCCAGAAACTGTGTCGAGCTCAGGCCCACCCACCAGCGACACAGTTCCACAGCGAATGGAGGAGAAAGGCGGCGCGCCCCTCAGACGAGCAGTGGGACTGGACATGAATCACAGCATAATCAGGTGGATGTGACCCCGCATTGCCGGAAGAGTCGGAGGAGTGATTGCGGGCAGCGGCAAAATCAAACGGTATGGAGCAGGGGGGGAGCACTTTATCCTGGCCCACATCAGCGCCTTCCCCCATCCTCCCTCTCTCTCCGCTGCTACGCTGGGCACCACCGGCAGCCCCCCTAGAAGACAGCAGAGACTGAGGCAAGGCGCCTGGCAGCGGACCAAGGCCATAGACATTGGAACAACGCCTGGAGCGATTCTGGTGAGCCCAGGCCCACCCACTGGAGGCACTACCCTGTGGCAAACGTGGGAGTGAGGAGGCGCGCCCCTCAGGTGGACAATGGACCCTGGGTGACTGAGGATGAATCGTTGCGCAACTGAGTAGGCATAGACGCCCCATCACCAGTGAAGTTGGCGGGGGGCCCGGAGCATCACACGTGTCAGTGGGGCACCACCTGCGGGCATTCAGCGGAGGCAGAGGAACACTGAGAGAAGCCCTAAGAGTTGTGACCCTGGACTTGAACAAGTAAAGTAACGCACCCATCCAACCGGGCTGGGGGACTGTGACTAACCCAGGCCCAGCGACACAGGGCAAGCGGACCATCCTGTGACTGACACCAGGGGAGAGCAGGAGAGACCTTGCTAGCACAAACTGGACACACACACTCGCGGCTTTCACTCAGAGGTGCCTGGGTACTGCTCTGTGGGCACGTGCGACGTCAAGCCATCTCACCAAGCTTGACTCCAGCAGGTTACACTTGGTGACAATCAGCAAGATGGGCAGGAAACATGCTGGGGCAGGTGCGGCAACCATGCCACAGACAACATCGCCAAGCAGACTGGCCTGGATCAGGAGGGGATGGACCCCGCCGGGCCTTCCACACTAGAGTCCAAATTTGAAACAGTATTCAAGGCGGTTGAGCAGATTGGGACCTCACTGTCATAGACCCGATCATCCCTAGAGAATCACATCGACAAGGTAACGCCTGACTTCACGCTGTTACATGCAGACCATCGCAATTAACGGGAAGAGTAACCAAGGTGGAGGCAGAGATACAGGAGACCATTCCAGCCCTTAAAACAGTGTCTGCAGATCTACGTGTGCTCACCAAACAACTGCACTCATTGGAATGCAGAATGGACGATTCTGAGGGTTGCTCCCGGTGCAACAATGTTCGTGTCATTGATCTGCCAGAAGGCTCAGAGGGCCGGGACGCAGTTGCATTCTCTTTTCTGCGTGGCTGCGGGTGATTGCAGAAGGCTCCACTCACTTTTTCAACACCGCTGAAGACGTTGGGAATTGGCTGGAAGCAGCAGGACATCGCACTTCCCTGAGTAGGAATGATGGCGTACGCAGGATCACCCCATGCACCCGGGACAGCCAAAGATGGAGCCGCAGGAGGACCAGGAAATCGCCTACGCACCAGTCCCTGATCTGGAGCAAATGATACAGGAACGGCGCGAGGCGCTGAGGACAGCAGTCACGAAGCGGAGCGTCAAAGCCACTGGGTACTTGGATGCTTCCTCTGTGCGCTGCCTTAGCGAAGGCAGCTCGTCTGCATTGTGGCCAACTGGCGAGAGCTCACAGTGACTTCCAATAGTGACTCCACAAACTGCTTATGACTTGATATAATGGCTCCTGTGCGAATCTAAGCTTAGACACATCCATGCATACATTATTTGAACTCACATGCAGCGCATATGCGGCAAGATGCTGCCTGTTCCACTGAACCCCAAAGTCTGCATCCGAAGACCATGGCCACTTCCATACACTAAATTTCACATTAGAAAACGCCTGCCGCTGCGCAGTTCCACCCACATGCAGAAATGGGGCCCACGCGCCCGTGGGCCCTGCCACCCTTGACTCCCTTAGCTCACCCCGATAGAAAGAGTGGCCGCACAGCCGACATTCGCCAATCGGCGCAGTTCACAGTTTGGGCGGAGACGTTGTGGAGCGAAATGCTTCTTCCCCCGTTAGTTGACTCCCAGAGTGCTGTTGTATCACAGCAGTCACTGAAGATGCGCCCTCTACCCGGAATACATGTGCGTTGCCCATGGTCTGAACCCCTAGTGCTATTCCTCCTGTGCCCGCTTCTACTACTCCTTGTTGATGTATGCCGCCTACCACCATAGTTACCTGGAACGTTAGAGGTATGGATATGCCTGTGCGCAGGTATGAAACATATGCTTACATAAAGCGCCACGCCGCCCACATAGCGCTGCTACAGGAAATGCACCTTGCGCAACCAGAGGTTCGTAAACATCAGCATAGATGGAGAGACCAAGTGCTGGCCACGTGCTATTACTCTTATGCTAGGAGTGCCCTCATCTGGATCCGCCCTGGCACTCCATACACATCTGAAGAGACTGAGATAGACATATATGGGAGCTATGTGTTGTCACGTGGTTGCCTGGATGGGAGACAGATTGTCATAGGGTCCATAAAGGCCCTAAATACCGATCAGGCAGTGTTCTGACAGACACTTTCCGTCATACTGTCCCGTTGGTGCGACATACTTTGGTTATTGGGAGGGGACTTTAACGCAGTGTTGGACACAAGCTTGGACAGGTCCTTCCCACCATTACAGGTCACAGCTGCTGCGTCACATGCTAAGGGACTAGGGGAATGGTTGCGCGACTGGGGTCATGCCGACATATGGAGGACACTGCACCCGCGAGAACGTCTATACTCACATTACTCTCACCCACACAGACTACACGTATGCATTGACCGATTTGTAGGGAGTGAGGCGCTGCTTGCCAAATGCACCCATACAGCGTATTTGAGCCGCACGCACTCGGATCACAATCCACACATGATACATCTTCTAGACGAGGAAGCTGCGTGTGTTACCCATGTGTGGAGACTCCAGCCTGCGGAACTAGAAGATCCCCCCTTCAGGGCTTCATTAGCAACTGCTATTGAAAATTATTATGAACCCACTGAAGACTCAGTCCCTGACGCGAGTGTGGTATGGGAAGCATGTAAAGCTGTGGTCCGGATACAATGTATGGGGCTAAACTGAAGTCTACGCCGGTAATTGGACCAAGAAGCCACGCGCATTGAAAATGCCCTTATCCAGCTAGAGTCGGATGTAGCGGAGCCACCCGATACCCAGCATGCCTTAGATAAGCGGAAGTATGATCCCACACAGGTCATGGAACGACTACGATGCATAAATTATGCCGCACATGCAGCGTGCACTCATGCAACAGCTGATAGAACGGGTAGGCTGCTGGCCAGGCTGATTAGGCAACATCAGGCACATCCTCAGGCCCTTGCGCTGCGATAGGCGTCTGGTCACCTAATCACTGGCCAGCATGATCTTCATAAGGAGTTCACAGCCCACTATACCAGAGTATACAAATTGCCCCTTCAAGTAGCGCTCCCAGACCTGGCCTTGTATCTGTCCATGCTACCACTGCCCACGGTGTCAGTGGAGCAGCGTGCGGAACTAGAGGAGCCGATCTCGCTACAGGAGGAGCAGGTGGCGCAGAGTGGGGTATAGTTCTGGGTGACGATTTACATATACTCGGCGATTGAGAGGGCACTATCAGAGTTTGCCTCACTGTCAGGGCTACGAGTAAACTGGGAGAAGTCGTGCCTGTATCCCATTGCCGAGACTACCCTAGATCCGGAACTGGAACTGGCTGATATACAGGTACCGTGGCAAAACTCAGCATTCCGTTATCTGGTGATCCATATCTACCGCCAACGGGGGGACCTTCTAGAAGGTTACCTCATGCAAGCCGCGATGGTGGTGAGGTCTTAGATGTCTTTCTGGCGCACTCTCTCTTTGGCCACTATGGGTCGTATAGCACTCCTGAAAATGGTGGTGCTCCCTCGGCTGCTTTATTACTTTACAAATTTGCCAGTCTACGTCGGACCCTCCTTTTTCCGTGCTCTAGAGCAAGACCTGAGGCAATTCATATGGCATAGAACACGTAATTGGGTAGCATTAAGAAACTTTATTTACCCGTTGACCGAGGCGGACTGGCAGTCCGCAACATGGAGCCCTATTAGCTGGCATTGCAACTACAGTTGGTAGCCCGCTGGATTGATGGACGGCAGTTGGCGGACACTGTCATGCAACAGCCTGGTCATACGCAGTCCAAAATCATAGCCTTGTTTCACCCCGGTAGGAAGGGTGCAGTTCCGACTCAGCTGCTGACTTTGGTTGCCTATAGATGTTTTCGCCGGAGCCTAAAGCTCACGAAAGAAGTTGTGCCATATGCCCCTTCCCTGCTCATTCCGGGCACACCAGCTCACCACCGCATAATCTCAACAACGGAACTAGTCTCTTGGGAAGCGGCAGGACTGCTGACCCTAGGTGACCTGTATCAGGACCAGCAGCTAGTTCCATTCCACACACTGGCCAAGGACAGTGGCCTACCACATGGCCAATTCCTCTTATATGCCATGCTGACACAGGCGCTACGAGCTTTGTGGGGTGACGTAACCTGTGACCCATCTTACCATTCAATACCTACACAAGCTGGGCACAGGCAGACACCTTACTAAATGGCTCACTGAGTCCTTATGCACACATTCAACAAACCCACTGACATTTCTTAGGCAGCGCTGGGACATGGACTTGCAGAGGCAGTGCACTGACCGTGGGTGGTTGGCCATACTAGAGGGGCCTACGCATATCCCCAGGAATGCCCGGTTCCGCTTAATACAGTACTACATACATCAGAGAGCATATATAACACCAGCTAAGATTAATAGGTATTTCAACCACGTAGATGCCAAGTGCAGTAGATACGGATTACTGGATGCAGACCTGTTGTATATGCTATGGGCATGCACAGCTCTCACCTTCTACTGGAGAGCAGTCATAACACATGACCAAATGCATGGGCCGCACAGTCACGTGCTCCTGAGCCTGTTAGGCCTATACTGTGGAACAAAAAAACACAGTGTAACGTCCAGATTTATAGACCTCGTGCTCAATGTAGCCAAACGCATCAATTAATAGGCGCAGGAAGTCACCTGAGCCACCAAGCCTGGATACAGTCGCTGACATGCTGGGCGCAGGCAGAGAGTGTGGCACTGCGGCGGGAGGACACGCTGGGACTGCGGGTGCTCCCGCTGGTGGAGGCATGGGATGCGATTCTACTAGACATTCGAAATTCAGGGCAAGATGATCTGGAGGCGCCCGAGACTTCCACATGATGCTCTCGGTCAGATGGACCAAGTGACCCACATGGAGCGTGCTGAGCGCCATTGGGAATCCCGCCGGGCAGAAGACCACGTTACCCTGCTGACGATGCATCTCACGTTTATAATCAGGGTATGTTAGCTAAGGTCATTCAATAGCAGCCAGAATCACACAACCTAAACAGACAGATAATAAATGTATGTATTAGTAGGGCACAACACAGAGGTAGCAATGGTGAACCAACCTGAGTGGGAGGGCCATTACATGCGCTAAGCGATACTGCACGAAAATGTCCCAGTTCATACATTCCCTGTTTCTCAAGACACATGTTATATGGCGTGCAAACTGCATAGAGCATGCGCGCTCTCATTATGCAGACTCTCATCGATGTATGTCTGTTTACATAAACATGTGCATGCATGCAATCTGTACCAGAGTTTGTCAAACAGCATCTAAAAAAATGTTAAAGCTCAATAAAGAAATTTAAAAAAAAAAGGTATTGCTAGAGCACATATTTTTAGAACTCATTCAGACCAGCAAGAATCGAGAATTGCAAGCCAACTGCCAACCTGTCCAAATCACAGACTGACACCTCTTTGGATGGATTTGTGCAGTGCACAGTATGTGTCTTAAGCAAAGAAATCAAAATTGCTGAGCATTGTCTATCTCTCACTCCCTTGCACCCTATTAATTCTGTTGCAGCAGACCCTTAGATGGGAAGCACAGACTCTGCTACTACTATGAGGGCAGGTTCCTCAAGTTCTTCGGCCAGCTTTCCACCTCCAGTGCTCTTGGACCCATCACTCAAATTACCCGGCCCCTCAGTTAATGATCAGGCAATGAAACAAAAGAGGAAAGAAAAGTGAGCTAAATGTAAGCGATCACGTTTAACCCCCTGCAGCTCCAACGGAGATAGCGCTGGTTGTGATGAAGACATTATTATTGTAATTGAGGGTCTTGTGTAATAAAGTTCTTGGCATTATGGAGTCCAAATTAAAGCCAATCTACAAACGTTTGGGTGCAATTGAGGCAGAACTAGGCAAAGTAAACTTGGCCGTACTAGCACAACCCTCTAACTTGCCTACATGTTTTACTCATGGCCTTGTGGAATTTATTCATACTAACACCTCTGCTATTAGAGAGGGTAACACTGGTTTGTTGCAAAATTGTTCATCGGACGGGGTGGCTAAGCAACCACTCATTGGGGCCTACCCAGACTACACTGGAAAAGAACAGGTCTGTTTGGGTGGGTCAAGGTGAGGCATGGAGGAACGGGCTGCTGAGACAGTGGGCTATAAACATATCTAGAAATCTAACTGCACCTCCACCGAGGCAGGGAGTTGTGTGTCCTCCCACAACCTGTCCCCTGAGGAGCTGGCAAACAGGGTGGCTAAAAGAGAGTCCATGCTGCAGCTAGCCAAACACAGGATGGAGGAGGCAGCCACAAACAGGGAGGCTGCCGAGGAGGAGGAGGCAGCTGCAAAATAAAGACCTGAAGGAATAGAAATTGGCCATGGAGAAGAAGAATAGTCTGCTGGCTCATGAGATGAGTAAACAGGAGCTGGAACTAAAAGCTAAGCAGGTCTCGGAGTCCAGCAGCAATGGTGGAAGGGTTGCCCCAGCACCCAGTGAAGAAAGCAGGGTCCACGTTCCTAACAATCTGGTGCCTAACGTTTTTGTAAGGGATGATATTGACAAGTGTTTTGAGGCTTATGGGGTTGCCTTGGAAATGGTACAAAAGGGGGTGGTGATGGACGGAGCATCAGAACCAATCAAACACTCACACCCAGTCAACAGATCTGGGTTTTATCCATCACCGTTCTTTAGCCCACTCTGCCACCCCAGTTCAGACATGGCCATATGCAAATCAGTCTGACCCTGTGCCTCATGGGAACAGTCCAGCCCGAACTGCCAAGCCATGCCTTCCCTGGACCGGAAACAAGCTTCCTAGGACCGGTTTCTGGCATTTCAGCCGTCTTCAGCCAGGCTTGCTTGAATCCAGTGGCAAAGTGAGCAAGGGACTCACGTCTGAGCATACCCAGCCAACTTATGGCAAACAAAGCGGTACAAAAGGGGGTGGTGATGGACGGAGCATCAGAACCAATCAAACACTCACACCCAGTCAACAGATCTGGGTTTGATCCATCACCGTTCTTTAGCCCACTCTGCCACCCCAGTTCAGACATGGCCATATGCAAATCAGTCTGACCCTGTGCCTCATGGGAACAGTCCAGCCCGAACTGCCAAGCCATGCCTTCCCTGGACCGGAAACAAGCTTCCCAGGACCGGTTTCTGGCATTTCAGCCATCTTCAGCCAGGCTTGCTTGAATCCAGTGGAAAAGTGAGCAAGGGACTCACGTCTGAGCATACCCTGCCAACTTATGGCGAACAAAGCGGTACAAAAGGGGGTGCTGATGGACGGAGCATCAGAACCAATCAAACACTCACACCCAGTCAACAGATCTGGGTTTGATCCATCACCGTTCTTTAGCCCACTCTGCCACCCCAGTTCAGACATGGCCATATGCAAATCAGTCTGACCCTGTGCCTCATGAGAACAGTCCAGCCCGAACTGCCAAGCCATGCCTTTCCTGGACCGGAAACAAGCTTCCTAGGACCGGTTTCTGGCATTTCAGCCGTCTTCAGCCAGGCTTGCTTGAATCCAGTGGCAAAGTGAGCAAGGGACTCACGTCTGAGCATACCCTGCCAACTTATGGCGAACAAAGCGGTACAAAAGGGGGTGGTGATGGATTTTGTGCCTCATGGGAACAGTCCAGCCCGAACTGCCAAGCCATGCCTTCCCTGGACCGGAAACAAGTTTCCTAGGACCGGTTTCTGGCATTTCAGCCATCTTCAGCCAGGCTTGCTTGAATCCAGTGGCAAAGTGAGCAAGGGACTCACGTCTGAGCATACCTTGCCAACTTGTGGCGAACAAAGCGGTACAAAAGGGGGTTGTGATGGATTTTGTGCCTCATGGGAACAGTCCAGCCCGAACTGCCAAGCCATGCCTTCCCTGGACTGGAAACAAGCTGCCTAGGACCGGTTTCTATCATTTCAGCCGTCTTCAGCCAGGCTTGCTTGAATCCAGTGGCAAAGTGAGCAAGGGACTCACATCTGAGCATACCCTGCCAACTTATGGCGAACAAAGCGGTACAAAAGGGGGTGGTGATGGAAATCTACAGGGTCTCTGTGGATTGTGGAGCCAGCCTCAGGAGGCACATTCCCAGTGAAGGAAGGGATGCAATACTAGCCCTAGGAACGGGCACAGGATGAGGTATCCCCTCAATAAGCACGTCCTTGTCAGGATTTATGGTCTCACCCCTGACAAGTATACTCAGAAATTTAGGGGCAGCCTTAAGCTGCCCCATCAGTCCTGGGTAGAGTTTGTGGATCACTTCTACAAGGCACTGGATGGTTGTATAAAGGGCAGTCATGTGAGTGGTTACAAGGGGCATTACAATCTGATTGCCAGAGAGCACGTGTTCAGTAATTGCTAATGGTAATTGCTCGGGCTGTATAGCAGTGCATCATTATTTTGCACACCATGCCACCTCAGCTTGGACCCAGTCTAATGTAAATCAGTCTTGACTCTGGTCCAATGAGAACAGACCAGGCCTAACTGCCAAGCTAGGACCTCCCTAAACCAGAACGCAAGCAACCCAGGACTGGTTTTGCCCTAGTTAGAGCTCTTCACCCAGGTATAGTTTGGTACCAGTGGCTGAGATTAATTGAAGCATTCCACCCGCCACCTTTTAATATACTTTATAATGTTGCCCTAAGTCAGAGGGGCATGCCCAGATGTGGGTCCCAAACACGTTGTGTCACTGGACCCAAGGTATAGCTGGCTGATGTTCCCTAACTAGGGCGAAACTGGTTTTAAGTTCCCCGGGGCTCTAGATCCACTAGATTTAGCCCCCTGGGCTTTATATATACCTCTGGAACCCCCCCAGTCCCACATTCTACCCTCACTATGCAGGGATCAGAGGAATCCTATATGGAAGAGGAATATGTCTCCTACTTTTCTTTGAACAGTGAGTTCTGCGAGGTTGTAGATGCCTCTAAATGCAAGGCTGTTTCTGATGCCATGGAGCTCCTTAAGCAGAAACTGCTAGAGAGGGCACAGAAGTGGTTTGAACCCCTCCCCTAACAGGAATACCTACTCAGACCATAGGTCCCTCAACTTGAGGGACAGCATGGTGCAGGACCCAGAAAGAGAAAGCATGAATAAGGGTTCAAACTTGTCACTTTTGACAGGCTCGAAAGAGCTTTTCTAACCCATACCTCCCCATTGATTACAGACCATCCTTCCACTCCAATACTCAGGCCCCAACAAAAGTGCCTCAGCCACTGCAGGATCTATCCTCAACCCCTTGATGGGGGTGATTCGCAAGGGGACTCAGATGGGGATGTAGGGTAAAACAGGCCACCAAACACTGATACCATCGAGCGGAAGGGTCCCTTAACACAACGTCCAATATGCTTGTGCTGGAGGACATCCTACACCCCCTTTCCACGGAATGGGCCTCAGCTGAAAAAGTAGCTAATTGAACACCTAGATGAAGAAAGCCACAACTGCCTGAGGGTGGATTGCCCCCATCCGTTTGTGGATGGCAAATTGGCACTCATCCCGAAACTGACACCAGGATGGCCTCCTTTTTACCCAAATATGTATGGGGCAAGCAAGGGATTGATGTGCCTGGTGATCTTGTCAAGACAAACTCCTGGATGTAACAGGTTCCTTGACCAACATCCTCTAAATGGTTGAGGAAGCCAAAGAATCTGGGTTGCTTATATTTCCAGAGACACTATTCGGCTGGGCTCAAAGAGCTATCATATTGCTGGGCAATGCCAACAGTGCTATATCAACAGAGAAGTGCTGGTCACTCCTGATCAGGTCAACACAAAATTTGGGGACCTGGTCAGTTCTAGCCGGGTCTGATGGCCAAAGGGATTTTCTCCAGGGATCCTTTTATCAAAGAGCTAGACAAATGTGTTTCTCTGTTTGATTCTAGGACAATGCACAAGCATCTATAAAGAGAATATTTGCCCCTAGAGCTTTCTCAGGGGTAGTAGTGGCAGGGGGCACCCGGCCGGCAACTTCCAGTATCCAAGTGGCAGATATGGACATTGGATTCATGAGTCCTCCAGAAAATATGGAGGTTCTGGATTGAGTTTTATGACTCCCCAGTACATACTTTTTAATTAATTGACGCAAATAAAGTATTACTTACTGATTTACTTACTGTTCAGACCTCTCGCCCCTTTGTCTTCTCCCTAGAGGACGCATCTCTGGTGGATGCAGAGATCACAGATCATTAAATCAAGGAGGCCATAACTCCCACGACTATCCATCCCTACGGTTTCCTTCACAATGTGTACTTGGTGGAGAAGATAGACAGGGGTCAGTGCCCCATCATAAACCTCAGGGAGTTCAATGAGTGGCTGGTGTTCTGCCACTTCAAGATGGAGGGAATCCACTGCCTAAGTGACCCAACTACTCGATGGTGCGTTTGGATCTGAAGGACGCATACTTTACAATACCATTGTTACCGCCTTTTTGTCATTTCTTTAAATTCCTACGTATCATCAGGCGTTCGAGTTCACTAGCCTTCTGTTCGGACTTCCTCAGTTCCATGGTGCTTCACCTAGGTTCTGCAACCAGTGATAGAGTACCTCATTGCTAGAGGTATGTCCCTGATTGTCTACTTGGATGACATCTTCCTTATGGACCAATGCTTGACAGACCATCTCCAGGCAACACTAGATCTGTTAGAGTCTCTGGGTTTTGTCATCAACGTGGCAAAAGTTGTTTTTGGTACTGATGTAGGATCTCATATTTCTGAGATTTGTGATGGACTCTATATAGGCCAAACTGAGCCTTCCTTCTCTGAAAATGGCTGATATTGGGAAAGAGTTGCATAAGACCCTGGCCAGACTGACCACTTCCCTCTGGCAGATTGCGAGGATAATGGGTCTTCTCTCGTCCTCTATTCAAGTCAGTGCATTCCTAGGCCCTCTGGAGGCTGATACCCGTACACATGTGGAACAGCCTCATGTATTCACAAAGGGTGTGTCTCTTGGAGCAGACCAAGGCAAAAATGTACTGGTGGCTATCCCACATGGAGACCTGGGATGGGAGAGTGATCTTTGGATCCCAGCCAGACTTCATGAATGGAATCGGATGCCAGCGGCTCCGGCGGGAAGGGCCAGATGTGGCGAATTCTCCACAGGCAGAAAATGATCCGCTCAAGAACAAACACTGCACATCAACTACTTAAAACTACTGGCGGGATCCTTTGCAGTAAAGGGTTGGACCAAGGTAGAAGGCCCACTCTGGTGTCCTGTTGAAAATTAACAACTTTGTGGAGCTTCAGTATATCAAGTAGGCCTGGCAAGAAATTCTGCTCGGCTCATGGAGTTTGCGGAGTCTTTCCCATTCCGCGCTCCCTGTAGTGCACAGAGTTGCAAAAAACTCTGCACAGCTGAGTTTGTTCCTTGCTCCTCAATGTTAAGCTGGCGAGCACGAGCAAGGAAAATCTTACTCCAGATCACCTCACAGGAAGATTTCTCAATGCGGACGGTTGTGAATGGTTGCTACTGGTCGCGTTCAGAAACATTCTGGTCGCATTGAGGAAACTGCCACTCGAGTAGAACATCTATTTGAGCAGCAGAAGGAGTAGTGCCCTCTTGCTCTGTGTGTGGTGCCATTCACTGTGATTTTACAGTGTGGGACAAGCCCCTGGTGCTAAATGTCAGTGTGAATAACGCAACCTAATGCACTTCGGTGCTTGCAGAACTCCACGTAGCGCGGTGGAGTTTTTTGGTCCCTTCGCAGAGTTTCGCATAGCGGAACTCCACAAACTCCCCCCATACCTAATATCAACCACTAAGGGGGCATGAGGACTCAGACCCTATCGAATTTGCCAAGAGCATCTGGGATTATTGCCTACATTACCAGATTTCGGTGACAGCAGAACACCTTCCAGGGATCTCCAACCAGGTGGCTGACTTGCATTCAAGGCACTAACAGGATGTGAGCATGTGGAAGTTGGATCAATTGGTATTCCAGATGTTTCGAGCAGATGTGACCTGTTCACGGTGGGCCTCTTTCTATAGCCCTGCATCATCAGTTGGAAAATGGCTTCAACTGGAGGCCGGATCCCAAATGTCAGTAACGGATGGTTAGTTTCAGAATTGGACATCAGAGGTGGGCTGCACTTACCCTCCTTTCTCCATGATAGTACAGCACAGGCAGAAAATGATCCGCTCAAGAACAAACACTGCAAATCAACTGCTTAACCCCTTCCCCGCTCATGACGGAACCGCTCCGTCATGAGCCACGGTTGCCGTGTGCTCATGAGGGAGCGGTTCCGTCATGCCACGACCGTTGGCGGCCGCTCCGCCCACGCGGCGCTGTTTCCCCGCCTGTGCGGGGGGACAACGCAACTGGGCGGAGTCATGACGGAACCGCTCCGTCATGAGCACAGCTCAACCGTGGCTCATGACAGAGTGGCTCCGTCATGAGCACAGCGCCACCGCGCTGCCCCCCGCACCCCCCAGCGCTGCGGCGGAATTCCCGCCGCAGCAAAAGGGTTAAAACTACTGTCGGGATCCTTTGCAGTAAAGGCTTGGACCAAGGGAGAAGGCCCACTCTGGTGTCCTGTTGAAAATGAACAACTTTGTGGTGCTTAAGTATATCAAGTAGGCCTGGGCATGAAATTCTGCTCTGCTCATGGAGTTTGCAGAGTCTTTCCCATTCCGCGCTCCCCGTAGTGCACAGAGTAGCGAAAAACTCTGCAGAGCTGAGTTTTTTCCTTGCTCCTCAATGTTAAGCTGGTGAGTACGAGCAAGGAAAATCTTACTCCAGATCACCTCACAGGAAGATTTCTCAATGCGGACGGTCGCGAATGGTTGCTGCTGGTCGCGTTCAGAAACATTCTGTTCGCATTGAGGACTCTGCCACTCGAGTAGAACATCTACTCGAACAGCAGAAGGAGCAGTGCCCTCTTGCTCGGTGTGTGGTGCCATTCACTGTGATTTTACAGTGTGGGACAAGCACCTGGTGCTCAATGTCAGTGTGAATGACTCAACCTAATGCACTCCGGTGCTTGCATAACTCCGCGTAGCGTGGTGGAGTTTTTTGGTCACTTCGCAGAGTTCCGCATAGCGGAACTCCACAAACTCCACCCAGGCCCAATATCAACCATTAAGGGGGCATGAGGACTCAGACCCTATCGAATTTGCCAAGAGCATCTGGGATTATTGCCTACATTACCAGATTTTGGTGACAGCAGAACACCTTCCAGGGATCTCCAACTAGGTGGCTGACTTGCATTCAAGGCACTAACAGGATGTGAGCATGTGGAAGTTAGATCAATTGGTATTCCAGATGTTTCGAGCAGATGTGACCTGTTCACGGTGGGCCTCTTTCTATAGAGCCTTGATCATCAGTTGGAAAATGGCTTCAGCTGGAGGCTGGATCCCAAGTGGCAGTAACGCATAGTTACTTTCAGAATTGGACATCAGAGGTGGGCTGCACTTACCCTCCTTTCTCCATGATAGTACGGTTCAGGGCCCAGTGTGGAGGCAACGGGCAGATATGGTGGTGGTAAGCTCGATCTGGAGATCTCAAGCTTGGTATGCGATACTGATGGAACTTTCTTGGGATTCTCCAAACCATTTACTGCTAATTCTGGATCTTTTCTAGGATCCATCGGGGAACCTACATCATCTGGTTCTGGAGGACACTCTGAAGCTTATGGCGTGGAAGATTAGAAGAAACGATGGAAAGTCCCAGGCCTTTTGAGACAGGCTGCAGACCTGCATTCTACGGCATGGGCTAACGGGACCATCAAGAGATACAAGTCGGCTTGGTTGAGATGGATGGATTGGCGTAAGCAGAGGAATCTCGATACCGGGCGGGCAGAAGTTTCCCACATCTTCAACTTCGTGGCCTCTTTGAATTCAGAGGGCATGGTGAATAGGTCAGTCAATACCTTCAGATCGGCGATCTCACTGGGCCACACTCCTGTTGGGGTTCACCCTACTGGGGAGCAACCACCAGTCACGGAACTACTTATGGGCATACAGCTGTCTTTCTCCCTGGAACCGAGGTATTCAGTTTTGTTAGATGTAAAGAAGGTACTCACCTTTTTTCTCTAGTGGCTGAGTAATAAATACCTTTCCAGGAAAGAACTATCAGCAAACCTAACTACACTGTTGTGCCTCATGTCCTGGAGACATGTCTCGGATGTCTGGGCTCTAGATATTAGAAGGTAGAGTATTTACCCCGATGGTGTTACATTCCACATATCTCGACAAATGAAATGTAATTCTTGCACTGTCTCCAACCCTTCTTTTCAGGATGTGCCTAAGTAATGTGTGGTGAGGAGTATCAAGCCATACAAAAGTATGACGGATAAGATCTTTCCCCCAGGGGAACGACAACTACTTATTGCTATCTCACAAGACAGTTTTGTCCCCCACGATTGCTAGTTTGTTGAGGTGGGCTCTGCAGGAGACTTCCATAGACACTAAGGTCTAAGGTGTCCACTCAGCCAGAGGGGCTATGGCCTCTAAAGCGTTCTCCCTACGTACATTCTCAGTGCAGCCAATTGGTCTTTGGATTCGAGTGATTTTTTATTAAACCAGTCTCAAACATAGCTACATTGGTAGTTAAAAAGCTCTAAACAACCATTATTCTTACCTCCTGTCCTGATATAGAATGAAAAATGTTCAATTCCATTAAAGAAATGGAGGCAAATATTAGCCCTCCCAGGGGCTGCCGACCATTGGCCCACCTGCAAGAGGGAATAGTGGGCAGCATGAAGGGTGGATAGGTTGTTATGTTGAGTTATGTACTGTCTCTTGAATATCTGCTGTATATTTTTCTGTATAATGGTGATGTTTCATGCCCATATTATGATGCAGAGTACTTATGTTCCTTCCGATGGCGTGTCTTTAAAGTAATTGGTCACCTCTTTTTGCAGGAAATGAATTTTCCTAACAGTTGTAGGGAAGTGACTGGCAACGGCTACTGTCTCAAGAATAAAGAGAAGGCAGGAGAGTCGACAGGGGACTTTAAAGGGATTCCTGCATGATGATTGGATGAACTGATGTGCTCTTCCATTGTGTACGTGGAAAGTGAAGCTTTCGCATGTTTTTTAAGATGTCTGCTGGAATAAAAATGTGAAGAAAGTAAAGCATAATCCTCGCCTTCATAAACAGAACTGTAGCTTTCCCTTACGATAGCTAGGACATTTTTACAATCTGCCATAGATTTGAATTGTGAATAGGGGATGGAATAATCCTTCCCAAAATTCTAGATCACATTTAAACAGTGCAGTGGGCAGCCCATTCGTGCCTGGCGCCGTATGACCTATCACATGGCCAGGTTTATGGCATGTAATGCAGTGGCATGTCTTGGCGAGAACATATCACTATTTTTTTGACAATTTTGTACTTCTATGCACTAGCAGAGTAAGGATTTATCATCTATCAGTAGACTGTAGTCTGTACTAGACAACAGGTAGGTTGTGAGTTAGCTGAGCTATAGGAAGGAGACGGCAACATAAGCTGACAACTTTCAAAGGCTCCTTACCAGTGCCGGGCCGGCACAGGTAAGAGCGGTGAAGCGGGGCCGGGTGGTGCTGGATGGGGTGGGGGGAGGATTAAAAAATAATTAAAACTACTTACCTTGTCCTTGCCGCATTTCCAACTAGGCGATGCGGCGAGCGCAAGGTAAGTGGTTTTATTATTTTTTCATTTTATTTTACCTATCCCATCGTCTGTCGGCTTACCCCCCACTCTGCCCCACCACCACCTCACCGCTCTTACCTCTGCCATCCGCCACTGCTCCTTACTTTAGAAAACACAGTGCAAGATTAGGTGAGCTTTTTTTTAGAGGTTTGTATATTGTTTCGGTGATGGGCTCAGCAAAACTAAGTGTCACTGTTCCTGTTCTACCTCATCAGTCCAGGAAATGTACTTCTGTTATTTTGTCCACTCCACCATGCAACATGTTTGTGAATGTAGTATAAGCGTGATTTTCTTGGTGGGGGTATATGTCCTCGCTTTGTTTGCACACTTCATTACTGTCAAAAGACGTGCGTGTGTTTAATCAGCCGAATGTTTTACATTGTTTGATGGTGTTTTAAACATTTTCTGTTTCTGATAACCACATGAGTCGTGCCTTGTTCTGTGTTCACTCACCTTTACCCAACATTAAATACAAGGTATGGACAATGTATGTCATGACGGTCAAACACTGAAGGGCCACAGGTGATGTCTATGCACAAATCTTCGAGGCACTCTTAAGAACATGAATACCACATTCAAGCGTGATAGCAGTGTTGTTAGTGTTGTTTGCTAAGTTGTAGAAGAAAGACAGACAAGTAGTGGTGGTGCATGTTTATTCACGTATTTACAACAATTTCTTGTTCTCAAACATAACTAATTTGCACATGGACATGTACATGCAGTTTTCAGAAGTCACTCAGTCTTTTTCCTCTGAGGAGTTGTTCAGAAATCAAGGGGATGTCAACTATTCAGGTTTTTATATACAGTGAGAACTCCCTCCCGCGTTTTTGAGTGGCCCAAACCATAAACCCACATATTGCATCCTGGAAACGCGTTATGATGTATATACAAATATTACAATTATTTTTAATTTCTTAGTTTCAAAGTAATCAATAAACGTGTTTACCTTTGTATCAGTATATTTCCAGCAATATAAACGAGCACCATTTATAAAATCCTGCTTGTAAGGACTGAAGGCTAAATAAAACAGAAAATACAATGATCTTTCTTTGTAGGCTTTGAGAAAGTGCATGCATTGAGGGCAGTAACCTTTTAACATGTCGGTGATGTATGTGCTCAGGTGGTCTCAGCTGTCTCAACCTAAAAGGTTCCTATGGGATGCCATGCTCCTGCTTTCATGGGCCATGAAGGTAGCAACAGGAACAGAAAGTAAACACTATTGTTTACTTAGTGTATTTTCCACTCCAAGTCCTTCCCGGACCCTCAGCCTAGGGGGCTGCTGTGTGGGTAAGAGTGGGGCAAGGCAACAACACTCATGTCATATCATTAGGGGCAAAAGTGATGTCAATTAGGTTACTGCTGGTGTTTTTGGTGACTGGCATGCGCGGTGAATTGAAATGACAATCATGGGTCTCAGATAGCTCTAAGTAAGATTGTGTGTGTGTTGTAATATATACGTAGCCCTCCATTCATCTCAGTTAAGCCACGGGAAAAGTTTATTTTCGCAGCAACGTGTTTGAGAGCCCAACTAGGTCTCTTTATTCTTAAGTACAGAGGAGCATCGAACAGACCTGGAGGCCCCTCTGACTGCTAACCTTCCACCAAATCATTTGAAGAGGGATCAGAGCTAGAGCGGGTCTTAGTTGATGAAGACAGCTGTGTATTTATTCCGCTTTCTTCTCTTTCAAGATCTTGTTTCGGGCATGTTCCATGGCTTCCTTTAGCTGCAGAACCCTTTCACTGGCTGCTTCTCCCCCCTGGTTTATGTCTTTCAGCACAGTGTCCAGCATGTATAGGATCCCTTCCTGGTCACCAGTCTCAAGTCCTGGCTTTGCTAAACCTTCAACCTTCTCCATCATGTAGAGCTGCTGGTCCTCGTTATCAGCGACCTGGAATATGATCTTCAGTTTTGACCCACGCAGCTGTTTAATCTTCTGGACTGCACCTTCTCCCAAAGGATTCCCGCAAAGGCTGCAAATGAATAAGGAAAACTTCTCAGAATAACAAATGACTGCAAGGAAAGCACATTATCAGCCAATTAACAGCACCCCTCCTTGTGCAATGTTTTAGTTTACTTGATTTTGTTTGAACGAAATGATATGTAAGCACTGATATAAATTCTAACTGTACATAACATGAACACTATCTGGAATCTAATGTCTAATGTGTGAATTATCTGCTATAACAGGTTTTTAATGGTGCCACTCACCACCCTCTCTTCCAAACACGGTTTCTTTTCTCCCATCCACCACAAAAGTTGGTAATCGACTTTATCAAGTAACCTTTCTGTTTAAGGCACTCAGTAAACAAAGAAAACAAGTATACACGGCTAGGACAACCTTTCCCAGCAACTGGGTCAGACTTTTGGCTTGTCATCAGTGCATATTGAAAAATAATTAAGCGCCACTGCACACCATTTATAGGTCTCGCATAGCGTTGCAACGCAACGCGTTGTTCGCTTTGCGAGGCATGCAGTATACAGTATAGTGGAGGGAAGCTCCGCCTACTTTCCGAACATCTTTTTCATTGGCTTAAATTGTAAATCCTGCATTCTCCTTGGTTTTCAGCTTGTTAGTCCCTCCTCCTGTCAGCCATGTCGTCACTATTCTCCTTCCATGGCTATCAGCCCCTTTACTTTAATAACTCTTTTGTTCCCCTGCCTCCCCCTGTTCCCTCCCGCAGTTTGTAACTTCTCTGCCCCCTCCCCCCCACCCCCACTCCTGTTCTTACGTTCTTGGACGCCCGCACTTTTGTGTACAATGCAATAGGACTCACGTAAATACGAGTCCTATTGCATTTGTAAATGCTTGTTTTCTCCTGGGATTGGCTGGCTGAGTCTCGCACTTTATTTTGCCTGACCTGTCCAGATGGCTATATTGCGCATGCGTCCAGAAGCCGCTCCTGCGCACAAAGAGGAAGAAATAGTTCTGGGGTGTCCTCAAAGATTGTCTGTGCTCAGCTGCCATGGTAAACACTGGAGACGTTATCATATGTAGCCGTAGCCGTTCCAGCAGTCTTACTTCATAGCGGGCTTGGCTCCGACACTTCGAGGGCTCTGCTCGTGGCTCCGGCCCCAGTGGTTCATGTTTGTCGTAAATCACATCATGTTCCCATTCAATCCCCGACTCCTTCTCTGCTTGTAACTGCAAGGCTCAGAGAAGGCACGCTTTTCCTGAGCAGTCATCCGTTCCCTTGCGCGCCCGTTCCCGGGACAGCTCCCCAGGCCTCAGCCATGAAGATTGAGGAAGCACAAAGCACTGCACAGGGCTCGTGGGCAGGAGACTGCTGGAGAGATAAGGAGAGATGTGCAGCTGCGGCGTGGGCCGGGGCACGGTTTAAGGAGAGTATTTTACATGTTTTATTGTTCTTGCTTGCTCCCCACGATGCAGCTTGCCCCGATCGTTGCGTCTCTGCTGCCTGAGGAACTGGCCATGTAGCGCAGCACTTTACATTAATGAGGTGACAAAGGTGCACAGGCGGGTAGTAGCAGCAGCAGAAAGTTGCAAGTATTCTAAGCATGTCAACCTACACGAGACTATATGTGTGCATGTATTACTGTTCACATATCTGGGTATAATAGGGGTCTGTATATCAGGTACAGGCAGATCATTGTTCCTCGGAGTTAACCACCTAACACAATGGCGTATTGTTTTGTGTCACAGTGAGCAGTGACTTTCCACCTTCACCGCTCTTTATTGAAAAAAAGAGCGCTCTTTTTGAGTGGGGCTCGTACCGAAATGTTTAAAAATAGAAAAGAAAGTGGCTCAGTAGCATTTAGCTAAACTGGGACCCATTTAAAAAAAAATCAATCCCATTCCTGCTTAGATGTGATAAGTGCACTTGTTCGCTGCTGTTTTGTCTCTTGGACGTTTCTATAAACAGATTTGGCTTCCATGTTCGTCTGCAGTTCTTTGCTATAAAATATATTTTGGAATTTGTGTGTGTTATACCTGGGAGTAACACAGAGGGGACCTGAGCCCCACCCATTCATCTTGTCTCTGCACTCTATTTTTTTATTGCAGAAACGAAGGGCACCCCTCGGGGAGCTAAGGCTGAGATTGGAGGATGGGGGCGGAGACAGCCTTTAGCTACCATCACCCCCCTAGCCGGCCATCTGCTTACTGCCAAATTGTGTTATTTTATTTTTTATTTTTACTTCCACACTGCATGTCTGATCAACAAACATCGGCCCAGATCACAGCAGTCCGTACTGAGCCGAGCCTACCCTGCACACTGAGAAGTTGCCATCCCGTGCTGTGTTCCCACCGTCACCACTCCTCTCCCTCTTCTATTATTTAAATTGCAAAAAAGGGTGGCAATTGGCAAACAGGGGTGCTCAGCTAAAATGTAGCCAGAAGCTTTCTATTTTGGCACTGTTTAATAGAACCAAGTCGTCCGATAACAGGTGTTTCCATATCTTCCATTAACTGAAAGGTTGTGTTTTTTCACTTTGAAGTGTGGATATAGGCACCATTGGGGGCATGTCGATCTCTCCACATACATGCAGTGCGTTCCAGTGTTCCCTTCTGCCACATGCGCCCTACAAAAGTCAAATGAGTTATCTCTTAATTACTTTGCAAGCTTTCAATCGGCCATAGTTAATGCATACAAAAGTGCAGTTAATTAAACCAAATGCTGGTGCTATTCATACCTTTTGGAACGAAATTTGCATTTCCAGTTCGTGGTGAAAATGTACATAAATGTGCATACTTTAGTATTTATTTGTGCACCTTTAGTTGAATGAAAACGTTTGAACTGCTAGGGCGTCTTTACAGTTTCTTGAAGATGGCAAATCAGGGTTTCAACTCACTCCAGTTTAATCTTACATTTGGGTTGACACAATCAGACTGTAACGTGAACACTTTCCAGAGTTGGCACCTCTAGTTTGATAAGCGGCCACAGGCTTATCTATTTTGCTTTATCAGTTTAATATTAGAATGTATCTCATCTGTTGTCAAACGTGTTTTTCTCACTATTGCTTCACAGCATTTCAGTTCTCCCTCCACGTTTCACCCTCTTTCTACTCTCATGCCTTTTCATCTCTCCTAACATGCCTGATCTTTTTTAGCCAGTTTCTCCCACTCTCCACATCTCTGACACATACCTGGTTTGTCCTGCCTCCCATCGCCGTCACGGGCCTTGTTTCTTGTCCTTTGGTCTTCCTCTCTCTGCTGCAGTTTTTCGCTTACTTACTTCATCTTTTATTCTGCCCCCCTCTCTCTTTCTCTAGGCCGTGTATCCCCTCCCTCACGTGTCTCAGGTCGTCTTTATCCCTTGTCACGGTCAACCCACAACCCTATCTCTCCCCTTAGCCTGCCTTTTATCCGCTGCTGCTCCTTATTTCATTCTCTCCATCTCCACCTTCCTCTTGTTCCTTTTCTCAACCTCTCTTCAATCGCTCTTCATCTTTTTTTCTCGCCTTCTTTTTCTTCTTGTCTTACACATTTTCTCTCCCTTTATTCTATTTTGTACTCCCCCATCACTTTTACTAACATTCTTTCCTTTCATCTCTCTCATCACCCCTCCCTATGCCATCTCAGTGGCCCTATTTTCACTCGTCCTCGCCTAAGTCCCCTCTTTATTCTGTTTCTCTCTCATTTTGCTCTCACTGCACAGTTTCCCCATTTTCTTCTCCCTCTTCATGGACCATGTTTTACTCTGTTGGTAGTCCTTTCTCACCCTCTCCCTTTCTCCACGCCCTGTTCTAGCCCATGTTTAGTCTGGCTCTCCCTTTCTCTTTGTCCCATTCTCGCTCTCATTTTGTAAGGCTCCTCCGTTGCACTCGGGATAATTTATGTGTTGGTGTTTGTGTTTACATGGAAGGGAGGGCCGAAGTTGTTTTTGTTTCTCTCTGTGTGGCTCTCAGTAAATGTTTGTACGTAGAGGTATTTGCGATTCTGGCTGCAGAATTGTCTAAGTTTACGTATATTGTGTTGATGTGTTTGTGGCTGTCTGTGTGAAGTGTGCTTGCACGTTGCTGTGTGAGTTTGGATGTTTCTAATTTTTTTACACAGATTTTCATTTTCCTGGAAGTATGGTGGTCTCCATGTTTCTCTTGGTATGTGTTTGTAGTTGGTTGTGGCAATAACTACATTTGTCAGCATTTATTTGCTGCCAATAGCGTTGGTGTGTATGTTCTGCTGTCTATTTGTTGGTTTTTGTCGGTGTGCGAATTGCATGTTTGATGTGTTAGTGTGTTTAAGTTAATGTATGCGCTTATCCTTGTTTGTTGCTACACACCTACATGTGACAGTGTTTGAATCATTTTCTATGCTGGTCTGTACTTTTGTAACTGTTTGTATTTATTCCTGTTTGTGGCCATCTGTCTGTGTGTATGTGTGTGTGTGGGAAACCCAAAGTTGCTCTAGGTCTTCTTATGTGTGTTAGCCTGTGTATCTGGGTGTGCTTAAGTGAGAGAGAATGAGAAACTGTTGTGTGCATGTGTTCTTCCATTTGTTGATGTTTCTACATTTATTTGCGTTTTACTGGTTTTCTGATTGTGTTTGTTTTCCTCCCTATTTTTGCTGTGTGTGTCTATTTGTCTGCCTGTGTGTATCTGCTTTCCTGAAAGTGTTTGCATGTATGTGTGTGTAGAGCTGCGTATTTTGCTTAGAGTTTGTATATATTGGTTGGTTTGTTTGTTCACCCTGCTTTAAGTATTTGTTTTTGTGAGAGGTGTGCTTGGTCTCTTTTGATGTACGTTGTCATCTACAGACCAAATGCTTGAGGCCTGGACACTTAAGATTCTGGCATACTGCTGGAATCCCATCAGACTTGGCCAGGTAACCTGAATGTTAGTGGTTTGCTTGATTAACATATTACAAAACAGGAAGGAACAAAGGGCTATTTTGGACAGGTCCAGCATACATAGCCCAGTCACAAATCTAGAAATACAAAGGTATGCTGTTCCTCAAAGAGTGATGTAAAAAAGGCCTATAATGATAATTGAGATATATGAGTCAGTAAAGTCAGGAGGAGTTACCTCCTTTAGGAAAAAGACCCTCACACATCCAGCAGAATAGCTGTCAGCCTTCGTCAACATATAGCCCAGATGTCATATTTCATCATCAGGTCTGCTCCGAATCGGGGCGGCGCTGCAATCCCCGATCGGCGACCTTTGTGGCGCCTTTTGATGGAGATCTTTTTTCCTTTATCTGCCGTTTGGTGTAGTGCGGGTGAGGGCCCTAAAGTATAGTGTGTATCGAAAGATATGTTTAAAATAAGTAGTGGAGATCCTAAATAACTCAATTTAATAAAAGAGGTCCCACTCCTAATTAAAAACGAAAACATGCGTAACCCTACAGTGAAGGTGTCTGGTTTACGCTACAATGGTCAATGGTCAACATGTTTCTTGCATAGGCTGATTTAACTGCAATTCATCAGGACCAGGAAAAGAAAAGAGAATTCACACACTTATTGGTAGTGGTAGCAACTGTTAAAGCACTTACCACTAATACAGCACCCTAATAAGTGGTTACTTATTTGGATAAGGTTAAAAACGCCTGTAAGAGAAAAATAAACAGACAAGCATACAACTCAAAATCATCTTACTAATACAATCTTAGTAAATAGCCTTAACTGCTGCAAGAAATTGGTGTCATGCAGCACTCGTGAGGTAGTGATAATCAATAGTATGCCATACGTGTGACACACATACTCATTAGTGACTAAAAAAAGAAATCAAACCCACAGTACAATGAACAATGCTACAGAAACCACATGTGTTCTATAATTCAAGGAACACCGTGCCTCATAAAAGGGGAGAAAGAAAGAACGGGGTGAGGTGGGGGACGCTCGAAAGTGGCACACGATATATAGACAGTAGTCATGTCAACTCAGCTCACTATTCGACTCACCCTAAAGTGCAATGTTATAGGTTCCAACGAGTAGGCGCTGGATTCTGACACTGAATAGTGCAGTGTTCTGTTATGGAAAAAGAAGAAGAAGTGGAGTTCACTAGCATAGGTCTCGTGAACATATATAAGAGGTCGTAAAGGACCGTCAGATGTTGCAACGCAATTGTTGTCAGTAAGAGTTTGCCAAAGCAGGTCGGGGTCTTAATCCGAGTAATGATAAGGGACATTAAAGTGGTCAATTTACAAAAAGCGGGTTCACCAAAGATTAGTGGGTAACTTACACCTGTCCTCAATACGAGACGCCTCGAATCCTACCCTGTATCCGCGCCGGCTCGGGAGACACAATCAGAACCGGGCGGGTAGAATAAATTAAAAAATGGAGCCAATCAGTGACGGGAAACAATCATCTCCTCTGGTGGAGGAGTGAAGCGCGAGGTACATTTCCGGTGACAGAGCGAGAGTCGTTCACCCAGAGACGTCTTGGTGTGAAAGACGTGACACGTCACTGGATGTCGGCATATGTTTGAAAAACTAGCGCGCAAACTAACCTTATGAGTTTGAGGAAGGAGCGTGAACCCCCCTTCCGGCATCGTCCAAGTGTAAGCAAAATGACGTGTAGAGTGGAGTAAAGCTTGAAAGATCAGGCTATTCGGGCCACAGGGTGGATCGTACCCTAGTGGATGAAAAATAGCTGTGCCAGGGTTACAACATGAGGCATTGCGCCACTAACTAAACGTCCCCTTCTAGGTCTCGTGAGCAGAGCCCTACCCACGATGACCCATTTGAGGTAAATTGCTGCTCTTATCAACCAATTAAGTCGTAATTGAGTAGTCTATTGTAATTCAACCCTGTTGCTCAAGAATTCAAAAGGCTACTCCAGGGGATATCTTCGTTCAACCCTTCCCTGTGAGAGGACAATCTCATTATCCACCTCTGTTCCAACAAAAATAGTTTGGCTTTACTAAGGTCTTTGAAGGATTGGAGAATAGTCCAGTGCAATGAATCAGGGGAGTGTTGTTTTTCGAAGAAATGTGTCGTCATTTTTGTATTAACTTTATTACACCGGAAACTACTCCGATGTTCAATAATTCTTGTTTTAACTGGTCTAGTTGTCATCTCTATATAAGAGAGGTTACACGGGCAAGATATTAGATAGAAGCAGTTCGGAGTATTGCAATTGGTGTGTGTTCTGCATTCCCAGGTGAACCCATTGGAAAATATAATGTTCTTTGTAACTTTGGTTAACGGGCAGACCACACACGAGCCACAGGGGTAGTGGCCCATTACAGGGGGAAGGTTCCATAAAGTAGGTTGTCTGGTACCCTTGGTTTGTTTGGGTCTTGTGTGTATGAGTCTCTCCTTCAGATTGGTGGTGCGTTTTTAAGGCAAATCGCGGGGTAGTTATTGAGAGCTCCCCAGTCTGTAGGATGCCCCAATGTTTTTTAATGATTCTCTTCAATTGGAGAGAGTTAGGAGTGTAGGTAGACACACATGTGAGGCAGTCATCAGTTTGGTGCTCATTTGGTTTGAGTAACCCCTCCCTTTTATTGTTGCGGGCACGCTTATATGATTTTTTAACATCCAGACTATGGTACCCCCTCTGAAGAAGGTTCGTGGTAAGGACCCTAGATTCCTTTATGAAGTCAGTCAAAGAGCTACAATTCCTCCTAATCCGGAGGAATTGTCCAAAAGGAAGATTTTGCCTAAGGGCCTTGGTGGTGGTAGCTTTGGAAATGTAACAGACTGTTCCTGTCGGTGGATTTACGGTGGAGTGTGGTACTCATTTTATGATCGTTTAATAGGATCAGGAGGTTCAAAAATGGAAGTTGTTGGTCAGAGATTGTGCAAGTGAACCTCAAGTAGGGGTTCAGGGTGTTTATCCACTGACAAAACTCATCACAGTGGGCTCGGTCACCCTTCCAAAGTATCAGAATATCGTCAATGAATCTCTTCCAGAGTAGGATGTTAGCTCTGTAAGGGTTAGTCTCATTCTGGATGGCTCTTTCTTCAAAGGCTGCCATGTAGATACAGGCCACACTCGGGGTGAAGGTGCTCCCCATTGAGGTGTCCTGTATCTGGTGATATAATTGGCCCTCAAATTCAAAGAAATTCTCTGTCAACGCTAGAGATGCGTACTCGAGGATAAAAGGACGTGGGGTGGCCGATTCCCAATCTAGTCCACTTAATACATCCTCTATAACATCTAGGGTTGCCCTTTGTGGAATATTAGTATAGAGGGCCACAACATCCAGGGTGACGAGGAAATCAACCTCTGCCTGGTGCTGAGTACCCTCTAAAAGCCTGAGGACATCGGTGGTGTCTCTCAGAAATGAGGGAGTTCTTTGTACCAACGGTTTCAGGAAGTGGTCAACGAACTTGGAAAGGGGTTCAAGCAGGGATCCGATCCCGGAGACAATAGGTCTCCCTGGAACCGGAATGGTACCCTTATGTATTTTCGGAAGACAGTAAAAGTAAGGGGTTCTCGGTTCACTGGTGACTAAAAATGCTGCCTCTTTTGTAGTGATCCAGCCCTGGGTCTCTGCGTGGAAAACCATAGTAGTAATCAGTGTGCTAAGCCGATTGGTGGGGTCTTCTTTTATTGGAATATAGTATTTCCTATCACTGAGTTGGCGCTCGCATTCAATACGATAATCCGTAGTAGACATAATTACCGTTGCGCCCCCTTATCGGCTTGCTTAATAGTGATGAGAGGGTCATCATTCAGTGACCGTATTGCTACTTCTTCCTCGGTGATATTGTGAAAGATAGTAGCAGGTTTAATATGTTTCCAATCCTTTAAAACTGCCTGCTCGAAGGTCAAAACTTCGTTAGGGACCATCCCACTCTGTGGTGTAAACGTGGATGGTTTGTGAAGGCCACAGTCCTCACAGGGTTCCCCTGGTTCGTCATGGAAATAGGCCTTAAGATGTATTTTACGAAAAAAGGCCTGTATTTCACACATTTCTTTGAAAGAGTCAATCCTAGGTGTTGGTACAAAGCCCAAGCCTTTTTGGAGTACTCGTCTCTCTGTTTCCATTAGTGTACGGTGGGAGAGATTAACAATCAATGTCTCTTGTTCTTGGTTTGGCTCCTGGTCTCCATTGAGGTTGAAGGTTGGTCCTGCCAGTGTACTCTCTTGTCGTCTCCTCTTCTCCGCCCTCTTCCTCTGCCCCAACCTCTGCCTAAAAAAGGGGGGCCTGTTTATTAAAATGGAGGAGGTGGGGGACCTGGTTGGTAATTGGGATAATGCCAGAACGGTGGGGTTGGTTGATACTGTCCCTGAAAGGGAACCAGTGGATAGGTCGGGTAGTGTGGTTGTCCCTGTCTGTTACGATTATTAGAGTAACCACCATTGCTTGAGTCGCTACTCGTATTAGAGTTGTGTCTAGAGCTGTTTGATTCCTCATCTGAGGAATAGCTGTTGGTCACTGATGTATAGTCTGCCTTCAGGTATGGGTAGACCTTCTCCTTATCAAATTTCTTGATGTCTTTTTGTAGCTTAGATATTTTTTGTTTCATCAGAAATTCTTTATTTTCCGCTATCTCATTGTTAATTTCAGACAGTTTGGTTTTGAATACTGCGGTGGTCAGAGAGACTTTGACAACACCCTCAGCATTTTGAATTTTGATCAAGATAGCATCCGCTAATCTCTTGGCCGTATTAATAATTAGTATAAGCCAATCCCTGGTGCATTTCCATGACACCTGGGACCATTCCTTCTTGAAGATCATATCTTCCAGGAAAAGGCGAGGGAAGTTCTTAACAATTAATCCATTGGGGGCGATGTTAGCCCTAAGATACTCCGTCATCATCGCCCCGTGTAACGTAATTTTAAGCCACTCCCGTTTCAGAGCAGTGAGGGTTATCAGGTCATCTGATTGGGCTCCAGAGGTGGAGTTGCTGTCTGGCCCCAATAAAGAGGGTGTGCGTAAAATTTCTGCAGCGATTTCGTCACCAAAACTCAAACCATGGCAATCGTCCATGGTAGAGGCTCGAGAAAATGTGGAGGACGAAAGCAAAACACAAAAGAGGAGAGGTCCAAGATTGATCCTATTGTGATAAAAATGGGCCAAGGCTTCACAGTAGTGAGTGTCCTTGGTATCCTATTCAGTTCCTATGGGGAGACCCCGTGCTAAATATATTACAAAACAGGAAGGAACAAAGGGCTATTTTGGACAGGTCCAGCATACATAGCCCAGTCACAAATCTAGAAATACAAAGGTATGCTGTTCCTCAAAGAGTGATGTAAAAAAGGCCTATAATGATAATTGAGATATATGAGTCAGTAAAGTCAGGAGGAGTTACCTCCTTTAGGAAAAAGACCCTCACACATCCAGCAGACTAGCTGTCATGCTTCGTCAACATATAGCCCAGATGTCATGTTTCATCATCAGGTCTGCTCCGATTCGGGGCGGCGCTGCTATCCCCGATCGGCGACCTTTGTGGCGTCTTTTGATGGAGATCTTTTTTCCTTTATCTGCCGTTTGGTGTAGTGCGGGTGAGGGCCCTAAAGTATAGTGTGTATCGAAAGATATGTTTAAAATAAGTAGTGGAGATCCTAAATGACTCAATTTAATAAAAGAGGTCCCACTCTTAATTAAAAACGAAAACAACACTCCCCTGATTCATTGCACTGGACTATTAAGTAACCACTTATTAGGGTGCTGTATTAGTGGTAAGTGCTTTAACAGTTGCTACCACTACCAATAAGTGTGTGAATTCTCTTTTCTTTTCCTGGTCCTGATGAATTGCGGTTAAATCAGCCTATGCAAGAAACATGTTGACCATTGACCATTGTAGCGTAAACCAGACACCTTCACTGTAGGGTTACGCATGTTTTCGTTTTTAATTAAGAGTGGGACCTCTTTTATTAAATTGAGTTATTTAGGATCTCCACTACTTATTTTAAACATATCTTTCGATACACACTATACTTTAGGGCCCTCACCCGCACTACACCAAACGGCAGATAAAGGAAAAAAGATCTCCATCAAAAGGCGCCACAAAGGTCGCCGATCGGGGATTGCAGCGCCGCCCCGATTCGGAGCAGACCTGATGATGAACCATGACATCTGGGCTATATGTTGACGAAGCATGACAGCTAGTCTGCTGGATGTGTGAGGGTCTTTTTCCTAAAGGAGGTAACTCCTCCTGACTTTACTGACTCATATCTCTCAATTATCATTATAGGCCTTTTTTACATCACTCTTTGAGGAACAGCATACCTTTGTATTTCTAGATTTGCTTGGTTAACAGCCATACTATTTACAAAGGTTACAAAGAGTAATGAGAACCCGGACAGGTGGTGTCTTCTCAACCATGCAGCAAAAATAATTATTCCAGAAGTGAAAACAACCATTAGGGTTAAAATGCAATTTCTATTACGAAGCTAATGGTTTGATTCTTAAATACGCATAGCTGCAACATTTGTGCCCCAAAAGAGATTTGTTTATGCAGGAAGCAAATTAATTATTACTTCCCCAAAAGTGATATCACATGAACAGACCTGACGTTATAGATTATTAATATGTCATCACCAGGCCAACACGTAGCGTTGTCACAGCTGGAGATGCCGTCATTAATAGTCCTTATTAGCAGTTGGCAAGCACGAACAAAACCAGCCTCGTTGCAGTAATGTGCAATAATGTGGTGCATCGCTAAATACTTATAAGGTCCCAAAGGCGAGACCGATTGCATTGCAAATGCTTGTTTAAGCAGCCAGTGCTTCATATGCCTCATATGGCGTGGGGTGTCAGAATTCTAGGTCTGGATCCTTGAAGCTAGTTCACGTTTAAACAATGTATAGCTCAATTAAGTTGACACGTGTGTACATAGAAATACTTTGAAAAGCATATTTTAAAGCAGTGAATTGAGCAAACAATGTATAACCGCATTACTCCTTTACTCATTTAGAAGATAGAAGGACTGCTGGTACGGTAGGCACGCTTAAATGTTACATTTAATATTTGTCAACTAGTACACATCAGTGTTAGCACCCTATCTCAGGCACATGGAAAACTGGTTAAAAACCCACAATGGAAATACAAGCAAGACTGATGTTGTCTCTGCCACCCGAGCCAAAGATGCAAAATATCTCGACCCGTCCTCTGACCACCACACGACATTCCCTTCTTCCTAGTCTCCTTACACTGGATGCCTCCTCAATGTGCTGAGGGGTCAGAGGTTAACCTGCTAACCGCTCGAATGGTCTGCACTTGTGGCAGCTGTTGTAAAGTACTTCATGTCAGCCATGATGAGACTCGAGAGCAGTCAGGCTCCTTGCTCTCTCATGTGCTTTGCTGCTCTTACATCCCACATATTTACTGCCCGTAAGCTACTCCCCAGTGAATCATTAATGATAGCGGACGGCACGGTTTATTTTCTCCATTCACTGCATAGTAACTTCACAGCAAGATAAGAACGGCACCTGTTGCTTCACATTTCCATGCCTCCTCTCCTTGTCATTGGGGGTAGTGTAAAAGAATAATTTTGCTGAAAAGGTTTTGCTCAGAAGCCCCCAGTGGGCACTCTTCAATGTCTACCGAATACTTTCACAGAGTATGATCTCCGATGGCAAGACTCTGAAATGCACACAACCATACCAGCCAGTTGCCGGTCACCACCGTGACGTGTATCAATGTCACCTCCGATAGCATGGATGAAGGGCACATATTCCCTCTGACCCTTTATAATATTTTCCCTATCTATTGCACTCTTTTTCTGTCTGGTGCAGCCTCATCTCCCCTGTTGTGGGCCCACCTAAGTTATTTGTAATTTGTTTTAGCTGTGTAAAGATCTCAGACTCCAGTGCAGAAAGAAAAACCAGGACCAAGTCAATTAAGCGGGATATTCTAGAGCCCAGCAAAGCAAGACACAGAGCAAACCCAGGTCATACTTGGAGAAAACGCCTCTCAAAGATAGACCCCCAATAGGTTAAGGGGCTCAACAATATAGGACCGCCAAGCCTTAAAACAGCCAAACCGCCCCCTCCCCCCACAGGCTTCAGGATGAATATTACGGCCCTCTGGGGGTGCAAGCCGCACAGACCTAATGCCGGTCACTTCTGCACCTCCAAAAGTTGCCGCGGGTCTGACCCACCTTTCGCGCCTGTGAGTCGCCTGCATTCTGCGCAAGTCTGGCTCAAACCACCATTCATAAATCACTGGGAGCACTGCCCCCGCTTCCAGCTCCTTTCAATTCCTAAATTTCTGGCGAGTTGCTGTCCACCAATGGGACCGGAGCTAATGCCATCAGTGTCTCTAGGGTAAAAGAGAGGCGTCGAGCGACCGCAAAGCCAAGAGCAACACCACTGGTGCACCCGCTAGCGTGGCCGCTGGTGTGTGAGGACGCAGGAAGCTGGGATGTCTTGTCATCCTATTAAATGGTGAAGGATCATTGTCTTGGCTGTCCTCCTTCATTTCATATGGACCATTTTGCACTTATTTACTGCTGTCTCCATTTGCCCTGCAAATAAAACAAACAGCAAGTGTGGGTTCTCTTATTGCCCCAAGTACTCTGACGCCTAAGAATGTCATCTGGGTTGCCCCCTCTAGAAATGTGTTACATTTCCTAGATCTGTTTGCAAGTCCAGGTCCTATCCAGGGCGAGTTTAGGCACTAGAGAAGAAAGGGTGACAGAGCACTTTATTACTGTGCTCCGACCACTGCCATTCTGGAAGTGCTTGTGCCGAACCACTTCTCAAAATAAATTCTGGCTAGAGCACAAGTCAACCTCAGCAAAAGTTAAACACTGCATGTCGCCTACCAGTAGAAGAGTTCCCTGTTAAGGACAACCGAGGGTTCTGTAATAGCCACTAAGAGCCGAGACCTACCCAGAGACCAGTGTATTAAAGAGGCTTCAACAACAGCCTACACTTCTGTGGGAATTACCGTGGCTAACTGTACATTCACTCTGTCAGTGAGTGACATGGGGTTATGTGTTTCTACTGGCTGGGGCTACTAAGTATAGGGGTTTGGCTTGTGACGGACTATTGGTGCAGATCAGGGCATACAAATTCTCCCTACTTCCACGGATAGAGTAATTTCACAGATACACGCACATGCACTCATCATACACTTGGGCCCATTTCACTAACATATACTCGATTACTCTATCAGCACTGAACCTGTGGAGAGAAAACTCCTAAACACCCTGTATCTACACTGAGGCCAATAGGATCAGTTTGATACTGTCCTGAGTCATGATCTAAACAATCTAAACAACAATAATCAAAATAGAGTACTCTTGTTCTTCAGCAGTTTTCTTTCGCTCCACAGTCTTTTCCACCACTGTTTGAGACTTCCCTATTTCTGTCCCTCCTCGGGTCTCCGACACGCAATCTTCTTGCTGTCTACTTGTCCCTTCACCTAGCTTATCAAGAATGTTCCCTACACCTCCTCGGGGGTCTTCCGCAATCTGTCCCTCTCTATCTTCTTCTGACCCTGCTTCTTCAGGTATAATCCCAAGTGGTTCTTCAATCTCCTCTTCTGATTCAGGAGTAGTCTCTGTGGAACTGCTCTTTTCTCTTCTTTTTCCTCCACTGCTTGTTGGAACTTCAGGCTCTCTTACAGAATCTGATCTCCCTTCTGAGACTCTCAATGGTTCTCTTGAAGCCTCCCCTGATTCTCTTTCTGAACTTCGATTTTTCCTCACTGGTTCTGTGTCTTCATCATCACTGGAATCTGACTCTTCAAAATACTCCTTACCAGTCCCATCCTTTGGGTTTGGAACTCTCAGAGTATGACTTGCATGTACCCAGTTTTTCACACCAGCACACTTCACTGCAGTTGTCGTAGTCAGAATGACTTGTCTTGGCCTTCCCCACCTTGGAACCAAGCAATTTCTTCTTCTGTGTACTTTAATCCTCACCCAGTCCCCTGGACTCAGATCATGAGCTTGCTTCTTCTCAAGTGTGGTAGCGTCTTCTCCAACCTGGTGAAACACAGAATGAACTGCGTCAGCCAGGCCTTTACAGTAATCCAAAATCATGTCATCAGTTATTGTCATCAACTTATTGACAGGTACAAATGCATGACGCATTGCACGTCCCATCAAAATCTCATGTGGACTCAAACCAGTAGTTCTATCTGGAGTAGATCTAATAGTCATTAGCACTAGAGGCAAGACATCAGGCCATTTCATTCCAGTGGCTAAACACATCTTACCAATCCTGTTCTTGATCGTGCCGTTCATCTGCTCAACAACGCCAGAAGCCTCTGGCCTGTATGCACAATGTAGCTTCTGCTGTATGCTCAATGCTTCACAAATCAAACTCATGAGCTCATTATAGAAGTGTCCACCTCTATCAGACTCAATCGTTACTGGAAACCCGTACCTAGGAATCAACTCCCTTAACAGTAACTTTGCCACTGTTACTCCATCATTTCTCCTAGTCGGATAGGCCTCCACCCATCTTGAGAACAAGCAGACTACCACTAGAACATACCTCAATCTATTCACTTGGGGCATGTCAATGAAATCAATCTGCATTCTCGTGAAAGGACCACCTTCTCTGCCTATCATTCCTAGACTCACCATTGTCTTTTTCCCAGTGTTAAATTGCTGGCAAATCAAACATCTTTGACAAATGCTCTCTGCAATCGTCCTGAACTTTGCATTGTACCAAGTCTGTTTAAAAGACCTGATCATCGCATCCCTTCCCAAATGTCCCTGGCCATGATACATCCTTGCCATTGTTGACAACATAGAATTAGGCATGACTGGTCTACCATCTCTATAAACCCAAACATGGTCTGTTTCTCTTGGGGCACAACCTGCCTTGATCCAGTCTTTCTTTTCTTCCTTTCCTGTCTCATCCTGCAACTGTTTCACCTCATCCCACGTCTCTAGGACATTAGTAAACATCACAGAACAAAAAGACATTTCCCCTTCTCGTTCCCTATTAATCGAGTGATTATTTTTCGCACAATACTGTGCAATGTCATTTGCAAACCTGTTTCCAAGTGTTACAAAATCATCTCCTTGTCCATGAGCAGCACATTTCACAACTGCTAATTCTTTAGGCAGCTGTATCACCTCAAGTAATTTTCCAATCACTTCAGCATTCTTTATTGGAGTCCCACTCGACGTCAAGAAACCTCTCTGCAGCCAAAGCTGGCCAAAATCATGCACAACTCCAAATCCATACTGACTATCAGTCATCACAGTCACTCTCAAATTCTCTCCAATTTTGCAAGCTTTTGTCAATGCCACCAATTCAGCAACTTGTGCAGATTTCACTCCTTTCAATGGTGATGCTTCCATAACTTCTGAAACCTTACACACTGCATATGCTGCACTCAGCACACCCTCATCATTCCTCAGACATGATCCATCCACAAACAGCACATGATCACTCTCAAGCAATGGAAGATCTCTTATGTCTGGTCTCGGTTTTGTACAGTAATCAAGCACATCCAAACAATTGTGATCATCTTCTGTCTTCACACCCACATTTTCAATATCCGGCAACAATGTTGCTGGATTCACATTCACACATCTCTCAAGAGTCACATTTGATGCTCCCAGTATGACTTTCTCATATTTAGTCAGCCGACTATGTGACATGTACTGGGTTCTGCTTCTTGTCAAAAGAATTGCCACATTATGAGGTACGAATACCCTTACAGGATATCCCATTATGATTCCCTCACTCTGTTCCAGACTTCTGCATGTTGCAGCCACAGATTTCAAACAACCTGGTAAACCTACAGATACAGGGTCAAGTGTCGATGAGAAGTACGCAATAGGCCTCCTCAGCTGTCCATGCTTCTGAATTAACACTGAAAGTGCACATCCATTTCTCTCACTGCAGTACAACTCAAACTCCTTTTCATAGTCTGGCATACCCAAAGCAGGGGCTTCACACATTCTGCTCTTCAAATGCTGCCATTTGTTCTCCATCTAGTTCTAATGGGTCTTTTACCTCACTCTTTGTCAGCTTAATCAGTGGTCTTGCTATCAGAGAGAAGTTACTAATCCACTGACGACAATAACCCACCATCCCCAGGAACATTCTCACTTCCCTCTGGGTCCTTGGGGCCTTCATTCCCCTGATGATTTTGATCCTGTCATCAGTCACCTTTCTCAGACCTTTTTCAATATTGTGTCCAAGATAATGCACCTCTTTCTTGCAAAATTGCAATTTGGCTGGAGATACTTTTAACCCTCCATCTGCCAGATGATTCAGTAAAGCTATAGTATCTACTTCACAAGCTTCACGTGTCTTTGATGCCACAAGTAGGTCATCAATATACTGCACTAGTACTGAGTTTTCAGGCATGATCAAACTCTCCAATGATTTTTTCAATAACTGATTGAATATCGAAGGACTCTCTGTATACCCCTGTGGGATACGACACCATGCTAAAATACGCAGGCCAAACCTAAATGCAAAAATCGTCTGGCTGTCATGATGCAATGGAATTGAAAAGAAAGCATGACACAAATCAATCACTGTGTACCACTCAGCATCATGTGGAATTTGGTACAAAATTACTGACGGATTTGGCACAATGGGACAACATGCCACCACAATTTTGTTAACTTTTCTCAAATCTTGTACAATCCTGAACTTCCCATTAGGCTTCTTTAGCCCCATTATCGGTGAGTCACACGGGCTACTCAGTAGTTCTCTCAAAACTCCTTGCTGAATCATTTTCTCAATTATAGGAGTTATTCCTTCAATTATTTCTGGTGTCATTTTGTACTGAGGAATGTTAGGATAAGTAATTCCCTCTTTCACTGAAATTTTCACAGGATCTACATTATTCATCAATCCCACATCCTCTCCAGTAAAATCCCAAACTGTCCTTTTCACTGTGTCTCTCAGCTCTTGAGGCAAATCCTCCGGATTAAACACAGCATATGCACCAACCATTTCACTCTCTCTATTTCCTAGAGTCATTCGGTACAAAACATCCTCATCTGTTGTTTCAAAAGCTATTCCATCCGGCGTACAAAAAATTGTACAATTCATTTTACATAGCAGGTCCCTGCCTAACAAGTTCACTGGACTAGTGTCACAGACGACGAATCTGTGCATGTCTGAAAATTTCCCTATTTGTACCCTTACTGGTTCAGTAAGACGTGTCTTGATTTGTGTATTGGCTACACCCACTACTTGGATTGCTTCATCCGAGAGAGGAAGATTTCTAATATCTGCTGACCTGACAGTTGATCTTGTCGCACCTGTGTCTACTAAAAAAGTAACACTTTCTTCATTTATTTTCCCATCTACAAATGGTCCTGCCTGGTCTATTTCTAGAGTTGCACCAAGTATGCACTCTTCCTCCTCTCCTCGGCACCGTCAATAGTCACCTTCAGACTCACTCCCTTCATTTTTTAACAAATACTGTTGTACCTGGTTAGAACGCCTTGGTTTGTTTACCTGCTCATCATTGTAGAATCCTGAATCCTGATTGTACTTTTGTGACCCTCTATTCTGCGGCAAGGGCGGTTTTGGCTCTTGGCTCTGCTGTCTCACAACCTTCTGTTGTTGCTGCTGTTGAATATTTCCCTCGTTCTGCACCTGTTGATTTAAGGTTTTACTCTCATTATTCGCTAATGGTGGATTGGTACATTCAGATCTCCAATGTCCCAGTTGGCCACAATTGTGACAAGGAAACTTCTTTTTTGCTTCCTCAAGATTCCCCTTTCCTTTCCCTGCATATCTGGGCCTATTCCCTGCATTATTTGCCTGTTCCACCAACTGTGCTTCCTGTCTTTCCGCAACCTTCACTTGTGCCCACATTGCCTTTTCTTTCAGCTTTCTCTGTTTTGCTTCAATTTCATCACTGAAGTGCTTTGCATGTCTCAGAATCTCATCTATTTTCTTACTTTGCCAGTCCACTGTATGCTCACGAATTCTCTCACTAATCTCAGGTCTCAGGCCATATACAAATCTGTATACAAAATGACTCAAATCTTTGTCACCCAGGTGCTCATCCCCGCTGAATTGTTTAAAAGCCAGTATCAGCCTCTCATAAAAAGCATGAACTGATTCTTTTGCTTCCTGATGTGTTCGATCTTTTTTTTTACCCAGTCGGTCTCTTTTGGAGGTACTTTACTTTTCAGGTATACAATCACCTGATCATACTTCCTCATTACCTCTGGATCTGGTGCTCCTGTTCTCTGATCTCTTGGGTATTCCTCAGTAGGCCAACTTACAACTATTTTACACTCAGCCCACAAGTCTGCTGGAACAATTATATCAAACAGACTATTCAGGTCAATCCACAGCACTTTTGACAATTTCACAAACCTATCTACCTGCCTATACCACTCGACGGGCTTTTCTCTCAGTCGAGGGAAATCATTCGTAAATGATAAAATATCCTGTCTGGTCCATGGAACATGTACATATCCTCCTCCAGGTATTTCTCTCATAGGATAAGTATCCACTGTTTTCTCTTTTTCTCTCACAGGTAATGCTGAATAAGTCATGTCCACTGATTCTTCCCTTTTCTTGTACCACCTATCCTTCCACTTCTCTACATCACCCCATCTTCGCAACAATGCGACCATTTCCTTAATCTGTCCTGTTCTACCAGCACCATTCAGATTTTCAATATCCTTGTCCGTGAAATCCATCCTGTAAGACTTCTGTAAAGCTTTCACCTTATCAATATCAACTCCCTGCTCATTCGCTATTGCTCTTAACCTGTCATGTGTATTTCTTGCTCTCCAGGTGATGTTTTTGCACATAAATAACAATTCTCCATCATGATGGTTTTTTAGAATTTCTGTAGGAATTGTCCCTGCAACAAGCTCCTCTAATTCTACACGTAACCTGGCCACCTCAATTGCCTGTGAATCTTTATCCCTCTTTTGAAGGACTCTCATCCAATCATTCAAATCTTCAGCTGTTATTTCAGTAGTTTTTCTCACTGGAACCACTTTCTTCTGTGGTTCTAAAATTGGCATCCCTGAACAACTAGCTTCACTAGCATCCAATCTCGAATTAGACTGTACCTCTAATCCTTCACTACATGTGTCATGTCTGGATTGTCTCAGATCACTATTTTCTGTCCTTTTTCCTGAGTCTCCTGAGGGACCAGCCAAACTTGTTATCCTATTCCCAACATATGGAACCACCAAACCATTTTCACTCGTCCTCTGCTTATCAAAAATAGGCATAACCGGACCTATGGTTACAGGCACCGTAACAGCTTCCAAATTCTTTGTCAGCTCTCTAATCTTTTCAGTCAGCTCTGATGTAGTTCTGGCTAATTCTCTCGTATTCTCGTCACCACATCGATTCTCTCTTTCTTTTTCCCTGAAAGGATTTCCACTTCTTAACTCAGGTGTCACAATTCTGTCTCAATGATACGCAATGTATCTCTTATCGGTTCTGGTCTATATGGAGGTGGTCTCTTGTAAATCATGTCATTCAAGACCTCATCCTCATACTCATTAACTCCATATCTTTTCACTTCTGCCTCAGGAACCCTTTCCGCACCCTTCCTTTCTTCCCTCTCGTCAACTGTTCTCATAGGATATAATCGCTCTGACATACTAGCATCTCGCCATCTCTTCATTCGATCATGATGAGTTTCACGATCATGTTTCCTCCCAAACATGTATCTGTAGTTGCCTCCAGACCTCTGTTTTTCTCGCTCATGTACTTCCTCTTCCCATTCCACTAAAGCCTCAAACTGTGTCGGCCTCGGTCTTGGGTCAAGACACAACATCTTTTCCCGTAAATTTCTCAACACGGCCAGATTAAATGAACCATGTTCTGGGAATGCTAGGACACCATCTTCCTTAGTATACCTAACCCAATTCTCCAACCATATACAGGTATGATACCCATATCTCGCAGCCATGAAGGATGCAGGCGTTTTCGTTGGAGGTAACAATTCACCTTCTCTTGTTTTAACATCTTTATCCTTGTCAAACCATCGTTTTATTTTTCCAAACAATGATTTTTTCTTTTTCTCTTCTTGGTAATACATTTTAACGTTTACCAAAACTTTCTAATCCCTTCCGTAATACAACTGTACAGTACGATTTTTCATCCAATAACAGCGCGACACACACCAACGCACCAATCCTGCAGCGTCTACGTCACCCTGTACCCCTTCCAATCCTTGCGCGGCTCACACCAACGCACCAATCCCAGCGCGAACACTGTTCTGATCCAATATCCACTCAGAGCGCGGTCTGTTTGACGTCAGCAGTCGCTGCAGTCGCTCCTACTCCTGTCTCCTGTCACTCGTCTACCCCTCCTTTACAAAACTTTTCAGTAGACTTCGTGTCAAATTCTACAAAATCTATTAGTTACAACATATAAACATCTCCATTGTCTGCTTCGCTAACCACAGAATAGTAAAGAAAATCTATTTCACAAGAATCCCGTCTTTCACTCACTTCTGTTCCAGTACGGAATTAATACTCTCGTTGACACAGTAGCACATCCCTCTACTCTGCCCTTCTATCATGCATTCATTAACTGTTTCCTCTAGGACTGCTCCAAAGAGTCTTACAATCAACTAAATGCTCATACATTCACGCACATTCATACAAGAAAATGTAGTACATACACACCGAATCCTGCTTTTTCCGAGAACAGCGAACAGTCTGCCCTACTACAGAATTATAACACACATTAACCAAGCAGCTTACCTCTGCCCAGTCCTTCAAACAAGCTCAGAGAATACCTATTACTTCTCCCGCGACTATCACTTCCTGAGCCCATCAGTGACCCTTCCCTGTGCTTAGTAGGAGGCACGGGGACTAAGGAGGGCAGAAGTGCACTTGTGCGAACGAAGGCAGATGGTTTTCAGGTCCTCTCCATGCTGCTGCGCGCTGTGGAGGCCTTGAGATCTCAGTGCCTGCAAACATACATTTAAATTGTCAGTGCCTAATAATGTCCATCCGGTGACTGCATAATTAAAGGTTTTTGCTAACTTTTTGTCATGAGTGCTTTATGAGGTCACAGACACTACACTGGCAACGAGGCAGTGGTCAAACCGAACATGGGTGGGCGGGGGACAGCATATGTACCCCTGTCCCCCCTCCCACTACCAGAAGTGGCCGGCCGGAAGTCCCCCTGGTCCCACGCCCAGGGAAACTAGGAGGCCGACTCCATTGCCTTCCTGTGGCACAAAGGCAGCCGCCCTGTTGAGGGGCCACTGCGTGCGCCCCCCCCCCCCGCAGCCCTGACAGAGGATGTTGTCTTACGGCTAGACTGTCGACCTTGGAGCTGGGAAACCAAGGTTCGAGCCTCGGGGCCGACTCCACATACTGTGATTCTGGGCAAATCACTTAATCTCCCTGTGCCTACCCAAAAAAATAAAATAAATGAATTTGTTGTCTTGTGTAACGTAACTGGTGCTCATGTACAGCGCTCCAATACCTTTAGGTCGAGTTCACGCTATATAAATCTGCAACAAACAAAAAAAATCAACAAAAATTATGCTGCCTTATTGTTGTGTAAAACCTCCTGTCCTGGAGAACATGTCATCACTGGAAAAAGAGAAGACCGAGGGAGGCGAAAATGAAGTGGGCACTTCAAATGCAGCTCTGGTGGCCCTTCTGCTCCTGCTGCAGGTGGTCCTGGTGACTTGCAGGCTCTGAGCACACCAACATTCTTCCATCTTGAGGACACAGATAACTTGGGCGTCCTGCGGTATTAATAGGTGAAGGAATTCGACATATACAGAGGTACTCTGGGTACTGAATGTGACAGACTTCTGCTCCATCTACTCATGCACTGCATTGGCCGAGCTACCATAGACATCACCTTCCAATTTGAGGAAGGCGAGAGAGATTCGCACAACAAATTGACAGAGAGCTTGATGACATACTTTCTTCCGAAGAAAAACACTGACTCTAAGAGGTACATATTTTATTCGAACATGCAAAGATTCGGTGAAAAGTTTTAAAACTTTGTCACTTGCCTAAAAGCATGTGTCCAAAACTGTAACTTTGAGAACTCCAGCAGTGAAGAAGCCCTTCATTCTCAGATTGCCGCAGTCTGAGGCCTTCTGCAAGAAACTCGTACTAAAACCTCGCAAGTTGAAAGAACAAACTGTCCATGGCTCTTGCCATGTACAGTGGAGTATTAAGCAGAGATCATGAAGCAGTATTAACTTTTCAAAGCTGTTGATGAAACTGTGAATTAAATCAAAGGTTACACCTCAAAGATGGTGGCTCCAGACACCACTTCCCCCAATGAGGTTTCCACCTTCCTCATTCAGGTCCCTGCTCTGCAGCACAAAGCACGTGCCTTAGTTATGGGAAATGTGACCCTTTCCAACCAAACTGTGTGCCGAAGCCAGACTGACTGCAACACTGTAAGGAAGCCCCAATCCGCAAAGTGACTCAATGACAAGCGTATGAGCACATTACGGTTACACCATCAGATCAGGTAGGTTGCGGCTCATGTGAGTTTATCATCAATATCATCACCGTCTGACAGGAAATCGTAAAAAATGGTTAAGGTTTTCTCAAAAAGGTAGTGTCCTCACTGATGACAGTAAAGAACCGTCTGAACTCGTCCTGAACATTGATGTGAAAGTGGGACTAATTCATCATCAAGTCACGATAGATGCTGCTTTCACCACACTGACAAATGCACCTCTGCTGACATCTGTCAATGTTCTCATATTACATATGGCTTGCAAATGCCTGTTAAGTGTCTGGGAAAGTTGCACTTGAAGCCCACTCATCGACTTAATTCTACAAACAGTGGCATTTATGTAATTGAAGCGGCTGCCAGCAGGGCCGGTGCTAGGTCCCAGGATGCTTATTTTCAGCTCAGGGAAGACCTGGCTTGGCAGATCGGCTGGGCTGTTCCCATGAGGAGCAGGGTGAAGCCTGACTTGCATTTGGCTGGGTCTCATTGCAATTGGGAGCTGGGGAGGAGAACCCCTCCCCTGGGTTTTGCCTCTTTGGTGTAGTGAGGTGAGCCCCAGGGAACGGGTTGGGCATCTCCTATGGCCCCAGTTGCCAGGAGACACTGTTTTTATATCCCAAATGAGAGGACGGATGCAGTATAGCTTGCTTAACTTAACTTCTTTATTGTGACCGCCTCTCCTTACTCCCGTCCTCCTCGTTTTCCCATTCTTTCCCTTCTGCACCCTCATCTTTTTCCGTTCCCCTTTTTCCTCCGCCCACATCTCGCCCTGCATGGCCCTTGCACCGCGCTCAGGCACCATGCATGATGACACTACATCTCCCCCTTCTTAAAATGTTCAGTGCTCACTTGTTCACAGCTCTTCAATCAGCCGAGTGTGTTGCCGAATGGTTCTCTTGATTCTTTTGAGCTTGCCAAGGCTTCAGGTCTTTCACGGTTGTCTGTTTCTCGACCTGAGTCATCCGTGTCGTGTTCTGACGGGAAACATCCTTCACATCACATGCGAAACATCGCATGCCATTACAACCCGGTTGTTACAACGACCGCATTGATACATCACAAACCATTACAACGCAAGTCGTTACAACGACTTGCTGTAGGGGGCAGAAGGTGATGGATTTAAAATCTAACACCTTCCCTACTGTTGCACAGACTGGAGTTGGAATAGTAAATTATACTATTCCAACATCCAGCGCCCCCTACAGCAAGCCGTTGTAACGATTTGCGTTGTAATGTATTTGATGTAACAACGTGGTCGTTGTAATGACCGCATTGTGATGGCATGCAATGTATCGCATGGGTTGTAAGGTGGCCTATTCGTTCTGACTCTTTTGCCTGGGTGCAGGCTGCTGGCTTGCATTTCTTGAAATGCAAAACATTTTGTGTGATTCTTTAGTCCTTAAATACAGCAGTGACCATGGTTCCTTTGCGACTCGTCACCTGTAGGGGTTGGTCACAATATCTCCTGTCAGTTTTTGTCTTTTGTTCTTGTCTGGCTAACACCCAGTCTCCTTTCTGGATGTTGGAGGTTCTGGCGTTTTGGGGGTCATCTGCATACTCTTTCATTTTTGCTTTCTGGTTCTTATCTAGTTCCGCCAGTGCGGCGTGATCATGATAGTGAGGGCTAGAATGTACAACGGCTTCCATGATGGGTATTCTGGTACGCAGTGTCCTTCCCAGCATCAGAGTAGCTGGACATTTGTTGGTGGTGCTGTGGGGCGTGGTCTGATATGCTCGTGGCATCTCGTTCAGTGCAAGTTGAACATCTCGCCGGGCCAGTTCTGCTTGTTGTATGGTCTTCTTTAGTGTGGCTATAAACCTCTTTACCATCCCATTGGCTTGAGGCCACATGGGGGTGATCTTCCAGTGTGTGAAGTTGAGGTGATTTGCGAATTCTGCAAAGTCATGTCCATTATCCGTCTTCACTACTGTGGGGATTCCCCACACAACAAATGTTTCGTCCAGGTCTGGTATGATGGTGGTTGCTATTGTTGACGATACTTGTTGCGCAATAGGGAATCTTGAGTACTCATCCATTATGACAATGATGTACTTCCCAGATTTTAAAGGGCAGAAGAAATCAATGGCTACCTGTTGCTACACGCTGTCTGGGAGGACGGACATCTTAAGTGGGGGACATGGTTCTTCACGCCCTACCAGTTAACATTGAGGACAGTCTTGAAGTGTGGTCTCTACCATTTGATCAAGTGAAGGGAATCAGACTCTTTTACATAGAGCTTTAGTGGTTGCCACTACGCCTTTGTGTCCTTCATGCGCCAAGTTAACAACCCCTTGTCGTAACTGTTGTGGAATGACAATCTGTCTGTCTCGTACTAACATTCCATTGTTTCTGATTGTGAGGTCATTTTTGACGTGTCGGAAATACACTAGTTCCTGTGAGTTGGCATTTTTGTCATTTGATGTTTCCTCCAGTTGTCTCCAGGAGTTTGTTTGAATGCGATGCATTACGTTTTGAAGCGTGGCATCCTTGCTGTGGCTTCGGTGATCGCTTCCAATGGGACAGCTGGTGGTTTCGCTTGATCGATGACTAAGTGAATGTATTCTTCAGCCAGCGAGTGTCTTGTTCGTATTGTGGTCCTGGGATGTCTTTGTTAGACCTGCCAGTCCTTTGGCTGTCCCCTCCTCATTTTTCTTCCTTTACCCTCTAATTTTTCTGTCCACTAGTTTTTTTTGGTGTTGACTTATAGGTTCTGGGTGCCACATTATCACTAATTGATGGTGTGGCGCAATGTGCTTCCCTAAAATGGAGGGAGAGAGAGAGCTCCTCCACAAAATGGTGGCCTAAACTGTCACCTCAGAACCTGGGCCATAGGCTGGCATGAGGAGTTCCAGAACCTTCTGGCCCATTCTGGACAGTTAGGGCCCAGGCTATATATAGAGATGAGGGGCGACGGCCATTTTGTGTGACGTGAGGTAGTCAGGAGTAAGGCACCTGAGTGGGGAGGTAGGAGAGCAGGAGGGGGGGAACTGACTGTTCTTAGGGGCTGCTTTTTCTCCCCCCTTCGGTTGACACTACCCCCTACCTTGTGACCTAGCCCTGCCTTTAGCCTCTGACCCTGGGATCACGTTAACCATCTTGTGCTCCCCGCCTGGCCAGGACTCCTGAAGAGAACGGGGGAAGAGAGTGACCGTCCACCATTGCCCTGACTTTGCCTGGCACCCCCTATCTTGGTCTGCCCCTGGCGTGTGGCTTGCCGCTTCCCAGCCTGCCTACCCCGAGCTGGGGCGTACCTGTGAGAGTAGGGGGCGCTGGGCGCCAAACTGATCATCACCCCTCAAATTGTAGGCCTACCCTTAATTTCCACACACCCCCGTTGAGGGGGTCCTGAAAGAACTCACCACTGTGGCCTGGGGGCCAGAAAGATTGCCCCTGCTATCGCTGGGGCCCGCGGAGAAGCCCGGGGCACCGTCGCTGACGTCACAGCCGAGTTTACGCGGCCCCCAGGGCTGAGGAGGCCGCCAGAGTTCAGGGAAGGCCTCGTTAGGCCGAGCGATCTAGTCGAGGCCGCGTAGGCCCCTTAGCCTGTGACACCTGTCACCTGACGGGGGCGGACTGCCAAACGCCGCCCCCGCCGCTTCACCACTCGCTGACTGGGCCGCGCCCCCGCAGGCCGCTCTCTCAGTGGCAGCTGCGGGCGCGCCCTGGCCGCGATGCATCAACAGTGGGAGGCCTCGAGAGGCGCGATCGACCCGGACCTCGCCGGGAATCCTGCACGGCTGGCGGAGGGGGCACTGAGGATCGTGGTCCCCATCTGGCCGAGGATCTTCGCAAGGGCCGGTAAGGCCGACGCTTGAGGTAAATCCCGGGGAGGAGGGCGGGAGGCCTGGGAGAGGTCCAGTGCACGCCCCTCCCCCTGGGAATCCAATCGTTGGGCCCGCTTGGCCCTGCAACTACCCTGGAGTGGGAAATTGGCCGATCCATGGCCCCCTGAACTTGTGCCTAATGAAATACTAAACGTTGGCTCCTCAGAATTGAAAAGTAACTGCCTCCCCGGATAAGACGAGTCCCTCAGGGAGGTATCAGGTTCAATGATCAGCGCTTGGACCCCCTGATTAAAAGCCATAATTGAAGCGCTGTGTTCACTGGGAATGTCTAAAGCTCCAAAGGAAATCGTATGGCGCCTCAATGATATTTAATGACCCTATTTAAAGTGCTAAGAAATGGCTATGTGCAGCGCTATATTTAATGACTCTATTTAAAGTGCTAGGAAATGGCTATGTGCACCGCTATATTTAATGACTCTATTTAAAGTGCTAAGAAATGGCTATGTGCAGCGCTATATTTAATGACTCTATTTAAAGTGCTAAGAAATGGCTATGTGCAGTGCTATATTTAATGACTCTATTTAACACACTATAAAAATTTGCTGTGTTGTGTTTGACCACCAGGAGGCGCGCTTGAACTCATACCAGATCTAAGGTATTTTAGCACTGCCAATTTAAACACACTGAAAAGTTTTGACCCTAATGTGATGTAAAAGAAAACCGATTGTTTTCCCCTGAAAGAAAAGAAAAACATGATAAAAGGATAAGATGAAGCTTATCTAACTATTTTCTAACTCCATGGTGTAGTGTCGTTTTTAGTGGTGGTACGCTGGAGTGCTGAGGTGAGTGTGATGCAAGCACGACATGTTACCTGGAATGAGGCCTTTCCACCTAAACCAAGCTACCATAGGTCTTTAGGTCCAATAGTCTTGACAAGTAGTCGGCTGGATTTTCCGCCCTCCCTGGCTTGTTGACAATGGTGTATGTGTATTCTTGAAGGCGAATGCCCCACCATTCAATCCAAGGTGGCATTTTTGCTCGGGCATTTCCAAATATTGGTATGACAGCTTGATGGTCTGTGATTAGAGTGAAGTGCTTCCCATAGATGAAAATGTTGAAGTGCTCCCATGCCCAGACAGCCTCTCTTTCTCCGGCTTTGAGTATGCTTTCTCAGTGTCCGTTTTTCTGCTGCTGGCGTATGCTACAATGTGTCGTTGGTCAGCTTCGTCTTTGTACTGAGCTAAGATGGCTCCAAGTCCTACTGGGCAAGCATCCACAGTGATTTCTGTGTTTTTGCGAGAATTAAACTATACTATGTTGATGGCATAACCCACAGCTGTCTTAATTTTGTTGAACTCCTGCTCACATTTTGCTGACCATCAGAAGATTTGACCTTGTTTTGTGAGTTCACGCAAAGGATAGCTGATGGTGGTGTAATCCTTTATGTATCGGGCGCAATAATAGGCCCAGCCTGGGAAAGATTGTATGTCACTGACATCTCATGGGCAAGGGGTGTCAGCTAGCGACGTCACTTTTTCAGGGTCAGGTGGCATTCCTTCACTGGAGAAAATGTGACTGTAGAATTTCAGCGTGGATTTGTGAAACTCATACTTGTCTCAATTGAGTGTGAGATTGGCGTCTAGAAGAGCATGGCACACTCGAACCAGAGCTTTGTGATCTTCCTTGAGGGTGTCACCGAACACCAGGATGTCGTGACTGTAGTTGAATGAGTTAGGAATGTGATGAAGCCTTACTGCTTCTTGGAATATTTCTGCGGCGAATGAGATTCCAAAATTGAGGCCTTTGTATCTGAAGTGGCCTTGATGAGTTGAGAAGGTAGAGATGTAGTGGGATTTCTCGTGAAGCTCAAGTTGGTGGTAGCCTTTGTTTAAATAAAATTTTGAAAAGACTTTTTCACCATTTAGACAATTAATCATGTCACTGATGGGGGGTTCCGGATGCCGTCCTCGTTCTTTGGCTGTGTTTGGGGTCTCATGTCCACGCAGAGGCGCACTTTGTTGTCTGACCCCGTTTGGGTACTACCACCACTGGGGATACCCACGGGGTTGGTCCAGTAGACCTCTCAATGATGTCAGCTCGCAGTAGGTCTTGTAACTCTTCGTCTACAGCTTGTTGGAGGTGAAATGGCACTTTCCGGTGATGTTGAGCCACGGGTGTTACTTGTTCAGTGATGTGTTGTCAGACTTTGAAGTGGGCTAGTTTTCCGAGTCCAGTGAACAGCTTTGGAAACTTGCTGATGATGTCCGGTGTGTCATCTACTTTTTATAGTATCTCTACTAGTTTCAGGCATTCAGCGGTGGGCAGGCTAAGAAGGCAGTCAGCTGCTTCGGGTCCTTCTTTGACATGAATCTGTGCGTGAACCATTCTGTCTTCGTATGTTAAGGATGTGCAAATTTGTCCTAGACATGGTAGGGGTTCTTTGGACATCCATGTGTAAACGCGCACAGCGGTCTCAGCAGTTTAGGTTTTGTGTTTGTTTTCCTGTATTCTGTTGCACATATGTAGTTGAGTGATGCTCCTGTGTCTAAGACGAATTTTGCCGGGTGATTTCCCATTTGAATGTGCAGCCTTGGGTATTTCTTTAATCTGTCAGGGTCTGCTACCATGCACACGTATTTGTCACTGTCTTGAAAGATGAAAGTGAGGGCTGAGGACTTCCTCGATGACGAGCGTCAAGAACGGTGTGTGAGGTGAGACTGTGTGCTGGATCTGGATGAGCTGGTTGATCGGTCTCGCCTATCACGTACTGCTCTTGCATGATGATGAGGTCCATAGTTTTTTGGGGTTTGATCTAGTTCCTTGTGGGATGCTCGGCACACTAGTTCAAAGTGGTTTTCTTTCCCACAGCGGCAACAGTGTTGCCCCAGGGCAGGGGCCTGTTCGAAGGTAATCTTGACCACAACAATAGCATTGTAATTGTTGTTTCTGGCTACTGCCGCTCCTGTTCAAGCTGCGGGTCAGGCTTGTGGGTTTGGAGGGACTTTTTAGATCTGACTGGCATCGAGGATTTACCTGAGAGTGAAGTCGGAATGCTTGTTCACGTTTTTCTGTTTTGCCCACTTCCATCTTCCTGGCATGTTCTTCAGCTTGATCATTTATTAGTGGCAGCTCTTCAATGTCGTCAAGTGAGTAGTGTTTCTTTAGCAGGCGAGGGCCGAGTGCTTCTGACTGGCAACCCTCTATGATTCGTAGACGAAGGGCTTCTTCCGTGGTGAAGTTATCAAATTTGCAGTAACGGGCTAGGCGTTTGAGGCGTGTGATGAATTCGCCCATCAATTCATCCTTTTCCAGTGAAGCCAAGTTGAAGGTGTAGCGTTCATAGTCTAAGTTATGTTTATGGAGGAATTTCCTGTTCAGTGCATCTCTCACGTCTTGATAGGAAGTAGACAGTAGGCAGTCGGCAGTTCTTTGATCACTTGACCAACGTCTTTGCCAATCAGGTTGCGCAGGGCAATGAGTTGCTGGTTGGGGTCGGTGACTCGCGACCCCTTCATGAAGTCTTCAAAGTCTTCTAGCCAGCCTTGCTATCTAGGACCCATGCCGCTGCCAGATGTGAGAACCGAGGAAGGATACGCCTAGCATCACTGGTCCTGGCTGCGCATTTTGTGAGGTGTCTGGCGATAACGACATGGTGGTATTTTTGCAGGTCCGGCAGTGAGTGGCAGTAAGTGGCAGTGGTGGGGACACCTGAGGTGCACCGCTGAGATGTGGCGTAAGAATGGGGAAGACTGGCTTCCTCCAGGGGTCATCAGGGCGCTATGGGAAGATGCCAAAAGGTATGGAGGCGTAAAGTATGCTGCAAGTGTGCCCAGTAGAAAATGTATAGGCAGTCTGTAATGGTGTAATGGTGCCTGATTCCAAGATGGCCGCTGGGACAGTAACAGAGCTCCTAAATGGGTGGCCTGACTTCAAAATGGCTGCCCGGGAGGACAAATGTGCACAAGGCCGCAGACGAGTAATGGGAAGCATGGCTTACCCTGGCAGCAGTGATGGGGTCGTGTCAGGCACACCGGAGCTCAGGGGCGGATGCAGAATCACTTGAATGCAGGAGTTTGGTTGTGGCAGGTAGGCAGGCGAGAGTCCACGGCAGAAGGCAGTCTGGAGCATGGCTGGGCATCCACGTGCTTCGGTGAGCATGTCAGAAAGCCGTGGTGCTCTGCCTCAGCCAATTCAGGAGTCAGTGCGGACAGGATGTGGCCACCGGCGAGAGCAGTACATGGTGTCCCGTGGGCTGCGTGTGGTATACAGCTGCGTAGGGTTGCGGCTACTGGCTGCTGACTTGGGGCTGTGGTGCGGGCTGTAAGGCGTGTTGCTGCTGCTAGGTTTGAAGTGATGGCGGATCCCAGAATCCAAGCCTTTGTCACCAGTTTGTTATGTCCCAAATGAGAGTACGGACACTGTATAGCCTGCTTAACTTAACTTCTTTATTTTGACCGCCTCTCCTTACTCCCATCCTCCTAGTTTTCCTGTCTTTCCCTTCTGCCCCCTCCCCTTCCTTTTTTGTTCCCCTTTTTTCACCACCCACATCTCGCCCTGCATGGTCCTAGCGCCGCGCTCAGGAGCCATGCATGACTACACTACAACAGTCTGCAGGTTTGTCCTGAAATTAAACCTCCTGCCTGGCTGCCCACACAGAAGCACTGCGAGATGCCTATTGCAGTTGAGACCCCCACAAGTATTAACCCTCTTGTGTGAAAAGGAGCTCTCACACCTTCAGCTCTTTGTGAGCTGTAAGTGGCTTGTAGGTGACTGAGAGGGAGGAGCTGCAGCCCAGGAGGGGTCTGCACAATGCAGCTTCAGAAGCAGGGGCATCTACTGAGAGGCATACAGCCCTGAATGTCTCACGTTTTATGTAAACTAGCAGGGCCTCGCACATCCCCATTCTGCCCAGGCCCCCAAACATCCTAGGACCATCCCTAGCTGCCAGCACAGGCTACTTGTTTAGCTTTAACCCATTGTCAAAATGAGCCTTCTGCAGGTCCTCTACCAACTTGTTGGTCAACAGACCAGGACATGTACAAGCTCAAAAAGCAACTGATTCAACTGCACACCCACAACATGATTTAAACCCCTAGCATAGCATTTCCACAACAACATTAAAAAACAAGTAGATGAAATGTACAATCTGGTAAAGCAGGACACAATTGAACCAGTGGATGAACTTAACCGTCGATATTCTCCATTGTTCAAATCCCCAAATGTCACAAGTGGGGCAAAATCAGCATCTACTTAATATATACTTCCCCATTCAGTATGAGAGGCATATGGATCCTTGCAAATGCACACAAATGGTGATGGGAGGAATGCTTGTAAATAGTCTAATCCAGTGGTGGGTAGCATTCCAACCCTTTGTTTTTCTCCCACTGTACCACTCTAGACAGAAGTCTGCCTTATGCAAACCAGTATTGCCCAGCTCTTCAAGGGAATAGTTCACCAGAAACAGACAGATGGGGACCCCTTGGAAGGAAACACAAGCAACTCCAAATAAGTTTTGGCCTTATTGGATTACATCAGTGAAGCATTGCTTGAATCCAATGGCACAGTGAACGAGAAACCCACATCTGGGCATACCTTTACTCACATTGGGCGTTACCTCAAGTACACAAGAGGTGATGCGAGGAATGATTGCAAACAGTCTGAAGTACTGGCATTTTTTCTATTGAGCCAGCCCATAAAATAAATAAAATGATTTGCCCACTGTGTCACTCTAGACAGAGGCCTGCCTAATCAGTACGGACCGTGCCCTTCAGGGAAACAGTTTATCATAAACTGCCAGGAGAGGCCCCCGCCAGAACAGAAGGGAACACAAGCAACCAAAGAACGATTGCAGGCCTCTTCTGTAAGGTATAGCTAAGATCCCATGGCACTGAGAACAAGGAACCCACATCTGGGCATAACCTTGCCACTTAAGATGTTACATCTGACACTCACGAGGTGATATTAGAAATGCAGCAATCACTCTGGAAACCTTTCCAGCTTATCATTTTTCACCCACTCTGCCACCATAGACAGAGCCCTGCCTTATGCAAATCAGTGCTGATCATAGACCTCATGAAATCCCAAAATATTGTTTCCAGGACTTTATACACCCCACTCAAAGGTGTTATGTTTTTTCAAATCTTGATCGAATCTTGATCTAAAAAAAACATATCCAACTTCAACTAAAAGAAGGCTCTCACTACATCACATGAGTTGTTACTCATTGTGGTCTTTTCAGATACAAATGGCTCAGTTTCAGTGTTGCTTCAGTAGATGAGGTGTTTCAAGCGGAGTTTCTTGGTGCTCTCCAAGTCACTCCAAATTGCCTCTGTTACAATGATGGCAGTTTTGATTTTGGTCTAGACACAAAGGGCAACCAGGTTTGTTAGAAAAAAGGGGTTACAAGAAACCACTAAGAAACCTACTTGGAGATCCAAAGATTTTGGAGTAGATTCCTCACCACTATATTTTGGCATGCTTCATCATTGGCGCCTATCTGCACCCTGGTAAGGTGATACCACCATGGCGGACTCAATCACGAATGGGCGTTCTTATATAAAATACCTATCTGGATAAAGCAGGGAACCAGGTGAACAGCAAGAGAAAGTCTAAAAAACCCTCAAGGTAAACCTTATCAAAACCTATTTATTCGAAGGTACCGTGGGGTTATTTAAAATATAATTGAGTGTTAATATCTCAAGCACCCCTGTTTCTTGCTGACATGTTTGGGCCATCACAAAGTGCCCGGATGGTTCTGGGGCCTTCCTCAGGGCTATGAAGATGTGCCCCTACCTATTCTAGCATGCATTCCATACATTTAATTGAGGCATAAGGGTCTCACCTGAAAAGAGGGTCCTTCTGTATTTCAGAGGTGCCCTAATTTGTCCTTTTTTAGGGGTCATGCAGGTCTGGCAGGGGGGACAATCTTGTTGTCACACAAACTCCAAGAAGTGGATCACTTCCCGTCACCTGTGTGTGCTGTCCAGATCACCGCCGAACAGTGTGTTCGGAATGTACCTCGATCCCGACAAAATCTTGGCATTGACATCTGTTTGTGCACCTAATAATGATCTTGCTTACTTCGACCCCTCTCTGAACACAGAAATTATGGTTTACATGAGCCCCGTTGGCCTAGGTGACATCCTGGCTCTGAGGAAAATTGATCCACAGGCTCCCTGTTACTTGATAGACTATAAAATCCACAGCCTCCAGAGTCCTGAACAAACATATCTGATGCAGAGAAAGAAAGTGTAGCTGTGTTTTTGGAATGTGAATAGCAAACCATTCCCTGTCACTGTTAAACATTAAGCCTTCCTCCCTCGTTTTGGAAACCCCAAAGCAAAAATGCTCCTACACATTGAAAGATAAGAACTACAAGACTACACATTCAAAATAATACAGCAACCCAGCTGTGAGAGAAATCTTGCTGACTTTGTGTCAGAGTTTCCAGTTGCTTCTAGTTCAATACAACTATTGACAGAATACCTTCGCTACATAATTAGTCAGACTAGCATATGTGCTTTGAGTAAAAGAACCATCATTTAAGAATCATGGCATGATCCCACTGAGCGAACACCATCTGACCTCATCAAAACACAAAGGTGGAGAGATCTTGAATGTGTACACAAGCTTTAAAATGACAGATAGATAAACAGAGCACAGGATTCATACTCCAAAACATTTGTTTGGCCATGCACCATTCAATGCAGAATCAAACTGTACACATGACTCATGAAGGTCACCACAGTGTTGTTGCCACTGCGTCAGAAGGTATAATTTCCCTCGCTTGATGACCGTGTGGCAAAAGTAGTAGGGGAGTGCCATATCTGTCGGATGTTAGGAAAAGACAACTCTCCACAGCCCCTCCAAAAATCCCGGCTCCTTTCAAAAGCGTGGAAAAAAGTTGGAATGAACTTCTCTACACCCACTGCCACATTGCAACATTTATAATTGTAACTGATGAATCCTGACATTTTCCTGATGCGATGGCTGTTCCCAGCATGCTATTTGTTATCGTTCTACAAGCACTGAGCAAGGTTTTCCCCACTTTTTGCATACCCTTGTTGGTCGAATCATACAAAGGGCCCCCATTTAGGGCCTGATCAGAAGTCTATTGGAACAGTTTTGCTGGGTGACATACCCCTCCACCTAATCACTAATGACCTGCCATTCCCACACCCATTTTTTCCAGGTATGGGAACACTGAACCCAGTTCTACAGCTGAAATTCCAGCCAGTAAAACCACATACTGCTTCAAGGGCATCAGCAGTCAAGACTTATCTCCTGGACTCTACCAAGTTTTTTCTGAGAAAGGCTCTCCCTTGCCAAAACTATTCTTCACTGTCCTTCCTCATCCTATTAGCCTTCCTCCTTCCAATCACATCCCTCACGGAAGCCCCTGGTCCAATTTGCCACTTTCTTACAGGAGATGGTAAATGGGAGCATTACACCCATCACAATAGGAAATGCCATGTGGATTTTTGCATGATAATTCCATTTCTCCACAGTTATTCCCCATTCTGAGTAGTCTAACTAATAATAGGTGGAATTTCATGTCAACTGGAAACAGTAATTGCAGCTGCTGGCAATCTCCGCATGATACTCTGCCTAACTCATAATCATGACCTTAGTGGTAGAGTTCCATGAATCTGCTGCCCTTCTAGTGTTTGAAAACAGAAAGATCATGTTGTTATGGCCTCAATCCTACAGCACAGTGGAGAAATCATCACCCACAGTTATAAGTTAGACCCTGTGACACTGAGTGAAAAGAGAACATGAAGTCGTATGCAAACAATGGAGAGCTCATGTCCTTGTCTTGCATCAAGAGAACCTGGTGTAAGTAAAACATTGAGGCAATCTCAGAGGATCTCAACTATGATCTGCAACACTATGAGATCACCAACATGAAGGCCTGATCATTATTTCCTGGCGAGATGACTGTGTCATCACTATGAACTCTTTATGCTTCAGTTACCTTGTGGGTGAGCCCTGTAAACTAGATCCTGCTGAAGGGCCATCTAATCAAGATACCATTTCCGATACACAATATAATTCTGATCCACTGGTTTTCCAGGATGTTGACATCAGCCTGCGGGAACATAGACTGTGATGTGACCTCACATGCAGTCACACCTCTTGCTGCATCCCTTGCATCTTACTCTTATTCTCTGTTCTCCCACCCCTCTTTCTCTCCCTTGCCCTCTCTTCCTTCCACTTCCCTTATCTCAGGTACGAATTGTCATCAAGCCTCCTGCATGACACGTGTTACGGATTTAACCTAGTTCATATATATGTGGAGGGGTATGCAGGGTCTTGAATTCTGCTTGAACCGAGCGTCACTTCCTGAGCACATCCATGACCCTCCACTGTGCTCATGAAGAGATGGTTTTGTGACAGCAATGCCTGGCTCAGAGCATTCATTGGCGGTCACAACAGTTTGTTAATGGATCTTTCACATGAAGCAATGTGTCAGCTTGCCGGATTTCCAAAACAACTGTAATTCGTTGCACAAGTCTAAGCTCCTAGAAAGTAATCATTCATTTTCACCATAGTGAAAATTTTAAAAATCGGACAGTTCTGAAAATGAAAAGAACTCTGTGAATCCATAAATTGGCGATGGCAGCAGAGTCATGGCCTGTGCGGTAAATGGCAGCCTGCCTATCGGTTGTTCAGTACAGAGAGAAGCTTCGCCCACTCCCCCAGCCCTTATTTTTCATAGGCTTGTGTGTTTGTCCTTTGTAGATGCTGTCTTCTGATTCATTATGAGGCTTGTTAGTCCCTCCTTAGTACATCCATGTCGTCATTTGTATCCTCCCATGGCTACTGGCCCCTTTACTTGGTTGTACTATTTCTTTTATTGAGTTTCTCCATTAGGCGGGACAATGTACTTCGCCTGCATTTAGTTAGCCGGGATAATGGCGTCCGTTTGCTTGATTGACGTGTGGCTGCTGTTCTCTACCTTTCAGCGGAGCCTGTGCCTGGCTGCAGCAGGGACGGCAGGTGCGCGAAATGGCAGTGCTGGACCGCTTCCTCTCCTCTATGAGCTAGGACGGAGTTGGGGGGCTGCCGACGAGGAGCCGCCACTTTGCCCAGTGGGCAGCCTGGCCGCCTGGTCCTGGGGACTGCCGGAGATCGTCCAGGTGGTGCGGCTCCTCTGGAAGTCCAAGGGTGCGCTGCAGGGCCTGAGGCCCAGGGAGCCGCTGGAGCCCGCCACAGGAAATGGACCAGGTAAATGTGGAATATATAGAGGGGCACACACAGCCTCAACCAACATGTAACAAACACAATCAAATGCCCCCGGTAATTGTTTCAGGCTGCTCTGAAAACTCTGAGTCTCAAGTGTATGACTGTTGGGTTAGCAACAGCGAAAGCCAGGGAACAGACATAGAGGGTGGCGTTTCTAATCTGTGTGACAATTTTGGATGCTTGTTTTTTTAAAGATTTACGCCGTCTCCAGTGCTTGTTTTATTTTCAGCGCTCACTTTAATTTTTTAAGCAGCCCTGCACCCTGCGCTTTAGCAGTACACGCCTCACACACCACTTGGGGATGCTTCTTGTTTTTTTCAGCGCTCCATGTGTGCTTTTACTTTCATTTTGTAAGTGCCAAGACTGCTACAGACAGAGACAATGGGCTGGGGGCCTCCCACACAGGACCAGTGGTCTACGTGGGGGAAAAAAGTAGGGGAACTGTGGGCGGAGAATCAGAGGGCGAGAAAAACCCGTGGATTGGGTCAGTGGGCGGAGTCAGAGGTGAGGCAGAAAGAGCAAGAGCAAAATTCCGATTTTTTTGTATTTGCTTCCCATTTCACTAACCGGTTACACTTTATTTTTTTTTTATTTTTTTTTTTAAAAAACCTTTATTTTCTGCAAGAATCTGGACACAGCTATTCAGCCGACAACCCGGAGGTTCGGCAGCTTCGGTAGAGGAGGACAGAGAAGCGTCCACAGTGCAATAAAGGAGCAGTGAATAGGTTCCATTTTTAAATAGTTACAAACACACAACAAACCCCAGCAAGGCAACAACACTGAATGCCCATGGTGATAGCCCCCCAGGGGGAGCCGGGCCCCAATCATCTAACAGTCACAGCACTGTGATAAGAGGAAGAAGGGGGAAAAGCAGAGGCCCAAGTAGTCAATTAACCATCACATCTGTATACTGAGCTGGAAAGAATGTCAAGTAGAAAGCTGTTCCTCGGGGGGATCCAACTCAGGGGCAAGACATATTCCCCCCCTGTATTGATTCCACCGCCCCCAGATGGCATGCCACTTCCGAGGGCGGCCTCTAGCGCAATATACTGTTTTTTCCCTGAGCATACTCCAGTCCATATTTTCTTTCCACGCTGTTAACGTGGGGGGCCCCACGGAACCCCACAAGCGCGCGATGTCCCTCTTAGCGACCATGTTACCCAGAGTCACCCACTGGGTCTGTGCCTCATCGTGATCAGTGGGCCCCCAGACATTCAGGAGACAACACCGCGCTTCCGGCTGCATAGCAATGCCCGTCACCTCCCCCATCACTGCATGGACTCGCCTCCAAAATTCCATGATGACACCACATTCCCAGATGATGTGCAGGAAAGTACCCACCATACCACATCCCCTCCTACATAGGCCTTCCTCCGAGAATCCCATATGAACCAGCCTTGGCCCCGTCACATACACTCGATGCAGGATCTTGAGCTGCACCAGCCTCAAACGCGACGGGATCGCAACCTCCTTAGGAGAGGAAACAGCAGACTGCCAATCCTCATCATCCAACTCGAGTCCGTCCCTAGTCCACTGGTCCCGCAGCCCCAGAAGCATATCCGCCCGAACATTTATCAGTTTCTTGTAGATGAGCGAGATCGTGCTCTCTGGCATATGGCCATCAAGGATCCGGTCCTCCAAAGGAGAGGACTCAGGCACCCTCTCACCCTCCACAAGAACTGACCGCAGGGCATGACGCACCTGAACATAGCGGAAAAACTCGGATGTCCCCAACTCATACTCCTTCTGCAACTCTTCAAAGGACTTCACCCTCCCCTTAATCAGCACATCTCCAACCCTGGAGATGCCGATCAAGTCCCATTTATCAAACCCTTTCGTATGCCAAAGCTTACCCAATCTTTCAGATTCAAACAGCGGGGTAGCAAGGGTGAGCCTATCCTTCCAGCCCAGCGAGTCAGTCGCCATCTTCCACACACGCACCGCCACCCCAGTGGGCCCCGTGAGGGACGAGTCCAGGGACCGCGAGTACAACGCCCTATGATAGTTCCCACCGCGCAGCAACCATCTGTCCATGGCATAACCAGGGCTGAGGGCCGGGCCATAGAAACCATGATTAATCGCGGACAACTGGGTGGCCCAATAATAGCGTCGGATGTCTGGAAGCGCAATACCCCCGTCATACCATGGTAGCGTCAACTTAGCAATCGCTATTCGCGGCCGCCCATCCCACAACAACGTTCGTTGGAGGCTTTCGACCTCCCGAAAGTAATTGGCCGGCACCCAATCTAGAGTATTCTGCAATGCGTAGAGGAACCGGGGAAGAGACATCATTTTGAACAAGGCAGCGCGCCCGACGAGGGAGAGCGGCAGCCTCCGCCAGCCCTCAACATCCCGCCGCAGGCGCGCTAGGGGGGGGAGCAGGTTCCTCTCATACCGCAAAGCGGAGTCCATGGAGATAAAGATCCCCAGATACACGAAGCCCTGCTGAGCGATCTGGATCAAACAAGTTCGCGGGACCGGTGGAACCTCGCCACTCAGAACATATAAATACGATTTACTCCAGTTGATGACGAGACCCGAATTTCTACCGAAAGATGTAAGAACGTCACAGACCACTATAAGTGAGTTCTTGGGCGAGGCAAGATACAACAGGATGTCATCAGCATATAGCGAAATGCGGTCCTCGTGTTCGGGTGACCATCTAAGTCCACGTATATCCGGGTGCCAGCGTATCCACGCCGCCAGCGGCTCAAGGGCGAGAGCGAACAACAGAGGCGACAGGGGGCAACCCTGCCGAGTGCCCCTCCCAAGCTGGAACGGAGTCGATGCCCGGCCATTTACCACCACACTCGCAAGGGGTCCCTCGTACAGCAACCTCACCCAGCTCACAAACCCAGGGCCGAAGCCGAAATTGGCTAGCACAGCCCACAAATATGCCCATTCCACCGTATCAAAGGCCATCGTGGCATCAAGAGACGCCACAATAGCCGGTTCTCGCAGCGTGCCCGCCCTGGCGATCACACCATGAAGGCGCCGAAGGTTTAACGCAGTGTTACGATGCGGAATAAAACCGGATTGATCCGGGTGAATCAAGTCTCCAAGTACCCTGACCAATCGGCCCGCCAGGATTTTAGCCAGAATCTTCGGCTCGGCGTTAAGGAGTGATATAGGCCTATATGAGGCACACTTATCTCGGGGTTTACCATCTTTGTGTATCACAACAATTGTCGCCAGTCTCTGGTCCAGCGGGAGGGTCCCACTCCCCCGCGCCTCCATGAACATGGCGCGCAGGTGAGGGGCAACCCTATCCGGAAACAGCTTATACAGGTCAATCGGCAAGCCATTCGGGCCCGAGGCCTTGCCCGAGTTCAGCGCGCGAATAGCTCCCGCCACCTCATCGACCGTTATGTCTCCATCAAGATCATCCCTATCTACGTCAGAAAGACAGGGCAAAGCGATATCACGCAAGAGGTCACGCGAGTCCTCGGGCGGCCTATCCGACACTGAGGCATAAACCATACGGAAATAGTCCGAGAAACACTGTACAATCCTCTCAGGTTCCACAATCACCTCTCCCCCCTCTCCCGTCAGCTCCGGCACTACTCTATTAACCCGTTCTTTTTTATCCAGCCAAGCTAGGAGTTTCCCGGCCTTGTCACCAACATCATACAGGCGGCCCTGCTGTTCCCTACTGAGGGTCTTAGCGGCATTCATCACAAGATCCTTATACTCGGCTTGCTTCAAGCTCAGCTCATGCAGTGAGGCCTCTGTAACCTCCTCCTCTAGCGCTCCCTCCAAAGCCACGATCTCCTCCTCCACCTGCATAACCTCGCCATCTCTCCGCCGCTTGGCCGCCACTACAAGGGAGAGGGCTTCCCCTCGCAGCACGGTCTTAAATGCTTCCCACAACGACACTGCCGAGTCCACGGACCCCTGATTGTCCTTGAAAAAACTATCAACTGTCTTCACCAGTGCGCTGCGCATCTTGGAATCTCGAAAGTACCAGGGGTTAATAGGAGCCACCCTTCCCCCTCCCTCGCGGCCGACATCCAGCCTGACCCACACTGGCGAATGGTCCGATATGCCGCGCGCCATGTGCCTGGCCTCAGACACCAATGGAGCGTGCGCAGCCAGAGTGAGCAGGTAATCAATCCTAGAGAGGCTACCATGCGCCCCGGAGTGGAAGGTGTATTGGCGCTGTGTGGGGTGCCGGAGCCTCCAGCAGTCTATCAGGCCGAGTGTGTCCAAAAAGTCCGGAAGCCACTTCTGAGCCCCCCCAGTGTCTCTGGGCGGGTGCCTATCCAGCAGCCCAGAGCCGACAGCATTGAAATCCCCCCCCACCACTAGCATACCCCCCGGGAGATCCAGCAAGGCCCTACCCAGATCTGTAAACGTGGAGGCCTGCAGGGCTGGAGGGACATAAACCGAAACTAAAACCAAAGTTCTACCTTCCCACCTCCCCGCCACCGCCACAATCCTCCCCCTATCGTCAACAATGGTGGAGTCCACCTCAAATGGTAGCGAGGCTCTGACTAGGATGCCCACACCCCTGGACCCGGAGGAGAATCCCGAATGAGCTATGAATTTATAACCCTTCCTATTAAGAGCATAGCACGTATTACCTATAAGGTGTGTCTCCTGCAGTAGGGCAACATCTGGCAATGACCGTTTCAAGAATTGCAAAACTATCCCGCGCTTAATGCGATCCCCCAAACCATTAACATTCCAGCTGATAACACTTAAACCCCTACCCCCCATCCCCAAACGTAAAGAGGCCCACCCCACACCCGAAGAGCCACCATGGAACAATCCTGAAAATGATCACTACGCCTTGCAGAAACGAACCCCCCAACAACAAACCCAAAATCCCAACTACCCCCCCCCTGCACCCCTGCTGCAGCTTACAAAGCCCCCCCAACTTGCAGTGTGCCTGTCGCCCTACCAAACCCAAAATCTACAAAAAGCACCCTAAGGGAGGAAAGAGCTCCCCTCGTCCTCCCGCAACCCTCCGCAGTTACTGCACTCTATTCAAGTCATTAGATAAAGTCAAATCGAGTCAGTCCGGCTCCGAAGACATCAACCTTGCCCATCCCGGCCACTGTCCCCGTCTGCGGCAGTGTCCTCTCCCGTCCGTCGTCGGGGCAAAGCGTCCAGCCATTCATCGGCCATGGCAGGCGACTCAAAGAAGAATGTCCGGTCTTCGTACACCACCCGTAATCTGGCAGGGAAGAGCATGGCATACTTTAGATCCCTCTCCCGAAGTCGCCTCTTCACCCCCAGGAAGCCCTGCCTCTGCCTCTGCACCTGCTGGGTGAAATCAGGATAGAAATTCACCGACGCGTTCTGGAAGGGGACCGGGCCCGTCACCCTCGATGCTTGCAGGATAGCGTCCCGATCTCGAAAATGAAAGAGCCGGGTGACAATCGACCTCGGTGGGGCTCCCACCGTGGGCCTCCCACCCGGCACTCTATGGGCCCTCTCAACTGCGAAGAACTTCCCAAGACCCTTAGGCTGCAGATGGTTAAGCACCAAGTCCTCCACGAGCAGGTCTACCGAAGTCTCGTCCGAGGACTCCGGGACCCCGATAACGCGCACGTTGTTGCGCCTGGCCCGGCTCTCAAAGTCCTCCAGCCGACGGGCGGCGAGATCACTCTCGGTCCGCAGCTTACGGACCTCGGTCTGTAGTTCTGAGACATCATCAGCGAGGCCTGTGGTCCTGAGGTCCAGGGTTTTAACTCGTTCATTTGTTTTGCCCAAATCCGCGCGGATCAGGTTAACGTCCACCAAGATGGTATCCACTTTGTGCGCCAGGGCATCAAACTGTCTCCCAATCGAAGTCTGCATCCCTTCGAGCGCGCCCATGACATCCTGCAGTGAGAGCTCCGGGGCCAAGGGTGAGGCAGTCTTCTGTGTATCCGGCGACTGGCTCGGTCCACTCGGTGACCCCTTCTGCAGAGCATAGCGGTCCATATTATTGGCTTGAGTATAGGCTCCCCGCCTGGTAGTCTTAGGCTTCAGCCGATCCACCTCTGCTTTGCCCGACATGGTGGGCACCAAGCAGGTCGGTTCAGATAAGACGGCCCTCTCTCAGCGAGAGGAATCAGGAGTGATCAGTTCTGCAATGGGCCGCCAGAGTAGCGTGTAGAGCGTCCAAAGGATAATAAAGCCGCCGAGAGCTCTCCCGGGGCAGGGCAAACAAAGGGCGAGAAAGCGAAAGTGAAAGGACGGGGACCTCCGTCCGATAGTTCACACCTCGCCTGGCCGCTGTTGTTCAATTAGAGGTCGGGCATCCTGCCAACTCTAGCCCCTGGCATCCCTCGGAGATAGGCCTCAATCTTCCGCCATGCATAACTCCGGTTCCCGGTGGGCGATCCGACCTCGGGTAGCATCAATCGCCTCCCTGACAAGTCATCTACACGATGCCATGCATACAGACAGGATTAGAGACAGGATAGTCGATGGAGGGCGCGAGGGTCTCGGGAGCTCAAAGCTCACGCGGCCATCTTGGTCAAGCGCTAGGCTCCTCCCCCGGTTACACTTTATTACATTATTTAATTTAACCAATGGCTACACATGTTTATTTAAGGTTTAATATGAGTTATTGACATTAAAATACATTCACAAAGTGGACTACGTTTTCAATCACAGAATGACCCAAATATCCTTAAAAGTGGAATCACAAGCCATTTGTCTCCCAGCCATGGAGTTTCTGTCATCAGCACTTCTCCCTTTTTCCATAAGAGCAGTTCAAACATGAATGGCAAAATATCCTAGTTTGGAAATGTTTTCCACATAATTATGGCTCTGCCATATTTGCCACATAATACATAATCTGCTGCATAATCTGACGATTTTAACTAATAAATTGTTTATAGCTCAAACGGATCAAACGTTACTGAAAAATATAACTTGTGCTGCTGTGAAGTGGAGGGCCCTTTGCAAAGGTTTTTCTGGTCACCTTTCTCACTGCTGCAGTTGTATGTTCCACTGGTACTAATAAGGAAAAATCTTTGCAGGGACTCAGAAAATTTGCAGCACCAATAATACCAGTGTAGGGTGTCAGATCACTTTACATCACACATATTACACAGAGACAATCATTCGTGTGTAAACCACTGTATAGGAAATTTTACATAAGTCAAAGGACTACAAGGTGTAGGAGTCACATGACAACCATACTAGTAGGCAGTATAGTTTCATAGTGACTGGTCTGGAGAAACACAAACTCAGAATTTAAAACGTAATACTATGGTTAGGGGTTCTCTTTAATAATCAGAATTGATTTCTACCTGAATTAACCCTTTTTTGCAACATTAGGCTAATCAAAGACTGAGGAAAAACCATAACGCTCTAATTTATACCTTGCAGTTTGCATGAAGCTCTTACATGACAGTTAATAGCTCACTGTTCTATGTTAGGATTTTAACTTATTAACTGCAAGTAACAATAGAGTCTCTCGGACAAAAGCAGTAACCCGCTGTCCTATTTCCATTATGTGCACTTTGTTTTCTGCATGGTACATGTTCTTAGCTGCAGGTACATTAAACTTCTGCGCTTCCTTTCCATGAGTCAAAACTTCCACTGTACAAAACACCATCTTTCTCTACTGAGAACATTAACCACTGGTGTTATCATGACATTTTTATTGATGGAGGCCAGGAAGGAGTCAGCAAGTGCTTTTAAAACCATATTATACTTACAAACACGACGCCCCCACCTAGAGTAAGCGTCCGGTGCGGTTGCACTGCCCTAGAGTCATCCTGCTCAAGGGTTCTGTGACCTCAGTGACAGAGTCACTGTCACTCTATGGTGTGCTGCTCCATAGGGCTGCCCACAAGACTGGAAGTGAACTTCATGGATTGTGGCGGACAGGCCTTCAAGGCTAACCCACGCTTGCCACTGCTAGGATCCACCTGCTGGTGCTAAAACACCAGGGCTTTTAAGATCTTGTGGGGCCTTCTAAGGTCTAGCATGGGAATGTGCTCCCTCAAGGGGAGTGGACTGGTGGACTGGTCATGAAGGCTGAACCTGGTTCCCCAGTTCCAAATTCAGCAGCTCTGACCATAGTGCCACATCATCTCTGACACCATACTGCCCCACTGAGAGAAACTTGCAGTGCACTGACCCGCTATAAACACCTGGATGTGACTCAATTCAAGTTACGCACTAGACCAGAGCAATATGCTGCCTAAAATAAATTAACATCCTAGTAAAAGCAAACACTCATTGGGCATGCAAGATTAAGTAAACATGTAAAATGTAAGCAGGAACAATATGGTTACTTTTTTCCTTTTACATTCATTATTCAGATATTAGTCAGTGCCTTTGCCTGAAAAATTAAGGCCCTGACTACAGGGCCCAGAAGGGACCCGTTTCAATGCCCATTGCATATATCCTTACAAAACGTAAGCAGCATGGTTTAAAAAGACCACATTCGGAGAGCGCGCTGCGCGACGATTCAAGATGGCCACCGGGTGAGGAGCTCCGCTCGAACAAAGCCGGCTCGAGCGTGAAGGCACCTCTTTAATGCAACGGAGCTTCGCTTCGAGCATGGATTCGGTTATGGGACACTGCAGAGACTGTTTTGGCAAGTTTTTTTGACCGAAATGCGGTCTTTTTGTTACTTTAATTGCGCATTTTCTGCTCCCCTCAGATGGCGGCCGCCATTTTGTTTTATCTGCAGCGTTTTTCTTCTATTTTTTTGCTGCCACTGAGTCTTTTTGCCAATTCCCTGTTGTTTTTTGGTGGCACTACGGCGGTGGCTGTGTTAGTTCACATTATGCCATCTTTTTGCACAATTATTTGTTAGTGGTTGGTCTCTTTAGCTGCTTTTGTGGATTCCTCGGACTGTATCTCCTAGCAATTACTTTAGAGGGAGCCAGTTGTGTTTCCAGCGTCCCAGTACCCTTCGCTGTGTTGTATCTTGGCACTTTCATCGTTTGCTACGCCTCCTCTTGCTGCTGACTAAGCAATATCACTGCTGTCCTGCCTGCATTCCGCCATTGGTTATTTTTGTCATAATTGGTTGCGATACCATCAGTATGGAGGGCGTACATTCAACTAAACCTCACGGTGGTTCCACTGGGGGAAGGAAGGATTCAAGCAACCCTTCTGTCAAGCGTACCAAAAAAGACCCGCCTTCCCCAAACAAGTCTCCGCTGCCTCTCACTCTTGAGGATATTATGGAAGAGTTGCGCCTTATTCGTCCTTTTATTACAGACACTGTTGCTACGCTTCAGAGGTTAGATGATAAATGGTCTAGTTTGGATACGAGACTGTCTGAGGTGGAACAGAGGATCAGTGATGCACAGGATGTTGTTACTAAAGTTGACACTCTCACCAAAGAGGTCGGCCAGCTCAAGAAGGTAGCGGAGGATTTGGAAAATCGCAATAGGCGCAACAACCTGCGCATTTACGGTATTCCGGAAGGATCGGAGGGGTCGGATATGATCCTATTCCTAAAATCTCAAGTTCTTCAAATTGTTGGCCTCCCGAAATCCTCAGACTTTAACATTCAACGTGCTCATCGTCTGGGGCCAAGGAATACATCTTCTGCATCTAAACCTCGTGGAATCATAGTATATTTCCTCCTCTACTCTGATCTTATGGCGATTCTCCAGACCGCCAAGCAACATAAGCAAATGATCTGGTCTGGGCACAAGGTCTTTTTCACTCAGGACGTTTCCAAGCCTACGGCTTCCCGTCGAAAGGAATTTTTGGACCTCAGACCTGCCTTGAGATCTATGAATGCACGCTATGGTTTAATACACCCTTGTTTTTTCAAAGTGACCTATAAGGAAAGAACTTTTAGTTTTGAGGATCCTGCTGACTTGCGGAAGTTCATTCATACTCACAAGGGAGAACTTATGGAACTGAGCAAACCCTAGTTGTTTTTCGTTTTTTAAGTATATGACTACTTTGTTCTGCTAAAATATTCTGTTATATGTTGGAGAGTTCCTGTACTTCTTTTGCTCATTCCTTGTTTTTCCTTTTGTTTTGCAGGATTCCCCTATGTGGTGTTCTTGTCAAGGTTACCCTTTGTCCCATCCTGCTGTTTACAGTGTTTACCCCTTTCTGTTGCTGTTTCTTTCCCTAGATGTTTGGTAAGTTCCTTCACTTGTCCTATTTGATTGATATATTGTTCTAGTTTTCCAATTTATAGTCTTTCGTCTTTCAGTTTTTTTTCTATCTCTGTGGTAGTCTGTTCTCCTATATGCTCCTTTTAGTGCGGCTGTTTTGTTCTTCGTCGCCCCCCTCTCACAGTAATGTTTTTTGTTCAATTGCTTTCTGTGGCTAAAGTCTATTGGCTTTTCGTCACCCTCCTTTGGATGCCTTTTGGGGGTTTCTGTACCCCTGTACCTTTCTCTTTATTTTTCCCCTTTTCGCTTCTTCCCCCTTTTTGCTGTTTGTCCTCTCTTTCCTCATCCCTTTTTATCCCTGTCATCTCTACTCTTTTGGCAACTTCTTTATTATTTGATACACACCACACTTCCTTTTTTTCTTTCTCTGACCATGGTACTTCTTTGTTTTTCTTCTCTTTTATATCTTTATCACCGTATTTGCGGTTGTTGCCTGCTGTAATTTTTCTGCTTCTTACTATTATTCAGTTTCATATTCATTTAATTTCTATTTTCAGTTTTCTTCTCATTCTCTATCCTGTCTTAAATTCCATACTCCTTTCTGCTTATCTTTACTTTATTTACAGAAATGAATGGTCTTCGTGTTATTTCTTGGAATGTTAAAGGAGTTCGCAACCCTGTAAAAAAACATCGTGTCTTATCTCATTTAGCAAGGTTGAAATGTCATGTTGCACTGTTACAAGAAACCCACCTTAACTCTCAAGATTTGTCTTCGCTGCGTAGACAATGGGTTGGAGAGGCATTCTGTTCTCCAGCAGTAAATAGTAAAAATGGTGTTCTTATTTTGTTTCATAAGTCATTATCTGTTCAGTTGCACAATGAATTCCATGATACTTGTGGTAGATGGCTATTTTTAGATGTTACTGTTAATAATACACAATTTTCCTTCTGTAATGTTTATGGCCCTAACGGTGTAGATGTATCCTTTTGGAGGGATTTCTCTAAGCTTCTTTCCTCTCATGCAAGTGATAATTTGATTGTGGGTGGTGACTGTAACCAACTAATGGACCCATTTTTAGATCGTAAATCACACCCCAGATATGTCCCCAATAAAATGCAAAAGTCCTTTTTTAATGCTATCTCCTCTAGAGGTCTTATTGACTCATGGAGACTTTCTCATCCCGATACTTTAGAATTTTCCTTTTTTTCTCCAGTGCACTCTTCACATTCCCGTATAGATTATATTTTTCTCACACAGCATTCATTCCAATTTATGACTAATTCAGAAATAGGCTCAATTCTTATATCTGACCACGCTCCGGTTATTACTGATCTGGACTTTCCCTCACCTACTCCCATCTCTAGGCGGTGGCGCTTCAATAATTCGCTCCTCCTAGATTCACAGTTTGTTGAACAATTTATATTTTTTTAAAAGGATTTTTTTATAAATAATCTTCATTCTACCTCTCACTTTCACTCTATTTGGGATTCCTTCAAGGCTGCTGCTAGAGGTTTTATTATTGCTTTTGTCTCACGGAAAAAGAATACAGCTCTATCAAAGTCGGCCCAAATTCTTAAACAAATCAAAGACCTAGAGCATCTCTATTTTACCACTAATTCCTCAGAATCGCTCTCTTCCCTCATCAAAGCAAAAATGCAATTTAACAAGCACTCTTGGGACTCTGCGAGTAATAATCTTCTCAATTTTCATTCCAAAATGTATGGGGGACGCAATAAGGCTGGTAAGTCTCTCGCTACTTATCTAATAATTAAAAAACAAAAATCTAAAATAATAACTATTACTGACTCGCATGGGAATCCTCAGCATACTGATGATAAAATTCTCGATTGTTTTGTTCAATATAATTCCACACTTTATACGCCCGAATCTGTTCCCTCGCCTTCTCAAATTGACTCCTTCTTTCAGTCTCTCCCTAGGTCCTCGGATAGTTCTGTGGATCTCTCATCACTGGACGTTCCTCTTTCAGAGAAAGAGCTACTTAATGCTATTACTCTTCTTCCCAAGGATAAAACTCCGGGCCCGGATGGTTTCACGGTTCGTTTTTATCTCCACTATAAAGATATCCTGTTACCACATTTATTTTCTTTGATTAATTCCTTTGTTGCTCAAGGGAGGTCCCAAGGTTCTTTCACTCAGGCTATGTTATGCTTAATCCCTAAAAAAGATAAAGATCCCTCCCTTTGCAAGAATTATCGACCCATTTCTTTAATTAATACGGACTGTAAAATTTACGCTAAAGTTTTGGCCTCTCGTATTAATAAAGTTATTCCTGATCTTACCAACATTTATCAATCCGGGTTTGTTAAAGGTAGATCCATTACTGATAACTCTAGAACCTTCCTTAACATTATTCACCTGGCCTCAAAGATGGACTCCCCAATCGCTGCCTTTACCTTAGATGCTGAGAAAGCGTTTGACAGAGTTTGTTGGGATTTTATGTTTGGTGCTTTGCGGTGGCATGGCTTTAGTCCTCCCTTCATTCATTATGTTAAATTGTTATATTCTGCTCCCTCCACTTCTATTTGGGTTAACGGGTCTCAATCCTCTTATTTTTCTTTGCATAGAGGCACAAGACAAGGTTGTCCTCTCTCTCCTCTTCTTTTTATTCTTGCGTTAGAACCCTTTTTGGAAAAAATTCGACGTTCATCATCGTATACTGGCTTCATATTTCAAAACATTGATATTAAGTTTACGGCCTATGCTGATGATATTTTGCTTTATATTTCTAACCCGTCCACTTCTTTGCCCGCACTCTTTTCCTTGTTACAAGAATATTCTCTGGTTTCTGGGTATAAACTTAATATAGATAAATCTGAGGTTCTACCACGTAACAAATTTTGCCTTCCTCATATGTTTCAGGGTTCGGGTTTTGAATGGAACTCAGGTAATATTAAATGTTTAGGTATTCTGTATGCTAGCACTATTAGGGATACGGTTAAGCTTAATCAGAAGGATATAGTTAAAAAGCTCTCTTCCCTTATAGAACGTTGGTCCCCCCTCTTCTTATCCTGGTGGGGGAGGCTCGCCACTATTAAAATGATGCTTCTTCCTATAGTCAATTTTTACCTTTCAATGCTTCCAATCTCCCTTCCACTCTATTTTTTTAAAACTATAAATCGTATTTTTACCTCCTTTTTATGGAATAAACGTAAGGCGAGGATTTCTCTCTCCCGTCTTCAGCAACCTAAAGATCTGGGTGGAGTTAATTTCCCCAACATTGTTCGATTTCACTCGGCTTTTACTCTGAAACAGATTTGGCCTTTTCTATCTGATTTGTCTGACCCCCCCTCTAACAGCCTGGAGTGCTATAGAACTTGCGCAGCTCTCGCCTTTCTCATTTGTTACGGCTGCCCGGTTATCTCATCCTCCGCAACGTTTTCTTACTCCTATCTTTAGACACTCTAAGGCACTTGCCCTTTCTGTCTTTCGCTCTTCCCTCTCGCAGTTGGATTTTCATTCCTCAATCCCAATTTGGTATAACAAATCCGTTAAGATTAATCACAGAGCACTTTTTTGGAAAGAATGGATAGATAAAGGCATCATTACTTTCGATTCCTTACATAGCAATAATTCCCTGCGCGACTTCTCCGACATTCACGACTCTTTTCACCTCTCTAATGCCCACTCCTCCCAATATCCCTTGCTCAAAAACTCTTTAGATCTCTTTATTTCTCAGGGCGCCTCACTCTCTACTATTGACTCAACCATTTTCCCTCTGCCGGACTTCTCTATTCCCCTTAAAGCTGCTGCTATCTACAAGCTACTCTCCTGTTCCCCTGTAGTAAGAACCAAGTCCAAACTTGATCTCTCCTGGGAAACGGATCTAGCCCAAGAGTTTCCCCTTCAAGTTTGGATTTCCTTGGGGTCAAAGTTGCACACTGCTTCACGTTCTGCTAGCACCACACAGACTTTGTTTTTGTTTTTACAATAAACTTTTTTTTACTCCTTCTGATTTATATAGTTTCAAATTAATTGACTCTAAAAAATGTTGGTCTTGCCCCTCTGAGAATAGTGACTTTTTTCATATGTTTTTTCACTGCCCGTTGGTTAAATCCCTTTGGTCCCGTATTTGGTCTAAACTGAACGATATCTTAGCCACTGACCACACTTTTGAGATTGTCCATATCTTTTTGGGTGGTATGGCTCCTATATGGAATGTTTCTGCCAATGTACGTAAATTTATAGACTTGTATATAGCCATTTCTCTACAGATAATTACGACCAATTGGAAAGATACCTCCAAGATCTCATATAATGCATGGTGGAATCTAATATGCCATCACCACCCATTGGATCGTGCTTTTGCCACCACTGTACCTCTTTTGATCAAAAAAGATCTGTTATGGTTGCCATTAACTAATTTTCTCTCTCAAACTGTCCCTTAAATAGCTGTTTTTATTTCTTTTTTTTTTTAGTTCATGTTCTACATACAGCTTCATCTAGTGTATTTATTCATTGGCTAGCTTACGGTACTTATATGATGCTTATCCTGTATAATGGTTGCATTTCCCCCTCCCTTCCCCTTCTTCTCTCCTCCTCTCTTCTCTACCCTCCCTGCCCATTAATCAAAACCTTAAAATGCTTTTTACCTAAGTGTATTCTCTACCTTTCTATTGGCACTTTTTTCAGACTGTATGATTTCGTTTTTTTTTCTATTGTTCTATTACATTGCCTTTGTTTTTTTTTCTGTACTGATGTTTTACTTGGATTATGATATTTAATAAAGCTTTCTAAACTCAAAAAAAAAAGACCACATTCGTGAACACACAGCCGCTGTACACATTTTGTTATCAATTCACCCATCAAGCAGGTCTTTCAGTACCTCCAGAAATAGTGCACTTTTCCACCCAGGGAAAACAATGTTCAAAGAGAGAGGAGAAAACAAAAGTAGTGCTTCACTGGCAAACACTGTAAAGTGGCACTAATGTGTTTAGGTGTGACTAAATCAATCTGGCCACCTTGCAACCACTCTGTCTTGCTTTAATTATTAGTTATTTATTTTTCATATTTGGAATGTTTTATTTCTCTCCACCCGACGCTGCACTTAGAAATTGAAAAATGTCAGAAAAAGAAACCGTTTCCAGCAAACGTGTTTTTCAGTTTTTTGATCCATTTCACAGGGGAGCAAATAAACGAAAGGAGGAAAGAGAAGGTAATACCCGTTTCTTGAAGTTTCGGTTTTCACTAAATGAGGAGGAGCGAGACAGAAAGAGAGGGAAGAGGGGGAACAAAGTGTGGGGGGGGGGGGGCAGCTGCCAGCGACAGGAGAACTGGACACTGTCTTTTCCTTGTGCCCAGAGAAGACAAGAACAGAGTCCTTTTCCTTTTCTGCCCGTTCCGCCGGTCCCCAAAAGCCGAGCCTTAACTATTGGCCTTGGATATTTCTGCCGTCCGGGAGGCATGTTTAAAATAAGAAAGTAGGGGAACGGACTCTATGAAATTAGAGAAGTAGGGGCACGGCGTGCCCTTCCGACCCCTCCCACTTCGACCACTGCACAGGACTCTCCTTCGATCATCCAGCTGACAGCTCTGGTACACACCACTTGCGGATGCTTCTTGTGTTTCATTTTTATTTTCAGCACACCATTCATGCTTTACTTTCATTTTGTAAGCGCCAAGACTGCTACAGACAGGGACAGGGCTGGGGGTGTCCCACGCAGGGCCCTCCTTCGATCATCTGACTGACAACTCTGCCAGGCTTCCCGGGGGGGCCACGTAGGGGACCTCCCAACAGGGCCTTAGTGCCACAGGAAGGCACAGGTTTCAGCATACCAGGCTCCCTGGTCTAGGGACCAGGAGGTCAGTTGGCCGCGTCACTTCCGGTCGTGGGTTGGGGGAGGACAAGGGTACAAATACCTTCCCCACCCACTGTGCAGCCTCTTGACCGCTGCCCGTCTAGCTGTTTGGTTGCGCCGGGATCCTCTTGATGCATCTTTGTCCCCCACCGGACACGTTGGCAGGCACGTCGGGTCCAGGTCGGGATGGCGTTGTTGCGGTGATTTTTGCGCTGGATGGTCGCGTGTCTGCAACTCTGGGGCAAGTTGTCGGGCCTCCAGTGTGCTGTCCAGTGGGAGGAATGGAGCGCGTGGTGTTGTGGACCAGTGGGTGTCCATCGCGGTGAATTTTTGGGGGATGGTAGAGCCCCTTGTGCCTTTCGTTCCGACTGGCCATTTTCCTTTGCAAGGCAGAGGGACTGGGCATTTGTTTCCTGGCCAGGATGCGGTCTGCAGAACATGCAGTTTCTTGTCGGGGCATTGCTGCACGTTTCCTGCTCTTTGGTCCCGGAACGGAGTGGGTGTTCGGATCGGCGCGTGGTGTGCCTGCGGTTGTTTTGGGCGTTCGCCTACCTCAATTGGGACCGGTCTAGAGAGGGTCCATTTGTTTGGGGGCCAGCTCGGGCGGGAGGGCTCTGCATCACAGTGGGGTGGATGCGGTGGCCGTTTGCATCTATCTCTGCCGCAGCTGCGCGGGCTCTTGTCGACTCATTGGGGAGGGCGCTGCAGGGCGGTGGGGATCGTTTCTCTCCCCCCCAGCCCGGAGCCGTGCGGGCAGGGTGCACGGGCCTGTGTGATGTGTTGACTATTTTGTAGAGTGCATCTGTTTGTTCTTAGTCGTTTTTGTCTCGGATGCTGGCATTGGGAGACATGGTGCCACGGCCGCAGCTTTCCTAGAGAGCGAGGGGTTGTGGAACAGGCGTGTGCTTTGGAGACTGCTGGGGCTTTGAGCCTTGCTGTGCCTATGGGGGTGCCGGTGCTCCTGTATCTGGCAAACTTGGATGAGACAACTCGGGATTGGGCCCCATCCTTTGGTGGAATTAACTTACTTGACTCGATCTAATGTGGGCTTTCTGTGGTGGATGTTGTACGCTACAAGCGTTGTGCGGCGGGAATGCCCATTAATGTCACTTATATAGGTGTGTATCATGGCGTGGAGAACAGTTTGGGAGCCAAGCTTCTGAGTGGAGGGTGAATAGACTGGGGTGTTTTGTGCGGACTTTAAATTGCCGAATGGCGTCTTTTGACGATGTATTTATTAGTGAAATTTGACTTCTGGTGTGAGGGTAACCGAGGACAGTGGGTTTCGCCCGAAGTGTACACCTCGCTTGTGCATTGTTTGGGTCTCCATGGCCACGGTGGGGGCACAGCGGGACAATTGGGCTTGCTTCGCGGGGGACACCCGGTCAACAATGTGCGTCATTGACCAGCTCACATCGCCTTGCAGCGCTGATGGGGATTCGGGCCCCCGCTGGCATGAGGTGAGGTCTTTGGATGTGCTGGGGGCACGCATGTTGGCCCATCGTGTGTGGCGAGCATCTTTATCTAGTGGTGTGCCTGTGGTTATCGTAGACACATGGGGGCAGGTTCCGCCCTCTTGCATCTAGAGTGCAGCCGTAGAGAGGCTAATGTACAGAAGTGTCTATAGAATGTGTTTACCCTCAAAGGACTGCGTCACCGACTTGTGGGCACTGAAAATCTGCCTTCCGGGCGAGAGCGCAGTGGATGGCTCCGTTGAGCATCGTTACCTCCAGCAGTTGGAAAACCTTGTTGTTGCTGCACCGGAGAGGTGATCAGCAAGGGCAGATCGTCCTCACAGGCGAGTGGCGAGGGGTGGAATGATTTCCCACGGCTGGCTGCACTGTTTAGCTGGACTGGGCTGGCAGGTTGCATAAGTCCCGTTCAATTACATTTATATTATGTTTCCCAATTACGGGCTAGTGGGCCACATTTATTTTCACTGTAGGGGCACTGATAGGATACCAGGAACAATACCTAATTCCTGGAAATCATCTCATGCGGTCCCTGCATAACCCCAGCTCTGAATGCTCTAATGTGCAGACAACTTTAGGATTCCCTACTCCACATAGATCATTTATTGATAGATTGTTGGGCAACTTGTGAGTCGGTCAAAAATCTTGAGCTTTTCTGAGTGGAGGGTGAATCTCACTTAGGTGGATGTCTTGGTCTCCTGCACCTGGTATGGAACTATATGGGAAAGTACAAGGATTATTTTTCATTTATTTATCCACAGATCAGAATAGCAATATCTATTGGTTTTGTATACTGCAGGAGGAGGGACTCAATCATTTTCACCTCTGCCAATAGAAGCATAGTGGTACACACTTTCCAGTTGCCCGGGCATCAAAGCCCCAGCCTCGTCATGTTTAATTCCGCAATGTGAGAAAGTTAACCCTGGACTTCCTAAGGTGCTGCAATAGCCTGCTATTGATAGTTGGCAGCATCAAGTTACCGGTGCTATAGTTTCCAGGGTGGCCTGGTGCGTGGCACTGTCCCTTATTTGTCCCCTTACCCAGTATTTAGTTATTTAAATGCAAACTATTGAGGTGAACTGAGCGTTCTTTCCGGTTGGGGAAGGGGCATGATTACTCAAAAAATAGGTGTTGTCACATGAGGCTTTCTTTGTTAACTGTTATACGCTACAAGCGTAATGCAGCAAGAACACACATCAATTCTGCTTATACTATCTTGTATCAGAATGAGGAACTGTTTGGAGCAAGCTTCTAAGGGGATAGTGAATAGACTTATATGTTTTGGGCAAACTTGGAATTGCAGAAAAACTGCATTTTCAATGTGGTTATTAGTGAAATTTGACCTCTAATGTGAGGGTAACCATAGACAGTGGGTTTGGCCCGTGGTGTCCACCTCGCTAATGCATCAGTTGAGTCTTCATGGCCCCGCTTGGGGCACGCGCGGACCGAGGCCCTCAAGCGCATTTCTTACAGCGGATGATTAGGCTAGCTTCGCGGATGGACACCCGGTCAACAATGTATGTCATTGACCAGCTTACATCGCCTTACAGCGCCAATGGGGATTCAGGCCCCCGCTAGCATGAAATAAGTTCTTTAATTGTACTTAGAGCACGCATGTTAGCCCGTCGTGTGTGGTGCGCAATTTTTCTCCAGTAATGTGCCTGTATTATCGTAGACACATGTGGGCAGGTTCCGCCCCTCTTACACCTAGCAGTTTGGCGGGTGGCTTTAGTTGAAATTTGAATAATTCAGGAGCAAGCCAGTAATTGGAGGGGAGAGAATGTGGCCTAACGGCTGGGGTGGTCGACCTCGGAGCGCGTGACACCGGGTTCGGGTCTCGGCAGGGACGCTTAACATTCTCTCTGGCTTGGCACTAGCACTCTGATTAATTTTTGGGTAACAATGTCGTACTACCTTGTAAGCTTGTTCCATCACAGTTACAGTCATCTCTTACCCTACAAGGCCTCTTTGGTGGCAGGCTTCTGGGCTAGGCATTCACGTTGCTGCACTCACTTGGTCATGAAAGTAACCGATGACATTCAGGTAGCCGGTCCTTAGGCCACACTGCACGCCCTGTGTTGCCAAGGTTAATTGTTATATACCATGTGCGTAGCTGTGATCAGGTCACCAATGCCGCTGCAATTCCTCCATCAGTTCGGCAGGTGTGCAGGGCAGATCACGTTCCTCAGTATATTCTTGCTAGCAAAGGACCTTTTAGCCGGGGGAGGGCAAAGGCAACATATGTTACCTTACTGTTACCCCAAGGTTCATCCCTTAGCCCAACGTTGTTCAACGTCTACATGGCACCGCTCGCCCACGTCGCCCGACGGCACGACCTCAGCATCATCTCCTACGCTGACGACACCCAGCTGATCCTCTCCCTCACCAATGACCCCTACACCGCCAAAACCAACCTCCACGAAGGAATGAAGGCCATCGCCGACTGGATGAGAAACAGCTGACTGAAGCTGAACCCGGACAAGACGGAGGTCCTCATCCTCGGCCTGGGACGACTCCTGGTGGCCGACTGCACTAGGAGCACCCCCTACACCCACCGACCACGCACGCAACCTGGGTGTCATCCTCGACTCCACCCTCTCCATGACGAAGCAGGTCAACGCCGTCTCCTCCTCCTGCTTCAACACCCTCTGCATGCTTCGCAGGATCTTCAAGTGGATCCCCACCGAAACTAGAAGGACGGTCACCCAGGCCCTCGTCAGCAGTAGAATGGACTACGGCAATGCACTCTATGCAGGAGCCCCGGCCAAACTCCTGAAACGGCTCCAACGCATCCAGAACGCCTCCGCACACCTGATCCTCGACATCACTTGCCACAGCCACATAACACCCCACCTGAGAGACCTGCACTGGCTTCCCATCAACAATAGGATAACCTTCAAGCTCCTCACCCACGCACACAAGGCACTCCACGAAACCGGACCAGCGTACCTCAACAGCTGACTCAGCCCCACCCGCCATCTCCGCTCCGCAGACCGCGCCCTCGCCACCGTCCCCCGCATCCGAAGAGTGACCGCCGGCCGCAGATCATTCTCCCACCTCGCCGCCAAGACGTGGAACACCCTCCCCATCCGCATACGGCAGACCGAAAACCTCCTAACCTTCAGGAGACTCCTCAAGACCTGGCTCTTCGAACAGTAGCAGCATCCCCCCCCCCCGAGCACCTTGAGACCCTCACGGGTATGTAGTGTGCTTTACAAATGCTATGATTGATTGATTGATTGTAATGGCACAAGTGAATAGAATCTCACAGCTATGTTGGATCAGTTGCAGTAAGCGAGTTCCTATGAAATGCTTTGCCATGCACCGTACATAATCTAATCTGCTTACAGAGGGCAGTCCTTTTGCGGGGCTAGGCAGTTTAGGTCTGTTTAGAGTGACCAGCGACCGTGCCTCGGAGGCAAGGTCTACAGCATTTGGTGTGACTAGTCCCTCCAAGTCAAGGGTTCCAGGCCAAGCAGGGGGGGGGGGGCAAGATCTTCTCACGGTGAGGAATGGGTTACTTTCCAGAGATGGCACGATGCTGTTTAAAGGGATTTTGTTTGGGAAGTGCCTTATTTAAAGTTAGTAAGGGGTAACGGGTGTGGAGTTACTAAATTGTTTGTCATCCGCAGATACGTTTGCATTGCCGAACAGAAGGAACACTGCTTTTCAATACGGAGGTTGTTTGTCTTTTTCCCATACGGGTATGGTGTGGGGAGCCGGGCATTCGGTCCTTTCGAGGGCACCTCGCCCATGGTGAGCGCGTGGGCACGTGTTTTGGATTGGGGCCTAACTGCCACACTTACTTTGGGGATGATTAGCCTTTCATTTGCAGTGGGCGGCTGAGTGGGTCCATGGGCCATATGTTGAACATGGTATAAGGGGTGGCCTCTGCAGGGGGAAGAACAGCCTGATTCCCCGGAAAGTGCTAGGGTGCCGGGCAGAGTTATGTGGGGTGCACATGTGCGAGCTGGCTCCCATTGGGCTCCATGCTATGTTATGAGATCTCTGCGTCTCAGCATCCCCATGCATAGGCACGCACTGATTTTTTACAGAAACACACATGTCTTAACGTCCTATGAAACACTGTCGAGGGCTGCCTAGTGGTTATTATACAACTGCTAAATTGGAAGGAATAACATTTAGAGACCATCTTGGGTAACACCTTTATGCATCAACTCAGCAACCATCCATATGCCACCAAGAGATTCCAGCTCCAATGGCATTCCACCAGCTTTGCATTTGTTCACATGAAGGGCCTATTGTAGTGTTGTCAGTTAATTTTAATTGAGAGGTCATACCTGGCACTGCATATGTCAAAACAGTCTGGAGGCATTTGCTCAGAGCCAGGCGTAAGTAATGGGAATAAGGAGACGGGTGCTCATGGAAGGCGCCTCGATACCTTCAGCTTCAGTATGTGCTAGTTTCCGGCATAGTGGCTGTGACTCCTGATGTGACTCTTTGAGTCCATAGTCCTGCTTGCTGGAATTTGGCAGTATTTTCATGCCTGAATGTACGTAGTGATGAAGTAATAGTGTCCCAAGTTGCGCAACATGATATACGTTTGTATAGGAAGCTTGTTGGAAGTTTTGTTTGGTCTAACAGTGCCAGTCTAACGGGGACGACTTGGACTAGAAACAAACTGTGTGGTTACTCAACACTGTTGGTTAGAACGGATGTTGTCAAGAGCAGAACTCAAGCTAATTATCCTTAAACACATGTTGGAGACGGTTTAAGTGACATGCCTAAAAGCTGTAAATGTTGTGCTAAATGGATGGCATGCCAAGGGAGATATCTTCCATATTTCACTGGATCTCCTCAATCCACCACGCCTAAAGTAAGCGGAGGATGTCTGATGGATTTGTTGGACCCGTTATTAGTTTTATTAACCACACCAGATACTATGAAGTAGTGACATTTGTACTCAAATCATAGCTTCCAGGACACACGTTGTTCAATACACACACCTCTAGACAGGACTGCACCCCCTTGAGCAAAGGGAAGTAACACACTATATGGGTTGGCATGCTTTTACAGACGTTGGTGGCTAGCTCGTACATGTGGGTGTTCCGCTGAGCCAGCAGACCCCTATGGTGACAGCGCGCTCAAATACACGTCCTGTTGGAGGTAGGTCCAGGATAAAAGGTTGTGCTTGGTGAGGCTTAAATCTAAAGCGGTTGTGGTATCTTTCCAAGGGGCAAATCGGGTTGGCAGTATAACATTTTCAAGTTCAACTGGGGATCCCCTCATTTATGTCAGATCCTGCTCATTTGTTGTTTCCGCAGAGATTGTGGCAGGTTAACAGGCTGCACCTTGTGTTTGTGGGTTTGATGTGTGGTCGGGTCAATTGACAGAGTACAGACATTATCACTTGGTGTATCTGGGCATGAAGGGATGCCAGGCTAGATTCTAGTTAAGGCAGGTAGCGGTACTTATGGGGCATGTGATGTATTGTCTCACTGGCAGGCCGCCATGCAAGGGGACTAGGTACCTAGGTCATGCACATCAGGCAGAGGTGCACAGTGGAAGCATGAGGGGGATTGCACAGAACAGGACACTGCACAGGTTAGAGGCTGGCAAATTGTGGCTAAACTACTGCACACGGCTAAGTAAACTGGGACTGATTCACAAGCGGGGTGTGGTGGTGGTGGTCCCCACCTCATTTCACAGGATCATTCCCTGTTGGGCCTATCTAACGATCATCGCTTTGGGCTTTAAATTTCCTGCCGCTCTTGTCTCAGCCATACTGGGAGTAGGTTAGCCATGAACTTTAATAAAGTGCTGCAATGGCCCTCTAATGCTATAGCACAGCATCTAGTTTACCGGCTATTTGGACCAGCATTTGCACCAGCAACAGCTCACATGGGTAGCAGTAAAGCTTCCTTTTATTTCGCCCGGGATTGGGGCGGGCAATGTCATTACACTTGGCAGCCAGACACTGAATAGGCAAAGACATACCTGTGATGGTGTAACGTGCACTCAGCAGTAGAGCCAGCTAAGTTTTTACATAATCCTGGTATACCGTCAGTGATAAACGTAAGGTCATGGGCTACACACGAATAAGCACTTTCTGTCAGTTGGGGCATGAGTGTGCCATTCCCAAGAGGGTGCGGGTTGCCTTGTTAGTGCTGATATGGAGGGGATGGAGCACTAATACGGACAACCACCAGAGCACATTTTGCAGTCATAGTTACAGTTAAATTGATGAAATTGTTGGCATGTTACCAGTGGCTTCAGTTAAGCTAATTTTCCTTGGGAGTAGTCAGCGAACATTCGGACTGCAATGTAGGTGGTTAGCCAGCCGTTTAGATGTGTGTTTCTAGCTCAGGCATGTCTAAGTATGGGTTATGGTGCCTGAAGTCTACCCGGGGATACAAGTTCACAGGCAGGTGGAGCGGCAGAACTGAAAGGGGCTTGGGTTCGACCGCTGGTCACAGGTTTAGATCCTGGTAGGTCCACATAGCAGTTCATCCTTCTGAGGTTGATGAAACGAGTACCATTGAGTGGAGTAACAATAACAGGTGCAAATTCTCCCGCCCTATTGCCTTCGCTGGCAGCCATGCAGGTTGTGGAAGTTGTCATCCAACGAGTGTGCTGTGGTCCATAAGATTGGGGAAACCCCTGGGTTAAGCACAAATGGGCTACAAAGTATTAAAGAACTCTTGCATTCCCAGTATTAAAAAAAAAAGGCAGGTATTTAGACATATGGTTCCCCCCTGGTTCACACTGTCCTGTCTGCTCCCTGGTATACTAGCAGAAGTTTGGGAAGGCAAGGCGTCACTTAGGGTGGTGACTGTTGAATGCGATGGACATACTCCAACAAGTGCTATTCACAGATAACTGGGTGAGAGGAAGTAAGGCGGGCTTGATAACTCTTACTTCCACCCACATTGGCACTTCTTGTCAGGAGTGGCTTGTCAAAGGTATTGCTCTTCAGCCAGGCAATGTTAACATTGAACCAACACCAAACTATTTGTTTTAGGTCATCCTGGGCGCATATACATGAAGGGCTGGGCAAGGTGGGTACCACGGATACTGGGTCCCCCTCCGAGTTGCAGACTCAGCAGGACTTGCTAACAGAGGGGCGATGGGAATCCCTAGGCATTTAAGGGGACAGCCGGCCGTAAGCCACCCTGGGAGGGGTGGTGTAATTGTGCAGGCACAGGAACAGCTTCTGTAGAAGCAGAGGCCCGGGCAGAGGGGTGTGTCTCCCCTCTCACCACTGGGGTCTGACAGCTGGGATGCAATGATTTGACTTTCCAGGGTAGGAGGGTCCAGCTGCCAGAATTGAATTCCCCCTGGGGTAAGTTATGCATCCAACCATGAACAGAGGAGTTTTGGTTTATCAGTCTAAAGTCCACAGGGAGTTTAGAAAGGATGGGGCATAAGGGGCCAGGAGGGGCATGCTGGCCTCCGGTCCTGTATGGGCTTGGACTTGTTTTGGCTGGACCTGGGAGAGGCCCGGTAATCAAAAGGATGTAGGTAAAGATGCCTACCTTGGTGGGGGACCCTGTTTGTGACGGTGGCCACCCCCAGAGCTGTGGAGGAGTTACAGGGTGATCCAGAGTCTGCAAGGTACAGAAGGGTATTATATGCAGCAGCACAACAAGGGTGCTAAGCCAAGGATACCCAGGGATGTCTTAGCGGGTCCCCTGGTAGAGAGACGGCGCCCCTTTAGTCCTACGGGCGGTTGTGGGCCTGAGCAACCGGGGGCTGCCTGGAACGCTCCACCCCCCCTGGGGCAGTGAGTAAGTGCGTGGACTGGCGGTCCACTGATGGGAGGGGGGCCCCTCCCAAAATTGGTAACCACCGATTGGCGACGGCCACGGTGTAATTTGGCTCATCAGGCGGGCAGGTGGCATAGGGGCTGGCCTGCCCTTGGATCGCCCGTAAGATAACCCACCATGTTGGCATATTTGTTATGCCAATAAACCTGCAGCAATTTTCTCCACTATAAAAGGTGTCGTGTAGTTTATTTATGTATTTTGCTGTACGAAAACTGAGAAGGTGTCTTGTGGTTTATCTATGTATGTTGCTGTATGAGAACTGAGAAGTGTTGCCGATATTGGCAATATGCCAGGCTGCCCGGGGGCCACGTAGGGGACCTCCCTACAGGGAGGCCGCCTTAGTGCCACAGAAAACACAGGTTTCAGCATACCAGGCTCCCTGGTCTAGGGACCACGGGGTCAGTCGGCTGCGTCACTTCTGGCCGTGGGGTGGGGGAGGTCAAGGGTGAAAATACCTTCCCCCACCCACTGTGCAGCCTCTTGACCGCTGCCCGTCTCGCTGTTTCCTGCCCTACCGCTTACCCTGCGGACGGCCAAAGGGTGGTAGGGGGAGGGGAAGAATCTAACTTATTGTTTTACGTTGCAGGAGGAGGGACAGGGTGATCCAGAGTCTGCAAGGTACAGAAGGGTACTATATGCAGCAGCACTACAAGGGTGCTAAGCCAAGGATACCCAGGGATGTCTTAGTGGGTCCCCTGGAAGAGCGACGGCACCCCATTAGTCCTACGGGCGGTTGTGGGCCTGAGCAACGGGGGCTGCCTGGAACGCTCCCCCCCCCCCCGGGGGCGGGAGTAAGTGCGTGGACTGGCGGTCCACTGATGGGAGGGGTGGCCCCTCCCAAAATTGGTAACCACCAATTAGCGACGGCCACGGTGTAATTTGGCTCATCAGGCGGGCAGGCGGCATAGGGGCTGGCCTGCCCTTGGATCGCCCGCAAGATAACCCACCATGTTGGCATATTTGTTATGCAAATAAACCTGCAGCAATTTTCTCCACTAAAAAAGGTGTTGTGTGGTTTATTTATTTATTTTGCTGTACGAAAACTGAGAAGGTGTCTTGTGGTTTATCTTTGGATGTTGCTGTATGAGAACTGAGAAGTGTTGCCGATATTGGCACTATGGGAGACACACGCTGCAGGTGGAGAGGACGGCCCATGCCGTCCAGCAGCACTTCCATGCTGGTTAATATTGAGATTGTGCTAAAAAAAAGGAACACAATTGTGAAATTCATATGTAAGCTGCTAAACACGTTTAACATTCCCACTGCTTCCAGCTAACGCAGCATCAGTGATCTAGCACTTTGAGGGGACTGGAAAAAGGTATCTAGCGTATAGCATCCGAATCCTGGTTTGTTTTCAATATGGATTGGCCATTTCTTTTCTTTAATATAGCCCAGGAAATGTCCACCTATTATAATATAATTTTGGCATTCCTCTTTCTGAACACAGCCCACAATATCTGCTCAGTGGCTCCATGGCTCACCCAAGGTAAAAACTGTACCAGATGGCAGGTCCAGTATGTGACATTAGAAAAAGAAACCATGGATTAGGCAGGTTCTTAGATATTGTTTTTACGTTTCTTTGAATGTATAGCTAATGAACCTGGATCTAACATTTTAGAACAAAGGAATGTATCCACTGTTTAAGAGTTACATTGATTAAATAGTGTTTTCTTTATGTGCAAAAGTCTGCTACTAGTAAAATATGTTTAATGGATCTGTCCATTTCCTGTTGAGTCATAGAAGACTGTGTCACAGGACCCCGGGTGCAGCATACGCAAGCAAAGGGAGAGTTGTGTGCTGTCATTTTAGAAATTGTTTAGCATGCGGGCTGTCTGGGATGACAGCCTCTTGCATCATTTGTGAGACGATCAGCAAATACCCAATAAATTGGGTAAATTTTGAAATAATGTTCTTAATTTTCAACACATCAAGCAAGATGTTATGTCAACCAATAATCACACACTTTATCATTAAAGACATAGCAAGAAACTTTGGGGCCAGGTGTACCTACACTAGATTCACTAAAAGTGGTCGCAATTTACGCTTGACTTTAAGCAGATCTAACTGTATTGAGCACACCGACCTATTTACTAATAGGCTAGTTCTCACAATCAGCCACAACCGGCGGATTTTGACAGACTACAAAGAGGGAAAATTAATTATTTATTTAATTTCCCCTTGAGCTCATCTGTCAAAATCACTCCCACCCGGCCCTAACGCCCCACAGCTCTTACCTGCACAGGCCGCGGCTGCTCACAAACCCGAATATAAGTGGGTCACAATTTGACCGTTTACCTATGTAGCAAATTAAAAGCGGTAGCTATGTGTTTCTACTTTCCTAACCGAGGCAGCAAGGTCTGCTAATATTTTTAGTTTCTATTGTTGTAATAAGGTGATTATGCTCCCCATCATAGAAAAACAGTTCTTCACTCAAACTTGACAGTCTGTCAGATCCTATGAATTAATAGAAAAAGCAGCGCCCTTGCCCTTTGGAAATGCAAAATTTAATGACATTCAGTTCTATTAGTGCTTGTAAAAGTGCACTGATGGCCATTTCATGCCCTCTTATTTGCATATTGTGCATGGGGCAAGCCAACAGAACCAAAGTGTTATGCTCTGTGGAACTAAACCCCATAATATGTTGTGATTCCATAAATTGTATTTTGGCCACTAGCTTACTTACAAGCTCTGTTAGCTATGAAAGTGCAAAAATGTATTTCCACCTCAAGCACTTCTTTTTGACTACACCTTGTAGGGGAGAAAATGTCTCTTGCATGGCCGTAGAGACCATGCACACCTGCCCCGAGTTTCCCTAGCACTTTTCTGATTATTTTCCTATTTTTGTAATCAGCACAAATGACAACGTATACATACTGAGGGTCTACTGTGACCCAGAATGTGTCCCAGAGCTGGCTCTGAAGTATGGAGCAGTGTATCATGTGCAGCTTCCTGTCCTGTCATCAGCCCACTGGGCTAACAGTGACAGCAACTGATTGAACCTGAATGACAGACCTTTTTAGGCTTTGTCGACAGACAGCTTTAGCTGTCTGTTGCCGAAAGATCTACTGTGCACAATACCAATTCTTACAGTTGTTGTTGATTCAACCCATTGATTTTCATTGGTTGGCTTTTCTGTCAATCTCATCTGTTTGCTTCTAATTCAATGACTTTCTTTTCCTTTCTTGTGTTTGTCCTTTGGAGCATAGATTATTTGCCATCCTTTTGATTGGATGACTTTTATCCTTTCACACTTATTAATAATTTGCACTAGGGGGTTTAGACAATAGGAGTGAGTATCAGCATCCACATCACTACTCCAGAATATGATATTCACACAAAGTAATGGGACGCTGGTTCCATCAAAACCAAACTTTATCCTTGTGTAATGGGAAAGAAGGGGGGGAGTCTATATCTTAAAGACGAGAACCCTCACTCACCCAAGGGTGACATGCTTCATCATTGGGTCCCCTCTTACACACTGTAACCGCAAGGTATACAGTGCGGGCTACAACTCTCACTACGGAGAGGAGTGTGAGGTGTTTTTATAATGTACCCAATTGGCGATTGGGGTGAGGGGCAGAGTGCATAAAAGGAAAATGTGTGTTAAAACTAGCTCATGGGTGACTAAACTAAATTTAATGCGTGTCCCCATAGACTAGGATTAAAAAGGCTAGTGATATATAGGACTGGAAAAATGTCCTATTAGTCAGTGGTCAACATGTTTCTACCAGATGACTAAAATGTTTGCGGCATTCATCAGGACCTAAAGCAATGTCACTCTGCTAAAGATATGTGAAAAATAATACTGTGCTCAAAAACCATACTTAATTGTTATGGTTGTTACGACAATGGTACCAGCTGCAGTCCGGTCCAATGTCTGTAAAAAGACAAACATTAATGTCAGTTCCATTATTATTTTCTACCATTATAACGTCCTTGAACACCACACATGTGATCAAAACCACACACGTGATTAAAAACGTGAGAAGAAAAAACTTCTAAATAAACAATAAACAACTCACCTAGGCGGTAATATAAGTTTACCTCCACCTTATGGGAGTTTTTACCTCAGATCACAGATTTCTGAGGATGAAAAGGACAAAAATGAGGCTCAACCTCCAGAATGCACAGCATTTTATTAATAATCATCAATTAAGCATATCCCTATTGCTCATATCATGTGATGATGTATATATTGGGACTGGTAGTATAGTCGAATAATGCCACATCTAACGCAGATAAAATATCCCAAGCATGTAACTTAAGCTCGCCACTGTGTTAGTAGATATATGTGCACATATAACTACTCATTAAAAAGATAAGCAGATCTCATGTGCAACTAGACTAACAAGCCTAGAACACCACAGTTACCAAACTCTTGATAACAAATATTCTACAAAAGCAATGTCCACCACTATTATCAAGGCTCTAATTGTCAGTAAAACGCATTGACTCGAATTGGTCCAGATGCCATACTTCTATATCATACACCACCGTTACCTCATGTTCCTCTGTGTCCTCGCTTCCAACTGTAAAACCCAAGGGGAGGAAGCCATTATCCTGGTGTGTTTTTGTATCGAAGAGTGCCTTTGTGAATACGTGTGACCCGGAAGTAACACCACCAACTTCCGGGTCATTTGAATCATGGGAATTGTAGTGTAAAATGCTCCTGAGGTAAATATATCGAACGGGCACCTATATATATAAATGGCAGTAAAGTAAAATCAAAGGGAGAAAGAACATCTTCCCGGTGTGTCATTGTGTCAGAGGGTGCCACCATGAATTCGTCTAGTGCGGAAATGACACAACCAGTTTGCGATGTTATCTGAATCATGGGAACTGTAGTTTGTAGTTCATATGATGTCTGTAAAACGGAGAAGGAACCTTTATACAAAAATAATAGTAACGGTGCACAATACAACTTACAGAGTAAAGTGTGCACAGTATGTATAATGATTACCAAATATAAAGAAACTTCTACCGTTAATATACCAAAGCCATACATTCATATATACCAGGAAATGTCCCATCAATGATTAGTGGGGTGTTATAGAGACACCGTCTATATCCTCCAGTATAACAGGGTCCAAAACAGAACAAGGTGTAGTGAAGTACATGTGTTCAGGTTGTACCCACCCTAATCCAGATGTAAAGTGTACCCAATATACTGGATGCAAACACCTACATACACTCACCACCCCACAAATAGAGGGCAGGGAAAGGGCTACACAGAACACCAAGGAATATCCTCATTCAAACCCCTCATATGGCTATTCGTGCGAAACACCCAACGTTGTTCGCGACGAAAGAGAACACTATCAAGGGGACCCATATTGATGTCATAGTTGGGTTTATCAATAATAACCCACTGTAAATCGTCTTCTGTGTGTGCCTTTTCTAAGTAATGTTTAGTCATGTTTGTGTTGGATTTTTTGCACCGAAAACCACTCCGGTGTTCAACTATCCTGTGTCGGACCTTACGTGTTGTCATACCAATGTATTATATTATCATGTAAATCACTCCGCTAGTATTGCAATTGGTATGATTATTCAAGTTCCAAGGTGTACCTGGTAATATATTGACTTCAGCAGTATGCCGTGTAAAGGTGAGTTTTTATACATGCATTACACAAGATCCCACTATTCGTTTACAACAACGGATCAAGTCACTAGTGGAAGAGAGGAGAGAGGCAGGCTGGATAACTAAGAACCAGGCTGAGTTTTTGATACAAAAACACCAGAAAATACCAGCCTTTTACATCCTGCCAAAAATACATAAAGAACAATGACCCCCTCCGGGTAGGCCAATTGTGTTGGGAATTGGTTCTATTCTGGAACCTTTGTCCAAATTTGTGGACTATTTTCTTCGACCGATTGTGGCACAGATGCCATCTCATCTACAGGATACAAAACATGTGCTGTCCTGTTTAGAAACCATTTCTTTTGATCCTAACTGTCAACTGATGGCCACGTATGATGTCGAGTCGTTATATACTAACATTCCTAGGGATGACACACTTGATACGATATGTGACCTTTTAGATATCAATCCACGTGATGACCAGACCCCCAATGACTACGTTATGCGTTGTGCCACTTTAGCACTTAAAGAAAATTTCTTTAGTTTTGAAGGAGATTTGTTCTGGCAAACCACTGGAACTTCCATGGGAAGTACATGTGCACCCAGCATGGCTAATCTTTACATGCATGGGTTTGAAACTAAGCATATCTACCTGATGGAAAGCCCTTTTCAAACTAAGCTTAAATTGTGGCGGCGTTATATAGATGATATCCTGGTCATCTGGGAAGGTGACCAGGAGTCTCTAGTGATATTTTCAGAGTGGCTTAACGCACGTGATAGTAATTTGAGGTTCACGGGGGAGGCCAGTAATTCATCCATTGCTTTTTTGGACCTGAGACTAGATCTCAAAGAAGGGAGGATCTATACTGAACTATATCAGAAGCCAATGGCAAGGAACTCCCTACTAAGTTATCATAGTTTCCATCCTCGGGCCCTACTGACTAATTTACCGGTGGGTCAATTTCTTAGATTGAGGAGAAATTGTACAGAGCTAGATAATTACCACAAACATGCCAAGAAATTGAGTGAAGAACTGGCTGTAAGACACTATCCAGCTCAATTAATTAAAAGAGGCTCCAAAAGAGCACGTAACAATGACAGGGTGGAGCTTCTAGACACCTATACCAAAGCCAAAACAGAAAGGATGGTTTGCGTAACTACTTTTAGCGATCTCACAGAGAATATAAAAATTGGCATATACTCAATACTGGCAATTTGACATTAGACCACCCACTTTTTGCACTGAAACGTAGCAGTAATCTACAAGACCTGATGGTGCATACGAGACCAAGGATTGCAACTAGCCAGAGCAAACAATTGACTTTGTGGGGAGCGGCACCAGTGAGTGACCACTTTCCCTGTGGGTCCTGCTCAGTATGTCCCTTTACACGGCATACGACTGAAGTCAATATATTACCAGGTACACCCTGGAAGTTGAATAATCATACCAATTGCAATACCAGCGGAGTGATTTACATGATAACATGTCCATGTTCACTTATCTACATTGGTATGACAACACGTAAGGTCCGACACAGGATAGTTGAACATCGGAGTGGTTTTCGGTGCAAAAAATTCAACACAGGCATGACTAAACATTACTTAGAAAAGGCACACACAGAGGACGATTTACAGTGGGTTATTATTGATAAACCCAACTACGACATCAATATGGGTCCCCTTGATAGTGTTCTCTTTCGTCGCCGACAATGTTGGGTGTTTCGCATGAAGAGCCATATGAGGGGTTGGATTTAGATATTCCTTGGTGTTCTGTGTAGCCCTTTCCCTGCCCTCTATTTGTGGGGTGGTGAGTTTATGTAGGTGTTTGCATCAAGTATATTGGGTACACTTTACATCTGGATTGGGGTGGGTACAACCTGAACACATGTACTTCACTACACCTTGTTCCGTTTTGGACCCTGTTATACTGAGGATATAGACGGTGTCTCTATAACACCCCACTAGTCATTGATGGGACATTTCCTGGTATATATGAATGTATGGCTTTGGTATATTAACGGTAGAGGTTTCTTTATATTTGGTAAATCATTATACATACTGTGCACACTTTACTCTGTAAGTTGTATTGTGCACCGTTACTATTATTTTTGTATAAAGGCTCCTTCTCCGTTTTACAGACATCCTATGAACTACAAATTACAGTTCACACGATTCAGATAACATTGCAAACTGGTTGCGTCATTTCCGCACTAGACAAATTCATAGTGGCACCCTCTGATACATGACACACCGGGAAGATGTTCTTTCTCCCTTTGATTTTACTGTACTGGCATTTATATATATAGGTGTCAGTTCGATATATTTACATCTGGAGCATTTTACACTACATTTCCCATGATTCAAATGACCCGGCAGTTGGTGGTGTTACTTCCGGGTCACACGCATTCACGAAGGCACTCTTCGATACAAAAACACACCGGGATAATGGCCTCCTCCCCTTGGGTTTTACCGTTGGAAGCGAGGACACAGAGGAACATGAGGTAACGGTGGTGTATGATTTTTTATTTTTTTTTATAAATATATTTATTGATTAACCTTGTACAATACTTCCGGAATACATCAATCAGGACCTTCCGCATACATAGCAGTACTCTAAGATACAATACTCCTTGTACACTCAAGCCTTTTCGTGGTCTATGGAATAAAGCCATTGTCGTCCGAACACATTGTAACAGCCTGCAACATACCACCCACTAACTGTACCATCGTCTTTTCATAGCAAAGCGGCACATAACCATGCTTATATCAGTAAGTCCACTCGGAAGTTCCATTTCGCAAGCAAAGAAAAATACGCAGTATCCTAAAACCTACCCCTTGTTAACTTCTCTCCTCCCTCTTACCCCCCCTTCCCATAACTCCCCGGGCATGACTTGTTGAGTGAATACATCATAAGGTCTTCAGTTTTGCTCATACTTGCATCTTCCACAGTTGTAAGGTGCACTTCAAACTTTCCCAGCTCAGGACTACTAACAAGCTGAGCAGAGCAACCATCCATTCACCCCAGAGTCATTCTAACCAGGCCCAGAGGAGGGTATGTTGTGCGGATCGCTAAGCTCCGATCCTACCTCACTATCAGATTCCATGGGTTTCAGAAGCTCTGCTAAAGCCCTCCAGGCCCCGGCCAAGTCCATTGCCTTATCGCTATGAGCGCGGGTAGCCGCCTGCAATCTAAGAACCGTTTCACATTCCGCCCACCGAATGAATTTCGCCCTCCATTTCTGAAATCTCGGTCCTCGCTGCGCCTTCCAATTAATTGTAATCTCTCGCTTGGCCAGTACCAACCCCAGATCTATAAATTTACTAGTTATTTTAGTCTTCAAGGTGTGGGGAAACCAGTGCAGCAAGCAAGGGGCAATACCAAATTCAATCTCCCTGTCCGTGATCTCACACAGTAAGGACCAAATTTCCTGCCAATAGCCCCCTATCCGAGGGCAAATCCACAGCATGTGGCGAAAGTCAGCCCCCTCAGCCTGACACCTAGGACAACTCGCCGTAAGCGTGTGAAAATACTGTTGGATTTTAACAGGGGTAAGGTAAGCCCTGTGCAATATGAACAGTTGGATCTGCTGGAATCGGGCGTTTCTAGAACATTTCCAGGGCCTCTCCAACACCTCAGCCCATATTTTATCAGGTATTGCGCCCTCAATATCCTCCTCCCATTGCTGCTTCAACCGATCAAGGGGGACCAACCTTTCACAGGTCATCCGACGGTATAAGCACGTGACCGCTTTGATGTCGCCAGCCGCCAGTACCACGTATTGGCAGGCCATGGATGTTTCAGGCTCAGACAACCCTCCCCTCCACCATCGCTGAATAGCCGACACCAGCGCCGCGTGCAGCAGGTAGTCCCCGCGAGGGAGATCGTACCGGTCGCGGAGAGTCTCGTAGGGCAACAGTACATTGTCTTCATAGAGATCCCCCACAGTCATCAGTCCAGAATCATTCCACCGCGCCAGCGCCGACCAGTTGCCCCCATGGGGCAACTGCTGACACATCAACAACGGGATCTCAGGTGCATACGGGCGCAAGATCCGCGCCCTCTGTTGACTCCTATTCCAACATAACCTGAAGGTCCGTACCTCACTAGAGAGACCCCCGAGGCGCATCGGTTGTTGCATGACAATCCCGGACAGTAGACATGCTAGAATCCGTCCCCTCGGAGCCTCCCCCACCCCCCGAAACTCCCTAGCCACCGCCTGGGTCAACCACTGTAACTGAGCGGCTAAGTAGTAGGTCTCCAAATCCGGGACTGCTAACCCCCCCTCCCCCCGTGGTCTCATCAGCGTGTGCAAGGCCACCCTACGCCTGCCAGCAAGCCACAAGAACCCCGTTGTCATCTGCTGGAGTCTCTTAAATGTCGCCGCAGGGATCCACACCGGAAGCGTCCGGAAATAATATAGCAAGCGGGGAAGTGCCACCATCTTGAGGAGCGCCACTCTCCCCAACAAGGACAACGGCAACGTCTTCCAAAAGTCCATACTGCTCTGGAGACCCCTTATCGCCCTACCGATATTCCCGTCCACCAAGTCTTTTTGGTCGTGGTAGATTTGCGTCCCCAGATAGAACATGCAGGTGAAGACCCACTGTACTCCCTCTGCGCTGCGAGGCCCCTCCGCCCTCTTGGAAGTGGGGAAAAGCCCCGACTTGGACCAATTCACTTTCAGTCCCGCCTAGTCTTCCATACTTTGAAGCAGACGCTTGGCTCCCTTCAACTCCCCTTTAGTATCAGCTAAGAACAAGAGGAGATCATCCGCATACAGAGCTATAAAATGAGCGTCGCCATGTACCTGAAGGCCCCTGGACCAACTCCTCGTTCGAGCCTGAGCCGCCAGCGGCTCTATGGCCAACGCAAACAGTAGCGGGGATAGAGGACACCCCTGTCGCGTCCCCCTACCCATCGCACAGGAAGATGATATTATACCCCCTGATTTAGTTCTGGCCGTAGTGTCCTTATACAACAACGACGTCCAAGCCACAAACCGTTCCCCCAACCCGAAAGCCCGCAGAACCCGGAATAGATATGCCACTCCAGGCTATCAAAGGCCTTTTCTATGTCAACCGAAAATATGGCAGCGTCACGCGATGCATACGTATCAGCCTCCAATACACGTATCAGCCGGCGAACATTACCCGCCGTGGTCCGCTTGGGGATAAACCCCGCCTGGTCCGCATGAACCAGCCGGGTCATGTACGGGAAAAGTCGAGAGGCCAAAATTCGGCTCAATATCTTATAATCGGTGGTAAGCATAGACAACGGCCGATAAGCAGCTACATCGGTGGGGGCCTTCCCAGGCTTCAATAACGGGATTATGAGCGCCTCACGCGTCGTGGCAGGGAGCCGGCCCAGCTTCCACGCCTCATTGTAAAGAGTCACCAACCTAGGGGCCAACAGCTCAACGTAAGATGCATAGAACTCGATCGGTAAACCGTTCACCCCCGGCATCTTCCGCCGCGCCATGTGTTTGATGGCTCCTCGCACTTCCCCCAGCGTGATCTCACGGCCCAACACATCCACGTCCACTCTGTCTAAGGTCGGCATGTCCCCCCCAGCTAAGAATTCCCCCAATCGGCCCTCGTCTAATTCCACTCTGCTGGAGTACAGGTCCTCATAATAGCCAGCAAAAAGGCGATTAATGCCCTGTTGGGTGTAGCACACCCCCTCGATTGGGTCGTCTATCGCCAATATAGGGGACGCCTGACGTAAGGGGTTCGCAAGCCAGGCCAATAACGTACCCGACTTATCGCGCTCAGCATGGGTGCGCACCAAATGCTTCTTATAATCATAGCATCGTAATTGCTCAACCCCCACCGCCACAGCCTCCCGGGCCTCCAGCACCTCTCCCTGTCCCTCTGGGTGTTCCGGGCGAACACGCTCCAACTCACGCAGGCGTTGGTCCGCTGTCTCTATATCCTGAAGAAGAACTTTCCGGACCCCTATCTTTTGAGCTATACATAGCCCCCGTACTACCACTTTAAATGCGTCCCATTCTACAGCCAGTGAGGAAGCGGAACCAGCATTCTCTCGGAAGTACTGATCCACCCCTTCCCCAATTGAAAGACCGGATCCTCCAGCAACTCCGGATTCAGTCGCCACGTCGGAATCGCCGAACGCTGTTGGACCCAACACAACCGCAGCAATAGCGGGTTATGATCTGATATCGTTCTGGTCAAGTATTCACTATGTTGAACCGCCACATACAAGTCAGGGGAGCACAGGATCGCATCTATCCGAACATGCAACTCATGGAGTGGAGAGAACAAGGAATAGTCCCTCTCGCCTGGGTGGTGCTCCCTCGATGTGTCAACCAACCCCCATTGCGCTTGCCAAGTCCCTCGAGCCCTAGCTACCCCCACAGATGGCGCTGTCAGGAGCGGGGGATGAGATCTATCCATGGCAACGTCCGTCACTCAGTTGAAGTCACCCCCGAGCATAATTGGATCACCCAACCAAGAAGCCAATCTACGGGACAATAAAGTAAAAAAGGCCTGCTGTTCAGTGTTCGGGGCATAAACGCTGGCCAACGTGACATCCCTCCCGTCCAGGCGACCTTGCACCACTACATAGCGCCCCTCTGGGTCTACAAGTTGCTGCGACATCTGAAAAGGGACTCCAGCTCTTATCCCCACCAACACCCCTCGCGCAAATGCAGAGTATGAAGTATAGTAAACCTGACCTCTCCATCTACGCCTCAGCGCTAGCCTCTCCGAGCCCGCGATATGCGTCTCCTGCAGGAATGCTATCTGTACTCCCCTCCTCACCAAATAGGCATGGACCTTATGTCGTCGGCTCATGGTATGCAGCCCTCTAACATTCCACGTTATACACCGTAAGTCCTTCAGTGACCCCATGGAATCTGATATACCCGGCGCCTCGTCAAGTAATCACAAGTGTCATGCCAGAGACCTTGGTGAACATACCCCAACTCACAAACCCCCCACCCAAGGACAGTGACTTTAAAACTAGTACCCATCCAAACAAAGTTACAAACTTAAACCATTAAGCAAAATCCCCTGACTACCTCAGAGGTAAGGGTGGTCGCAGCCATCGCAGAGCCGGCCCTGCAACCATTCAGATGGCGCCAGCCGCATATAACCAGGCTACCTCCTCAGACTCGCCTCACCCAACACATAATCGGCGACTGTTGCCTAGGCATCGACCTCATCCCAACCGCCCTATCCCAGGATCAAATTATGTCATCCACGCTTTGGGGTGTAATCACCGGGAGCTTCGTGCTACTAACAGTAGATGAATCCGTTCCACTGTCTGCAGTATCCTCATCAGATCCCCCCTCCCCAGTGAACAAGGGCGGGCTAGCAGAGCCCAATAGTGACTCCACTGCCCGCAGAGCAACCGCCCTCTCCAATCCCGCCTGCACGACAGAGGGCCCTGTCCGGGGTCCCCGCCTCGGCCGCCGCAACCTACGCCCACCGGTCAGTCCACCGTGGGGCGCTATCCTCTCCCGGCCATCCCCGGCCGTCAAGTCACTCGTGTACCTCTCCAGCCACTCCCAAGCCTCCGCAGGAGTATCAAAGAAATGAGACCTGTCCTTAAGAGTTACTCGCAACCTCGCTGGAAACAGGAGAGAATACTGCAAGTTCTCTTTTCTCATCGCCTTCTTGACCTCCAAATAGGAGGCCCGTTGTCTCTGCACCTCCAGGGTGTAATCTGGGAAGAGTGTGACTCTGCTATTATCCACTGCAAAGGGCCCCACCGTTCTCGCCCTCTGTAGCAGGAAGTCTCGGTCGCGGTAATGCAGCAATCGAGCGATCACCGGTCTCGGCGGCCTGCCCGGCTCGAGTGGTCTTGCCAGAACCCTATGGCCCCGCTCCAGCGTATAAAAGTCCGATAGCCCCTCAGGCGCCACCACCGTTTTAAGCCATGCCTCTAGGTAGGCCACCATGTCGGCCCCCTCCACTCCCTCTGGCAGGCCCACCACTCTGACGTTGTTCCTCCGGTTCCTACCTTCCGCGTCGTCCGCTCTACGTTCCAGGGAGGTCACCCTCGCTGTGAGATCATGCAGCTGCTGGGTCGCGTCTTTGGTGGCCGGGAGCAACTCCGCAATGCTAGTTTCGGCTTCCTTAACCCTCCCCGCCAACTTCTTGTGCTCATCGCGTAATAGTCCCAGCCCCACAGCCACCGTAGTGATGTCCTGATGAAGTGTGGCTTTAGTGTCCGTTATGGCCGCTAAGATCTCCTGAAGCTGCCTCTGTATAGGGTCCCCAGCCGCCTTCTGTGGCAAGTCTGCCGCTGCATCCTCCGAGTCACAGCCCGCGTCCGCAACTCTGGGCCTGGGCTTGCGCATTGCGTCAAATCAGCAATCTCAGCTCTATCGGAGGTACCCACTATCCGCAGGGCCGAGTCCACCGATCTCCACCACACCCCTCTCCTCTCGTGGCTCCGCGTCAATTCAGGGGCCCCCAGCAGCAGGTGACCACAGGGCCCCACACCTTTTCGCAACCCGTGTTCCACGTCGGCCGGACCCAGGAGAAGGATCTTGTCGTTGCCCCCAATCCTCAACTAATCCGGTCCACTCCCCAGACCGCTACTGGACCTCAGAAGAGCAACCACGCCAGAGGCACCCGTGGAGTGCATCCTGGGCAGCAGCACCTCCACGTCGCTCAGCCCTTCTGAGCCCGCAGTCTGCCTTCCACGCTGTAGGCCTCCTTCTTCGGACCCAGGGATCAGCAGCCGGCGCTCCGTACACAGGCAGCTCCGCAGCTGCAGGCCGTGATCGTCTCCCACCACAGCTTTGGTCTTCGGCCCCAACACACAGCAGGCGTCACTCGCCTACGAGGCCCTCAGCGTCATTGCCCCCAAGGCGCTAGCACAGCGAACAATGGCAGGGCGATCCCCGCCGATCGGGAGGCCATCAGACCCTTGCCATCCAAATTCCAGTCGCCCCGTAGGCTGGACCCCCAATCAGGCAGCGCCACCGTGCTCCTCTGCTCACTCGTCCCCTTCCTGTCCGACTTACCGCCGCAATTCGGGGACAAGGCAATACGCTCCCCACTCTCTCTCGGGCAGCCGCTAGCAATGTCCAGCTCCCAGCCGTCCTCTCCCCGGAAGCCCCTCACAGCGCTCTCCGCCTCCGGTCAGTACCACCCAGGAGGGAGACAAAGGGGGACAACCCCGCTCCTCCAAGCAGGCTCCCAGTCAGTCTCCAGCAGAAAGCGGCACCACGTCCACGCCGCAGTGAGCCACCAGCTTCATCAAATGCCGTCTCCGTCGTCGGCAGGGGGGAGGGCTCCTCGCGTCTCCTCAACTGCTCCGTAATCTCCCAGTCCCCAGCGCCGCTGACCAGCTCCGAGGGCCCCTCAAACTCGCCAGGCTCCCTCACCTCCACATCCAGGCTCGCGGAGGCGGGCAGATCAGGATACGTCCCTTTCGAGGAGCACTCAGGGGGACACATGCCGCATCCCCGGGCTCGCGTAAACTCGCCTCACCAGGCCGGCGACTCCGGAACCCCGTCAGGCAGCAGGAGACCGCCAATGAAGCCCACGGAGCCTCCAGTTATCCACGATGTGTGTGGGACCTCAGTCGCTCTCCGATCGTTCCTGCAGGCTTCCAATAGAAGGTAAAATCAGGATTTTAGCGGCTAATCGGCCGGAGCTTAAGAAGCTCACGTCCTGCCAGCCATGCTGCTTGGCCACGCCCCCATAACGGTGGTGTATGATATAGAAGTATGGCATCTGGACCAATTCGAGTGAATGCGTTTTACTGGCAATTTGAGCCTTGATAATAGTGGTGGACATTACTTTTGTAGAATGTTTGTTATCAAGAGTTTGGTAACTGTGGTGTTCTGGGCTTGTTAGTCTAGTTGCACATGAGATTTGGTTATCTTTTTAATGAGTAGTTATATGTGCACATACATCTACTAACACAGTGGCGACCTTAAGTTACATGGTTGGGATATTTTATCTGCGTTAGATGTGGCATTATTCGACTATACTACCAGTCCCAATATATACATCATCACATGATATGAGCAATAGGGATATGCTTAATTGATGATTATCAATAACGTGCTGTGCATTCTGGGGGTTGAGCCTCATTTTTTGTCCTTTTCATCCTCAGAAATCTGTGATCTGAGGTAAAAACTCCCATAAGGTGGAGGTAAACTTATATTACCGCCTAGGTGAGTTGTTTATTGTTTATTTAGAAGTGTTTTCTTCTCACGTTTTTAATCACATGTTTGGTTTTTATCACGTGTGTGGTGTTCAAGGGAGTTATAATGGTAGAAAACAATAATGAAACTGACATTAATGTTTGTCTTTTTACAGACATTGGACCAGACTGCAGCTGGTACCATTGTCGTAACTACCATAACAATTAAGTATGGTTTTTGAACACAGTATTATTTTTCACTTATCTTTAGCAGAGTGACATCGCTTTAGGTCCTGATGAATGCCGCAAACTTTTTAGTCATCTGGCAGAAACTTGTTAACCACTGACGAATAGGACATTTTTTCAGTCCTATATATCACTAGCCTTTATAATCCTAGTCTATGGGGACACACATTAAATTTAGTTTAGTCACCCATGAGCTAGTTTTAGCACACATTTTCCTTTTTTGCACTCTGCCCCTCACCTCAATCGCCAATTGGGTACATTATAAAACACCTCACGCTCCTCTCCATAGTGAGAGTTGTAGCCCACACTGTATACCTTGCGGTTACAGTGTGTAAGAGGGGACCCAATGATGAAACATGTCACCCCTGGGTGAGTGAGGGTTCGCGTCTTTCAGATAAAGACTCCTCCCCTTCTTTCCCCTTACACAAGGATAAAGTTTGGTTTTGATGGAACCAGTGTCCCATTACTTTGTGTGAATATCATCCTTTCACACAGAACATCAGGGAAACACGATGTATTTGTCTTTCAGCTCTCCAAGGGAGTGAATGTATTTTCTTTCTCTCTCCCCTATGTGCTGCTTCCCTCCTTAATTTCTGCCCCATATTCTTTATATTGCTCTTGCACCCAACTTGTCTATTGCTTACCCTGTCCTCTTCCCACTCAGCTTTTTTTATGCTTCCTATTTGTTCTATACACTTTAGCTCCTCTTTTGCTCTCTTGCTTCTTCCTGGTCACTGTTGGTCTACACCACTTGGTGGCATTGAGCTTCTCCTCTCTGCTCCTCTGTTGTTACTCCACCCTCATGTTTTAATGTATTACTGTTATTATTATTGATATTAGTTTATCTTTTTTGACAGCCAGGTGTCTGCAATTTCCTTCCAGACTCCTTTTTCTGTGTTTTACTGGCTGGCCAGACCCAGAGCTGGAATTTGTCTGCAAACGTGTAATGAGTATGGGGTGGAAACGCCCAGGTCTTTATGCCAGAATTGATCAGTGCCAAGATTCCAGCACCAGTAAAGACTGGGAAAGACATCTGTGCTCTGGAGTTGCCATTGCTGACTGCTAACTCCTCCTTTGCGATGTTCAGAAGAGAAACATTGAAGTCCTACATCCTTTCTGGTAGATGTGGTTTGACACCAGGTTGAAGGAATAGTCTGCTGATTGCTAAAGAGGGATACTGGATTATGTAAGTACCCTTGCATAAAGGAATGGTTGCCTAGAAGAGGAGGGTGGTGAGGAGCTGTGTGGGACAAACTGACATTGGTCAGGTGAGGACCAGTGAGGGACCAGCCCTGCCAGGCCTTGTGGTGAGGCTTTGTGACCAAGGGCCCTCTGCATTGCGACTTGGACTGTGGCAATCAGCTTCCTGCTGTATGTAGGCACCATGCTCCTACGGTGGTGGTGAACAGTGACCAGGGCCGGTCTGGCCGTAGCGGGCACTGGGCATTTCATTTTTTTCACCAGCATGCCTCCCACGCTTCCTTTTCCCGGCGCGTGCAGCGTTACCATACCAACGCAGAAAATACGGACGTGCCCTCGTGCATTTGCACTGTATATCACACTGTTATAGTATGCATGCATCCAAACTACAAGATGGGTGTTTCCACCGTGTACTTGGTCATTTTCCAATACCATTTCATAAACTTGTACACTGGCATACGTTCCTACATATGCAAAATCGCTTTTAGAGGTAAGCCTCGTTTGGGAGCCATGTGTGATCATACACATTTTATTTTTTCCACCAGCACGCCTCCCACGCTTCCTTTTTCCGGCGCGTGCAGCATTACCATACCAACGCAGAAAATACGAACGCGCCCAAGCACAGCGCAAGCTCCATTGTTTACCTAAGCGGCGTCTATCTTAAAACGGATTACCGCCCCCTGTGTTTTCTAGCCAACCACGCACCCGCGTGGAATGCTTTAAGCCCTCTATCGAATCATCTCCCTTTTCATACGGAATACTGACACAGATACGCCCACACCCGCCATTTTGGATCCAGGCAATGCTTGGGACATCGGGGAACGCACACCTGACAATATTCTTTCTTCATTAACGCTGATTACACACATCAAGTGATCTTGTCACACTATAAAAGACGGCGGCCGCTCCCTCTCATTTCCACATTCGGGAGGACCGGGAGCGGACGCATAGGAGCCAGGAGCAATCCAATACTTGTCACAGTAAGAGTGTGAATGAACAGAGAGACAAGCGAGTTTTAGTTTTACTCTTCTTTTACTCGCAAGGGTGTTAGAGTGTGTGCTGTTCAGAATGTTTTGGAGATCTTGCTCCACCAGTATGTCTGATGGAAACTATGGTTTTATGCTTTCTTTTGCAGAGCTGACATAAACCGGATTTCTTTCCTCCCCTCCCCCCATGGGACAAGTAGTCCATAGAATTAGGGTAAGTCTGATGGCAGCTTCGGCTGCCATCACCTCCGGAATTCTCACACATGTGTACACAAATAGAGTGTCACGTTGTCACGCACAATTTTTTCACTTTTAGAAACCAATGCATGCATTGTTCTCTTTTCCTTTACAGGTATGGTTAACCCAACATGTTCGAAGTAACTATAATTTCTCAAATATTCTTCTTTTGTTTCAGGCTTCACCGTTGGAAGCCATTAGGTAGTGGAGTGTGGCCTTTGCCAAACCCACGCAGTGGTAACATCTTACCACCGATTGGTAAGAACGGAGCCCCCCTGATATCACTAGGTCCTGATTAATGCCTTGGACCCATTTGGGCCGCTTTGGCAGAAACATGTTGACCACTCACGGGACGGTTAGGGGACACTAATTACCCCAATCACCGTTACATATATTTTTAATATCATATAGTTTTCAGTCACATTAAAAAACACTCCTGATTACTATAATGATTTTTAAATCCACTCACAGTATCACGGGCCCCCACTTAGTCATTTAGAAGTGCATCCTTGTCTTCAAGTGTATGCCCGCCCTCTATCAAACGAAGGTTTTAGAGGGCAAGGACTGGTCAATGATGAAGCATGACACCAGGTGGTGTGTGAGACCAGTCCGTAACTTTTTGTGAGATGCCCACACTCACGACGTTTTCGTAACTCATTTGGGTTATCACACTAGGAGCAGCTCTTTTGTGGTAAACATTTAATATTGGAGGCTGCTAGCTCCTAGAACCCCATGCCTCTTGTTCCCTTCTCCACACACACAGTGGAGTTCTTTTGTGATTAAAAGCAGGAGTATCTCATCATCTCAGCAAGCTGTATGCAGCAGAGTAACACTGTGCTGCATTCTTTCAAGCTGAGGATAATTACTTTGGCAGGAACGTGCACAGCTACACATGTGATATGTGGATAGTGATACCCTACCAGTTTTAGCATTGACATATCAATATCCTTGTGAAAGAAAATGTAGATTGTGCTTTTCAGCCTTGCGGTGGCCTAGTTTTGTAATGCAGTAATTTTGTCTTGTCACGTGTAAGAACTGGAGAATAGCCTACCTTTAAAAGGGATTAGCTTTGCCTCCCACAATTCTCCTGTGAATTATGCATCATCGTTTTCCCCTCTACAAGTTCCTATGTAGCTGTGTGTTGTTATTAAAGTACTTTTTCATTCTTAGGTAAAACCACTGGCAGGACAACGATTTACTAGTCGTTGTTCCAGGCTTGAATGAGTTCTGCGTCTGATCCCACACACCTTCATCTGTAAGCCTTTGGGTAGGCCACCTTGCTATCCTGAGGGTGAGGTACTAAACAGATGTACTTGGTGCACAGTTTTGAGTTAAACAGGAAGGAACAACTCCAGAACACCAGAGGTTAAAGACTCATTTTGTTATATGTGCAGCCCAAAAAAAGTTCTCACACACTTCATCCCCAGACCAGTTGTTATTGTTTTGACAATAATTTCCAACTGATAGATCGTAGATCCCATTAAAATGCTGCTGAACTCGCACCCACCTTCCTCATGCATAACCCACCACAAATCTGTAGTTAAACTTCCTCCCTGTCTCTGCACATTACTCTCATACCACACCAGTCATAAATGTGTGCTATACAAATACCCCTAACAACAAAACAGAACTCTTTCTTCCATTTCTATGATCTGTTAAAAAGAAAGAGGCATTGACTTGCAGTTACTTACAAGAGTTCTTTCAGCGATGTGTTTCTTTCTAAGCTCTCCACCATGCCTTCTGTACCTTCATCTGTGATTTCATTGTCGTTTAGGAAGAGGACTCTCAGGCTTGTGTTCTGCTCCAGAGATTTCCACAGATTCTGAGCCCAGGCAGGCCCAAGCTTATTGCGTCCCAACCTGAAAAAAATAGTCTAATGCATAAGTGGACTCTAGGTTTGCACAGCGCACACGATGCCCAACAATGCATAGATTCTTCAAAATCATGAAGATTTCAGACTCTACATTTTGTGAATCTGAATTACAAACGATTACAGCATTCGAGCACCACCATCTTAAAATGTAAGGGTTTTAGCATCATTAGTCCTACTGCCTACTGCCTACTGTATACTGAAGCTCAATTTAGAACTCTGTTTAGGCTTGAATTAGTGGACATAGTAAACAATCTGTAGATAGGATTTGTGACCAGATGTTCCAGTTAAAAATGGTCAGATGGAGAATAAGGGCCAGTTTATTTTGTGTGAATTCAAGCCCTGTGAACTTATTGGGAAGAGATTTCCTCTGCAAATTGAATTGTGTGATTTACTATATACCAAATGGTGTTGCGATTGAAACACAAGATGAGGGCTCTATTTTTAAAATAAATTCAGCAGATTCAAGAATTGAGTTATTCCCAGTTGTAGCAAAAGAAGACATGCCTCTGGATTTAAGACATACTGTAAGTCTGAATGTCATCTGAATAATCAAGGCAAGAGAACAGTTACTGGTATGAACCATATTGGCAATTCGGAATGCTCATTTACAAGACTCCAAATGGATTCTATCGAGATGTCAAATTGTAATAGTTTAAAGTACATGGTACTTGGTAGCTATCTTCTTGATTTCTAAATGAGTTGAGGTATACACAGCAAGAAGATTTGATAGAGTTACAGTTGCCAAATTGCTGCTGAGGAAATTGATCCCTACATTTGACCTTCCTACTTCTATTGAGACAGATCGTGGAACTAACTGAGAGAGTGAGATTTTGCAAATAATTTGCAGTGGTTGAGATCAGTCAACTGTTTCATTGTAGTTATCAACTGTAATCTTCAGGAATTGTGGAGAGAGCCAATGGCACACTAAAAAAAAAACTCGTAAAAGTTTTGCGCTCCAACTGATTTAAAGTGACCTTATGCCCTTCCTCTTATTTTGTTGAGTATGAGAAGTATGCCTGACAAAAAAGACTAGTTTTATCGCCCCAAGATAATATCATGGGAAGAGCAATGAGGCTTGCATATGTTCCTTCAGCTGCATGAGTTTCAAAATGTGCTGACATCGAGCTAGATTATAGCAAAGGTTTGGCTGATATAGTGAAATCTCTCTCTTCGTTGTATGTCATGACATGAAGCCTGGGACTTGATCACAGCCCGCAAACATGTGAGGAAGAGCTGCCTTTAAGAAAGGTGGTAAGGATCCTATCAAGTCATTTGATGATTAACACTGCCGTGAAGTGTGCTGGTGTGCCACAATGGATTCACACTTCTAACATGAAGAGAGTGAGACTAGCTGAAGCAGTGAATGAATCAGCTACTCGAGAGCCGAGCACACAGATGAAGTGCAAAGTCAAGCTCAAAGCCAAGCTCCAGTTCACAGTGTGAATCCAGAGGGGATGAAAAGTTTGAAACTTGTAAAGATAATGAGCAAAGGCAAAATGGAGTGGTGAAGTTTCAGGTTAGTGAAAGCTCTGATGAAGAACCTGAGACTCCTGAAGAACAGTTTCATGACAGACATTTTCCCTGATCTAGAACTCAGTTATTGAGTGAACTGCTGAGGTACATTTTGGGGTGATTTAAAATATTGGGGCACAGTAGAAAATTGGGGTTCGGTCCCGTAACACTTTGAAAATGAGTACCTAGCACTTATCTTTATTGGAGGTTGGGAGCAGGATCTGCACAGGAAGGTGTTTATGTTTAGCTTCACAGATGCTAATGAGGAGAAACGTGATTAGACAGGGATCTAGCCTTTCCTTTCATGTGGGGATCTCTGCTTGCATGCCATAGTAGTGCAAAGTCTTCTTCTGAAGAGTGATAACTGCTACCTTTGTCTCAATGGATCTGTGTGTGCTCTCTCATGCTCTCTGTGAGTAGCAATGAGGTTCAGGGAGCAGGCACCCAAGAACTCATGTTAGAGGCAACACATGTGACAACTGCCTTAAGTTGGATGGAGGTAAGACAGGCATGATGGTGGTGGGAAACAACCCACAGTTCTGGACCCTCGCCTGGTGGTCGGATGCCCTTGGTCCTTTTCCAGACTCAAAACTGATAGGAAAGTATCTTGGCATCTGGCAGACGATAAATTAACTTTCAACCCACATATCAGTAAGCTGTGTGCTGTTGCTCCGGTTTTCTTCGGAGTCTTAGGAAGGCAGTATGGACCATCCTTCCTTACAGCCCAGGCTGTTGTAACATTGTGTCTGGACAACGGCACTGGTCCATGTTTAGGCATTTCACAGACCTTATTAAACTGTCTGCAGATTACTGAAAATGCAACTGCTTGTCTGCTCTTTCGTATCATTAGAAGTAAACAGGGAAGACGATTGTTTTGGCTTTGAAGCTCTGGAATTCCCTTCTGTCTCAGTTGCGACTCTGATCCTCTGGAGCAGTTTTTAAAAAACAATTAATGGAGAGTGCGTGTGGCGTGAAACAAGGTGGCCACCTAACCCGGAGCTCCGCATCGCGGCAGGAAATGCTGCGGTGATTTTTGCGACTCCAGCATAATTTTCTTCTTGAAACGGAGCATTTCACACGTCAAAAGGGCCCCTAAGTGGCTTTCTTCCATTGATATGGCTTTTCTTCATCTTTTTCTGTGAAGTTACTCCAAAACTGCTGCAGCTTTTCTTCGGCCACCATTTTGAATTCTTCTGTGATGGAGTTTTTTCCCTTTTCTCCATGTACAATGCTCATGAAGTGACTTTCACCATAATAATATAGAGTTCTTGCTCTTTCATCCACAACTAGTCTTTCTCTGGACCAGAAGAGGATTTACTATTCTAATAGAGTCTCTTGCGCAGCTACTTTTTGGAATTTTCTTCATAGACTATGGGGTGTTGTTGGTGATCTCTTTTGCTTCAACTGAGTTTCTCCTTCCTTTGCTATAAGGGTAGGAGTAAGAAGTTGGTACTTACTAATAGGAGATCTACTGCTCACACTCCTGTGTCTGAATCCTCTCATACTGACTGCACTTCACGAAATGAGCAAAATGGTGCAATCCGGCTCTTAAAAATCGACGGTTTCGCCAACTTCTTCAGTCAAATTGCAGACTCCAGTCTCTGCCACAAGTGTCTTAAACAAGATGCTCCTTCTCCACCAAAGTCTGTTTCTCCGGTATATTTGGACATTGTTTTCGAAGAAATTCATGCTTTGTGTCCATTTATTGAGGAGACGAATTGCCACTTGCAAGTTCTGGATACTTATATGACCGTCTATGGAATCTCATACTACCAAAGAGGAGCAGCATGTTGATGACCCACAAAATGTATCCACCAAATTGGTTACCTTGGAGAGGGAGGTCTTCTCGTTCGAGAAGTCAGCAGAAGATCTTGAAAATAGAAATAGACACAATTATCTCAGTTTATATGGTCTTTCAGAGGGTTTGGAGGGTAGTGATCCCGTCCATTTCTTCAGCACCTTTCTCATAAAGCTTCTTGACCTTCCTGCATCTATGAATTTGAATATTCAACGGGCTCATAGACTGGGTCCCTGCTTGTCTTCTTCATCTGTTCCTTTGAAACCACAGAGTGTGATTCTTTTATTTCTGAAATTCACAGACCTTCTACAAGTTTTAAATGCAGCTAAACATTAAAAACAGCTTGTTTGGTCGGGCTCTAAATTATTTATATCCCAGCATGTTTCTTCAGCAACAGCTAAATGACGGAAAGAATTCCTTGATCTTCATCCAGCTTTACGTGCACTTGGTGCATGTTATAGACTATTCCACCCATGTTTGTTCAAGGTTACTTTCCAGAACAGCACTTCTACCTTTGATGACCCGGCAGACCTGAGGAAATTTATTCACTCGCACTCCACAACATCTATCGAAACTTCTGGTCCTTATTCTTCTACGTCCTCCATACCTTGACTTTCTCCTTTTTCATTACAGACATGTTTGATTCGCTTTGACTCACCTAATGCTTTTCTTTGCAGGCTATTGTTAACAATTGTCTTATAACATGTTAATCTTATTTATTAATTTTTTTCCCTTATTAACTCTGCAGGTGTTCTTTTTAAGATATCTCTATCCATTTCCTACTCGTCTTATATGATTCCCCGTTGTGGTGCTTCCTCCCCGGTTGGTTGTGTCGTCTTCTTCTGTAAGTCGCTGCTCCTTGTATATCTCTTCTTGTTTTTCCCCAGAAGGTATGAATAACAGTTGTCAGTTCTTTTTTATCTTCATTTACACTCTTATTTTTATCAATTGATGACATGTACTGTCTTTTCTAATGGTCCTATCTAGTTTCCTCTTTTTTCTCCCTTTTTTTCTATATTTCCTTTCTTTCTACAGATCTCTCCTTTTTTTCATTGTTTCATCTTCTTACGGTTATTATTGTTGATCATGTTACTTCATATATTATTCAATGTATATATGTTCAGGGTCATATCTTGGAATGTGAAAGGTTTTATTAACCCCATAAAGAGGCAGAGAATATTATCTCCCTTAGCCTCCTATAATCCAGATTTAGTTCTTTTACAAGAAACCCATTTGACAGAAACAGAGGCTTTGAAGCTCAAACAAAGTTGGGTTGGCTAAGTCCTTGTTTCTCCTACCTCTAATAAGAAAAATGGCGTAATCATTCTAGTTCAGAAAAAGTTGAAGTGTTCTGCTATTTCTCAAGAAACAGATTCGGAAGGTAGATGGAAGGTAGTTAAGTTACTTGTTAACAATATATCTTTGACAGTATTTAATGTTTATGGTCCAACCCAACCGGACTACTTTTTCTGGCCCAATATTACAAAAAAATGTATTCAATATAAAGATGAATTTTTTATTTTAGGAGGTGATTGTAATCAGATCATAGGCCCTTTTATTGACTGCCAGTCCCAGGTTTGTATCATCCCTCATAAAGCTCACAAACAATTTCATAATACAATTTTTCAGACACACCTTGTTGATGCTTGGCATTTATGTAACCCAGATGTAACAGAATTTTCATTTTTCTCCCCTCCTCATGGCTCCCTTACTCGGTTAGACTACATTTTCCTCTCCAAACCATTATCCCAAAATCTTATTTCCTCCTCAATTTTACCTATTGTAATTTCTGATCATGCCCTGGTTGTTGTCGATTTTGACTTATTCCGACCGCAAACTAGATCTTCCAGATGGAGGTTTAATAATTTCCTTTTACAAGATCGTTATTTTTCTTCCTCCTTTATTTCTTTTGCTGAGGAGATTTTCTCCTTGAATACAGATCCAAATTCCTCCCCCTCATTGATTTGGGATACATTTAAACCTGCTGCCCAAGGCTTCATTATAAATTTTGGACCCAGGAAAAAACAAAAAACACTCAGTCAATATAATAGTTCATTAGCAAACATTAAACATCTAGAACATCAATTCTATTCTTCCTCGTCTAGTTCACCTCCAGAGGAACTTATTTGTGCGGAGCTAGATTTTGGTAAATGAACCACAGACAATGCTTCATTTATTCTTTTACGTAGTAGTGCCCATTATTATGGCGGACGGAATAAAGTTGGTAAACTTTTGGCTAATCACCTCAAAGTTCGAAAAGAACGTGTATAAATAGACTCCATTCAGTCGGCGGAAGGGAAACATCTCTTTAAGGAACAAGATACTCTAGAAGAATTTATATACACCGGAATTTCCTACATCCACTTCTTTAATTGATACGTATCTTGCTCAATCTACGCCTTCTTCACGTGAAAACTTGGACTTCGATGCTCTTGAGTCAGATATATCATTTACAGAAATATCTAACTCTTTGAATCTTCTTAAAAAAGAGAAAACTCCGGGTCCAGATGGTTTTACAGTACAATTTTATTTACATTTTTCAAACTTACTACTCCCCAAATTTTTGCATCTTTTCCATCATTTTTACACTATTGGTAAGGCCAAGAGTACATTTTTGGAAGCCACAATATGCTTAATCCATAAAGTCGCGACCCTAAACTTAGTAAGAATTACCGTCCTATATGCCTGGTTAATGTTGATTTCAAAGTCTTTGCCAAATTACTTGCTCTGTGTCTTGAACCTCTTTTGCCTATTCTAATTGAACTAGAACAATGCGGCTTCGTAAAAGGTAGACTAACATCTGATAATTCTCAGTTGTTTCTTAACGTTCTTAATAAAGCTTCAACTCTTTCCTATTCCTTAGCTGCAGTCTCTATCGATGCAGAAAAGGCATTTGATAGAGTTGAATGGTCTTTTTAATTTAAATCTCTTCAATGGCATGGTTTTGGTCCCAAATTTATTTATCTTATTTCCTTACTTTATAAGAATCCCAGTGCTTCCGTTTTAGTTAATGGCCTTATTTCACAATTCTTTCCATTGCAAAGAGGTGTACGTCAGAGTTGTCCCTTATCCCCTCTCTTATTTGTTTTATCCATTGAACCCTTTTTATCTCGTATCCGTCAAAACGCTTCTATATCTGGGTTTCATTATGTCATTTGAAAATATCAGTTTATGCAGATTATATTTTGCTTTTCATTTCCAATCCTGAAACCTCTATTCCCTCTTTATTGCAAGAATTCTCAGATTTTTCTATGGTCTCTGGCTACAAAATGTATCCTGATAAAACAGAAATTCTGCCCATTACCAAATTTTGCTTTAAACAACATTTTGATTTGACTGGTTTCCGATGGAACAACTCTAAAATTAAATATTTAGGATTTTGGTTCAATAATTCCATATTGGATTAGATTAAAATCAATATGAAGCTTTTGATCGTATATCTAAACTCCTTTCCTCTTGGAACCTTCTTTTTCTTTCTTGGCGGGGTCAATGGTCAAGATGATGATTACCCCATTTTTTCAATGCTACCCATTCGCATCCCTTCCATGTATTTTTTTAAAAAACTCGACTCCCTTCTTTCTAAATTCTCATGGCATGATAAGAAACCTAGAATGTCCTTGAATCATCTTTGAAAACTAAAATCTATTGGAGGAGTAGAATTTCCTGACTTCAAACTCTATCATAAATCTTTTTGCCTAAAGCAGGCATCTAAATGGCTTATTACAGACATCTCCCCTTTCACAGCTTTATGGGTTAGGGTGGAACGTTCTCTGATTGCACCTTTTTGAAAATTAAATTCTTGCATTTACTGCAAAAGTAACTATCACATCTCTTCCACTGTTTCATCACACATGCTCTCTATTAAAATATCATTGTCAACCAAAGATCTCTACTAGGGAATCATTTCTACAATCTCCTCTCTGGTATAACCACCTTATTACTATTCAAAATAAACATTGGAAATCTTGGAGATTCTGAGGAATAGTTTGGGTTTATGTTATGTTCGACGGCATGACTCCTTGTTATTTCCCTTATTTTCAAGCTACTTATATGTGTCCGCGCTCATTTTGGCAGAAATTTTCAATACTTCTGGAGTTAATCTTGGATTTCTTTTATTGCCTTCCTTCTGATATTTCTACATCCTCAGATGATCCAATTTAAAAATGTTCATATTTATTTCCAAAAGCTTCCTTGATCTACAAACATCTCTTTATCCCAGACCCTGTTTGATCTAAAACTAATTTAGAATTGGCCATGTTTAATTTATATTATACGCCAGCAAAGATTACAAAGTGGAATGCTGGAAGGGGGATGAGTTGTGCTAGATGTGGTTTATATGGGGCGGATTCGATACATATGTTTTTTTCTTGCCCCTCGCTCCATCAACTTTTTGTAGATATTGAACGCTTTATGGTACGGTCTCTGGGTATTTCGACTTCTCTGACTGCACATCTTGTTTTGTTTGGGATAGAACATGGTACCGACCCGGGTAGGAAATTGGTACTACATAGAGGCCTAAAGTTTATATGTATGGCGGTTTTGAGGTTATGTATAACATCTCAGTGGCTTGATCACCAACCTCCGTCATTTGTCAGCTGGAGGGCTAAGCTTATTTCATTTTATAATCTGGAAACCGCCCTTTATAAACTAAAAGGCAGGGCAAGGAAGAAATTGGGGGCTGCAATATGGGAGCCGATTACTAATTGGGTATAGTAATATACTTTAATAATTAGTATTGGATGTATGTTTGTAAATTATTGATCATCTATGTTGCATTATGGCTCTATCTGTGTATATGTCCCTGATTTACTGTGGTTTTTTTTTATGTTATGAACTTTGTTTAAGTATTTTTGGCCTCACTGAATTGTACAAAAAAAAAAAAAAAGAATTGGCTATGGGAGAGGGATTTGGGTTGTGTGTAGAGCGTCGATTTCTTGAACAAAATCTGGGCAAGATCATTAAATATTTCTAGATCTGCATCTACTACTCAATCTATGATTTTTCTTTATCATAGGTTGTATTTTACTCCCCTATCAATAGCTACATTTTCATATATTAATAATAACTCCTGTTAGCCCTGTAAATGCCCTCAAGCTGATTTGTGCTATCTTTTGATTTCCTGTCCCAATGTAACCTCCTTCTGGGTGAACATATAGTCTACTATATCCAAACTTTTTAAGTGAAATATCCCTTTATCCAATGACATTCTTTTTGCAGGAAGTCAGATAGAATCCTTGGGTTTGCCTGTCCACAAACTGGGTTTATTTAACCTAATGTTGGCTCTAGCTTTTCAGCAAATCACACTAAATTGGAAATGCTCAACTAATCTTTCAGTTAAGGCTTGGTGGAATAATGTTTGTCACTATAATGGACTGGATATTGCTTTTGCCTCCTCCTACAATCCACTTACTAATAGAGACTTATATTGGTTACCATTTTCTAATTATTTAAATAATGTTGCAAGAAGGCATCTTCAAAATGTTCTGAAAATTTTAGTTGTTATTTTCTCTGCTTATTTACTCTGTTATTTCTCAACATTATATCGTTTTTTTAGGTAGATTAACAATTTTGTTCTTTATTATTATTGAGTAATAATACGCGATCTTCAGTTGTAGAATTGTATTCTACCCTCTTTCCCCTCCCTCCATATGAAAATGTCAAAATGTAAAATGCTTTCTACTTTGCTTAAGTTTTAAGATAATTTGTGTGGCTTATTCTCTGTAACTGTATTTTATTTCAAATAAAGCTTTTTAAACTTAAAAAAAAAAAAAAAAAAAATTAATGACCTGACTCTTTTCATCTCCTATGATCTGTCTCAGTTACATTTAGGATAGCCGTGTGCTTTATAAATTATATACATAAACATTATCTTTTATTTTTTCAATATTGTGAAGTGTCAAAATGTGTTCAACCTTGACAGAAGAAATATAGAACGTTTTATATATTTAGGTAGCGTGCTTCATGTACTCTGGTAGCATGTGTGTGGTCTTGTGCTTACATTTAAAAAAAAAATCACTATGTTGAAGGAGCTGTAAACATCATTTTGTATCATTTGCTCACTGAATTTGATAACAATGATTGTAAAGGGAAAGTCCAGGACTGTATACACACACACCTGAATCAAAAAGCAAGTTGTGCATGTAAGTTTAAGCTACATACCAGAAGCATTTTTACAAGTGCAAAACCAATTTACAGCTTTAGTCACGCTGCAATTTTAGTGCAAGGAAATCTACTCACAGGCGTGGAGAATGGACATTACCGGGGTGAAATGAAACGCACAGCGAGTATGTGTGCACCCATGAACTGACAAGTTTGTAGGTATTCATCAACTCCTCTCCAACCATTTCCCACCATTGAAAAGGTTGTAACTTTACTCCTGACATTGCCGTGAGTAAATCTCCTTCCAGGGTGGGAAGGAAATCAGAACACTCCCAAACATAGACATACAATGCATTGTATGTCAGGCTCTGCTGTTACTTCTGGCCTAGCTTTTTAGCGCGTCGCTCCTCAGCGCTGTATTTTAACTAAATGTGCTTTTTACTAGCGTTTATTTTTTCTTGTGCTTTGCTGCTTGGCCTGGGGGCAAGGGTCTCCACTTACCTGCATTTAAAGAGTTGATGCACCGCCGTTTTGGCGGGTCCGGGTCCCGAGGGGGCATATCTATTCAACTTTGGCCGCCATTTTGGATTGGGGCTGTTGGCGCTTTTGCGGGCGCCATCTTAGAGCGTCCTGACGCTCGCTTCAGTCCAGGGGATGCCTATTTAAGGCGGACTCGTGGGGTCTGACGGCGGTCAGGCTCTGCTGTTACTTCTGGCCTAGCTTTTTAGCGCGTCGCTCCTCAGCGCTGTATTTTAACTAAATGTGCTTTTTACTAGCGTTTATTTTTTCTTGTGCTTTGCTGCTTGGCCTGGGGGCAAGGGTCTCCACTTACCTGCATTTAAAGAGTTGATGCACCGCCGTTTTGGCGGGTCCGGGTCCCGAGGGGGCATATCTATTCAACTTTGGCCGCCATTTTGGATTGGGGCTGTTGGCGCTTTTGCGGGCGCCATCTTAGAGCGTCCTGACGCTCGCTTCAGTCCAGGGGACGCCTATTTAAGGCGGACTCGTGGGGTCTGACGGCGGTCAGGCTCTGCTGTTACTTCTGGCCTAGCTTTTTAGCGCGTCGCTCCTCAGCGCTGTATTTTAACTAAATGTGCTTTTTACTAGCGTTTATTTTTTCTTGTGCTTTGCTGCTTGGCCTGGGGGCAAGGGTCTCCACTTACCTGCATTTAAAGAGTTGATGCACCGCCGTTTTGGCGGGTCCGGGTCCCGAGGGGGCATATCTATTCAACTTTGGCCGCCATTTTGGATTGGGGCTGTTGGCGCTTTTGCGGGCGCCATCTTAGAGCGTCCTGACGCTCGCTTCAGTCCAGGGGACGCCTATTTAAAGTCGTCCTCTCCGCGCAGCGGGAACGCGCAGCTGGGACGCCGTCGCTTTGCCGGAGTCGTGCCAGAGTCCTGCCCGTCTGCGCCCGTCCGCGCTAAGGACGCGCGGGACTCTGGCCAGGCCCTGCTGGTACGAGGTGCGGTTGGTTATTTCCAGCCATGTTGACATACTCTTGTGACACCCTGCGTGACCTGGGACGCCGGACTGCTGGCTGTAGCTTACCCCTCCTACATCCATTGGACGGTCCCTATCATTGTGCTGGCTGTCAGTGGTTTTTGGAGCAAGCTACTTCTATTGCCCCCACACGTCCGGTGGCAGCCGTTTGCTACACCTGCCCGGAGCATGTTCTCCGCATTTTTAGTTTTAATGCTAGGTCTCTGGTGTCACATTATCAGGCAGTATTTGACCTGTTGCAGGATGCAAGCCCGGACATCGTGGCTATCACCGAGACATGGCTGAAAGACGAGGACGCAGCCATTATTAATCTGGCATTCCCCCCTGACTATACAGTCCGTACCCTTAATCGATCTTCTAGGGGAGGGGGAATTGCCCTGGCTATTCGTTCTAGTCTTACTTGCTCCTGGACCGCACTGACCATTGCGGGATGTGAAAGTGCGTTGTTTAAGATTCTGGTTACTCCACACTTCTCACTCTCGGGGATGGTGGTCTATCGTCCCCCAGGGAGCGAGGCGGCGTTTCGCGCCGCTTTCCCGGATGTGGTCAGCTCCTTGGTGGTGGGGTGTCCCAATTTTTCGATTCTGGGGGACCTTAATCTCCTTTTCGATAGACCCAACCTACCCGCGGTCAGTGGCATTCTCACGGATTTGGAGGCCTTACAGTTGCTGCAGCTTGTTCAGCAGCCCACCCACATCGGTGGCCACACGCTAGATCCCTTCTTCACTAATTTGACAGATGCTTCTGTCACTGCCGTCTCGCCCCTGGGTTGGACTGATCACTCTTTGGTCGCCATTAGTACCCCTTTATCAGGTAGGACTGTCATCCCTCCTGCTAAGCTGATCGTAAGGCGGCACTGGGGCAAATTACGGTTGGAAGATCTGCACCGTGTCCTCGCTGCAGAGCCATTAGACCCGTTTGTAACTGTTGATTCAGGTTACGATGGGTTCTGCGCGTGGATCTCCAAAGCGCTAGATGCGCTCATTCCACTCACCGCCTGTAAGACCAGTGCCAGAGAATCTAGCCCATGGTACGATGGCGCCCTACGTGCGCTCAAGGGCAGTTGCAGGCGCGCAGAGAGGGCTTGGCGGAAGGCGTACGATTCGGGGAAAAAAGCTATCTATCTCGCCTCCGTCAAAGTATACCATCGGGCTGTGTGCCGTGCTCGGGCATTGTATTATACTGCCGAAGTCGGCAACAGCTCTAACCCCTCAAACTATTTTCAAATTGATGAAGGATCTTCTAGCTAAGCGCCCCGATGCTCCGACGACGGGCTCTACTGCTCATTGTGAGGCTCTTGCGGTGTTCTTTCAGGAAAAGGTCCAAAACATCTATATGACCTTTCCATCCACAGGACCCCCAGTTGAGTCTCCGATTTCCATCTGTGGAGACACAGCCCTGCACTCGCTTCCCCTGTTGACATTGGAAGGGTTTAACATCTTGGCAAAGCAGGTGAAATCTGGGTCCCCCGCCGACCCTCTCAGTTCGGCTCTCTTTAGAGATGAGTCGTTCGTGGGTCGGACCGTGATACACTCCCTGATCAACATCTCGTTGGAGTCGGGCACGGTCCCCCGTAGCTGGAAGCGGGCGATGGTTTCCCCCATCCTAAAGAAGCCCTCACTGGACCCAGACAAGCCTGAAAACTATCGGCCTATCTCTTTGCTTCCCTGGCCTACCAAAGTAATGGAGGCCCATGTCAACAAAGTTCTCTCGGCCCACCTCATCCAGTTTAACATCTTGGATCCCACCCAAAATGGCTTCCGTGCTGGTCACAGCACGGAGTCTGCCCTTCTCTCCATGGCTGAACACCTACGCACAGTGATGGATGCGGGGCAGACAGCGGCGCTCGTTTTATTAGATCTGAGCGCCGCGTTCGACACCGTGTCCCATCCTATCCTGTTGCATCGCCTGGAGGAGGTCGGGCTGGGTGGCTCTGCCCTCCAGTGGTTTCGCTCTTTCCTGAACGATCGTTTCTTTAGCGTTGCGCTGCCACCGTACCAGTCCCAATTCCTTCCTCTGAGACAGGGGGTCCCGCAAGGCTCCTCGCTGAGTCCCACGCTTTTCAATCTGTATGTGAGACCGCTGGCTGAGATCGTCAAGCAATGGGACATGACTATGGTCTCGTATGCTGACGATACTCAGCTAGCGGTGACTATCAGCGGGGATGCGGATCGGGATGCCCCCAGGTTTCAGAGTGGACTTAGGGCGGTGGCAAGCTGGATGAAGAACAACTGTCTCCAGCTCAACGCGAAGAAAACCGAGATCATGATCGTTGGCTGGAAGGCGGAACTGTGGGGGGACAAGTGGTGGCCCATTGAACTGGGGCCGGTCCCTCTCCCGGTCACTGAACTTAGGAATCTGGGAGTGTGGATGGATCCCGCTCTCAGTTACGAGGGCCACTCGAAGAAAATCGCGGCCGGCTGTTTTGGCATCTTGCGGTCGCTGAGGCCCATTCTTAAGTTCTTTGACCGTGGTACCAGGCAGCTGATAGTCCAGGCCACGGTATTATCTCGCCTGGACTATGCCAGCTCGCTTTTGGTAGGGACCAACATGGCGGAGACTACCCGCCTTCAACGAGTGCAGAATGCCGCGGCTAGAGCCATTGTAGGCTTACCCCGAAGGAGCTCTGTCTCAGGTGTCTTGAGATCCTTGCATTGGCTCCCCATTAAATCACGCATCCAGTTCAAGGTGTTGTGCTTGGCGTTTAAGATCTTGAGGGGAGTAGGTCCGCCAATTCTTGCTGACCTCCTGTCGTGGTATGTTCCTTCCCGCGCTTTGAGATCGGGAAGCCAAGCGCTCGCGGTGGTCCCCCGATACAGGTTGTGTCGGGCTGGTGGTCGCTCTTTTCGGGTGAGGGCGGCTGAACTCTGGAATTCCCTCCCAGTGGACTTGCGGCTACTGACTGACCTCTTGGCCTTTCGCAAAGCTCTGAAAACGTTTCTTTTTTAAATAGATCTTTTATCTGTGTTGTGTTTCTGCTATCTGTTGCACATTGCCTGCCATGCGCCAGGACGCCCCTTAGCTGGGGCAGCTGTGCGCAATACAAAAGTGCATAACATAACATAACATAACATATAAATGCAATGGCATTTCTCCATGCATAATTGTGTACTATGCAGAGTGATACATGTGGACGTGCCTCTGCATTCTGCAATTACTATTTCACACAGACTCTATGAGTCCACCTTCTTAACAGGTTTCACCTGGAAAAATGTTGCAAATCACCTAAATTAGTAAGTCTACACCCATGTGGGGTTGTGAACCTTTCATGTAGATTTACTAAAGAATTGGTCATACAATATTTGGTGTAGGCAGAGCGAATTGGCAAACAGAGGTATGGAATATTTTAGTATTAAAGAAATGAAGTAAATGAGTTGTAGTGCTACATACGGGATGATTGTAGCAAAGTGGCCAGGAATTAAATGGACTTTCAAAGAGCACTTTGTTATTACTAGCAGGTGATCATTCTAAAGAAGCAATGATCAAATGGCCGCACAGACTAAAGTGTTTCAACATCTATAAAAAGAGTTTTCTTTAAAGTGGATGCCAAGAATGAATAAAGCACTTACAACATTAATTCCTCTGCCTGAAATCTGTCAGCAAAGGGTCTTGAAATTATGTGAATATAAAATCGATTCCACTACATTTTCTATCCCTCTCTCTGTCTCTTCAGTCCCCTGACCCTCTGAGTGCCTACCTGAGTACAGTCTGTGTCTATTTTCTGTGGAAGTGCATGAGTGCCTGTAGGCTTTGGTGTATGCCACAACCTCTATGTGTTGTGGACATGGATATCTGTCTCTCCTACGCTTTTCTCTTGCAGTCTACTATTCCTACCGCCTTGTCAAGCCCTGATTACACTGTTAGTCCCCTCTCCCCCCCCCCACTTGGCTTGTACCACTTACCTCTTAGGCCCAATCATTTTCCCTAATACAGCCTAAATTCCTTGCCTGCTTTCTCCTTACCAACAAACATTTATAAGTTGATTCCTAGTTACTATTCCTTTTTTGGGGAAGATGATTCAATTCACATGGTATTTTCCTCTTTTAATCTCCCTTTCACTTCACACTCTTGGCATACCTTGTTCTTTGAAACACTATGGCGTTGTATGACTCTATATGTGCAAACAATATAACACAGATCTGTGTGCACATTGATAATAGCCCAAGTAATAATGTGGTATGCTTATTGGAAATGCTAGGTTTACTGGTGGATAATATATGTGTACCTGATCAATATACGTGCAGTAAGACTACGGCCCTCACTATGAGTTGTGGTATTTTACCTGGATTGTTAACTGTGGGTGAAATACTACAGCTTGTAATTTCAAGTGTCTCCGGACCTAGAGGTCGCAAATTCCATACCCGGTGATTACAGACATGGAGACACACAAGTCTTTCAGATGCTTTAAGGCCAGGAGCTGTGGAAAGCAGCATTGGCCAGCCCCTACGCACCTCCTGAAGCAGTCCAGGAGAGCAGACAACACTGGACCTCCACCCCTACCCCTTCTGCAGACAATTTCCACCAACACAGATCAGGCAGCAAAGGTCAGCGGTTTTCTCCCTGGAATCGGGAAAAGCCACACAGTAAAGAACTCTGTATCTCCAGGTCCGCACAGGGCCCATGTTTTTTTTCTCATTTCATGGAGAAAACTCATAATATTGGGAATTTGGTGTAGAAATATGGTCCTGAATGACAGATTCCACCTGGAATCCAAGCCCCAAATTCAAACCAACTCTTAATTAGGCCCATGTCATTAACTGCACTATGAGCAACATTAATGGGCACTGACGGAAGAAATATTTTCATGGTGACATTATGTATACTAATGGGCAAATGTAATTCGCACTGAAGGGAAGTAATATGATCTCTAGTATGTACAGTGAAGAACAAAGATATAGTTTAGTCACAAAAAGTACCTGACGATTTATTATGAGCAAAGAGCAAAAGTTTGCTTGCATTTCTTTGGCCACAAAGCTTTATTCAGAAACTGGACCTCGCATGGCAGACCAGAAAAGGGCAAATCAGTGTCTGTCACCCAGCCACCACTGTGATGGGGCAATCTTGTAGTGGACGTTTCCGCTGAGTCAAGGGTTTCAGGCATCAAAGCCAGCTGAGGCACTGCAGTTGGAATCCAAGTGGTTAACCTCTTAATGGGATAGAGCAATGGCAAATCTGGTAAACAGGGCTTTATCATTTCTTTGGTGAATGCCTTACATCCACCAACCTCCAAATGTCCCTCTGAACCTTGATTGGATATTTTCTGCTTATAAATTCAATTAAGCCAATTTTGCTCCATTCTGACACCAAAGTAAAGATAACCTTCTTAGCTCAAACACACATTGTATATATCCACTACAGCCCTGACCTGGTCTTTGACTATTGCACCGCCAAAGTCATCAATGCTTTGGTGGAGATAAGTTCACGCTGCTTGAACTGATCGTATCGGACTTTTAATTATATTGCTTTTACATGCTGGGGGGAATTAATCTGAATTTGAAAGTAAAGAATTTGACTCATGTTTTTTAGGCAAAAGTTGTGTTAGAAACACGCTGCATCCGTCTTCTTAAATCTTAAATCTGCACTTTCACTGCACTCCTCTTTTGGGAGTCAGGACGTCCATCTTTGAGGCGTCATTGAAGGTCGGTTGGCAGGCACGAGTATTTAATGTGCCAATCAACGTGGATGTGCACAGCTAGAGTGCCGCTGGTGCGCCAAAGGCACACTAAAGGCAAGCCCAGCTGCGCCCGCCCGGATCCTGAATGCGGCCAGCGCCAGCCACACTGCCTGAAGTCAACCAGGTATTTCCATGACATTAGACATTTTTAAATCATTCAATACGGTTTCCCACAATTGTGATACCCATTTATTGTCTACTAAAATGATGGGCCGAAACTGAAGAATTGAGCTTAGACCCATTACTAAACTACCAACCCTCCTAACAATTGTCCACCAGTGAAGTCCCTAAGCGTGGGGCTTATTAATGCATGCTCCCTATGTAAACATGACCTAATCATTGACTCTCACCTCGACTTTCTTTTCATTACAGAATCATGGCTCAAACAGTGGTGTAACCCAGACATTGCACGGGCCCTACCCCTAGGATATACTTTTGTAGACAGGACAGAACAATGATACGGAGAGATGGACTTGCAATCATTCACAGAGATGCATTCCAATGTGTAAAATTTGACTTGCTTCCTCTGAAAGGGACAGAAAGCCTTGGTTTCTGTTTTAAACTTAATGGATAGCAGGAGGGCTCATATATTGCCCTCCTGGCCCTAGCTCCGACATCTTAGAATCCATAGGGGACACATTAGGCCCTTTAATTCCTCGGTACTCCAGTTTTACCCAATTAGGAGACTTTAACCTCCACCTTGAGAGTAGATACGAACCTGAAGTAAGAAGCTTCTTAGATACATTGGAGACTCCCGGACTCAATCAGTTGGTACTACTACCCACACACTGCGCAGGGCATATCCCTGATGGGATATGCTCAAATCTTCTTATCTTTACAGTTAAAACTCCTATGCCTCAAGCCTGGTCGAACCATATACTAATCCTGTTTAGTATTACACTGCCTAGAACTAGCCCGCACTCCACCCCTCTAATATCCACCCGATTAAAGCATGCAAATGGACCAAGCTGATAGCCAACCCCGATCTGCCTCCATTCCCACACTATCAGGTAACACCCCTGAAGACGTACAGCGCTTTGAGTCTTGGATCACCAAGGTCATCGACAAACTAGCCTTGCTAGCGTTAATGAATAAGAAATGAACTTCCAAGGTCTCAGCCCCTTGGTACACCCAGGAACTCTTGGACTACCATCTTTACTGTAAACAGCTGGAGCGGAGATTTAGAAGAGCTTATAGAACAGAAGACCTAGTCCAATTTAGAGCAGCCCTCAAAACCTACCATCCACAAATTAAATCAGCTAAAAAGGACTATTTTTCTAAGCAAATAACAGATGCCCAACAAGATCAAAAAGCTATTTTCAAAATTGTTAATTCTTTCCTACTTTCTAAATCTCCAGACAAGGACATCCCGCCATCTCAGTCCCTATGCAACCAGATCTCTTCTATCTTTGAAGAAAATAGTTCAGCACCACGCCAACAGCTCCCCTAGATCTAAAGATTGTCTCCTCCTATCCAGCACCATTATTTCAGACATTCCATAGTATCAGCCTGAATCAGTCTCGCCAAACAATCATGGCATACAAATCTGGGCCCCCTTTTGACGCTTGTCTGCCTGCTTCCTTCACGTCATTATAAACACTGTTATTCCAGTAATCAATAATATAATTAATTCTTCACTAGCTACAGCTGAGGTTTCTGCAAAATGGAAGTTCGCAGGAGTCAAACCACTTCAGAAAAACAGGCTGCAGATCCTCCCACCCTCTCGAATCTCCGTCCAATCTCTCTACTACCTACACTAGGTAAAATTGTCAAAAAACTGGTTAATAAACTGTTAACAAACTTTTTAGAAGATGCCAAGATCTTGCACCCCCACCAATCAGGTTTCCGCCCTAAACACTACTGAATCAGCACTAGTAGAAATTGATGATACCCTAAAATGAATTCTTGACTCCGGGAAGAATGCGGTACTGATCCTGTTGGCTCTATCAGCTACTTTTGATTCCATCTCTCATGACATACTATTTCATTATATGAAAAGCTAAGGCATATCTCATATGGCCCTAGCATGGCTGACCAGCGCCACGCGCCTCCGGCCCCTGAGACCTGGTGAGGAGCTCCCCGTGTGGCAGTTGGGAGTCCGCTGGGGGCCTTGTCTGTGTGAGGCCCAGGTCAGACCAACCAGCTGCATTGTCTATGATGCAGCTGCACCGCACTCGTGGGCAGTTGGGATCACTCTGCATGTGTGGGACCTAGCAAGGTTCCCTGCCGACATGAGAGGTATACGTGCCCCCGTGCCTGCTCATACCTTGGGGGATTTTCTTTGCAGAGACCTCGACGGAGGCCCCTCTCCTGGGATGCATTGCCGCATCACCTATAAAACAAGCGCAAGTGCACTGTGGCTCTCGTGTTGAGGGCAAAAGTGGGTAATTCCTGGACCTCATTCGTTGTGGTGCCATTACTGGCCCCAGTTGGAGGATGGAGGTGTTTCTCTCGGTGTTTTAGCCATTTATACTACATTTTGATGCCCTGATGTGTTAATGCATGTTGTTCTTGCCCTATATGGTCAGAATAACAAGTACTGTTGTTTCCAGAAACTGCATAAAATGTATAGTGATGGTGTGAGGTGGTGTTATGACTAATTTGTTCGTGATGTTTTCTAACGCGTGCAACCTATGAGTGTTTACTCTATGGCACCACCTATGATATTGTGACCATTGCCTAGTTGGCAAAGTAATTTATGATCTATGTATAGTTATGACAATTGCCTAGTGGCAAAGATATTTATCTGATTGTGGTCTATGTGTTTTATATACAATATGCGAGATATTTTTATAGAACCTGGTGTGGAGTCTCTTCGGTGATGTATTTTGTGTGTTACTGGTGTGTGTGTGTTGCGCAAACACTTAGCACATTGCCTCATGGATAAGCCTGATTGCTCTGACAAACTACCAAGGTGGTGAGCAGGGGTTATCTTGGGTGTGTAACTCCCTTCCCTTGAGTAGAGTGGTGGGTTCTGCCTGGCTTAGGTGCATACCCTAGCCAACCAGAAACCCCATTTCTAACAACCCTTCCCTGGGAAAGAAGACCTCCTCTCTTCTTCTCCGTTCTGATTAACTGTTTCCCCCAAGAGTGTTTGTAGTCGTTTTTAAAAGGTTGACAGGCTCTAATTGGTGAGAATACACCTGCCAATCAACCTAAATCTCTAACACTGTCCCTGCTTAGATGTTTCTGTTTTGTAACCTAGTTCTGTTATCAGGCTTGAGGGGAATGCCACTTAATATCAAAATCTATCAATCAACAGAACAGAGAGTTTTTTTATTTAAAGAGCAGGCAGTGATATACACCAGGAAAGAACAGGCGCAAAGAAGGTAAGAACAGGAACAAGATGGAGAAAGCAAGGCATCCCTTACGTGTACAAACACGGAATGCAACCAATAACTGGACAACCACTTGGCTGTGCACAAGCAAGATTCAGAGCTAATCACAATGATGGCGAAACGCAGTATCTCCAAGCGGATTATTCTTACAGTCACTCTCTTCAAATAAAATAGAAAGGGGCCAAGTAACTGGTTCTGTATCTGCCACTACGGCACAGACAAGGATTGCATTTCCATACACAAAAACCTGTGGGACCGGACCATCTGAAAACACAATGGAGATTTCAAAGCAAATAGCAAAATCTTACAAGTAATCTCAATTTAATATTACATGTATTATAAAAACAAAGCAAAGAGTGGAGATTGCCTCCTATAATCCAGAAACCAAACACTGTACAAAAGCAATACAGATAAACACAGATGAGAAAAAACAAAGCACACCGGTGAAAAACCTAAAAGCCGAAGAAGAATACAAGGCAAGCAGCAGAGAACAGAGTGCTATAAGTGAGAAGCACCACAATGGAAAAGAAACAGAAACACAAACACGAGACAAGAAAGACCGATTGACAAAACTCGAAACAGAAACTACTAGCAGAACAAGCACCACATACAAGAGAAAGGTATTTAGGGGTGGGGAGAGTTGTCGTAGCGCCACTACGCGGAGTTCCACTGAGTTATGGGAAAAATCTGTGGACAGGTGCCCACGTCCTGCGGCCAGCCGAGGATCTGTGTGCCCGGGAAGGGGGTCCCTCATGCCCACGCAGGCTCCCAGATTTCCCCAGCCTGGCTGGGTTGAGAAGCAGGGACCGGGCCAGGGGCCTGGGTTTCGGGCAGGGCCTGGAGTGTGGGAGCCCCCGTCTGCGGCCTGCCACGGGTCCGTCTGCCTGGGACAAGGGTCCCTGGTGCAGAGCCCCTGAACCCTCCAAAGGGCAGATGGGAGCCCTCCTGCAAAGGCTCGGGCGGGCAGATGGGCGCCCTTCGGGCCCGGCCATCTGGTCGCGGCTTTCCCCTCGGCCATCTGGTCACGCGCAATGTTTTCCAATGGGGCGACCAGATGGCCGGGCTGCCCTGGAAGTCCCGATGAGGGTCAATTGTCTCCCCGATCCCAGCCAGGGCTCCAGGAGGTCGGGCGCGTCCATGCCTAGGTTCCCCTAAGTCTTGCCGTGCGCATGGGTTACCAGAAAGGTGGGTACCCGTCCTCCGTATTACTAGGGACAGGGTACTCCAGAACCCCTCTCGGCCTAGCGATCCTCAGCCGGCAGCCGAATGGGCCAGGACGTCCCCCCAGCCCGGGTTCCGTCCTCGGTCCTGCCGCATGGGAGGGTGCCCGGGATGGGGTCCCGTGGGCCGGAGGAGGCTGACCCTGTGTCTCTGGGCCTGGGGGCCCCGGCTGGGTCCAGGGACCCACCAGGCCCGGGGTGGGTGCTCCAGCCCTGTGCCCTGTCTCCCGGCCTGACGCTCTATCAAAGACCCGAGTCGGGGTTCCGTTGGACCCGGGGAGCCTCCACCTGCTTGTCTTTGTTCAGGAGCTCCAGGGGCCCCAGGGAGAGTGGCCTCCCCATCCTGGGCTCTGTCTTCGGTCCTGCCACATGGCAGGGTGCCTGGGATGGGGTCCCATGGGGCTGGGGAGGTTCCCCTGCGCCTCTGGGCCTGGGAGCCCCAGCTGGGTCCAGGGGCCCGCTGGGCTACGGGTCAGGTGCTCCAGCCCTGGGCCCCGTCCCCCGGCCTGCTGCTCTGCCAATTGCTCGAGACGGGGTTCTGTTGTGCCCAGAGAGCCTCCACCTGCTTGGCTTGGTTCAGGAGCTTCAGGGGCCCCGGGGAGGGCGGCCTCCCCACCCCTTGCTCCGTCCTCGGTCCTACCACATGACAGGGTCCTTCGGGCCCGGGGAGGCCTCCCCTTTGCCTCTGGGCCCGGACGCCCCACCTGGGTCATTGGGCCCCACCGGGTTCCGGGTCGGTTTCTCCATCCCTGGGCCCCATCCCCCAGCCTGTCGCTCTGCCAAAGGCCAGAGATGGGGTTTTGTCGTGATTGGGGAGCCTTCACCTGCTTGGCTGGGTTCAGGAGCTCCGGCCTGGGCCCCTGAGGGCTCCAGGGAGGGCGGCCTCCCCACCCAGGGCTCTGTCCTCAGGCCTGCCGTGTGGCAGGGTGCCCGGGACGGGGTCCCACGGGCCTGGGAATGCTCCCCCTGCGCCTCTAGACCCAGGTACCCCGGCTGGGTCCAGGGGCCTACCGAGTTGAGTGCTCTAGCCCTGGGCCCGTCTTCCAACCTGCCGCTCTTCCAGTAGCCGGAGACAGGTTTCCTTCATGCCCGGGGAGCCTCCCCCTGCTTGGCTGGGCTCAGGAGGACCAGCCGGGGCCCCACGGGGAGCGGCATCTCCATCCCGTCTCCGTCCTCGGTCCTGCCGCGTGACAGGATGCCCGGAATGGGGTCCCACGGGCCCAGGGAAGCTTCCCCTTCACCTCTGTGCCCAGGAGCCCCTGCTGGGTCCAGGGGCCCGCCGGGCCCCGAGTCGGGTGCTCCAGCCTTCAGCCCCAATTCCCCGGCCTTCCACTCTGCCAAAGGCCTGAGATGGGGTTCCGTTGTGCCCGGGGAGCCTCCCCCTGCTTGGCTGGGTTCAGGAGCTCTGGCCGGGGCCCAGGGGCCCCGGGGAGGGCAGCCTCACCACCCCGGGCTCCGTCGTTCTGTGTGGCAGGGTGCCCGGGATAGGGTACCGTGGGCCCTGGGAGGCTTCCCCTGTACCTCTGGGCCCGGGAGACCCGGCTGGGTCCAGGGGCCCTGCCGGGCCCCGCGTCGGGTGCTCCAGCCCTGGGCCCCGGCCTGCTGCTCCATGGGACCGGGGTCTGTTGGTCCCGTGCAGGCCTCCCCACTTCGCCTGCTTGTCAAGGTGTCCGCGAGCCCCGGGTTGGAGGGCCCGTCGGCTCCCCCTCGCAGCCCCCATGGCTGAGGCCCAGCTGGGTTTCCAGGCCTCCGGCCCTCCATGCCCCCGCCCCTCTCACTCTTTCTTTGGGGCACAGAGTGACCAGATGGCCTCCCTTTTCGAGCCCGGCCATCTGGTTGCGCCTTTTCCCTCGCCCATCTAGTCGCACCTATCTATCCCCTCGGCCATCTGGTCGGGCGTAATGCTTTCCAATGGGACGACCAGATGACCGGGCTTCCCTGGAAGTCCCGATGAGGGCTCATTTGCTTCCCCACTCCCAGTGAGGTCTCCAGGAGGTCGGGCACATTCGAGCCTTGGGTCCCCTATGTCACCTTGTGTGCACGGATTACTAGAAAGGGGGTCATTTTCCTCTGGATTACTAGGGAGAGGGTCAGTCAGACCTCCGTGAGGTCAGGTGATTCCGAGACAGGGGAAGGCAGAACCCGGGCCTGCCGGCCGGGGCCCCCAGGGGCCCAGGTCCGCACCTGCCTCTCAGCCCCTTCCCGAGGGTCCTTTCCTCCGAGCCTGCTCAGTCAGACCTCCGTGAGGCCTGCTGATTCTGAGACAGGGGAAGGCAGAACCTGGGCCTGCCCGCCGGGGCCCTCAGGGACCGAGGTCTACGCCTGCCTCTCAGCCCCTTCCCGATGGGCCTTTCCTCCGAGCCTGCTCTCCCCGGGAGCAGGCAGGGATGCGAAGCCGGCATCCCCCGCGCAGGGCGGCCTTCCAGGGGAGGCACTGGCCATACTCTGATCGGTTGGGCACTCTTGGTCCGTTTAGAGATGGATTGCTTGGCCAGCCTCAGCTGTTGTTTCAAGCAAAGAGCTTCTACCCCGCATGGACCGTCTGACTTGAGCGCCTGTCACCTGGCGGGAGGCCCTTCACCCTCCCCAGGAGAGCGAAGGCAGAGTGGCCCTGGCATCTCGTACCCCCCAGTGGTCTGACCCGAGCGGATGGGGTCGGGTGGCGCCAGGCCCTCGGATGCTGCTGACCAGCAGGTCCATAGGCTCTGTGCACCACGGCATCACTCCTCTCCGCCCAGCGCATTTCCACAGCAGCTCGGACCAACTGTTCCAAGGGGTGCCGCCATCGCCAGGCTTCAGCACCCCTGCGTCTCGCTCAGGCTGCGACTTGGCCTGCCTCTCCCTTCCGGGGGAGACGGCTGGGCCTGCCGGTGCCCATGCAACCGCACCTCTCCACCCCTCTAGCGAGCCCTCCCACCCAGGCGTGTGGGCTCCTTCCGCTAGCAGGCTCCCAAGCGGGAGGGGTGTACGAAGGTTGCGGGTCGGGAAGATGGGCACGCGGCTCCCAAATCCACACTGTCTGCAGGTGCGACTACCTGGTTGATACTGCCAGTAGCATATGCTTGTCTCAAAGATTAAGCCATGCACGTGTAAGTACACATGGCCAGTACAGTGAAACTGTGAATGGCTCATTAAATCAGTTATGGTTCCCTTGATCGCTCCATCTGTTACTTGGATAAGTGTGGTAATTCTAGAGCTAATACATGCCGACGAGCGCTGACCTCCCGGGATGCGTGCATTTATCAGACCAAGACCAATCCAGGCTTGCCCAGCCACTTTGGAGACTCTAGATAACCTCGGGCCGATCGCACGTCCCCGCGATGGTGACAATACATTTGGATGGCTGCCCTATCAACTTTCAATGGTACTTTCTGTGCCTACCATGGTGACCAAGGGGAATCAGTGTTCGATTCTGGAGAGGGAGCCTGAGAAACGGCTACCGAATCCAAGGAAGGCAGCAGGCACGCAAATTAGCCACTCTTGACTTTGGGAGGCACTGACGAAAAATAACAATACAGGACTCTTTTGAGGCCCTGTAATTGAAATGAGTACACTTTAAGTTCTTTAATAAGGATCCATAGGAGGGCAAGTCTGGTGCCAGCAGCCGCGGTAATTCTAGCTCCAATAGCGTATATTAAAGTTGCTGCAGTGAAAAAGCTTGTAGTTGGATCTTGGGATCGAGCTGGCGGTCTGCCGCGAGGCGAGCTACTGCCTGTCTCAGCCCCTGCCTCTCGGCACCCCCTTGATGCTCTTGACTGAGTGTCCTGGAGGTCCGAAGCGTTTCCTTTGAAAAAAATGTGTGTTCAAAATACTTCAGCTAGGAATAATGAAATAGGACTCCGGTTCTATTTTGTTGGTTTTCGGAACTGGGGCCATGATTAAGAGGGACGGCCTGGGGCATTTGTATTGTGCCGGTAGAGGTGAAATTCTTGGACCGGCGCAAGACGAACCAAAGCGAAAGCATTTTCCAAGAATGTTTTCATTAATCAAGAACGAAAGTCAGAGGTTCGAAGATCATCAGATACCGTTGTAGTTCCGACCATAAACAATGCCAACTAGCAATCCAGCGGCATTATTCCAGCAGCTTCCGGGAAGCCAAAGTCTTTGGGTTCAGGGGGGAATGTGGTTGCAAAGCTGAAACTTAAAGGAATTGACAGAGGGGTACCACCAGGAGTGGAGTCTGCGGCTTAATTTGACTCAACACGGGAAACATCACCTGGCCCGGACCAGGAAACGATTGACAGATTGATAGCTCTTTCTCGATTCTGTGGGTGGTGGTGCATGGTCATTCTTAGTTGGTGGAGCGATTTGTCTGGTTAATTCCGATAACGAACGAGACTCCTCATGCTAACTCGTTACGTGACCCCCAGCGGTCGGCGTCCAACTTCTTAGAGGGACAAGTGGCGTTCAGCCACACAAGATCGAGCAATAACAGGTTTGTGATGCCCTTAGATGTCCGGGACTGCACGTGCGCTACACTGAACGGATTAGCGCGTGTCTACCCTTCGCCGCCAGGTGCGGGTAACCCGCTGAACCCCGTTCATGATATGGATTGGGGATTGCAATTATTTCCCATGAACGAAGAATTCCCAGTAAGTGCGGGTCATAAGCTC